>NC_134018.1:55418334-56053334 GCF_040712315.1 Castanea sativa
CCTACCCATAATGGGTGGATCAATACCATTCTGAAAGTTAAGTCAGCTCAAAGTTTTTTTTTCAAAAGAAGAATTGTCTAAACTCAATTATTTTCTCAAAGTTTTTCTTTTATTGACATTGATTATTTCTCATTATCATGAGGATTATTTTCTGCTTATGAATTATTGTGTCTCACAACTCATTGTTGGTTTCTTAGCATAATAATTAATGTCAACAATTTTATATAACTTAACTAATATTTTTAAGTGTTTCTAATAGAGATATTTAGATTCAAATTTCCTTCACCCTCTAGTGAATTATCAAAAGGAAAAAAAAAAAACATAATAATTAATAGTTTTCCTTTTCTTTTCTTTTTTTGGTTTAGTGACAACCACATCCCAACGTGTCATCTAATAAATTTTTTATGACCAAGTTACAACTACATCCATAACTTGACATTGGAACACAAAAAGTTGCAATCATGAAACTTTCCCTTCAAAACAAATTTGTTAGACTCTCTAGTCTCATCTCCAAAACTTGTTGATCAAACAATTACGACCAGTATGAGTTTAAAATACTATTATTTTGTTAAGAGTCTTATAATTCATTTGATTTTTTATTCTTGATTTTTATTAATGAAAATATTCAAGATTTAATCAAATCCCTCCTCATCCACGGTAATTATTAATATATATATATAAACCTTTAAAAAAAATACTAAAAAACTAAACATATGAAAAAATAAAGCCGCCTTCACCATAAATAAATATACTAAAGTGACTGTAGAAGCTTAATTTAAATAATCATTAATTACCAACGTGTACCTTTGGTGCGGTGGTCGCTCTACAAGTATAAGTGTTTGTGAGGTGTGGGGAGTAAGGGCTGAGATTCAAGTCTCCAGAAGGAAGCTTCACACACATATACACTTAAATTAGACTAAAGTAGAAATTATATCTTGTATAAAAAAAAAATTAATCATTAATTAATGTTCCCAATGTTATATATATATTTTATTCTTCATATAATGTAACGACATGGGTATAACACAATTGAAAGGGACTGGATGTTTTTTTAAAATAAATGCTAATCCCATAAAGAGTTGAGAATTGCAGAACCTTTCTTTTGTTCACCAATCGCTAAATGCTGGAACACGAATGAAGTAGAAGTAAAGCTAAGATAGTTAATTATTAGGAAATAATCCAAGTGTGTCTTTAGCTCCATATTAAAAAGCCAACTTATTTTATTATTCATTTTATTTTTGTTACTATTCATAACTCCACTGCACTTTTTGATATTATTTATAGGTTTCACTATATTATTTCAGCTAACTTTTACTTTTATTTATAATACTTTCAGTAACAAGTTTTCAATTTTAACAAAATAAATGGATCATAAACAGACCTCAAGTACTAAAAATTTGTTCTTTTTTTTTTGAGGAAAAAAAAAGCAAAGGCTTCAGCCGATAGGCATTGTGAATCCTCTATGCATGATAGAAATATAGTTGTTTCATATTAGGGAATTTAGTGAATTGTTTTGAGAGGGAAAAAAAAGTGCACTATCACATCTTCTATTTTTTACTTTGAATGGTAAAATCACTGCAACTTTGTGGACGTAAGCATATTTTCGAATCACATAAATATTATCGTGTGATTTTTTTCTTTGGCGTATATTTTTTTCTCTATTTTTGCATCTCACAGATATGAGAAATTCATGTATATTCCCTTTAGTCCACTTTATAATAATTATTCTTATCAGCAGGGTAAGACACCAATTAATTTTCAGTGTAGAGTTTGAACCTCAGATCTTTATTTGACTACCAAAAAAAAAAACTTTATCAATTAAGCTCACACTTATATGCTACTTTTAACCCACCTATATATGTTGCTGTCATGAAATTTTTAAGCCATATATACAATCCCTTTTTTAAAAAATTATAAATCTGCACCAATCTGATGACACGTGAGCATGGAGATTGGAGATTCCGTGTAGATTGAATTGGATTTTTTTTTTTTTTTTTTGAGAGACCGACCCCAAAAACAGAGGAAGGGAATTGGATCATTTTATAGACTTCCAGGATTTAAATATATGAAGTTATGAACTACGAAGGATCGAAATTGAAAAATGGAATAAATTTTAATTAACAGTTAAAACAATTTTTAATTTGCCCCTAATCTAATCCTTAAAAATATACTGCCACTAGGCACTGGTGGAGGTTATAAATTTAGTATAATGGCATTGATAGTAACTAATTACTAATCACTTAACAGGGTTTTATATTTATCCTTTTCAAGCAGAAAACTTAAACGTGTTATGATAGCAATGATGGTAATGACGTTTTCCATGAAATCATCTTTATAAATATTAAGACGTGACAAAATAATTATGGTAATGATGTGTTCCATGAAATCATCTTTATAAATATTAAGATATGGGCATATGGCAAAATAGAGATTTAGTAAATGAAAACTGAATCTTTTTTTTCTTTTTTGAGAAGAAAATATTGAATACTTACTTGTGAATAGTCTGTCAAAAGAAAAGAAAACAACCCATACAACAGGATGAAAATTTCTTCTGTTGCATTTCGGATGTAAGAATTTAACACTACACAGAGAGAGAGAGAGAGAGAGAGAGAGAGAGAGAGAGAGAGAGAGAGAGAGAGAGAGAGAGAGAGAGAGAGAGAGAGAGAGAGAGAGAGAGAGATTGCATTTTATAGTTATTTTATACTATCCCACTAATTTTATCATATAGTATATAATCTTATCCTTCATCAACGTATTAATTTAGGTAATCTGTGGATTTCAGTTATTGCTCAACTGATAAAGTCTTTAATAGTTGTATAAGAGATTTGGGGTTCAATCCCGCCTCCACCAAAAATTGATTGATGTCTTGGTCTAATGATAAAAAAGTTATCATTAAGAGCAGACGCCATAAGTTGGAACTCTCTAAAAAAAAATTAGTTTGGATAATCTGCACAAGCTTGCATTATAGATACTCAAATTATGATGAAGCATTTAAATAACCAAAAAAAGCTTGTCAAGAGATTGAAACTTTCTAATGTTTCTCAACAAGCTTGCATTATAGATACTCAAATTATATTCAAATTATGATGAAGCATTTAAATAACCTAGAAAAGCTTGTCAACAGTTATGTAACTTATATGATTGAAACTTGCTAATGTTTCTCATAAAAACGTTTAGGGTTCAAATCCTCCCGCCCCAACTATCAAACTAAAAATAAAAATAAAAAAATTCTTGAAAAGCTTTGTTTTTATCATAAATATATCTTCAACTTCAGCATAAAAGCCAAAGGATCAACATTGTCAGACAAGCATTTACATGACAAATAGTAAGTTAGATATACTGATGAACTTTATCATTTCTTTACTTACAACCTATTCCAAGAGTAAAGAGTTGCAGTAGCAGGACTTGACTTGACTTTACTCTCTAATTAATAAGTATGGAACACAATCATGATACTCTACCACTATGGACATTAATCACCTAATCTGTTGGGAAATAAAACTATATGTAATTTACACCACTAAGTTTATTGTGGATTATTAATATCCTTCAATTATAAATGAAGTATGTTTGTATTTAGTAGACTAGTTTTGTTTTGTTTTTTTTTTTTTTACTTTTTGGATAGTCTTACCGCAAAGGGAAAGTTTGTAAACTTAGTAGGCGACATTCTTTAATTCACTCGAATGTAATATACCACTTCTTAATTATTCGAATGTAATTACTCACCCATTAATATGTTAAATATATCATTGGTAAGTTGGTAACATTATTTCCCTTAATTTTGCTATTTATGGTGTCTGCTATACACATGCAGTTTTGGTGTTGATGTGTGAATGTATTTCCTTATCTCATCTCTCTTTCCATATATATGTGTGTGTGTTTTTCAAAAAAGAAAAGAAAAAAAAAGGTGTCTGTTATACGATGACAGACCAAGCTAACCTGTCGGGAACAAAATTTAGACTGAGGAAGTAAACAAAAGTGCTCACTTAATTATGATCTATTTAAACTATTCTCAACTCAAATGGGCTGGAGATTATACTGATATAGAACTAATAAGATCATAATTTAAATACATGGTTCATCTCAAATTTTTTTTCTTTTTTTCTATTTTACTCCAATCACTATCTTCAAAATGAAAAAAATTCCAAGTACCCTGTCCCATTCAAGATACCTTGCAAGGAATGTTAGTTACACTTATACACCGGAAGTCGTCGACTATTGATTATGTTCACATTATTATAAATATGAATGTTTTTAAATGACACTTTAAAATAATAATGGTTTGTTTGTTAAGAGTTTTGTAGTTCAACTAATATCTCATAGTATTTTCAAGTGAAAAATCTTAACCTCAAATCCTACCACTCCAATTATTTAATTATCTAAAAATATTAAAATTGTTTGGATAATTTATGTCAACATACAATTTTACTGTAAAATTGTATTTTTATGATTCGTTTGAATTGAAGGAAAGGGAAAAGAGAGTAGAGTAGAATTGACCCAAAATTAGTCTAGTTAACTTATTTTCTTAAACAAGATAAGTTATCCTAAAGACACAATGGCATTTTGGTTTGGAGAATCTAATAAGTCCTTGCAGAGCCAGATTTTTGAAAATTTGATGCTTGGAAATTTGAATGTTTGGGAAAGTAATTATACTCATTTTCCTTAATTAGTAATCTACTAAGATTTAAAAAAAATATGAGATACCATTTTTGGTTTATTCATAGCAATCCTAATGAAATATTTTTCTTCCCAATAAAATGATTAATGAAATATTTATGAATTTTTTACCTTATAACGCCCATAATCTAACTTTATCGTGCTTCGTTGCCATCCTTAAACCAAAAGATTAATGAAATATTTGTGAATATTTTATATATTTTTTCTTGAGGGATAGATTGTGGATATTTTACATTGCTCCTTTTTAAGTTTTAGTAAGTTAATTAATTACTTAATTTCCTCTTGCTAAAAATGTATAATTATGTAATTAAGCTCAAAGGTTATTGGTAGACTTGGTTAATGAGTTGGTTCAATCAAGTTTGGATTTGACTCGACCGAGTTCAAGTAAAAAACTTATGGGCTAAAACGGACTACTATTATTATGACCTTTACTCAAAACTTTGACGAGTTGGGTTAACTTGGAATAACTCGTAGTTCTTTCACATACTAAAAAAAAAATGACATACTTATTGTGGGGAGTAAAAGGACCCAAGTGGGCATATGGGCATTTGGGCTGTAGCAAGGAGGGCCGACCTGCTCTTAAGCTAAGAATCTGTTAGTACTGCGAATCGGTCCATACGCCGAGGGTCCAAGGACACATCCGAGGGTAAGTTTCTCCTCGGATAGACCCAGGAGAACTCGAAGCTTCACTATGAAAGTCAAGGCAATATTCCGGAAAGACTGTTGGTTAAAAGGGGGAAACCTTGAACCTTCGAGGTACACTGGTGTTAGAAAAATACCAAAAGCAAAGGCTGCCACATCTACATTAAAGACTCTGCACCTACCTCCCTGGCCGCATTAATGGGGAAGTGACCCCTAAACAGTAGAACTGAAACTTCTTGTCACTATTCAAAGGCACTAAGAAAAGAAATATCTAGGAGAGAGGGGGTTGGAGCAACACGTGGATAAAGTATCAGGAAAAGAAGTATTTAAGGGGGATGAACGCCAAAGAAAAAGGGAGGTCCAAGAAACAAAGAAAGAAAAGAAGAATTGTAACCTTTAAGAAAGAAAGAGAAATAATACAGAAGTAGTCCTCGGCTCAAGTCCGAAGAGGTCTATTTGCAGTTATCATTTGTTATTTACAAGTGTGTGCACATCTTAGCCTGTTATTAAGTTCTCAGTACTTCTAATCTAGATTTCAAGCCCACACTCTACAAATTTCATTGTTTAAGGCTCATTGGGCCTGAGCCCGTGATTGTCTTTGGGTCCAGGTGCAATTGTGCACTTACACTTATAGCATCTTTTTTTCATGCTTCTTTTCCATGCTAATAAATTATTGAAGTTGAATTACACAATTCCTTAAGTTTATAACGCAATAATTAATCCTAATAGTCTACTAGTTTAATAATTAATTCCTCAAAAGAAGAAAATAAAACGTGTATACATACATATTAATATTATACATAAAATAAGGTAAAATCACGTACAAAATAAGTGTGCTTTTGGATTAGGTTCTTGCTAAAAGCTTATTTGTTCATTGGTTGAAAGTGGGCAAAAGTATCATTATTCTTAACAATATGAGGTTTTAATAAACTATAAATAATTAAATAAGCTAAAAAGTTTAAAATAAAAAATTAATTAAAAGCATACAATAAATACAGCTTTATAAAAGAAAAGGTAAATAGTCATGAGAAAACAAACTTATAATGAACTTATGAAAAAACTCAATGATAATAGTAAGTCTGACATTGAAAACATTTATATTTAAGACTTTGTTTGGTTGAATAAGAAATCTGAAATTCAATCATCGCTTATACCAAAAACTTATTGGTATCTTGGTTTGATGATAGTTCTATTATTATCGGGAACAGCTACTATAGGTTAAAACTCTCTCTATATATAAAATAAAATAAAATAAAAAATTCTTTGTCGAGTAATATCACTAGTATTTTCATCCTCTCTTTAGTATACAAACATACATTGAAATTGAGTTAATAAAAATTAAGTTTAAAATTTTATAACAAATGTTTAATAAGCAAATCGGGTATGGGTTTGAATTTTTTTTTTAAATTAGAATAGAGATTGTTATTCTTATGGCCCATACCATCTTGTCCAATTTTATAGTGTTTTTATTGGATGACAAAAAATTCATTTTTAATACTCTTAATCAGAAAAAATATATATATATATATATATATATATATATATATATATATAAAAGATCGACCTATGAAACAAGTGTATAAATCAAACATGTTGTGACTTGTGAGGGAACACGAATCTCACGAAGCCATCGTAATTTACTTTTCTCTTCTCCTAAGTGCAACGAGGAGAAGAAAATTGAGAGATGAAACTAAGAGCATTCACAGCAGTGGAGCTAAATAGCTATATTGCTATTTTAGCTCCACTCAAACCCCAAAAACCATCCTGCAGCAGTGGAGGCAAAGCTAAAAAAATTTAGCTTTGCGCTACAGTGCTCATGTATCAATACATGAGCACTGTAGCTGAGAGTTATAAAAAAAAAAGAATTTTTTATTCGGCCTCTCTCTCTCTCTCTCTCTCTCTCTCTCTCTCTCTCTCTTTCAGTCACTCTTGCACTGAAGCTTTCAACTCTCATCTCCTCTTTCAACTCTCTCAACTCACTCAAGCTCACCGCCGCCGGCCCGTCACCGACCCACGCCGTCCGAAGCTCTCAACTCTCTCAAGCTCACCGTCGCCGAGACCCACGCCGTCCTCTCTCAAGCTCACCGTCGCCGAGACCCACGCCGTCCGAAGCTCTCAACTCTCTCAAGCTCACCGTCGCCGAGACCCACGCCGTCCTCTCTCAAGCTCACCGTCGCCGAGACCCACGCCGTCCGAAGCTCTCAACTCTCTCAAGCTCACCGTCGCCGAGACCCACCAGCTGAGACCCACCGTCACCGACCCACCGCCGAGCAACCCTCTCAACCTCAGACCCACTCCGTCCCAAGCTCTCAAACCCACACCGTCACCGACCCTCCAAGCCGCCGATTAGCTCAGACCCACGCCGCCGATCCTTATGAGTTTGATCTGGGTTTTTGGTTGAGCTCACCGCCGATCTTTTATCACCGTGCCTCTCTCTGTCTCTCATTCACTTTCAGAAAGAAAAGTTCAGAGGATTGAAGAAATGAAACAAACAAAGAGGAAAAAAAAAATACGGGTATTTGGGTGAAACCAACAAATAAGATAAATAAGAAAAATAAAATAAAGAATAATAAGAAATTAAAATTAAGTAATGTTTTATAATATTTTTGTAATAAATTTTAAGCGGTAGATTATTACTATTTAATATTGGTGAGAAAAAAATAATTTTTTTGATGGTGGCGGTTGCAGTGGTGGTGGCAGTTGCAATGGCGGTGATGGTAGTGACAGTGGTGATGACAGTGGCTGTGATTGTTGTTTATTGTAGATAATATATTATTCTATTACGTGGCGGCGGTGGCGGCGGTGACGGTGGGCGGCGGTAGTGATTGCGGTGGCGGTGGAAGAGTCGGTGGCGGTGGTGGTAGTGGTAGTGATAGTGGTTGGTTGTGATTGTTATTTATTGTAATGAATATATTATTTTATTGTAGTAGATATATTATTTTATTGTGAAGTTTATATTATTTTATTGTGTTGAAAGTTAAAATAGATCCACTGCTGCAGCATGTTTTGTAAAATGTATAGGTAAAATAGATAAAGTAACTTTTTGTGAAGCTAAAAAGCTAAATTTTTAGCTCCACTGCTGTGGATGCTCTAACACAAGTATAAGTCGCACGGTTTGACTTTAACTATTCAGATTCGCACCATGACTAATTAATTTCTAGTTCTTGAAACCGAAGAAGAAAAAAAAAAAGTTGTAAATAAAAATCAAGACTACAACAACTCCCAAAGAAAAATAGTAAAACGTTGTTGGAAACTGAAACGCCCAACAATTAAGATTGGACGAACTGTATTATTGCATTATATTATGCTACTGAGTTACGAGGGTTCACCCAATTCTCGCCTTTCCTCCGGTAAATTGTAACCGTTGAGCTTTGTTTTGTTTGGTTCTATTGAATATATTCTACATTTGTTTTTGTTTTTGTTCTTTGTTTATATTAAGGAGACTGACAACAAAGTTGATTTTCCACCTTTAGTTTCAATTTTACTTACCCAGGATTAAAAAGTACAAAGTCCAATTTCACAAGCAAGTTATTTATGCTATTTCGAAGCTTTTTTGTGTATCAATGATTCAAATTTCAATAACTTTTATCAAACAGCAAATAGTAGGTAACAGACGTGAAATTATAATAATAATAAAAGGAAAGCAATATTTCCCAGTTAATTCCAAATCACAATTTCTTTCTCTCTATACCTGATCTTTCAATAAAATTTCCTAACTATTGTTTCGCTTTTTATTATTATTATTTTTTTTTTCTTGCAAAACCAAGATACACTTTATTTAGAATATAGAACACTAATGAGTCAAGATATTTTTATTTCATCAAAAAGATTTTTTTTTTTCCGATGGGCTGTATATGGATCAATTTACTTTTATTAATTTATTCTGTTCAAAAATAAAAAGTACAATTATATCTAAAATTTTAAATATTATTAATTAAAGTAACAAAAATAAGCTCATTCACATAGCCACATTTAAATCCCTTGTATGTGACCCTTACTTATTTACCCAACAAAAAAATATTAAATATTTCTAAACACGGCTAATAATGCTCATTCTTTTTACATTAATAATAATATATTTTACCATAAATTTAATTAGTAAAACTTACATGAATGTGAGCGAAAAAAATACCAACATGTTATAGAATCAACAAATAATTACTCTTATCCAAAAACTCTTTTGATTGTATGTATCAAAAAAAAAAGCTCTCACTCAATTAGCCAAGACTCGCGATTAGTTGATTTTGTATATAATTTGTTTCTAAACGTGTAATATTCTTTTAAATCAAATTTCTTTATATGGAGCAATAATAATTATAATAATAGTATAATTACCACAGATCCCAATTCTGAAAACCCTGGCTGTGAGGCTGTGAGACTGTGATGAAGAAACAGGCATGGATTGGATCTGAATCTCTGTCATTATAACTTCCTTTCATATATATATTTTTTTCTTACAGCCATCTCTCTAAAGTGAGGGTTAAAAAGGGCCTGCAATAGTGTAAATTTACACAGTCCTTCACAGACTTTCTGAGGCACAATGAGAGAGAAAGTGTGAGAGAGAGAGTCAACCGACCCCTTTTTGGAGGTATCTATTTGTAAGGCTTCGAAGAGTCCACATATTGCGTTTTATCTTCACACCCTTTTTCGTCTCTCTCTCTCTCTTACTCTCTTCTCTCTTCTCTGTGCAGACCTTTCGTCTTCTCTCTCTTACTTTATTTTCTTTTTCTTTTTTTCTCCAAGCCCTTGAAGCATTTTTCAGTATATTCAAGCATGCAGAGAATGAGATAACACACTCTCACTTCAAAACTAGGGTTCCCCCATTTTTACCTAAACAGCACCCAGTTGATTCGAGCCCTTCTCTGCACTATTTGGCAGACATAGACACCAAAAGAGCAAACTTTTGAAGGGAAAGAGAGAGGGATAGAGAACGAAGAGCTAAGCAAGAAATAATAATTTTAAAAAAAAAACTGTTTGCTTGCCTTCTTTCTCTTTCTTTCTCTCCAATCTAAAACCAGTTTTAGAGAGAGGGAGTTGGAGACATTTGGGGCTTTAACCTTTTGTCTCCTCTATCCTCTCCTATTTTTCTTTTTCTTTTCTTCTCCTTGTTTTCTTAGTACTATATTTTCCGTGCCTGTTCTGCTTAAAAAGGCTGTTTTGAGAAAGACCCAGTTCATTATTGTTAACCAAAAACCCAAAAAAAAGAAGAAGCATTATTGAGAATGAAGTAAAATCAGTCAATAAGATTTGTTGCAGTGCTTGTAAATTTTGTAGAGAGAGAGAGAGAGAGAGGAGGGTTATATAGTAGAGAAAAGAAAGAAAAGTCCCTTCTTTGATGAGTTTTGGGGGTTTCCTTGAGAATAGTACCGGTGGTGGCGGTGCGAGAATCGTTGCCGATATTCCTTTCCGCAACTCTAACATCAACAACCACCACAACATGCCCTCTGGTGCACTTGCTCAGCCTCGCCTTGTCACTCCTCCACTCACCAAATCCATGTTCAACTCAAGCCCTGGACTCTCTCTTGGCCTTGTACGGCTCACTCAGATCTTCTTGCTGTGATTACCATCCACTTCTTTTTTGATGTTCAAGTACTGATCTTTATGTGTGTGTTTGTTTATATTTAGCAGCAACCGAACATAGATGGGCAAGCGGATATGGCTAGAATGGCTGAGAATTTTGAGACAAATGTTGGAAGAAGGAGCAGAGAGGAAGACCATGAGAGCAGATCTGGTAGTGATAACATGGATGGTGCTTCTGGGGATGATCAAGACGCAACCGACAAACCTCCCAGAAAGAAGCGCTACCACCGACACACTCCACAGCAAATCCAAGAGCTTGAAGCGTATGATTTTCTCATTTTCCTTTCTAAAAAATTGAGTTGGTTTTTGTAAGAAGTAAATTATTGATTTTTTATTTATTTATTTATGCTTGTATCAGTTTGTTCAAAGAGTGCCCTCATCCTGATGAGAAACAAAGATTGGAGCTTAGTAGGAGGCTCTGCTTGGAAACTAGACAGGTCAAATTCTGGTTCCAAAATCGCCGTACCCAAATGAAGGTAAAAGAGAAACCTTAACAGTCAGAAGTCAGGTTTAGCAAGAGGCTTTTGCTTTAGATTAATGAGAGTTTGATTTTGTCCTTGTTGTTTGTTTGCACCAGACCCAATTGGAACGTCACGAGAACTCTTTGCTTAGGCAAGAAAACGATAAGCTTAGGGCTGAGAACATGTCTATCAGGGATGCAATGAGGAATCCAATTTGCTCAAACTGTGGTGGTCCAACAATTATTGGTGAAATTTCACTTGAAGAGCAACATCTCAGGATTGAGAATGCCAGGTTAAAGGACGAGTTAGACCGTGTTTGTGCCCTTGCAGGCAAGTTTTTGGGCCGTCCCATTTCATCGTTGGCTAATTCAGTTGGTCCTCCACTGCCAAACTCAAGCTTGGAGCTTGGAGTGGGAAGCAATGGTTTTGGCGGTTTAAGCACCGTGGCTACAACATTGCCTTTGGGGCCTGATTTTGGTGTTGGGATTTCGGGCGGTTTGCCACTGGTGCCACCGGCTAGATCCAGCGCAGGCGTGACGGGCCTCGATAGATCGATCGAGAGGTCTATGTTTCTAGAACTTGCCTTAACTGCCATGGATGAATTGGTTAAGCTGGCGCAGACTGATGAGCCCCTATGGGTTAGGAGCTTGGAAGGTGGAAGAGAAATTTTGAACCATGAGGAATACATGAGAAGCTTCACTCCTTGCATTGGTTTGAAACAAAATGGTTTTGTCACAGAGGCTTCTAGGGAGACTGGTATGGTTATTATCAACAGCTTGGCCCTTGTTGAGACACTAATGGACTCGGTAAGCCATACATCAAAATGGACTCTTTCTCTGATTCCTCTATCTTTTTGATAATTAGTTAATTCTAAGTCACCATCCAAGTACTTGAAGTGCATGATTTCTTTGAATCCAGCTATGTACACTTTCTGTGCTTCGTTTCTTTGTTGAGGTTGTGTTCTTTGCTCATTTTATGTAGGAATTAGAATTAATATTTATCTTGGTTTTTCAATTTTATAGAATCGATGGGCAGAGATGTTTCCTTGTATGATTGCCATAACCTCTACCACTGATGTGATATCTAGTGGCATGGGGGGGACCAGAAACGGCGCACTTCAACTGGTAAGTTGGATCTTTATTTGTTTTCCTCAGTAACACTTTGTGGTTGCTAAGTGCTACTCCTTGTAGTGTTGTTATTCATGAATTACATGCTGATATTGAGCCAAAATTTGATGTCAGATGCATGCTGAGTTGCAAGTTCTCTCGCCTTTGGTTCCGGTCCGCGAAGTCAATTTCCTCCGTTTCTGTAAGCAGCACGCAGAGGGTGTGTGGGCTGTGGTTGATGTATCCGTTGACAGCATTCGAGAAACTTCGGGTGCACCGACATTTGTGAACTGTAGGAGGCTTCCTTCTGGGTGTGTTGTGCAAGATATGCCTAATGGGTACTCTAAGGTACTTACCAACCCACATTTTTGGATTTTGGAACTGTGCTTAATTTTAAAAATTGTTTTCTGCAAATATTTCTTCAAGCAAAGCCCTCTATATCATATCAAAATGATATGTTTTCTTCTCATAAAAAAAAAATGATATGTTTTCTGTGATAATTAAGTAGCAGGCTACCTGCTACAAGTTACATGTTCCTAGAATTCTTGTTTTTTGAAAATGGTTTCTAGGGACTGTTCCTTGTGTTTGTAACCAAAGACTCCCTTAAATGGGTGGGGTTTACACAATTTAACACTAACCAAACAATAATGTACACAATCTACCATGTTTTCCTTCTTCACATTTATTGTGCTTTCCTAAGTGGGTGTTTATCCTTTGGGGACTTTAATGAGTTTGTTGAAGCAACTGCAACTTTGGAGCTTAGTTGAAAACATTTAAGTGAGTGAGGTATACACCAGGTCAAAATCATAATCATTTGCATTCCCAAGCCCATTTAGAGCTTCATGCGTCATAGGACTTTGTTTGTCTAGCGATTACTCACTAGATCACCACACTGTCAGCGCTTAGTCTGGTTCCAAAGTAATATTTTTAGTGTCTCAAAGAATATGAACCTTCCTAAACTATTCTTATTTATTAACTTGTATGGTTCTTCTAGACTCAAATTATATTTTAAACTTATAGTTTCAACAACTGGGCTTTCGTAATTGTTATTAAAATATAACCACCGTACGCCTCAGAATCGAGGGTACCGTGTTATTTTATTAATAGAAGCCTCTATTACTCAAATTTCTGTACCTTTTGGACACATTAATTTCATATCCTTTCTAAGTAAAAAGTATCACAATCTTCAATAATGGATGAATAAACAATATATTTGATGTTTCTATTCCAATCTTTGATGCTATCTTGGTTATTCCCCCATAGCCATATTTAATTTATATGATTTATGCGATTGTCTGTGACCTGGTTCCAGCCTTTGATTTATCTAATATTAAAAAAGAAAATTAGTTTAGTTTTCGATCAAATATTAGACCTTAGAGTCAAACCTCAAGACTGGCTATTTTGTATTTATATGAGTATCTAGGGCGAGTTAGACCTCGATATCACATCTCGATGCACCCTTCACTGTACACGTTGTTCCTCTAAACAATATTCTATGACCCTTTAATTTGCTCGAGGTCTATGTGATAGCGATACCATGTCTGATGTCTCTCATTGAGCCGAATCTTGAACTATCTTCGAGACTTGCCTAGAAATATATTTCCATTCCAAAAATCTTCCTTCATTGACATTATAGATTTGACGGCTTAATCTAAGAATTAAATAAATGACTAAAGAAAAACCAAGTTTTTAATTTAATCACATTGGAACCCATTCCTCCACTTTTGACTGCCGATTTTATTCTTAGCCAATGGAGTAGTAACTATTACAGAAAATACATGTGCCCAACACCTAGCAATATGGCGTGTAAATATAAATTCAAACATACACATCTTGTTGATCTTTTTTTTTTAAAAGTATATGATATGAATGCAGGTCACGTGGGTTGAGCATGCAGAATACGATGAGAGCCAAGTGCACCAGTTATACAGGCCATTGTTAAGCTCCGGGATGGGGTTCGGCGCCCAACGCTGGATCGCCACCCTTCAACGCCAATGCGAGTGCCTTGCTATCCTCATGTCCTCCTCCGTCTCTAGTCGAGACCACACTGGTAAAACTAAGCAAACATTTTCCACCTGCCAACTTTTCCTCGTTTATGTTGAGGATCTTGTAGCTCAATTGATACTTATATTAATTTTTTTTTGAGGACACTAGCAGCAATAACTGCGAGCGGGAGAAGAAGCATGCTGAAGCTAGCGCAAAGAATGACGGACAACTTTTGCGCAGGGGTGTGCGCGTCAACGGTCCACAAATGGAACAAGCTGAACGCTGGGAACGTTGATGAGGACGTGAGGGTGATGACCCGGAAGAGCGTGGACGATCCAGGGGAGCCACCGGGCATAGTATTGAGCGCTGCCACGTCAGTGTGGCTACCTGTTTCACCGCAGAGACTGTTCGATTTTCTGCGCGATGAGCGGCTCAGAAGTGAGTGGGACATATTATCCAACGGCGGTCCCATGCAAGAGATGGCCCACATCGCCAAAGGCCAAGATCACGGCAACTGCGTCTCTCTTCTACGTGCTAGTGTAAGTGTGTGTGCGTGTGTGTGTGTAATTTGTCTCCCCTCCCACTTGCCCTCCATTATTTTTATTTATCACTATTACTCTCTTCTCTTGCACCATGAAAGTGAAAAATGATATTTCTGTATCATTATTGGTCTTTATTCGCGCCACGTTTTTTGGTGGGGGGCTAGAAAAAAAAAAATAGGCTAGGATAGAATTGGAATTGGAATTGGCAGAAAAATATATAGGGCCATTTTGACTGAAAATATAGAGTGGGGACTGTAGTAGAGGGGGTAGGCTAGCTAGCAAAAGATACTTTTATTTTTTTGTGTGTTGAAAAGATAATCTAATAAACACATGTATCCATGGTGGAAAGGTCAATCAAATTTTGTCGTATTGGCGTAAAGGTGATTTCAAAAGAACAGGTTTGGAATTCGGAAGTATCTATAAGGACAGTTTGGTGCAGATAAGGGTCAGTATTTGTTTCGTTAACCTTTTTCAAAAAGTCAAAATATGGGACAGTTGTCCATATTTCAGAGAGTTATGTTTCTGACCTTTACCTTTCGATTGAAATCGAGAAAAATAAATAAAATAAATTAAAACTAAAAGCTGCCATCAGGGTTTGACTCGCTCACTCACTTTTCACTCACTGACGATATAGAGAAGTGGCATTGGCTTGTAAATTTTGAATAAAGGCAAGGGTTGTTTTGGCGTGCAGGCTATGAATCCGAATCAGAGCAGCATGTTGATTCTACAGGAGACATGCATAGACGCGGCGGGGTCGCTTGTGGTGTACGCGCCCGTTGACATTCCCGCCATGCACGTGGTGATGAACGGTGGTGATTCGGCTTACGTGGCTCTCTTGCCCTCGGGATTTGCTATTGTGCCAGACGGGCCGGGCTCGCGTGGGCCCTCAAGCAACGCCAATAACAGTAACAGCAACAGCAACAGCAACGCCAATAATGGCGGCGGTGGTGGTGGTGGGCCTGGCCCACATAGAGTGAGTGGGTCCCTCTTAACAGTGGCATTTCAAATCCTGGTGAATAGTCTCCCTACGGCCAAGCTCACGGTGGAGTCGGTGGAGACGGTCAACAATTTAATCTCGTGCACTGTCCAGAAAATCAAGGCTGCTCTTCACTGTGAAAGCTGATTGTCACGTGAACATCACGTGGGACTTAGTTTTTTTTTTTTACTTTTTCACTTTTTTTTGGGGGTTAACATTGACGTCATGTGCATGGTTGTAGTTATTAATTATAGGTGGTGTGTGTGTGAACTGTGAAGTGAAGTGGGGGGGCTTTGTGAGTTTGAGAGAGAGAGAGAGAGAGAGAGAGAGAGAGAGAGACTCAGTGATGATGAGTGAGTTGTAAGGGGTATTGAGTCAAGAACGAACCGCGCGAGTGGAAAACTCCTTGCAGGGTGATAAGGGTAACGACCAAGTTATAGAGACACTGAGTCAGTGTTCTTAACACAAGGCAAGGGTGGTGGTTCGGGTATTGACTCAGGTTAACCCCTTTTATGAGTTGGCTCAATTTAATTAAGTTGCTTTAAAAAAAAATTCTTCAGAAGAAAGAAAAAAATTATAATGGGTGCATGCTTTGGCATTCTAATTTGATTTTTATTTTGAGTTAATTGCCTTTTCTTTTATTTAAATTTTGGTATTTTGACTATCCAGACTACTTGTATTTGCTATAGTTGGGATCAAACTTGGTTTGGAAATCAATTTATGATGTTTTGTTAATACCCCATTTAATTTTCTGAGTATATATTTGTGCAATTCACGCGCAGACTGGTGCAATTGTGGAAATTGTGGGAGTAATGTGAACAAAATAAAACAGGTTCTGGGGTTTTGTGGTGGTGGTGGGTGGGTGTGGTGCATTAAATGTGAGAGCAGAAGCTGTTGAAAGAAAGCGTTGTTCTCATTAATGGGTGAGCGTTTGTGCTTTTGTCTCCTGTTACGTATGGCTACGAATCGGATTATTCTGACACCTTGGGTGTGTGAAACTGAAAGTAACGGCGTTTTCTTTTCTTTTATATATGTACGAGAATGATGATGATGATGATGATGATGATGATGATGGAGTTTTGGACTTTTGGGGTATGTACATAGTTCTTGATCGGTAACAGCCACTGGGTAATTGCCAAATCTATCAGATACCGACCCCTGCGCGCATGAGCCGTTTGTGAGCTCAACGAGCATGTATCAAGTCCATGTATGAGGGTTGAAAATGAGCTTGAGCCAAGCTTGAAATGCCTAATGAGCTTGATAAGTGTGATCTAGGTTTGAGAGCTTTTGTTCTTCTCTAATTCCCTAATCTTAAGTCTTAATTGCAATTTGCAAAGAGAGAAGAAACAGTGTTATTTCCAGTCAGTTTCATTCATTTAATTCTTTTGTCTATGGAAGAATATTTCTTCTTTTTTGTCACTTTTGGTTTTCTAATGTTGATAGATCAAGGTTAACCATGTAAACAAGAACAAAGACTTAGTTGTGTTTGGTCAGTCATATCCTTCAATGGAATATTGGAATGTGATAGAGAAGATTTATTTTTACGCCAAAACATTATTTTCAACTTTGTATTTAATGAGTCTCCATCGGTCCGTACGACTAATATATAACAGGCACCAATCCCTTTAGAGGCTTTTATTGAACCCTGGATTATTATGCTGTATATAACGTGAAACCAAAAAGAAACTTAAGTCTCGTTTGGTGTGGTCATAACTCAATACTCATGACTCAAACTCAAAACTCAAATCTTACTTTATTTTAAAAATTACAAAATTCTTGTTTGGTCACATAACTCACCTTTTACCACCATAATTCATATTTCAGAAACTAAAAACACCAAAATTCTAAGACTGTTTGGTTTTTATGTTTCCATCACCCGTAACTCTGTTTCCATCACTCATAACTAAAAATAAGTGGGACCCACTCCAAGAAAGTTTGTTTGGTTGTGTTTCCTGTTTTTCTTTCTATTACTCAATTCTCAGAGAATTGAGTGATGAGTTATGGAAACTGAAAACACATTTTAGGTGTTTTCAATTTCCAAAGCTCAGTTTTCAATGGCATTTTTGTAATTAAATCCACATACCTAGACCCACTGTCAAAGCAACACATGTGAGGCACTGCTTTTGATGGTCTCAAGTGCTGCTTTCTTCTCCACTTTTCTTTCTTTTTTCTCTCCTTTCTTTGGTCTTCGCTGCACTCCTTTCAGTTCTTTCTTTCTTGTTCTTCTTTTTTTCTTTTTAATCACAGAACCCATTTGGTCTTCGCTGCAGTTCTTTCTTTCTTTTCTTTTTTTTTTTGTTCTTCATCACAGAACTCATTTGGTCTTCTACCACCAGTGGTGACGATGGAGATCGTCACAAGTTTGATCGTCGTTGCACCAGTTTGTCGTTTGTGCAAGTCCAATCGTTGCAGGTTCGATCGTCACTGCATCAGTTCTGGGTTTGTGCTTCAAGCTCAGAACTGATGTGGTTGTTATGGGTATTGGGGGTTGAACCGGGAAAAAAAAAAAAAAAAAAAGGAATGCTTGTTTTGGGAGATTGTCGCAAGTCCAAGCTACACCAAGTCATAAATGGTGTCATCACTGGTGACGGTGGAGATCGTCGTAGGTCTGATCTTCGCTGCATCAGTTCGTTCTTTTTTCTTTTTTTCTTCCTTTTCGCCTTTGTCATCTCAGACCCATAAAAAAAAATTCAATGATTGGGGCAACAAATTGGTTGTTGTGAGTTTGTGAATTTTTTGGGTTTGTGCTTCAAGCTCAGAACTGAAGTGGTTGTTGTGGGTATTAGGGGTTAAAGGAAAAAAAAAAAATTTGTGTGAGGCGGGTAGGCTAACAGGAATGCCTAACATGGTTCTCAGGTATGGGTTCCACAAAAAGTAAAAAAAAATTGAGTGAGGAGAAGCTGAATACATGTGCCAAACGGGTGGGTATAGGAAATTGAGGTATTTTAAGTGATGAGTAATGAGTGATGAGTGACGAAAATTAAGTAAGGAGTAATGAAAAAAAAAAAAAAAAAAAACCAAATAGCCCCTCTGTTTTCAATTTCCATCATCCATCACTCAAATTTTTGAGTTTTGAGTGATGAAAATATCACCCAAAAACCAAGCCAAACAAGATTTTTTCGGTGGGACCCACGCATTTTGGAAACTCAATAATGAAAACTGAGTGATATCACTCAAAATCATAGTGATCCAAACAAGCCCTAATTCTCTCATTTTTCTTCTTTATTTATTTTTGGGTCATGCTAGCAAGTACCCTTGGAATATTGGTTAACAATTCATTTTAGGAAAATTTTGATACCACTTTTATGGAAAATGAAAAAAATTGTCAAAATATTAAGGCTGTGTTTGGAAACAGTTTTTATTTTCTATTTTTAAAAACTTTTTTTTGGAAATATAAAGAAAAAAACAATTTTCTTGTATTTTTTAAATCAAAAACATGTTTGGTTAGTTGAAATTTTAAAAAAAAAAAAATTGAAGAAAAAAATAGAAAATACTAAAATATGTTGTTATTAGGATTTGTACTTTAATGCTAACTTATTGAATGAGACAGATTTATTAAATTAAATGCGTGTTTTCATTAACTTTTGAAAATTAGAAACTGAAAACAACATTTTGCATGTTTTCAGTTTTCTTCACAAATTGAGTTTTGAAAACAGTTTTTGTTTTTTGTCTATTTTGGGTTGCCAAACAAGTTTTTTAGTCTCAAAAATAGAAAATTGTTTTTGAAAACAGAAAATAAAGAGAAAAAACAGTTACCAAACATATCCTAATTGTTTTTTTTTTTCTTTTTCCATAAAAACTTTTTTTGAATGAATTATTAACCAATACCCCAAGAGCATTTGTTAGCATTTTTCTTTATTTTTATAGGTAAAATACAATTCAATATAAAGAGTCTTTGTTCATCTTTGTTATTGGACAATTGTTCACAAATCAATTTGAGAACTGTTGAACAAAAGGATAAAGATAGAAAGCTACTTTTATAGAGAGCAAACTGCATAAAGTAAGAAAATTATTGTTCGAAAACTAAAGTTGGCTTCCAATGTATAAAGTTTTATCAATTGTTTTGTCATGTTCTCTAGTTCATTTATAGCTCAGAATAATGCAAATTAATAAAGGAGAATCAGGAGATGGAAGAGGGATTCAAATTGGAATTGTTTTTAAGTTTGGGACTTCAATTGACAAAGTTAAAAACCTAGACCTGCTTTAAAATACGATTTAAGCAGTCGGTTCTTTTTTATATTAATAATCGATTACTATTAATATATATAAAAGAGTCACTTATTATCAAAGATTAAAGGTGTGTGTGGGTTGGAGGGATTTTTCAACATTGAGAAATTTAATATATTGCCTTATGTTTAACCACTTTTTCAAATGTAATCCACATTTTGACATAAGTGGACTTCAACAGTAACCACATCCTTTAAACCACATTCTGACATAAGTGAACTTTAACAGTATTCAAATCTTTTAAACTTTTTACAACTACAATATGAGAATGAGATGAGATGTTTAGAAATACTTTAAATTCCTAAACGATTACCCAAGCCAAAGGGTCTCATTCCATAATTCTTACATAATTTTACAATAATATTAAACTTTTATTGGTAATATTTTAAAACTAGTTTATCATCAAAAAAATTTTTAATTACAATTACAATAAAAATAATTAATGAAATGCAAACCAACCCAACCCATTGGGTTGGAATGGTCAAGTTGCTTCAATGAATTTTGCTTAAATCATTAATATTTTGTGAAAATTTCATTTTCCTTGACAATTAAATACATATGGGAAAAATCAGCTCACCTGGTTGACAAGAAGTCCACTAGATAATTGATGGGTTGATTATTGTTAGGCCTTTATGTTACCATACAACCTAAAATTATATTTTAAATGTTCGAATTTAGCCAAACAAAATTTTCAAATACCTCAATAAATCAAACTAGAAAAAAAAGAGCAATAAAATAAACTTATAAATATATATGATCCAATTAGGTCAAATTGAGATTAAAAACTATCAACACAAATTTGACTTAAAGATGCCTTATCTGGGTTGGTGGGATGGATACACATCTGTCTCCAAATTCTCATAGAGAAGTGCTACATCCATAAAATTTTCACAACAAATCATAGATAGTAAATTGTTATTGGTTCTAATTTGAACTGTACTACTAAAATTACTCTTTTTTTCAATCAATAATAACATGCAACAGCTTAACACTTAAAATTTATTGTGGCTATAGCATTTTCCAATTCTCATAAAACATTGCTGATGACAAAGATTAAATAGGGTAAGGATAGCTTCAAAGTTAAGTTTTTAGGAGTATAGTGAAAATATATATACATTTTTTTTTGTTTTTTTATGTGTGATTTTATAAAAATTGCATTGATGTTGCAATCTGTATCCCATTTTGGCATTTGTTGAGATTTGATAAGTAGGGGTTGTTAGTAATATTATTCTAATAGTGTTGTTTAAGTATTGTGAAAATATAAGGGCATTTGATAATGTTGTTATAGTAATATTGTTTGTATTTTTTGAAAATACGTGTGGATAAAAATATATATAAAAATATGTATAATATTGTTTAAATACTGAAAATCATTATTTAAAATATCTTACCAAACAACTCATATATATATATATATATATATATATATATATATATATATATATATATAATATTATAAAAATACGTATTATTTCATTAATAAAAATTGCTCTTACCTGTAGAGCATTTTATTACGTAGTTATTTAAAGTAAAGTTGCTGGCATGCTTCTTTTTTTGGGACAACATTATCAATCTCGTTAAGTGTGCTCCATTGATGGGAAGTGACTATTACAGTATTGCTGATTGCCAACCAAAAATAAATAAATAAAAAGCGAATGCTTCAATACTCAAAATGCACATTGGCTCTCTCATTTGCCAACTGGGGTGGTGTCGTGGTGGAACCTAAACCACAGTAGCTCATTTGCACATGCTTTGGTTTAAGTTCTCTAAAAATGTGTATACGGGTCTGGTTTTGAAGATCCTTTTGATTCTTTTGTAGCTCTTGGGAGACCATATTTGAATCCTTAAAAATCCAATTATCTTTCTTCTAAATAAAAAATAAAAATAAAAATAAAAAGCTCATTTGCCTATCATGCTAGTAATATATGAGAATTTTGTCAAGTCAATAAAAAAAAATCATACTAGGTAAATTTTAAAAAAATTACTTTTTTATTATAACATTATGTGGTATGTTATGACAATGGTGTTAGTAAAGGATACATGCAAAATTGATGTTTCACCAATATAATTTGTAATTTCTATAAATTGTGAAATTTTTATATATCAAGCATCATTAGCCTTTGAAATAGTCATAAGAAATTTATAGGCAAAACTTAGTGTGCTAGCTATATAGATATTATTGGCCGGAAACAAATTTAAAATTGACAATTAATTTGTTGGTCCCTAATGCAGCTAGCATTGCAGATGACAATTAATCAATGTCGTTTGGTCTAGTTAGAGCAGCAATTCAGTATCTTTTTTGTTTTGGCGCAAGATGATGATTTCAAAATAGTTTTTTTTTTTTAAATAACAAATTCGTCCATTTAAAATCAACATTTCAATTGATTGATTTTTTTATATATACATATACAAATTAGTTAATGTTTTATTGAAAGTCGTTTCAGTTTGACCTATATATGTTTTTGTTTTTTTTTTGAGAAGGACCTATATATGTATTTATTTATATTTTTATAAAAATATTAATATTTAAAAATTTATATATTTTATGCGCTCAAATATTAACCTAAGTAAATTAACCTAATGTATTAGATTTAAATAACATAAACATTAAAAAAATCTAATATTTTATTAGTTCCATTCATTTTAGAAAAGTCTGAAAACTGATACTGATTTGACGGTTGCATGATATATATATTGCATGCTCTAAAAAAATAATGACTATTTTTGAATCATCATCAAATATATTTGTTAAAGTTTAAGAATTGGGTGTCACACTCACACATCAAATGGCTCCCCTTTCACGCAGGAGTAGCTTACAATTTGATCTGCATACACAGAAAAAAGACCGTCGTACACGTGAGGGTCGCAGGGTCTGTAGTATTGTCTAAACGGGTAGGTCTGGCCGAACGTAATAAAAGTCAAGATAACGAAAGGCTATCTGAATCTACAAGGGAATGGCAGTTGGCCTTTCAGCTAAGATTTAGGACATTGTATTTCTGGACCTTCTTCGATATCTTTTTAGCTTCAAAAAGCTTAGCTTTAGCTTAGCTATGCTTCTTCTCTAGGGATCCTAGGGAGACCCCAATTGGCTTTAAGATTAGGTCATTTACTCCAAACTCCAAAGTTCGCCTATCACATACCTTCCCTACAGTACTTCACTCCCATCCATCACATGCATGTGGGTTCCAATACTGTCCCACAATCCCAATCCCATATCAACTTGATTGATACCATATGATGGCTGTGTCAATCTTCCCAAGTGTATTATTCATTTTTTTGTGGGCCACATATTCTTTTGTGCCATTATTGGCGAGGCTGCTTCATCAAATTTTAAGTACTTATTTACTTTTGGGTCATAGAAGTTTAATGGTTTAAAGTGGTATTTCAGTAAATGTGTGGACATAAGGATCGTCGGTAACACACGTGGTATTATTTTTATCTTTATGTAATATATTGTGGGTTGTTGGGTTTACACTAAAAATTCTCTTTCTAATTAAAAAATATTTTTTTAGTTCTAAAAAATATTTTTTTTAGTTCTAAAAAATTTAATTACATAATTTTTTGTGCCGCAATTTTACAACAATTCAGATATGACAGATTATGAGTTGTGAAGAAAAAATTGAAGATTTGTGTGAAAATGACAAATAATCTAAAATATATCACATATGAAAACTCAAATAATGTAAAAAACTTTATCATATTTAGACCCCAATTTTAAATTACATGACTGGATTGCTTTTACTCTAACTTATCTAAGTACGGAACAAAAGTAAATGATACGTAATAAAGCCGGAGCACTACTCTATAAGGCAAAAGCATGTACAATAAACAATTAAAGTAAAGCTTAAAGAGTAAGGAAAAAGATATATAAATACAAGATAACACGGTGATGTGTTATCGAAGAGGAAATCAAAGAACTCAGCGAAAAACCTCTCCGCGACCCTCCAAAACGAAATCAATCCATTAGTAAATAAGTTGAAGTACATGAATATCAAAAATACCCTCTAAGCCTAATCTACCCAATGTACTTGAGCTCTCCAAGCTCTAGCTACCAATGGAGTTCTTGGAGTTTTGTCTTCACTAGTTATCCGGATTCTGCAATACTGCCGATTGCATCCACTTAGCCTTACCGGCTTCTTTTGGAAAATTTCAAATGCTTCTCAAGCTCCAAAATACTCTCTACACTCTGAATAAGTGTGGATTGTGTTTGGGTACACATCTCCTCCCAATGTATAACAATGGAGAAGAAAAAGAAAAGAGACTACAATGATTTTTCATTTAAGGATTAGTAACTCTTTCTCTAAAAGGTAGATGTGTTGTAGAAACCTCTCTAGGATTTTATCTAAATAACCCCTTTAAAGATTTGTAAGTAATGAGGGTATATATAGTAGGGTAATGTCACACTTAAAATTTTCTAGGCAGAGAGTTTCGCAGGTCACTTGCGACTTGCCACTTGGCTTAAGTCACAAAGTGACTCATGAAATGCAGCCTGGCACTTGACTCTTCAACTTCCAGCATATGCTTCTCATGTGACTTTCGTAGGTTGCACCACTAGCAAGACAAATCGGGAGATCAACTTCTTGAGCAATCTTCACCAACTGAATACTAAACTCATTACAAATAAATCACACAAAATACAAGAAAAAAAAATTAATGTAATTACAACACTTTTTGTTATGGAAGAAGCCAACATAAATGTTATGTGAAAAATCATAACTTAACAATATAAAATAATTATGAAAATTTGTAGTAAAGATTATGGTCCTAAAATTATTCTAGTTCCATCCAAAGTAGACAGAAGAGAATAAAAATCATTTTCTATTTTTTCCATCTCTAGTTTGTGAGCTAGACACCCTACAAGTATATATTATGATATTCATTGTTCGATCTATATTCAATTACATCTACGTTAAAATTTACAGCATTCAATCTTCAGTCAATTACATTTATACAATTATTACAAACAACTCATAATAATAATAATAATAATAATAATAATAATAAAGACCGTGTTATCACAGAAAACACCGAATCAAGAAATTACTAAATTAAACGTCTTTAGTTCATTAAGGTGGAGTTTGGATAGGCGTTTCTGCGTCCGCGTTTTGTGTTTTGTTTTTTTTTTTTTTTTTTTCCTCCAGCCGCAAGTGTTGACCCAATTTTCTGTGAACAGTGCATTCGTGCACTGTTCACGGACCCACAAATTTTACTTTTCAGCAACTTTTTCATTAAAAATGGGTCCCGCGGTACTATTCACACATTTTAAAATTATTTTGCTACAGTATTTTCAGTTTTCAGTTTTCAGTTTTCAGCAATAAGTTCTATCCAAACGGACCCTAATTATGTGTCATAGTTCTGGTTTTTGTAAAAGGTTGTAGGAGTTTCTGGACTGAGATCATGTTTAATATTTAAGATATTGCATATGCAACTTACCCATTTTTTCTAATATATATATTTTTTTATTTTTTAACTTTAACTTATTAACTCATTTTTAATATATTTTATTTAATGATTGAAATTGAAAATTATTCTTCATTTTTAGGCACACTACAGCAAAATCCAATTATAATTACATGGGTGCAATACATCTTATCTGAATCCGTACTTTCTTATCTTGTTAGTTTCATTGAAATTGATAAAGCAACCCTATAGAAGCTAGTGATTTGATATTTGATGTGATTGTCTTTAAACTTTTTAAACACAATTACAAATGGAAGACTTTTCTCATTAATTATAACTTTTGCCGGCACTCCATTATTGAATTCTTGAGAAGGGACGACTTTCACTACGAAGTGTTCCTTTTAAAGGTTCTCAGAAAAGGAAAAAAAAAAAAAAAAAAAAGAAGGTGTTCCAATATTTATGGTGTTGTTTTGTACTGGTATTTTGGAGTTCATTTAGTCCGTGGGTTATAGGCAATGCCCATTCTTGCAATGAAAATTGATGAGTACTAATATTATAGTTAGTGGCCCATTAAAATATACTTTGACTCTAGATGAGATGTGTTCGAGGTATAAGATCATAAATAAATACCTTGTTAATTTAATGAGAAATCATAAATTTAGATATTTTGCGGTCGACTTGACATGATTTCAAGTTTCAACCATAAAACCATAAATTTAAGTTAGATTTATTTAATATCTAAATATAAATTAAACAATACTAATTTTTAACTTTTTTTAATTTATTGTCAAAGGTTTTATAACTGAATTCACACTTCCCTATATATAAAATGCTTGGAAGACTAAAGGAAAATTATTCAAACGATGGGTTAGCAGCATATTGTAATTATTTCTCAGGAAAAAAAAACTTTCTTTTTATATATATATATATATATATATATATATATATATATATATATATATGGATTCAGATCCTCTAGAGTTCCTAGGGTACTCTACCAAGTAGAGTTCATTAAATCCTAACAACTCTTTAATGATTTAATGGTCTAGATTTTGCCATGTCAGCATTTCATTAACAATCATCTTAATTGTTTTGTTTACAACATTATTTTATTATTTCAAGAATATTATTAATGAAATGCTGACATGGCAGAATCTAAACCATTAAATCATTAAAAAGTGGTTAGGATTTAATGAAATCTACTGGTAGAGTACCCTAAGAACTCTAGAGGATCTGAATCTATATATATATATATATATATATATATATATATATATATATATATAAACCATTCTTTATACTTTTAAAATGCATGTGCTTGGGAAAAAAAATAGGGATAATTACATTTTACCTACATGTAGTTTGCTTCTAATTTGACTTACTTGCCCATGGTTTCATTTTTGATTCTTTACCCATCGGTGATTCCCTTCGTTACTGCTCGGTTATCCACCTCCAGTGCAAACGTTACTCTAACACATAAACTCATCAAAAACAGAACCTAAAACAAATCAAACACACTCTCACTCCAAAAACACACTTTCATCCAACTAAGATCACAATGCAGTGTGCTTGAGATAATGGACTAAGAACCACCTAGGTTTTGATCATGCAAGCAAATCGAGGAAGAAGGAGACACGGTGTTCATTTGCTCAGCTGTTGCAGGAGCACGTTGCAAAAAGCCCTTTGCCCTTGCTAGAGACTGTTCTGCCCAAATCTACACTTTAAATGGAATGCTATCATTGGAACAAAGGGATGGAGGTAGGGTGGTTACAGAGTGAGAGCCTAGAATAAATTGGAGAACTTTTTAAGGTTCAAAATGTGGGTCAATACTTAGTTTAGGGTTCCATTAATGGTAATTAGAAATTGGGTTTAGAGCTATAAAATGGGAGTGCTACAAATTTTATAGAAGGAAGGGGAGCATTAGATTGCATTAGGACATGCGGATTTGATTGTGGATTTCATAGGGATTCATTGTCTTGAGGTGACATATGCAAGTTCGATTGTAGGTTAAAGATAAGATTTTGGCTTAGGGGAAAATTGTGTTCCAGGGAAAGGAAGCAAAGATGTGGCCCAGGTGGTGGAGTGTGGAGCAGGTGAAGGGTTAGAAGCAAGGGAGAACGGGAAAGAGGTACATATATTTTTCACTTATGTTCATCTCCAAATCAACCCCATCAGTCCCCTAGGCCCCCTACAATGCAAAATATGAATGGCTAAACCCAAAAAATAAAAATAAAAATAAAAAAAACACCCACACACACAACATAAACAAACATATAACAATGGTAGCAGAACAAAATCAACAACTAATTCTTGAGCTATTAAGTGCATCAATCAAAAATCAAATTGCACCAAGGAAGAAGGAGCACGTTGGATGAGAGTGTGTTTTTGGAGTGAGAGTGTGTTTGATCTATTTTAAGTTTTGTTTTTGATGAAGTTATGTGTTAGAGTAACGTCTACACTGGAGGTGGGTAATAGAGTAGTAGCGGAGGGAATCACAGGTGGGTAAAGTATAAAAAATGAAACCACGAGTAGGTAAGTCAAATTAGAGGCAAACTACAAATGGGTAAAGTGTAATTATCCCAAAAAAATATGTCTCTTTATATAATCAAGATATTTGAGATCTCTCTCTCTCTCTCTCTCTCTCTCTCTGTTTTAATATCTAGAATCTAGATTGATATTCATACTAGACATTTACAACTAAAAATTATTATAATAAAAGCAATTTAAAAATAGAAATGATAAAATTTAATTTATTAAAGATATTATTATTTCATATAATAATATAATCCTTGGTACGGGGCTCTTTTTGAAAACTAACCCAACTTGAAACTTTTACAACCGAATGACAATTTATTTTATAGTTTTTTTTTTTTTTTTTTTTTATCATTGTATTAGATACACAAAAATTGGGATAACAATAAGGAGGGGGAAGTCTAAAGGATGAGTTTTTTTTTATCTCTGCTCCACATGACGGGACAAACTTCCTTGCCCCATCCTTGCCCCTTACGGTACCATGAGGCCTCGCTACTCCACACCTATTTCATTATTTTATTTTAATAAAATTATCGTTTCATTAATAAAAATATACTTGAAATTACAAATAAATTCATCACATCAAATAAAACTAATTTTTAGCACTGATTGAACAATATTATCAAAAGTATTTAACAAGACAATATCACAACAAAAACAAAAAGTTTTAATATCCATATATTTAAATACTTAGTAATACAAACCAAGTTTTTAACACTAACATACATAACAATATAATACAAACTCCTAATGCATAACAAAATACATACAACCTAATTCTTCAAAAATAATTTTCCCATTCTTCTGCCGTAGTGTAAGGCAGGAGCTAAAAAGCCTAAACTCACTTCCACCCTGCCCTAGGGTGTGGGGGCAAAAATCTCATCCTACCTCCACATTACCATATTTGCGAGACACGTAAAATTACCATCCCACACAAAGTGAATTTAAGTAACCTGCGCAGGCTTATTCTCATTTCTCAATGTCAAATTGACAAAATATGCTTCCCCTCTTCTGCATCACTTTTGTTTCCCACTGCAAGTTCTTCTTCTTCTTTTTCTTCTTTTATTTTTTAAATCCCATGAACTGCAAGTTCAAAGCTACATCATACCGTGACATTACATTCGCTTCGTTCTCATTTAAATTTATTGGTTTCTTGGATAAAAAGATGGCATAAAAAAACTTCTGGTACGTTCATTGTGCAAACCTCAATGGTCAGTAGCGCCTTTAATTAGAAAATATTAAAGCCTAGTATAACCTTGCAAGTGATAAGGATGTCTAACCACCATGCCTTGAAATCCCCACAGATGTGTCTGCAACTTGCAAGGTGATGAGACTACATAAGTTTATAACAAACAAAAGGGTCATTAGAGTCAAATCAACAGTCACATTAGCATCAAGATACAGATAATAGGAATAATAATTTGGAATCTTGGATAGAGAAAGAGATTCTTGTTGAAGTATTTAATTATAATAATAAACCTTTGAAGCTTTCAATGAGAAAGCGAGATCGACCCAGCTCGTTGGTGGGTGAGTGACATTAATATTATACAAGGCAAAAAGATTCAAAGATTACAACACTTTGCTGTACAATAAATGAGTAGGACCTTTGCCAACAATGCCAAGCAAGCAAAGCATTTTGGTAACACAAGGCTACCCTTTTCTTATACAATGTTTTAATTAGTACTTGGTGACCCTTGATAGTAAAACATAGTACAATGAATTTTCTTGTTTTGAAGAGTTCAATTGTCCCCAGAACAATCCTAAAAAGAACCATGAATCAATCAAATTGCATGGGTAGCAAGTCGAAGTGACATTTTAGGCTTTTTTTGTTGTTGTTGTTGTTGCTGAATTAGATTCCATTCCTATTTGGGTTAACGTGCCAAGAGGCAAGACTGTCGCTTTTACTCAAAAAAAGGGAATTACACTTTCGAAATTGCTTGTTACAAAGGGCAAGGCTTATATGTGTTGATCATTAAATTGAGTTTTAGGCTCTCAATTTGGCATTTGGTCATTGATCATCCTAAAAGTTGAATGCATTAATGACCCAATTCAATTCAGTAAATCCTTTCACTCCATTATAATCTTCAGCTGTTAAAGTATAATGAGTTTTTGGATGTATTTCTCACTGATAAACCCAAATCAGTTTTAATTGTACAGTGAGTACCACAACATGTATGACACTGGTCACTGACCCGCAGGCTTTGCCGAGCTTTGTCAGTGGGTTATGATATGACTTTCTGGGTCTTTTCACTTTAGTGGTGTGGACTGGCCTTTTTGCCCAGCCCAACAACTATTGTTTGTTAATATCATTTTATGTTAGTACTATTACTTTTATAGACCAGACCCATTACATCTAAGTTCTACTCTGTGATACAAGAAGGCCCAATGTCAATATCTGGCAAGTCTTTAAATGAAAAAAAAAAAAGAGAGTGTTTTGAGTCTCAAATTATCAAAGAAACCGAGGGTATTATTTAATTTAACTAGTAGTAAAATTATTTGTTATTCGTACAAAAGATCTGACCCAAGGAAACATTGTACTTGCTAGTGTTAAAAAAAAATCTACGTTGCTGGCTTTCATTAATTTTTGGCTGTAAGCCTGTAATAGCTGCTTTTGATGTAACAACTTGAATGTCCCATGGTTTTCAACTTTTCATACTCCATTCACTGAAAGAGGACTGGAAGCATCTAAATTGAGAGAGATAAGGTCTCACTTTAACCTTTTTTCTCTATTTTCCTCTGATGAAAGCAACCTATATATTGTGTTAGGTTTTGGCAAGAACCAACATGTCCCTACATTGATAGTATAATCATAATTAATTTCACAGCCTGGAGGACATAGAAATATCCTTTGTCCAAAAAATAATGCCAAATATAAGTTTTTTCAAACTCATTTTTCGTCCTGTTCTTTTAATTGATCTATCATCTAAGCTTGTCAGTATCAGGTTCAATTATTGAGCAAATAAGGCAAGATTATTGCAAATTTTTGCTAAATATTTTGTTTCTTCCTGTGAGAAAAACGTTTCCATGAAAAAACAATCTTTTTTTTTTAATCATTCAGGAACCTCAATTGGTTTCAACTTTCAATCACCGTCACCAAATCTTAATCCACCGACTTGGTGCAACTACTCTGCCGAATTTGAGGACCGTGACCGTTCGATCTCCTTTAAAACCTGCATTGAAAAGTAACATGAGACAGCATGTGACTGTGGGCTCAAGTTTCTCCATAAATCCATTGGATGGGTGCAGAAAGTGTGTGGTACCTTTTTTCTTTGATAAATGTACTAGAATTCACGTGCATGCTGTCCATGGAGACTGATTGATTTATTATGTTTCAACTCTCGCCTATATTTTTACAATATATACACACGATTTTGACACAGACAGTTACCCAAAAACTCAGTACGAGACATTGGAGGCTGGCAGATTATATAACAAGAAGAAAAAGAAGTTGTTTATGCCTCTCTTTGATCACTTGTTTGCTAAGTTAATGACAGTAAAAACTGTAAATCCAACTCTAAATTAATGGTTCAAGAGCTTTGTTTGGTACAAAGAACTCGTTTTCAATTGTGTCAAAATCTCAATACGGCCAATCCCATGGTTAGAGATCAAGGAAGAAAGAACACACACTATGTTAAAGTCTACCATTGAATTGATGTTTAGGTATACCGTAACAACACTATTTCGTGACCATCTTTGGGTCTCCTAGTCCTACCAAACTAAATACCGTAATACATTTCGTCGACGTATGGATTTTGGTTTAAGAGGGAGAAAAAATTATAGGTTCAGACAGGGACAGGTCCTAGTTTAAGTGTTATACTAGACAAAGATAAATTGACATCTGCCTTTAGATACTTGCGAGAATACGCCATTATCACAAGTCATTTGCTATTGCTTCAGAAAGATCTTTATCTTTGGAAAGTGTATTACCCTTTGTTTGATCAACAAAACAAAACAAAACAAAAAAATGTTTTTTTTAAGTTGACGTGTGGAGCAATACCAAATGCAGCCATATGTGGAATATGATTTTTTTTTTTTTTTTTTGGGTTAGTAACATGTGTAATATGATTATTGAGAGCTAGGGCCATCATGGTTTGTTATTTGCTTTTAAGTTTTCATTTATTTATCTAGTAGAAAACCATGTGATGCCTAACAAAAAAAAAAAGCAATCATTATTGAAAGGACATCATAAATTCAAATAATATTAATAACTAACAATAAAGGTAGGTTTTATATCCTCTACACATACAAGATTTAGATGTGTTTCTAAAGAAAAATTCTTAGATACTTTTAAAGTATAGTGAAATGGTGTTCCCTTCTATCACATTTATAGTGAAGAATACAATTTACCATATTTTGAGAGTACCTAAAAATTACTCATTTAATAACTAACAATCCCCTGCACATACAAGATTTAGATGAGTTCTTTAATAACTAACAATAAAGATGTGTTTGATTCAATGTATGATAATTATATCAAGAATAGTAATCTGCATTATTGGGAATTAAATGTGAAGTAATTAAATGACTATTCCCTTTTTATAGGATAAAATAACTATTCCTATTAATATGTTTGGTTCTAAAATAGGAATAAAAACATAAATATGTATTTCTGAAAACATGCTAATCTTATCATTATTATGCACATAGAGATTGTGAGGGAGATAAGTCTAGGAGTACGTATTTATGAACACGTTGGTATATAAAGAAGTAAGGTCTGATCATAATCATCTGAGAGGGTGGTCTGAGGAGGAATGCCTCCTCGGCTTAGCTATGCAGAGATCAGAATGTGTTGTCTGCCACACAGAAGCAATGTCACACGAGACTCTATTGATAAAGATATGCACCATGAAAACATAGGACAAAAGAAAACCATGAAATATCTAAAGGGAAAGCTGCTACCACCGCATTGAATACTCTACAGCTAACTCTCTGGCAGCATTAATGAGGAAGTGATACCTGAGCATCAATGTTCAGCCTTACAACTACTTCCAAAAACTTCAGGAAGGTGCTGATAGAACAAGTATCCAAACCAACAATCTAATCCCTACGTGAAGGGTGGAAAGAGGAGAAAGGGTGGTATAAAAGGCAGAGGAAACCCCCATGATAGAGGGATCAAGAAAGAGAAAGAAAAAGGAAACATTGTAGACTCGAGAACAATATCTGTAATTTGTCCTTAAGAGAAAGAAATATAAGAATTAATCTTCTCGGCTTGAGTCTGAGGACAATTTTTACTATACAAACTATTCCATCTTCATCATATTGTGATCTTAGCCCACTGTCATTGTTAACTAAACCCATTAAAACCTAGATTTTTAGTCTCCTCTCTATAAATTCATTGCAGTGGGCCTATTGCCTTTCCTATTTTGGGCTGAGATGTAATTTGTGTCCTTACAAAGATGATTTGTATTTTTGGAAATATAATAACTTCTAAAGTTATTGCATGTATTAATAAATAACCATAAAATCCATTTTAGAAATGAATAGGTTCAGGGAAAATCTATTTCTAGTGGATTACTATTCCATGTAATAAAAATCAAACCGAACAATTGAATAGTTATACCGCATAAATTAGCATTCTATTACAAGATTTATTACAACGTTGCAAATATAATTTAATGCCATAATAAATTTTACAACTGTTGAAGTGATAGGTTGTAATTGATTAGAATAAAAGTAATGTTAGTGTTAGTGATATTACAATGATTACAACTTGTTACTTGTACAATTGTTGAATGACTAATTCTAATGGAATTAGAAAATGAAAAATTAGCTTGTACCATCATAATCACTTTCCATATAAGCATTTGTGTTTGTTTGAGAATTGCTTATTTTTGAAAACTCATTCGCATAATATTATCAAAAGAGTATTTTTTGTAATTTTTATGTTAAATTATTTACAAAAAAAAAAATAATAATAATAATAATAATACCGAGACAAAAAGTTTTAGCAAATTGGCAAACGCACACTTTTTTTTTTTTTTAGTTTGTTTTGTAAGTATTTTTTTTATGATCTTCTTTTGTAGGTATTGATGAGACATCATGTAGATTCCTAACATAAAATGAAGGCAGCTGCTCTCTTTTTGATAACAAGAAACGCGGCTGCTCTCTATTACTCATGATTTATGCTTTATATTCACAATGCTTATTATTTGATGAAATAAGAAAGAAGATGGTAGTAATATTCACAGGCTTTAATTTTAGGATAAGTAACAATATAAATTATGTCATTTACGTTTGTCGAAATGATACTCTAATTATTATGATATCTTTTTGTATTGCCCTATAAATATAGTTCAAACCCCACGTCCTTCTTCTTAATATATATTTATCAAAAAATTAAATTAAAATTAAGTACTTCTAAAATACGGTGTCGTGATGTTTCCTTTTTTCTTATTCATAGTAAATTTCACTATTTAATTAGCGCACTCCATTACACCGTGAAGTTGTAATAAATTTCCCAAAAACCCATACCACTTACATTAATGTAATTTGGTTTGGGGTTAAAAAGATAACCCCAAGCCTTAAGGTCCACTTTATCGTTTGGTAAAAAGTGGACTTGACATTCATGTAAGAGACGGGCTTTGAATTGGACCCTGCTCTTGAGTTTGATGTAAACAAGTGGTCTCCCAGAGATAACCTTATAGGTTTCAGCCCAGTTTAGCATGGATTAGCAAATGGGCTGATGGTTATCTAGTTATCCTTAGCAATGGCTACCAAATTAATTTGCTTCGAGGAGAAAAGAAGAGAAACCACGTTATGCGAGATCCAGAACTTGTTTGGTAAGTGATTAGTATCCTAATTTAAGTTTTATGAAAATATGTGTGGGTGAAAAAGTATGTAAAAATACGTATTGTGGTATTTAAATAATAATTTTCATTGTTTAAACACCATTTCATCACCACAAAACTCAGCGCATCTCTAATTATAAACTTTGTTTTCATTATAATGTTATAAATCAACCTGTCATTTGATCAAATTTTCACTTTCAAAAATTAACAATGATTATTCTAAAAAAATAAACAAACTTAACAATGATTATTGTTTAAAAATTAAAATCCATATCTACATTGCATTTTGTTTCAACTACCATATTCATGAAAGTGGTTATTATTTCCATCGGTGATCAAATCTTATATTAAATTAAGTGAGTTTTTTTCTCTTAAGAAGCCGGGAAAAAATAATTACATTCAAATTTAAAATAAAATGTGGTTTATTTATTTATTTTAAAATATAGTATATATATATATCATCACATTTTTTTTCTTTTATAAAGTAATTTTTTTTTTAGAAGAAGGCAAATGAAATTTTGTTTCAACAAAGGATCTTCTCAAAAAAAAAAAAATCAACAAAGGAATCTCCTCTTGTAGTAAGGGCATGAGCTAGAGCATTACCCAATCTTCTTACATGTCTAAAGCTTGTTGAATTGTGTTAACTAATTGCTTTGTTTCTTTTATGATGAGTGAATGAGGTTTATAAATAGAGTCAGTATTAGGTAAGAATAGAGTGTAAAATTCATGGTGTAAAGATTGACACATCAATTTTTAACTTAAAAATTCAATTCATTACAGTTAAGTTGAATTTTAAATGGGGTATTAGAATTGATTGAATTTGGTTGTGCTTATTCTTTAATATATAATTTAATGATGTGGTATGTTGGAATTGGAGAAATAGAACTTAGGTTTTACATTGCATCTTTATAAAATTTAATCTATTACACATATTAATTCAAGCCACCCTTTTAGTAGATAAAAGAAAGACAAGTGCATGAGATTTATAAGCTCATGCCAATTTAAAAGGTGCATCATTACTGTGGGGGGTAAAAATGTTCGAACAAACGTTTGGGCTTTGGGCCTGATTGATTAATACAAGTCTGTTTGGTCAAGGTCCATAGGCCCAAAGGTCAGTCCGCACTATAGTGGTCCGAGGAGTTATCCGAGGAGGAGTATATCCTCGGACAGGCCCAGCAATGGCCCTAGGACTTGCTAGACGGATTGGAGGCAGAATTCTGGAAGAACTGGTGGGTAAAAGTGTGATCTAAGCACCCTTTAGAAGCAAGAACGTGTGAGAAATATCTGAGGAGAAAGCTACTACCACCACATTAAAGGCCCTGCATCTACCTCCCTAGCTGCATTAATGGGGAAATGACCTCTGAACAGTAGAATTCAGCCTTCCTGCTATTATTTGAAGACTTCAAGAAGGTGGTGGATGTGATAAGTATCTAAGGGGAAGGTTTGTATGACACGTGGATGAAAAAAAGGGAAGAATAAGAAGTATATAAGAAGATGAGAGAGGAAAGAAGAGAGGACCCTGCTTTTGAGCTAAAAAAAAAGAACTAAGAATTGTAATCTTTGGCCTAGAAAGAGAAGTACTATACAACTCGTCCTCGGCTTACGTCCGAGGAGGTTTCTTTGTCATATTTACTTATCATTTGCATAGATTGTGGCACTTTAGCCTGTTAACCAATTTCCAACATCCCAATCCTAGGTTTCAAACCCATACTCTACAAATTTCATTGTATAAGGCTTATTGGGCCTAAGCCCATCACTTGTTTTTGGGTCCGAGTACAATTGTGCACTTACAATTGGCGCCGTCTGTGGGAAATCTAGCGTTGAAGAAATTGGAACATTATGGCAGGCTTAGGTTCACATCATGCAGAATCTCAGGGATCCCAGCCCGAAGATCTTTTTGAGCGTCTTGAGCGTCGGAGGGATCGAGAGGGAAGTGTGCATACCGTATATCCTAGCGCAAGTCATACGCGTGGTAGAAGCAGTGCCACTGATGAGGATGATGCCAAGGCCATGCAGAGGGAGATTGACCACCTCAAGAAAAAGCTGCGCCGTGTCAGACGAAGGCGGGCTTCACCCCCATCCAATCCTTCCTCAGGGGGTCCCGGGGAAGCAGGTACAGTTCAAGGTCCAGAACTCCCCCTAGCGAAACCTTCTTTTACGAAGGGGATGACCTACCAGGTCGTAAGCATAGGAAGCTTCCCTCCAAGGGCTTGGGGAACGATGCTATGAGCCGAGCGTTACACCAACTCTCTAAATCGCCCTTCTCACCCAAGATTGAGAAAGGAAGGCTCCCTAGATGGTTCACCCAGCCCACCTTCACCATTTATAATGGCAGGACAAACCCGGTGGAACATATGAGCCACTTTAATCAGATGATGGTGGTGCATTCTCAGAACGAAACCTTGATGTGCAAAGTCTTTCCTTCTAGCCTAGGATCTGTTGCTATGAGATGGTTTAATGGACTAAAGTCGAGGTCCGTCAATTCGTTCATGGAACTTACCAGGGCATTCGTGTCTCGATTCATTACATGTAGCAGAGTTCCTCGACCGTTGGACTCATTATTATCTATGGCCATAAAGGAGGGTGAGACATTGAAAGCATACTCCGACAGGTATTGGGAGATGTTCAATGAAATCGATGGAGATTTTGACAAAGTGGCAATTAATGCTTTTAAAGTGGGTCTTCCCACTGATCATGACTTAAGGAATTCCCTGACCAAAAAGCCCGTACGGAGTGTACGTCGTCTCATGGACCGCATCGACGAGTACAAAAGGGTTGAGGAAGATCAGCAACAGGGTAAAGGTAAGGCGAAGGTTATCCCGCAGGAGAGAATGGATTTCAAGTCGGATAAGTACCATAACAATAAGCTGAGGAGAGATTACTCTGGGCAACCTGGCTCAACCACCCCTCAAGCAGTTAACATTGTATTCGCACCAACTGCTGGAGAAAGTCCGTAAAGAGCCCTACTTCAAGTGGCCCAATAAGATGGCCGGGGACCCCACAAAGCGGAATCAAAACCTTTTTTGTCAATATTATCAGGATGTGGGTCATACTACCGAGAATTGTCGGACCCTCTGGAACCATCTGGAGTAGCTTGTTAGCGAGGGAAAATTGAAGCAGCACCTGTATCAACCAAATGGGCAGGGCAGTCAATCGGGTTCAAATAATCAGAAGAAAAAAAACTCATCTCAGCCGCCCTTAAGGACGATTAACGTCATCTTCGCTGCACCTGGCAGGACCGGTTCCTGTCCTACCAGGGTGATGGCAGTGTCTCACTCCCAGGCTGAGGAGTCAAGCTCGAAGCCGAAGAGGATCAGAGGGAGTGTGCCTATCCTAGGATTCTCTTATGAGGATAAGGTTGAGACTATTCAACCCCATGACGACGCCCTGGTGGTCACGTTGAGGATAGGGAATTACGACGTCAAAAGGGTGATAATCAATCAAGGCAGTGGTGCAGATATTATGTACCCTGATTTATTCAAGGGGCTTAAGTTAAAACTGGAGGATCTCACTCCCTATGACTCGCCATTAATAAGCTTTGAAGGGAAGGCTGTTATACTAAAGGGGCAGATTCGATTGCCCGTACAGTCTGGCTCGGAAACGGTCGAGGTGGATTTTATTGTGGTTGACGCATATTCTCCATACACAGCCATCCTTGCCAGGCCTTGGCTGCACGCTTTAGGTGTTGTCTCCTCGATTTTGCATGTTAAAGTAAAATTTTCTTCGGGGGGATTCATCGAAAAAATTCTTGGTAGTCAATCAGTGGCAAGACAATGCATATCGGCTGCAATACTGCATCAAGTCAAATTAGAGTCTTCAGCCTCGGCTACGGAAGATTTATAGCAATTAACGACTCTGGATGCGCCCAGTGCGGTGACAGCAGAGGACACCATGTGTGAAAATATGGAGAGATTCCTTATAACCGATGATCCCGAAAGGTTCTTCAAAGTTAGGACACGGTTACCACACCAAGAGAAGATGGAATTGGTGAAGTTCTTGAAAGACAACATTGATGTCTTTGCCTAGGATCCCTATGAGGCTCCGGGGGTTGACCCAAGCTTCATTTGCCATCATTTGAATGTCAACCATGCCGTTGTTCCCAGGAGGCAACCACCTCAGCGCTCTTCGAAAGAGCATTCTGAGGCTGTCAAGGAGGAGGTGCTCAAGCTCAAAAGGGTTGGGGCTATTAAAGAGATTTTCTATCCGGAATGGTTGGCGTACACAGTTGTAGTGAAAAAGAAGAACGGAAAGTGGAGAGTATGTGTGGACTTCACAGACCTAAACAAAGCCTGCCCAAAAGACTTGTTCCCGATGCCACGCATCGATTAGCTTGTGGATGCTACGATTGGGCATCCTCAGATGAGCTTTTTAGATGCTTTCCAGGGCTATCACCAAATACCATTGGCGTTGGGTGATTAGGAGAAGACTGCTTTCATTACCCCAATAGGGAACTATCATTATAAAGTAATGCCGTTCGAGTTGAAAAATGCCGGGGTTACTTACCAAAGAATGATGACCAGAATGTTTGAATCACAACTTGGAAAGACCATTGAGATATATGTGAATGATATGGTAGTGAAGAGTAAGGCAGTACCTATGCATGTGAAAAATCTGGACGATACCTTTCAAATACTTAGGAAGTACAAGCTGCGCCTTAACGCCTCAAAGTGTTCTTTTGGGGTGGGTTCCGGAAAGTTTTTGGGCTACATGGTGACTCATAGAGGAATAGAGGTGAATCCAGCACAAGTCAGAGCCATTCAGGGCTTGCAACTACCTCGGAATCTAAAGGAAGTTCAGAAATTGACCGGGATGACTGCCGCTCTCAACAGATTCATCTCTAGGTCAACTGACAGGTGTAGACCTTTTTTTTCAACTGTTAAATAAATGGAAAGGGTTCCAATGGTCTGAGGAGTGTGCTTTAGCTTTCCAGCAACTTAAGGAATATCTTTCCCGGCCGCCCATTATGTCTCGGCCGGAGGTCGATGAAATCCTGTTTGCATATCTAGCCATAGCCATCCATGTAGTCAGCCTGGTTCTTATAAGGGACGATGGCGGGGTACAAAGACCGGTTTATTATGTCAGCAAATCTTTGAATGAAGCTGAGGTGCGTTATTTGCCTTTGGAAAAGGCGATTCTAGCTGTAGTCTATGCCACACGAAAGCTTCTTCACTATTTCCAGTCCCACACCGTTGTGGTTTTGACTCAATTGCCTCTCAAGTCAATGTTACGGAGTGCTGACTACTCGGGAAGGGTAGCCAAGTGGGGAACTATTCTGGGAGCTTTTGATATCAAATACATGCCACGCACCTCGGTGAAGGGCCAAGTTCTAGCGGATTTGGTGGCAGAGTTCGTCGAACCATCGTTAGAAGAAACTGCGAAGGAATCACACATGGATGAAAAATCAGTTTGCGTGATCACGGGCAAAGGACCTCCGATTTGGAAAGTGTCCATTGATGGGGCAGCCAACCAGAAAGGGTCTGGTGTTGGACTTGTTTTAGTATCCCCTAAGGAAATTGTCTTTGAAAAATCGTCTTTGAAAAATCATTGAGATTAGCTTTCTCGGCCACTAATAACGAGGCCGAGTACGAAGTGGTCTTGGTTGGTATGAATATGGTGCGTAGAATGGGGGAAAGGAAGTTCATATGTTCTCGGATTCTCAGTTAGTTGTGGGCCAAGTGACGGGGACCATGGAGGCTAGGGATCCAAGAATGCAAGAGTACCTGACCCAGGTCTAGTGTTTACAATCCGAGTTTGATTCTTTCATCCTTTCTCACGTTTCCAGAAGTGGAAACACACATGCGGACTCGTTGGCCACTTTGGCGACATCCTCGGCTTAATATTTGCCTAGGATTATTCTCGTTGAAGACTTGCTAAAATCAACTCTGACCACTGCAAGTGCCTTCCGTATCCATCTGATAAGGCCTGGACCTAGCTGGATTGACCCTGTGGTCTCTTTTCTAAAAAGCGATATTCTTCCCGAGGACAAGTCTGAAGCAGATAAGATTCGTCGAAAGGCGCCTCGTTTCTGGTTGTCCGAGGATCAGAAATTGTATAAATGCTCTTTTTCCAGACCATACTTGCTATATGTACATCCTGAGGCAACAGAGGCCCTTTTGGAAGAATTGCATGAGGGAATTTGCGGAAGCCATATTGGGGGAAGGTCCTTAGCCCATAGGGCTCTAACTCAGGGATATTGGTGGCCCAATATGCAGAGGGAAGCTCAAGACTACGCAAGAAAGTGTGACCAATGCCAAAGGTTCGCTCCCAACATTCATCAGCCTGGGGGAGTCCTTAATCCTTTGTCCAGTCCTTGGCCATTCGCTCAATGGGGACTGGATATAGTTGGGCCTTTTCCGAGGGCTGTGGGAAACAAAAGATGGCTACTCGTGGGAATCGATTACTTCACCAAATGGGTCGAAGCTGAGCCGTTATCAAATATTAGGCATATCGACTCCAAGAAGTTTATCTGGGAGAATATTATCACTAGATTTGGGGTACCTCATACACTTATTTTAGATAATGGCGTCCAATTTGATAGTAAAGCTTTCAGGAAATATTGTAGTGACATGGGCATCACAAATAGATACTCTACCCCAGCTTACCCTTAGGGAAATGAGCAGGCCGAGGCCGTTAACAAAGTCATAGTCAGTGGACTTAAGAAGAGGCTGGATGACGCGAAGGGTAGATAGGTAGAGGAGTTACCACACGTTTTATGGACGTATCGGACTACGCCACGGAGATCCACTGGAGAAACACCCTTCTTCATGACTTATGGGGCCGAGGTGGTGATACCTTTGGAATCTGGCTTCCCCACGCTAAGGACGAGTTCTTTTAGTCCGAAAAATAATGATGGCCTCCTTGAAAAAAGCCTGGATCTGGTTGAGGAGCGGCGAGAGACCGCCATGGTCCAAATGGCTTATTATTAGCAAAAGCTTAAACGAATATATGACGCTCATGTGAAGCTAAGGCCACTAGCGCCTGAGAATTTGGTATTGAGGAAAGTCGTGGGTACTACTAAAAACCCAGCATGGGGAAAGCTAGCACCAAATTGGGAAGGACCATATTAGATCATCTCTGTAGCGGGCATAGGGTCATATCGATTAGCTGATCTTGATGAAAAAATTGTAGAACACCCCTCGAATGTAAACAACCTACGAAGGTATTATTATTAACAAAAAGTATTTTTATCGTTCGTTGTTCAAATTATCAGTATGTACTTGGTTTTATCTCTCACTATTTCTAAGTATTAAACAGAAACTTGGTCATGCATCGTCCTCGAACCACATGCCTTGTGAAAATTGATATCCTATTGTTTGTTAAATTGAACCTTAGTTATGTCGGGTCCTCAAACCTTCTACTTTGGGAAAATTAACATTTCAAGTTACTATTTCCAAGTATCAAACAGAAACTTGGTCATACATGGTCCTCGAACCACATGCCTTGTGGAAATTGATATCCTATTATTTGTTAAACAGAACCTTAGTTATGTCAGGTCCTCAGACCTTCTACTTTGGGGAAATTAACATTTCAAGTTACTATTTCTAAGTATCAAACAGAAACTTGGTCATGCATGGTCCTCGAACCACATGCCTTGTGGAAATTGATATCCTATTGTTTGTTAAACAGAACCTTAGTTATGTCGGGTCCTCAGACTTTCTACTTTGGGGAAATTAACATTTCAAGTTACTATTTCTAAGTATCAAACAGAAACTTGGTCATGCATGGTCCTCGAACCACATGCCTTGTGGAAATTGATATCCTATTGTTTGTTAAACAGAACCTTAGTTATGTCGGGTCCTCAGACCTTCTACTTTGGAAAAATTAACATTTCAAGTTACTATTTTCAAGTATCAAACAGAAACTTGGTCATACATGGTCCTCAGACCACATGCCTTGTGAAAATTGATATCCTATTGTTTGTTAAACAAAACCTTAGTTATGTCGAGTCCTCAGACCTTCTACTTTGGGGAAATTAACATTTCAAGTTACTATTTCCAAGTATCAAACAGAAACTTGGTCATGCATGGTCCTCGGACCACATGCCTTGTGGAAATTGACATCCTATTGTTTGTTAAACAGAATCTTAGTTATGTCGGGTCCTTAGACCTTCTACTTTGGGGAAATTAACATTTCAAGTTACTATTTTCAAGTATCAAACAGAAACTTGGTCATGCATGGTCCTCAGACCACATGCCTTGTGGAAATTGATATCCTATTGTTTGTTAAGCAGAACTTTAGTTATGTCGGGTCCTCAGACCTTCTACTTTGGGAAAATTAACATTTCAAGTTACTATTTCCAAGTATCAAACAGAAACTTGGTCATGCATGGTCCTCGGACCACATGCCTTGTGGAAAATGATATCCTATTGTTTGTTAAACGGAACCTTAGTTATGACGGGTCCTTAGACCTTCTACTTTGGGAAATTAATATTTCAAGTTACTGTTTCTAAGTATTAAATAGAAATTTGGACATGCATGGTTCTCAGACCACATGCCTTGTGAAAATTGACATCCTACTTGTTGTTGAAAGGAAGTTTGGTTATGTCGAGTCCTTGAACCCTCTACTTTGGGAACATTAGCAAAAACCATATCACATTAATGTTGAGGTGTTGATGAAACACTTGGATTGCTTTATGCCCCAAATTGAATTCTAAGTTAAGTTTTTGATTGTGTATTGCTATGTCACATATGTTATGCTTTTGAGGCATGATTTGCAAAGTATAAGCTAAGTATGTGTACTTCTATTTAAAGTTATAACAAATTGAAATATTGGAAGTGGAGTTAGTTGTTCCATTCATTCATTTTTGTGCTGATGAGTATTTTTATACTAAAAGTTGGAAGTTAAATGAAAATCAAATCAGACGGTTTCTCATTAATATTTGTCAGTGTATAGCCAAAGCAAAAAATTTAAAAATCTGTTACATAACAAAAAGAGAAGTCCTAACTAGCCTAAACCCTAAGCCTTAGAAGTGAGGTTCTGCTCGGAAGTGCTGGCAGCCTTTGTGCGTTTCAGCTTTATTTCGAATGAGGACTGGGTTTGTTTTCCCTTATCTGTTCCCACCGGTGGAGGGACATTGGGCTCAGCGCATTGGCTCATAGTCTTCTCGGCACCATCACCCTATTCCTTCTCTTTGTTGGAACCCTTAGGTTCTATAGGAGTTGGAATGGGCTCTGAAATCATAGGAGGGAGCGTGGAAGATGCTGTCTCAGGGGCAGGTGCGACAGGAGGAAGTTCTTCTATCACCTAGATGTCTTGGGGGAGCCAGATGTTTTCGGGCTTCCTCAACTCAGAGGTTGAGGGAATCCTTGCCACATTCAAAGCTTCCCCCCACACTTGTTAACAGTATTCCCGGTATAGCTTGGCGAACTCCTCGGTTAGTTGGTTTTCTGTCGCCTCTACCCCTTCCTTGTAAGCGACCTTCTTCGCGGCCTTCATGGAGTCCTTGAAGGTATGAGGCTCATCTCTCATTTTTTCAAGCTCCTTCTTCAAGTCGGAGTTCTCTTGTTGAGATTTGGATAAGTCTTCATCCTTCTGACGAAGAAGCTTGCGTTGCCCCTCCACCTGGGTCCTCATTGTCTTCAGGCTCGCCTCGGCACCGTCCTTTTCCCTCTTTAGCTCTGCCAACTGTGTGGTTAGCTTCTCGTTCTGCGCAAGAGCTTGGCCTAAGGACTTCTTGGTCTCCTGCCTAAGCTCCAGTTCAAGTCCAGCTTTCTTTCGAGAATCTTCCACCCACTTCTCGATAGCAAAGACTTCCTGGATGGCCTGTGGTGAAATATCAAAATGAATGCATTATTAGTAACATGAGTCTCAAGTACATAAGAATGTTTCTTTCGTTAAGGTTTAATGAAAGAATAAGATGAGGATAAGACTTAGATACTCACCAGGGCCAAGTCCCTTTTTAGCGAAAGGAACAGATGCAGCTGGTTCATCTTGTCCAGGGCGTCCATGTCCTTAGGCAGAAGAAGGGGACGTTCCAAGGCGTCGGCCAGATGGAGAGCGTGACCTTGTTGGAATGCCCTAATACTAGACTGGCAGGAGATTGGCGCCCTATCTAGTTTTAGGTCGGCAGACCAGTTAGCCGGTGCACGGCGTACCTCGGCAAGGTCCCTGTTCTCCCCGCTTTCCACTGAAGAGGCACGTCCTTTGCCTTTGCTAGGTTTTTTTTATTGTTGTTGTTATTGTTGTTATTGTTTCAGCTTCTTTTGCCTCTCTGCATCTGCTTCCTCGGCCTCACTTTTCCTCTTCTTCTTAGGCTCCGGAACGGGAGCCTTAGGATCGGAGGGAGGAGGGGGTGGTGGCAAGGACGGAGGGACCTGCGACCCACCCGTTCCCTTTTAAGAGACTCTCGCGCCCTTCTTATTCATCAGCTTTCGTAGCGCGTCTATATCTTCTTCTTCTTCGGAACTGGAATCTGGCTGTGCAATCACCAGGCCTTGTATGCCCGAAGTTTCGGCGAGCACGTGTTCTTCATCCGAAAGGATGACAAGCTACTCCTCTTGGGATCTCTCGGCTCCCTCTAGTCGAAATTGGTCTATCTCCTTGTCCAACGATTGTTGCGAGGACCCTGGCTCTTCTCGGACGACAGTTGTCTGGGAATGTGCCGAAAGAGGAATCGCAGCGATCAGGCGAGAATATAGGATGACGGAGGCATTGTCTGGGAGTTCGCAGTTGGAAAGGAAGCTGGGTCGTGCCACGTCAATCCTCCTGCGTCGTTTGTCTCCTGCAATGATCGCGTTGTCAATTTCTTGGAAGTCCACTGATATAGGGTCGTATCCTAGTATCAAGTGGGTAGCTCTTACTTGTAGGTCTTCACTAACGGAGACTTCGGAGCGAAGGACATGGTTCAAGTTAGCAACGTTGCAAAGGCTGAGACGTGGGCGTACGTGTTGTTTATCTGTGAGAAGAAACATCCGAGAAGACGAGCATGGTCAGACTAGTGATAAACATCAAGGCAAAAAGCAATAATGTGCAATAAAATTAAAAGCGGTAAAGGCAACAGGATTGAATCATGGGTTAGGAAATCTAATTCCTAAGGAGTCACACTTGGCTCTCCCTATTCGACTGGGCAGTGAGGACCGTCAGACCAGTTTCCTGAGGCGATGAGATAGTCTTCTTTCATGCCTTTGTTGGATTTGGGAAGACAGGAAATCAGCCTAACGATGCTAGACCTGGATTTAATGTAATATCCTACATTTTTGAATTTATGGCACTCGTACATATAAGCAACGTCGTGCCATGTGAGGTTCAAACCCATTTGCTCGTTCAGAGTATCAACACAACCTAAGACTCTAAACATGTTTGGTGTGCATTGGTCTGGGCATAACCTATGGTTGCGAAGGTATTCACTGGTCACGTTTTTCATGGGGAGGGTCATCCAACCTTCTATGAAGGCGATCATGGAAATGATGACTTCTCCCTCTCTCCTAGCATTACCTACGGCTTCTACTAGGCAATATATTAAGCCTACGTCATCAGGAATTTGGTATTTGGCCCTAAAACCCTCCATACCGGCGCCAGTATCTACTAAACACTTAAATCTACCCATTTGGTGGGAGCAAAAATGAAAGTTTAGAGAAGGAAAAGGGTTTAAATGGTGGCCGAGGACAGAAGCCGAGAAGGAATGAGTAAAGAAAAGTGAAAACTTACGGGAGTTGGTTATGCGATTCTTCACGAGCTTCTGGAGAGAAAAGGTAATGATTGACACTTAGATGCGATTGATTTCTGAAAGAATGAATGAAAGTACGGGTTCCCAGGCGTTTTGACGTGCGGGAGGCGGCCTCGAAATTAAAATTCTCCCGCTCAAATTTTTAGAGCTAATCTGCGCCGTCGGATTCGTATCCCACCGTTGAATGTGGGCAACAGGATGTAACTTGCGGTCATAAATGCGCGCGTTCCGGGTTTCGAAGCGTCAGAGACGGTTTGAGCGAACGAAAGGGCCCCTACATGTGCGGCTGTCTGCAAAGCGTATGGAGGGTGCGCTGTTTGGTTCAAAACTCTATTTCTCTCCTCGGATGGGAGGGAAAAATAAAAGTTTTGAGGGGCTATTGTGGGGGGTAAAAATGTTCGAACAAACATTTAGGCTTTGGACCTGATTGGTTAATACAAGTCTGTTTGGTCAAGGTCCATAGGCCCACAGGTCAATCCGCACTATAGTGGTTCGAGGAGTTATCCGATGAGGAGTATGTCCTCGGACAGGTCCAGCAATGGCCCTGGGACTTGCTAGACGGATTGGAGGCAGAATTCTGGAAAAACTGGTGAATAAAAGTGTGATCCAAGCACCCTTTAAAAGCAAGGACGTGTGAGAAATATCTGAGGAGAAAGCTGCTACCACCACATTAAAGGCCCTGCATCTACCTCCCTGGCCGCATTAATGGGGAAATGGCCTCTAAACAGTAGAATTCAGCATTCCTGCTATTATTTGAAGACTTCAAGAAGGTGGTGGATGGGATAAGTATCTAAGGGGAAGGTTTGTATGACACGTGGATGAAAAAAAGGAAAATGAAGAAGTATATAAGAAGACGAGAGAGGAAAGAAGAGAGGACCCTACTTCTGAGCTAAAAAAAAAGAACTAAGAATTGTAATCTTTAGCATAGAAAGAGAAGTACTATACAACTCGAGACTTACGTCCGAGGAAGTTTCTTTGTCATATTTACTTATCATTTGCATAGATTGTGGCACTTTAGCCTGTTAACCAATTTCCAACATCCCAATCCTAGGTTTCAAACTCATACTCTACAAATTTCATTGTATAAGGCTTATTGGGCCTGAGCCCATCACTTGTTTTTAGGTCCGGGTACAATTTTGCACTTACAATTACCTATAAAATAACACAGCCACTTAAATCTATAGATCCTTCGAGAATGTTTGGTAAGGGTGTTTAAATAACAATTTACAATGTTTAAACACCCTTACACGTATTTCTACAACACTTTTTAATTCACATGTATTAACACTTAAATAATAGTATTAGAAATCTCTAATCAAACGAACCCTTACTCGCTCCTTAACAATATAAATGAACTCAGTCCATTAACTTTTTTTTTTTTTTTGAGAAACAACTTAATCCATTAACCAAATATGAAATATTCACATGAAAAATGAAAAGCATCAATTAATTTATCAGATTTTTATTTTGATAAATAATTTATTAGATAATAGATACTAGCGTTTATTGTCAGCATACAATACAATCATCTATTAAGATTTTAGTGTTAATAGCTAAAAATCTATCCTTTTACTTTTATTTTTCCCTTCCCATAATTAGTAAGCCAAATGCTGTCATCTCATTTCACATCAAAGAAATGTCAACGCCATAGTTTTGGCTATGGAAGAGAATATTGTTCCATTTATAATGCTACATTATCAAACTCATAAACCTTAATGTTTACACAACAAATCCATAGTTTCAAAAAAAAAAAAAACATAAACCTTAATAGTTTCAAGCTTCAACACAACATAACCCCTCCTTACTATTGTAGCAATTAGCTATACGTGAATAAAAAAAAGAATATATTTAATGTGTACTGATCAACTCCACGTCACATGACGGTAAATGTAATACTATGTGTTACGTAGAGATCTTGATGGAACTATCGTGATAAGCACAATGACAAATAATAATATGTTGTCTTAAAAAAGACCGATTCATACGCTCCCTCGATCAAAGAAAGAAAGCCTTAATCTACCTATAAAAATCTTTTTTTTTTTTTTAATTTGTAAATTGTAATAAAAATGTCAAAGACCAGTCAAACTGACAAAGCTCCCAGAATATTCGGTTCTCTCTCTCTCTATCCTAAAATCCTTTTCTCCGCAAAAACGCAACAAGTAGGAGGTCATTTACGTAACGCCAAATCACTATTCTCCTCACAAAAATCTCTACCGTTGGATTCCACCAATAATGAGAGATGAAGGGTCAGATATGGGAGTTTGACCAAAGTACAAAAAAGAAAGAAGGGCGGAATGATTGGGTTTGATCCATGTTTGACCGTATGACAAAAAAACCAAACCACCACCAACAACAACAACAACAACAAATTTCGAAAAACATAAGGCCACCTGGACTCTAGAGAGAGAGAGAGAGAGAAAGCCCATATTTTAGAGAGAGAAAGAGAGGTTGAGATTTTTTTTTGTTTTTTTAATTGTCTATCTTAACTTCTTTTGTTTGTGGGAGGAGAGAGAGAGAGAGAGAGAGAGGGATTTGAAATTCTCTCTCTTCTTGATGATGATGTTTTTTTTTTAATGAATTTTTTTTTTAATATTTTAGATTGTTAAAATTGTTTGGGGGAATTAGGGTTTCCAAATTCCAACCATGAATGTGATGCGTAGGCTAAAGAGCATTGCTTCTGGTCGCACTTCCATTTCATCCGATCCTGTAAGTTTTTTTTTTTTTTTTTTTTTTGGCTTAGTCTTTGTTTGGTTGCTCTGAAAATTTTCAGAAAGAAGGAAATAGAAATACAATGTTGAAGCTTTGAAGCTATATTTTTATTATTATTTTAAAAAAAAGAAGAAGAGAACTTTGCATCAGCTTTGGCTTTTTTTATAATTAATTTGATTGCTTTTGTTTTGTTTGTAATAAAAATAGTTTCTTTGATTCTGTTTCCTTGTGGGAATGAGTCAGATTCTTAAATGCATTTGTCAAAAAGGAAAAAAGAGAGATAATAAATTTTTGATGCTATATATTTGTTTGTTTTTATTGCATTCCAAATTGTGGGATTGTTTGTGGTGTTGTAGTTTTCTATTTATCTTTTTTTTCCCTTCTAAAAATGCTGTTGAAGTTAATGTGGGGTTTCATGGTTATGCAATATAAGGTTGATTTAGCTGGTCATTGTTGTTAAATGTCTGTATGTATACAAGGTGTGATGGGGAAAGTGCCATCCACCCAACATATGTGTTACAAGTTCGAGTACGAAAATCAGCCTCTACACAAATTTGAGGCGAGCATTGTGTATTGGGTACGGCCCTATAACTTTGCGAATAAAGGGCTTTCGCATGAGATTTTGATGATGGATTGTGGAGTGGAGTGTGGCTGTTGCGTGAGGATGGGATTTAGTTTTGTGATTGTAATGCAGCTAATAAGGCAAATTAGTACATAGGGTGGTAGTTAATAGCTAGGAAGCACGGACACTTAGATTAGTTTAGCAGCTGGCTTCTGCAATGAATATCTCTATTTGGTTGGCAATGGGTCTAAAATCTAAATCACCGTTGCTTGCATTTTGGGGGAAAAAATCGTGGAAATTTGAACAAGTAAATCAGAAGAAAGTCCCCATCAAAGCAATAAAGTAAAACCTAATGGTTGAAGCATTTGGGTTGTGGTTGAACCGTATGACATGACAGTTTCTGCTGCTCACAGTAATCAGTCTGCCTCGAGGAGATTTTTCTGACTTTTGGCCGCTGATGCCTTTTGAATTATTAGAAATTTAGAATCATAAAACTTGTTTTAGTCATGCCTTAAGGTGTTTTCAATGAGGCATATGGCTTTGGTAAAGTGACAAGCGTAGCTCAAAAGGGCTAATTGCACTTTTCTTGAAACTTGTATAACTTCCTAATTGGCTAGTTGGTCAGTCTGTGTATATTGTGTTTATGGCTCCTTTTAGTTCATTTTGCTACTTTTCTTCCCCCCTCCCTGGGAATGTTGTTATGGTGAAAGAAACAATTAATTTGCAGTGAGGTTAGTTAGATCAGACAGAGTGCAGACGCTATGTCAGTTTTATTTTCAATAATTTAAGATACATTGGGTGCATCACATTACTACAACTGTCTAATTCTTTTTTATGGTCAATGTAATTGATTTCTTTAGGGTGGAGATTCTAGCACTAAGAGAGCAAAGGTTGATCAAGAGACTGAACACAAGGACAATGAGAAACCAAATAGACTAGAGAGGTCTGCCACGGGTCTGGAGCAGCATATGGCCTCTACATCACTGGAAACTGCTGCAAGCACATCTGATGCATCTACAATGCCTAGAAAAGAGAAGTCTGGTTATGATCAGCTCCCTAAAGAAATGCATGAAATGAAAATTAGAGATGAGAAAGTAAACCACCACGATGAAAAGGTTAATTTTTTGTTTGAATTAGTCTGTTTCCTCCTCCATGAATAATTTTCTAATTTCTTTTGTCTATATCATGCCTACTATATACGTTTTTGAGCAATATTAAATTTTTTTTTTTATACTTATTTTATCTTTTGAAACGTCCTTATACAGGATGTAATTCTACTGAATCACACAGATCTTGCAAAATCTTTGAAACCACAAAACCTGAAACAGTTAAATCGCTGGTCTAAAATTTTGCATTTTGCAGGATATGGAACCGACTGTTGTAAAAGGTAGTGGTACAGAAGCAGGTCAAATAATTGCAACTACAATAGCTGGTCGAAATGGACAACCAAAACAGGTGACTCTATTTCTTTTGTCATTGCATTTTTTTTCTGCTGTGCTGTTTTCATGCTTGTCTATTGAGAGTGAACTAAGAGTCTTTTAAAAAAAATGTATATTCTCACCTTCTTCTGGGCCTTGTGATTGATCTGAGGAGTCTGCTTTTATGGTTTTTATTTCTTCTGGCTCCCCTCCCCCCCTCATGCATTTGCCTGTTGGGAGGTTTTATTTTTTATTTTTTTATGGTTTTTTTGGATGCCTTTCATGGCTTGGTTGTTGAATATGAATTTCAACAATAGCATGCTCATGTGTATATGAAAATATGCATACTTGGGTGTACTAACTTTCCATGCAAGTAAAATTTTAGTTGATACATAACTCTGAAAATTTTAGTTGATTAATTTTAGTTGACATCTAGTGATTGAAGTTTCTCTGCATGATATTTGGCTTTAGAACCTCTGCCTTGTTCTGTATTTCGAACATAAATTTTATTAGAATCAATAATGTACAAAGCTGTTAATTATTATTTCTTACCTGGTTGCAGACAATCTCATACATGGCAGAGCGTGTGGTTGGCACAGGTTCATTTGGTGTTGTCTTTCAGGTACTTGGACTTCATCTGCCTGTGTGCATATGTCCATATTGATGTTTTGGTTTATTGTGTGTCTCTGTGTTGATATTTTTGTTAATAAAGATTTTGATGTCTCTTCCATTTCCACATGATACGAATATGTTGTAGGCAAAGTGCCTGGAAACAGGTGAAGCAGTGGCGATAAAGAAGGTGCTGCAGGATAAGAGATACAAGAATAGAGAACTTCAGATTATGCGCTTACTTGACCATCCTAATGTTGTTCCACTGAAGCACTGTTTCTTTTCAACCACTGAGAAAGATGAGTTATATCTTAACCTTGTCCTGGAGTATATATCCGAGACTGTCTACAAAGTTTCAAAGCACTATATCAGGATGAACCAACATGTGCCCACTGTCTTTGTTCAACTTTATACATACCAGGTGAATAATGAAACTCTGCATTTATCTGTGCTGTAAGATTTGACGCATATACCACATAATTACATGGTTGCTTTGGGTCTTTTTACACATTAAATTGTGTTATGTTATCTTTGTAGATTTGTCGTGCATTAAATTACATGCATCACGTTGTTGGAGTGTGTCATCGGGACATTAAACCACAGAATCTACTGGTAAGATTTTCTCTCTTGTTTCATTGGTTCAATATCAGCATGAAGGAATTTATCAGTCTTTGCTTTTGTACATATTTTTGTGTCAATTTGAACCATACACTTAATAGCCTACCACTCCTCTGATTGAGTCATGAAGTTTTAGCAAGTTGCTGTTGTGGCTTTTGACTCTGATTCAATTGATCTAAGAAGATTGTTTCTGTCAGAAACTAAAAATGCTAAATTTTTGTTCGTAATGATAAGTGACTAGCTCTGAAAATATTTTTTATGCAGTAAGAAAGGTAGTTGAAATTTACTTGTTAGCGATTCACCTTGACAAATTCTTATGATTTTATCATCCACCTTGTATGAAGATGATAATAGTTGTTATAATGCATAATCTAGGATTACAGAAAATACAATTATAATGCTATATGGTGCGCATTGGTAAAATCAGCAGTTATGTTGTTCTCTGTTCAGCATTAAGATGTCATTTTGTTTGAACTCATGTTTGTTACTACATAATGGCAAGGCTTCCTAGGGCTAAGGTGTATGATGCTTACTGCAGGTCAATCCCCATACTCATCAGTTAAAGATATGCGATTTTGGCAGCGCAAAGATGCTGGTATGCTTTTCCTTCTATTTTCTTCCTTATCCAAAAGGATTTCAGAAATACTCTGAACATGTTAAGCAACTTAAAAAATTTATTTGACAATTTTAGGTGCCAGGTGAACCCAACATATCATATATTTGCTCACGATATTATAGGGCTCCAGAACTAATATTTGGGGCCACAGAATACACAACTGCTATTGATATGTGGTCAGTTGGTTGTGTCCTTGCTGAGCTGCTTCTAGGACAGGTGGGTTTATATATATCTGGCGCTTTTATTTTCTGAATTTTGATGTCAAAGTTTAATAGTCAATATATCTTTGAGATATTAGTTAATGTAAATTTCTACTTTGTTTCATCAGAGATGGAGCATGTTTTTTGCAGCACTTACAATAGATTTTTTATCTTTCTTTTTAACTTCTAGAAGTGGTTTCCAATTGTATAATTTCAAATCTTTTAGTGAAAGAAGTGTGGATAGATTTACCCCTATCATGTTCTCTAGCATAAGTTTTCTGGTATAGTTGTTCAGTGTGTTTTACCTCTCTATTTGGTTGTGTTCCTTTTTGGACATGCCTTCATTCTTTGGAGATTGGAAGTTTTTAATCTTAGAGGTTTACAGCACTAGGACCTATTTAAAAGCATCTCCTATATAAGTGTAATTCTGTTTGATTATTATCTTCCTGCTTTTGGCTTCCCTTTTTTTTAACAATCCTTACATGAAGTATGCACATATTCTTTTGTTATGAAGTTTTTGGAGATTTAGTTTCTTTTCAAATAAGACACTTGTCTGGTTCTGATGTTTACTGGGTTTCACATCATATGCAGCCACTGTTTCCTGGTGAAAGTGGTGTTGATCAGCTGGTTGAGATCATTAAGGTGCACTATCAATAACTTTTTGTTTCCTTTGATTATTATTGCTTTTTCTGTTTTGCATCTTCTTAGTGATTTTCTTCCCCATTTTTGGCTGTATTATATTAGATTCTGGGGACACCAACCAGAGAAGAAATCAAGTGCATGAATCCAAATTACAATGAGTTTAAGTTCCCTCAGATCAAAGCTCACCCATGGCACAAGGTTTGCTGGAAATTTTATCACTATATTTTCCTCATTGTACATGGACTTTTTGTGATGGTGAATCTTATGACGTTATGATTTCTAGATATTTCACAAGCGAATGCCCCCTGAAGCAGTGGATCTTGTCTCAAGGCTGCTGCAATATTCACCAAATCTACGTTGCACTGCTGTAAGACAGTTTAATTTTTTTTTTCTATGAATGTTGTCAAATGTTTTTACTCATACTTAATGATGGTTAAGTAGATACTAAATGGTTGAAATTTTGACTTCCAATAATAATGTGGAAGATCTGCTTCTTGTTTTTGGGTGAATCTTGAATCTTGATGTGGCTACAGCTTTGATCGGTACATTTTTAGAATGAATTTGCCACCCAATTCTAGGGTCAAGAAGCTGCTTTGGTAGCCAATTGCTATTATTAATATGCCTTTACAGTAAAACATGATTTCATTTTATCTGTATTTTGGCTTGATTTATATATATAATGTAATTTGTCAAAATATAGCCTTCTAAGTCTACTCATTGTCTGAGATTATTAATTCTTGAGAAATATGGATTGTTGTTAGATGATGATGTAATTTAATCCTGGCTTTCAGTTGGAGGCATGTGCGCACCCCTTCTTTGATGACCTGAGAAGCCCAAATGCATGCTTGCCTAATGAGCGAGCACTTCCAGCTTTGTTTAATTTCACAGCTCAAGGTAAGTTGATATTGTGTACTTTCTCTTTATATATTTGCTTGAGGATCCATGTTGCTGATGCCAAAACTCCCTGCAGAACTGGCTGGTGCATCTATTGAACTGCGTCATCGACTCATTCCTGAGCACGCAAGGAATTGAATTTTTTTATCAGACATGGTGGTCACATCTGTAGGAAATATAAAGGGGTTTTTGGGTGCTTAGTTGTCTGATTAGCCGTGCTGCCCTGCCCCAATAGCCCAGAAGCCGCCCTTTGGTCTTCACAAATTATCATGATAGAAACAAGGGGTAGGAGTGTCATGGGGCTGGCAGGCTGTTCATAATGGTGTGGTGGATGTGCAGGTGGAAGTGGGAGTGCTTGAATGAGGTTGAAATTTTCCAAATTTTAGGATGTGACGAATGCGTTGATGGTGAATGAGTTGTTACAAATGTTATTGTGTTGTCATATATAGTTAATGGGCATTTGATTGGAGACTAACTGAATGGGATCTGTTAGATGAATTAGGATGTTTTTTTCTAGTGTATACCATTCTTACTCATTTTTGGTGTTACAAAAAGAAATTCAGATATCCAAGGAATTCGTGTCAAGTTCTCTATTTTCACCACCCTTTGAGAAATAACCTGTGTTATATGGTGTTGCTTATTGGAAGAATTCCTGAAAGTTGAACTGTGGAACACTAAAACAGCACAAACTCAAATCATAATAAAGCTATTCGCATGCTTTCTTAATTTTAAGCTTTTTAATCTTATCGTGTCGTCAACCATTCAAGCAACGTTAGAAAAAATCGCCATCTATATGTGGATGAGCTTGCAGCTATCAGCCATATTGCAAATGCTATATTCATCTGCTTGCTTCTTTCCTGAACTTGAAGAAAATGCAGGAGCTTATCAAAGAAGTGAACCTTCCATCGCTCAGCTTGAGAAATATAAAAATATTGCTTGTATTCATTAGTCAATGTAATCATGTGTTAAAATTTAATCGGGGAACTTAATCTACGGCACCTAGTAAATTGTACTTGCGTTTGATTCAAATTTCGAAACTTTGGATGGAAATTCAACTCATTGACCAGTCTTGCTGCACTTTCTCAGTACCAGGGAAAAAAAAGTGGGTTATGTTGTTTGATATCCTGGAACTCTTTTGGTGCTTAATACATACAAGATGATCTATTAAACTTTGGGACTTGGTAGAATACCTCTAGCAAAAACTTGATTGTTTGCTCTTTTAATTCGTATAAAATTAAAAGACACCAATCTCAAAATGTACCAATAAAGACAACCAAAAAAAAGGCCGGAAAATTTATGCAAGGGGTATGATAAGCAGGCAAAGGTACACCATTTGTATGGTCTGTGGCACTTCCCTTTTTTCTTTTTTTCTTTTTTTTTTTTGGTGGTAAAAGTGGCACTTCCCTTTAAACCATAGGATGCTATGCCTATATGTCAAGAAGTGAGTATAGAACAAGCTTGTGAGAAAGTCCTAGTAATAGCAGGCAGCTAGTAAAGAATTCAAAAATAAAGCTCAGCTACATGAATCAGTCGTTCTTATTATTCAAACTTCAAAGTCTCAAAGTAATTGGGATGCACGTAGTCTGGGCATTCAATCCTCACCTGGATAAAAAACTTTTTGTTTTAAAATTTTTAATCTTTTACTTTTTCTGATAAGGATAAAAGTTAAGCTGTTGACTGTTAACCTTTTTAATCTCAATCCTTAAAACTAACTAATTATACCAGATTTCAATCCCAAAGTAGACAAAGTAATCTAAATTAGTTTGGACAAGGACAACACCCCCTCATAATCGGGTGGCCTCTCCTTTCATAAGGCCGAAGAATTTTCTTAATGATTCCAATTTTTTCAACTCCACACTAATTCTGAGGATTTAAACAACAGCAAATTTTTTTTAAAAAATAAATAAATAAAATTGGCAAATTTCATTTAACTAAATGCCAAAACTATTTTTGGTTGTACAAACACCTAATTTACTAATCCATGACACCTAAGCTAATTTCTGTCTTTCATCGCAAGCGTGTTTAGAAAACAGACTGAAATATAAATGCGTGTGGATTGAATTTTTCTTGTTTAGTTAGATAAGAAGTAATGTTTGTTTTAAGTTTGGGCCTTCTCATTACTTAGACTTTCAGTTAAAAAACTATTTTAATCTCGTAACATAGTCCGTACTGTTTGAAGTGATAAAAAAAAAAAAAAAAAAGACTACTTGTGTGGCTAATCTATTTTCATACTTGAGAGAGAGAGAGAGAGAGAGTTGATTATGGATGGCTGAATTTAGAGATAATTTTTACAAGACTTGTGTGATTAACTAGGTCCAACATAAGAGTGGGTGGCAATTACACTTCTAATCTTAGACCATTGAAAGTTTCCAGGACAGTTTGTTAATCTAGGAATATCAAATCCATGAAAAGTATTCAAGCCCGAAAACATGAATAACATCAATGAAGATTAGGTATCTAACTGTAATGTGATCAAAATTTATACAAGATAGTAGCAGTATAAAACATATAATAAACCAATATTTCCAGACAGTTTGGGGCGAGGTGGGGATGGACAATTATTTTACAGAAACTTTATACAGAAGATCCAATCCAGACTCGGTCGGCTTGCTTATCATGCATGAACAGTCTCTTACCAGCCTTTTATTTAATCATCAGTGGTCTCACTTTCTTGGTGATCCAAACTCATCTTATCAAAGTTGTCTTCTGTGTTGAATAGAGACCTGATGAATTTCTAGACCACTAGAGGTTATATACCCAAGCATTTTGAACTCAGGTGTGTACTACATAGTCACAGACTGACAGATCAGATACACTAGGCTCGATGTAACCAAACTCATCTCATTCTGCGATCATGACGCCAAATAACAATCTGTTTAAAATAATTTCTTTTGGAGATGATTAAATTCTTAACTTTCATACCACAAAGGAATATATTATTTACTGCAACAATAATTCATTAAAAGACCACGAAATTGGGGCTCTGTACAAGTATCTCAAGATGCAACAACTGTAATGCAAAGCAATATAGTGTATGGGTAAAAGTAAATTTGTATTGCAATTGGAGTAATTTAACATTTAATGTTGATGGATGCAAAATCACGAATAGCAACCAATTTAAAAACTGCAAAGTTAAATCCCAATTGATGCAGGGAGTGCAACCAGAATCAATGTTGAAAGATTAATTGGTTTGAGATACCAGATTTCATTTTTGAATTTTGAATTTAGGCTTTGTTGTGATTGAGGATTTTAGGAAAATGTAATTGTGGCTTGATTAGAGCTCTCCTTATTGATGTCATCCTTGAAGCCTATTAAATAGAGATTTCAACAATAGTTTGAAGGAGTGCATTTTGAATCAATTTCTGATGAGAGATGTTTCTCTTTAGCTTGGTTGTGAAGCCTAGTTTTTTTTTCCCCCTTATTGTTGCAAGCTCATTCTGCATCAACTTGGGTATGGACAGAATTATGATCAATCAAAGGTTTAAGATGAAAATATGATTGGTTTTTATGGATACTAAGTTCTTAAGGATGCAGATCCTGGCTAGGGGTCACCATGGATCATGTAAACCAAAACATGCAAAATATTCTAACTACAATTAGATTATTTCATCCTTGAAATTGGATCAGGAACCAAAATAACCATTCTAGTAACAATTAGATCTCACTTTTCATTGAGTTGTATTAACACCTACTGCAATCATCTCTTAAAGATTATTACTATTATAAAAGCTCATTTCATCTGCACTACCTTACTTTTAGGGTGTGTACTTGGGTGTTTTTTCACTGACATTGAATCAGCAACAACCAGCATTAGAGAAGAATCATAAAATTTGAAAGTAAAAGAGAATACAAAAGAGAAAGAGCCAATTTGAAGCCTACCTTATTGCACAGTGATTATTGCTCAACCTGCCAGAGATGTGGTGTGAGAATAGCATGCTGTCTTCATACTCACAAGAATTTTGATATTACTCCAATTCTGCATGCCAATGCTTTGATATAGAATTAATTAGTTCAAGCAATGAGATGTAACCTGGAAGGCAATGGACGAGAACTTCCAAATAAACCTCATAAAATGCAGCTGCTTATAGAAGATTCTCTGCCTCATTATATTTAGCTAGCATTCCATGGGTAGTAGCAAGAAGCTTGTTGGCATCACCTAAATATGAACCCACCGGGCCTAAGATGCTCCAGGAAAAATGAACATTCATCCACCTGAGAGGATATCATGTTTCAAATGCATATTGTATTTGCAGAAACTGAAACATGCTTTGACATCATGGAAGGAAAGCTTCTCAACTTGAACTAAGAGTGTTGGGCCTTGGCCTTATGCTTGACAATAACTGGTTCATTTGTTTTTTTCCACAATAATAATAAAGCATTCTACTTAAGCTTTTGATGATATATTCTTCATTCACAGAATCTTTTTTCCACCAAAAGTTTGGTGATGTAGGATTCTGATTGCATTAAGAGGTCAAGTTGAAATATAGTTAATGCCTTCAATCCTAATTATTTTTTGATAAAATGCTTTAGAAGATCCAATGTGGAAAATTTCTTAGGGGAAAATAATAGTTCATCCCCTAATGTATGGCCTGTTTTCATTTTTCCACTCTATGGTATGGAAAGTCTTAGTTTAGTCTCCTGAGGTTTCTTCCATTGTGTTTTTGCTGATGAAATACGGGATATCAAACTGCATACTTCAGGGGATAAAATCATGGGGATAAAATCACACGATTCAACGTAATCCAGGTCACAAGAGTATTAAGGATGGGAGGTTCATATTACCTGCTAAATCAGTGTATAGGACAGGTCCATGCTTTTCTGGGTTCGAGCATTTTCAGATTTCTGTCTGTGTCAAAAGAAGAAACTAGTGCAAATGAAGTTTATGGTTTCAACCTTGAAAATGAAGTTGAAGGATAAATTGTGTGATGACAGAAGAAACTAGTCATTTCATAGCATGCTTCTCAAAGGACACTAGAATAGGAGCCAAGGTTTGAGGTGAAAATTCTACCAGTAATCCCCGCAAGAACACTTTCCTTCTCTAAAATGATGAAAACAGTTTGAATCCCTCAAAATAATATGCCGAAGAAAAACTCTTGATATATATTTCATAGCGGAATGGCAATCCCCACAAACCCTAAGATTCTTGAAGATTCGAATTGGTACCACTGGTGGCAGAGTGAGAAGCCCAAAAGCAATGGCCAACTTCTCACTGTGATAAGCTAGACCAAGCTCCTTACTCTCCTCATCCATGTCATGAAGTGCAAACTTCTTATCTGGCACATACCCCACTTCCTTGATCAATATCATAATCTCATCAAGCTTAGAATAAATCTCAGATGTCCTTGGATGGCCTCTATCTTCAGATATAAATTCATGCACATGACTGTTCATCTCAATCCAACTGCAACCAGGCTCCTTTCTGATTCCCATTGATTTCATCAACTGTCGAATTCTTGCAAAATCTTCTGATCTACCAGCTGCAGAATACATGTTAGCTAACAGAATGTAAGGCACAGCATTTGAGGGCTCCAATTCAAAAAGTTTGTTTGCTGCACTCTCTCCCAGCTCTAAATCCCCATGTACTCTACATGCTCCAAGTAATGCCTTCCATACTGTGGCATCCGGTTTAACATCCATTCTATTCAGTAATTCCATCGCCTCATTAAGGTGTCCTGAGCGCCCCCAGAGGTCAATCATACAAGCATAGTGTTCAGGACCTGGTTTTATTCCATAGACCTTATCCATAGATTCAAAGTACTGGAGACCAATTTCCACAAGACCAGCATGGCTGCAAGCAAATAGCAAGCCAATAAAAGTAATGAAGTCCGGCTTTGTGCCAGTTGCTATCATCTGATCATAAAATTGTAGGGAGTCCTTTCCTTTGCCATTCTGTGCATAACCAACTATCAAAGCTGTCCAAGTAATCACATTCCTTACTCGCATTGAGTTGAAGACTCTACTGGCATCTTCTATACACCCACATTTTGCATACATTGTGACTAGGGAATTATCTATCGACAAAGATTCAAGGCCAGATTTAATAAAGTTTGCATGAACTTGTTTCCCAAATTCTAAGACTGTCAATCCTGCGCAGGCACTCAGAATGCTGGCAATCACATATTCATCTGGACAGGTTCCTGTAGTTATCATATCATGAAACAACTTAATAGCTTCTTCATGGGAGCCATTGTGAGCAAATCCTGTCACCAGGGAGGTCCATGAGACCACGTCCTTGTCCACCATCTGATTGAAAACCTCACAAGCACAAGCTAAGCTTCCCTGTTTAGCATACATGTCAACAAGAGCATTGCTCACTAGATTGTAAGCCTCAAATCCAGTCTTGATAATCAAACAATGAACGGATTTCGAACTTTTCATATCCATCATGGAAGCAAAAGAGTTTAGTACTGATGGAAATGTAAAGACATCAATCTTCATATCTCTTGAATGCATTTTCTTAAATAAGGATAGAACTTCCTCTTCAAACCCATGCCTTACACACCCAACTATCATGGAGTTATAAGAGATTACATCATCAGTTTCCATTGTCTCTAGTCCCCTCCTTGCACTTCTTAAGTCTCCACATTTTGCATACATACAAACCAATGCACTTTGAACAAACACATTAGCACCAAAACCACTTCTAACTATGCACCCATGCACCTGAGCCCCAAAATCACATGCTGAAACTGTTGCACAAGCTGTCAATATGCTAGGAAATGTGAACTGATTGGTCTCAACTCCTTTGGTCCTCATGTCTCGGAAACACTCAATTGCCTTATAGCCATCACCATTCTGAGAATACCCCGTAATCATAGCAGTCCACGACACATTATTTTTCCTATCAGCCAATGTTTCAAAGAGACATTCGGCTTCCAAAATGCACTTGCACTTTGCATACATGTCAACAAGACCAGTGGCAACAAAAACATTAGAGTCAAACCCAGCCTTTATGGCATAACCATGAAGGTTTTCACCTCTCTGGCGCAAACCCAATATTGAACACCCCCTAAGAACACTTCCCAATGTATACTGGCTGGGTTTTTGTCCCTCAAGCCGCATTTGACAGAACAATTCAAAAGCTTCAATTTCACAGCCATGCCGATAATACCCAGATATAAGAGAAGACCAAGTGATAGAACTTTTCTTCGGAGCCTCATCAAAGAGTTCTCTAGCCTCATCTAGTCTCCCTATATTGGCATAAGCAGCTATAATTGTGCTCCAACTAAATTCATCCCTTTCAGACATTTTATCAAACATCTTACGGGCATCATCAATTCGGCCCGATTTAGACAGCTCATTAATTAGCCGGTTCAAATCCAACGTATTAGAATGAGTGGAATTTGCAACGCTATAATTACAAATAAAAGGAGCTAATCCGAGGTGATTGAATTGATGTAAGGCTTTACACGAGGGACCCAAAAGCCGTAGTTGTAATTTAAACATAACCCAGCTTGTTATCGCTGTGTTCTTTATTGAAATGATCGTATTGTATTTTGTATCTGATACCTGAAGAGCAAAGTAATAGGATAGTATAGCAATGACCAATGAGGATCAGTGCAAAGAAGGAGAAAAGGTGAGGATGGATGAGGTGGCGGGAAACTTTTGTATTCAAAGTTGAAATGTCCTAACTGTAGAAGCTCAAAGCTGAATGGCAATCGGTAAGAAAAGAATGCCAAGGCCCAAGAGGCCCAAGACTCAAAAATGGCTGTTTGTTACTGTTGCTTAGAGCATCAGCATTGGTTTATCTCAATTCTATCCTAGTTTACTATCCAAAAAGCCACTTTATCAATTATACAATACAATTTTACAATACTTCCAGCATCTCAACTTTTATTTTCTTATTCTACTCATTAAAATAATATTTCTACACAATAAAATAATATATCCCACAATCATCATCATTTACAATACAACACATTATTTATTCTCTCTCTTTCTTTCTGTTCAAGAACCACAATCACCATCACCGCTGCACTACAGACACCTGACACCACCGGCAACCCATAATCTACCGTCAACACACACAAAAAAACCCAGACCATCAACACCACCCTCTCCAACCATCAACACCACAAAAAAAAAAACACACACACACATACACAGCAACCCACGGTCAAACACAACAACCCATCAAAGCCACCACCAACAAACCCACGTCGCTGCACCACCAGACCCACACAACCCATCTGACCCACACAAGCCACGCGACCCAACACTAACCTACCGCGATCTCCATCGCTAACCACTGCAAAGCCACACAATCTTCACCCATAAACACAATAAAAATTTATGAAAATCGGATTGCTCAATTTGCCGCTGGGTATCTCGATTTTGTTGAAGCTCAAAAGAAGTGGATTCGCCGCTAGGAAGCTTGAAGGAAGTTGATTTTTTTGACCCATGCGAAGAAGGAAAAATGAAAGAGAGAGAGAGAGTTGCCGGAGGAGGAAAAATGAAAGAGAGAGAGAGAGTTGTCGGAGAAGGAAAAACGTAGAGACCCACCACCGCTGATCTCGCCAATCTTGAAACCCACCATCGCCGATCTCGCTGATCTTGACACCCACCACGCCGATCTAGAGAGGGCAGAACAAGAACAAGGGAGAGAGAAGAGATGGAAGACGGAGAGATAAAGAGAGAGAAAAGAATTTATGCATGAATAAAATATATTAAAATTTATACAATTTGAGCTACAGTGCGATTCTACATTTAGAACCGCACTATAGCACAATTGTATTTTTTTTTTACAATAGTTGTAGTTTACAACTTCTATTGGAGCAAGTAATTTGAGCCTAAATGGGACTAAATGAGAAAAAGAGGCTTACATTTGGGATATCCTACAATCGCTGTTGATGCTCTTAAACAATAGTTTTCGTTGTTTAAACAATAGTATACGTATTTCTACAATATTTTCTCACCTATACGTATTTTTACAACACTTAAACATCGTTACTAGAAATCTCTTACTAAACAAGCCCAAGTCATTGTAATTTGAATTTTCAAAAGCCAAAACCAGTTTATCCATGACCGTTAGATCGTGATCTGAGGGAATTTGATTTTTTTCCATCATAAAGTTTCAAAATTTTGATTCGCTTCCCTAAAGTTACATTTTGATCTAGTTGATGTGGTCATTCTAGTTATGTGGGTGAGACACAATAAATTTTCAAAATTTTAATCCACTCCCCCATACTCAAAATTTCTCTAAAATAGAGACTATGTCCAAAAATGTTAGGGAAGTGGATCAAGTTTCACTACAAATTCTTAATTCCAAGGTTGCTTCTCAGTAGGATAACTAGTAACAAAACATGTTTTTGCCTATTTGGGCGAGGTCTCTACTTCAAGGAAATAAAATCATTTCTGGTGAGGAGTTGCATTTTCCATTAGTGCATCGTACTCATGTCGTATTGAAGTATAGATATACTCCTAATTGGATCTATTTAGTAATTGTGTTAAAATTTCTCAATTTAACATGACTCATTTATTAAGCAAATTAACACGATAAGACCCACGTAACACATTTTATAAATAATGAAATGAACAAAGAGCAATGACTTAGAAACACAAATGAATGTTGTCCTTAGACAATATTTGTCTATACATAAGTGTTGTTAAAGGGTTCTTGCAAATTTGTCCCAATTATACAATGAAAAAAAAAATTATGAGTGATAGCTTTGAGAATTCTTGTAAATTTCTATAATGATAAATTATGACCTAAAAAACACTTTACTATTTATACACAATGGGGTATGTGCCGTATGGCCTTTCAATAGGTATGTTTGAGTGGGTTCCAATTAGCTCAATTGGTAAAATCTCTGATGGTTGAATAAAATATCTGAAATTCAATCCCCGCCTACACCAAAAATCAATTGGTGTCTTGATCTGATGATAAAGAGTATCATCAGGAGCGGACGCCATAAGTTAAAGCTCTCTTAAAAAAAAATGGTATATTTGGAGAGACACCTCAATTGGTTCAAGTATCAAAATTTGTTTCATGGCCCTTATCACTAGCTGTCTGAGACAAGAAATTCTCAAAAGTTAGGCGTGCTTCAAGCAAATGTCTATCAAGTTTGTTTGAGCAGACTTCTCTCCGCTCAAATCCACTCAAGCAAGTTTGTCTCCTCTTGAAATTTAGGGTCCGTTTGGATGTAGCTGAAATGAAAACTGAAAAACACTGTAGCAAAATAATTTTTTAATGTGTAAAAATTATTGTTCACGCTTAAAATTACCTGTTCATTGGCCTAAAATCACTGTTCATGGCCAATGAACAGTACACAATGCGCGTCTCAGTGAAGAAAAAAAAAAAGGGAAGGGGCTGAAACGCCCAGCGCCAGCGCCTCCCAAACGCACACTTGGGCGTTTCAGCCCCTCCCAAACGCACATTTTCTGTTTGCTTATCGGTATTTAAATAGTCTCGTCAAAACTAAACCCACATAAACAAAAAATCAAAAAATTTATTTCTTAAAATTCTCTCCGTTCTTTTGATTTTCTTAACAAAACTATTTACACATTTTACAACCTACATTGGTATTTATCTGTATACAATTTGTATTGAGTGATTTAGTCACAAACCATTTCAACCCATTTAAAAAACGTATTGTATTGGGCTGACACTGATGTGATCCATTTCAACCAATTTCAAGAATATATATCAAGGAAGTCAATACCGTACCGGAGGCTGTACCGGTTTGGCCACCGGTACGATATATTTCGGATACCGGTCAATACCGGTATACCGTTTCGGGTTTACCGCTATTTTATATACACACACACACACACACACCAAAATCTCTAGAACCATGTTTATAAACATATAATATTTCACTTATATTATAGTAAATATAAAAGTTTATTATAAAATATTACCTCAATTCAAAACAAATTATTCATAGTTTTAGACTTTAGTATCAAATAAAAGAAAAAAAAATACAATATAAAAAATAGAAAGCTTAGTTGTTCATTGCATACTAAGAAAACAAATAATACTAAGAAGTTAATGTAAATAAGTTACCATTATGCCTTTACAAAAATTCAAAAATTACAAAACTTAAAAAAAAAAAGCTTTTTCCTGTACCGGCCGTACGCCGATAGTATTGCCCGTCGGGTAGATAGCAGACGCGGCCGGTACGGATTTTTCCGGTACAATATAGAAGTGTACCGGTACCGATGCACTGGCCGGTACGGTATGTATCGACCGGTACGGCCGGTACCGGTACGGTATCGGCCACACTAATATATATGTACCGGTACCGGCCACACTGATATATATATATATATATTTACATTTAAACCATCTATGATAATTTTGCTATATTGTAATTTTTAATAACTACTGTAATTATTAAACTTTATTTTAAGACTAAAAGATAAAAGAAAATTAAAATAAATTATATTTTAATAAACTTTATCATATAACTTGTCTCATATTGCAAGAATCCATTTCCAAGTTGATTGTAGAACCAACTGTATCGTCATTCACAAATACACCGTATTGTTGTGGGTTCCAGCTAATTAGACAATGACATGACGGATGGCCAAAAAAGATGGAAAAAAAAGGGGACATATAATTACAGGGACAATTCATACATTTTTGTTCTCAAGTCAGAAAAAACTATACCAAAATATCAGGAATGGTCACAAATATTATAATAAGAGAGCCATGAGGTCACTTCTTCTTCAAGTTCCAACAAATGCATTCCACATCAGAAACAGAGGCGACGAAGAGCCAAAAACATGGGGTCCCTTTATCCAGAATTCCAGTCTGGTCCATTTCACAATTTACTGCCTGAGAGTACCACTTGTCGATATTCAATAAGTACTAAGTGGCTAAATTGTAAAAATAAATTTAGATTTTTAGATTTTAAAAATATATAATTTTTCTTTTCCTATAATTTTTAAGTTTATAAAAATATTAATTTGATTACCAACCAAATTCTTCATCTAATCCACTTAATCCTTATTTTTTAAGTGTAGTATATTACAATTCAAATTTTTCATCTAATCCATTTAATCCTTATTTTTATGTGTAGTGTATTATAAAAAAAAAAAGCAGTTTTAACAAAACATGCAACTTACATTCAAAAATATGTGTTTGTTAGTTGTGCCAAGTGGCTTTACCAAATCGCAGATTTTTTTTTAATTTTTAGATTTTAAAAATATATAATTTTTCTTCTCCTACAATTTCTAAGTTTATAAAAATCTTAATTTGATTACAATCCAAATTCTTCATCTAATCCATTTAATCCTTATTTTTACATGTAGTGTATTATAAATTTTTTTTTTTTTTTAAAAGTAGTTTTAACAAAACATGCAACCTACATTCAACCAGATGTAAAATTTTAAAAAGAGATTAAATTTATTTGGTTTTCTTCTTTGAGAAGTAAATTTAGTTGGTTGGTGCCATACAACTACAACCAACAATTGTGTCTATCTAAATATTATCAACAAAGCCTAAAATAATAGGATACAAAAAATCCTAAGCATAAACTATTAAAATGTGTAGTAGTGTACATAGAAGTATAGCTAATCCCATGAATTTATTAAAAAAAAAAAACCACTTTCATTGTGAGGATATACACACGAGATGAATTAATAATGAATTTGTTATTTACTTTTTTTCAAATATATTTTGTTTTAATTTATTCATTTTTTAGATAAATATCAAATTTTTGGATAACAAAAAAAAAAAAAAAACTAATAATGTTAACATCTTGATATTTACCGTATATTAGGAAAAAAAAATTACAATTAACGTTAACAACTTGATTTTTATGGTATTTGATTTTAAATATATATATATATATATATATATATATATATATATATATATATATATTTGTTTTGCTTATAATAACTTCTTCACAACTTAAAATTATTGTCTTAAATAGAAACAACTTCTTAACAATTTTTTTTTTTTTTTTTTTGGGTTGAAGTTTACCATGAGTGAAATTTTTGTTGTTGTATAAGTATAGGAATGATTATGGATAATAGTTTTATTATACCATGACTCTCATCTTTAGATTTTCAAGTCACTATAAATAATAAGGCCAAATTCATAATTTATTTCATTAATATTTTGAATGTCCAAGTATCTATCATTTTTAGGGTTATTTGTTTTTTTCTCAAATTCAATCCCCCTTCGCTTCAAAAAATAACTTCCAAATTTTTATTATTATTATTATTATTATTATTATTCATGTTGTTTTTTTTTTTTTTTTTCAGTGAATTTATTATTATTCATGTTTTTTTTTTCAAGGAATTTCATTGAGGTTCCAAAGCACTCGATCAAAAGTTTTTCTCAACAAATTTTCTTGAAGTTTATATTTACACATTTTGTTTTGATAGGGTGAAATTCGATTCCTCTTCCCTCACTTTCAAAGATAAAAATTCAATTCTTACATAAGTTTATCTACTTTTATTTTTTAATGTCCAGTAATTTGGGTTGTTCATAATACTTAACTATTACATTGAGGTTGCAGCTTAAATGTGCTTTCAATTATTATTTTTTAATTATTGAATTCAAGGTTTTTCATTTAAATGTGCACTTGAGTTTTAATTATGCAAACTCCCTTTATATTTTTAAGGCATCTCCTTTTATATTAGTTGCATAATTATCTACCATATTCCATTCAATTAATTTTGGACTTATATATGATCTTTTTTATTATAAAAACTTAATCTTACACTATATGTATTAATTATATAACTTAAAGTTACTTTGTTTTAAAAATAGAGTAAAAGATTACTTTATTTTTATTATCTATTAAATTTTAATTAATATAAATTTTTTTACTTTCATTAATTTACGCATGATTCTTGATTAAACCATGCATCACACAGACATAATACTAGTTTATATAAAAGTAAAAGCATGTGAGAGTGCATGAAGTCCTGTCAAGTGGTGTTTTAATTTTGCATTTAACATTTTTATTACCTCTTTCATTAAGTTTTTTTTACTATTATTTAAAAGTTCACATTAACTTATTTTACTGTTATCTTATTAATTGCCTAAGCTTTCAACACATCTTTCTCTATTTTTCATGTCTTTTAGCATACCCACTATTTTTGTATTTTTAAAAAAAACAAAAAATAAAATAAAATAAGTAAGGACTAATAGTAATAACTAACCAGATAGAGCCTTGGAGAGAGATAGAGAGACACAAAAATATTGTGGATTATTAAATAAAACACAATATTTCACTATATATTACCAAAATAAAAGACATGAGACTAACAAAACATTTGAAAGAGAGAGAAAGAGGAATTTGAGGGGTTACTACCTCTGTTATATTGGCCTCCCACCACCATCAAAACGCCGAAACTCCTACGAGTAATTTTTTTTCTTGTTAAATTAGGGGCTTAAATATGATTTAGGTTTAGGTAATTTGATTGGATAATTTTTGTTTTTGGTATATAAGTAGAGATAATATTTAGTGCGCAATATCAAGCAATATTCTATCATGGTTTAATTTTAAATCATATATAAGACACATGCTTACATACTTGCTCACACCATGTCTTAGTGTCGCACTATTGATAAATGGAAGACGGTCAAAAAGTTGGGCATACTTTGATTTCATGGTATGAAATATGTGAACACAACAAAAATTAGTTGATTTTCGTTATTCCATTACTCTTTTGCATTTATATTTGGTTTTATGATTTAAAAAATAAAATTTATCTTAAGAAGGCTACAAATATACAGTAAAGTAACTAAACTAATTTTTAATATCTCAAAATGTATGTCTCTTGTTACTCTAATTTAATTTTTTTTTTATTTTTTATTTATAATATGTATAACATTATTTAAAACTGTCTTATATAAAATATCACAAAATTATCTACCACAAGAGCTTATTAGTTACTATAATTTTTCAATCAACTTTGGCGGGAAGTCTTTTTTTGGTGTCAAAGTTGGCGGCAAAAACATTATGAGATGAGAGAGATGGGAAGGTACAACAATAATAAAACACGAGTTCCAGGTCCAGCAATAGTTCTTTATGGTTCTCTATTGTCGGACTCGTACGTTTTATCCTCTTGCTATGGCTTCCAAGAACGAGAGCGTTTTGGCATCTTTTTCCCTTATTTTACGTCACATAATTGATAATTCACACTTTGACAGTTCACAGATTCATTATCTCATCAACAATATTAAGGCACAATTTATATAAACCCTAGTCAAGCTACTATTTTTTTTACACTTTTCACAACTTGTCATGTATTGAGTTCAACGAGTTATGACAAAAATTATGTAAATTGTTGTGCCTAAGCATTTTTCTTATCCCTTTTACAAATAGGGCTAGCCCTTCCACTAGGCCAATTAGGTCATTACCTAAGACCCTCAAGTGAAAGAGAATCCTAAAATTTTGAAAAATAAGTAGTAGAAATTAGAAAAAAAAAAAAAGTTTCAGATGAAACTTCAAAAAATCTTATACATCTTTGAGACCAAAGAACAAAACAAATCTAGAACATCATTACAAATATTGGTACCTCAAAATTTTTTTTGTCTAAACAAAATCAATTATCCCAAAAATATCATCCTTAACCTCTCTAAAGAAAGAAGAATTGAGAATAAAGAAGACAAAGACAAAGTTGAGAGTTCAAAGAACTGAGAAGAAAGAAACATCGTTAAACTTACTAAACTGTAAAGTAGTAATAAATAAATATATGAGAGAATAAATGTAATAAAAAGTTGAGGAGCAGAAGTGGCCACGTGGGTGGGAGTTTGGGAATAGAAAAAATGATTTGAAATGAAAGTTCTAGGAAGGTAGTTTTATTTACCAAATTTGCTCTTTAAAAACAAAAATTTGACCACTTATTTTGAATATTTTAAAACACTATTATATATAATTAAAACATTATATTAATTAATCTATATAATTTATCTATTATAGTAAAGTAATATTAATTACTCTAATATATATAAACCAGTCTCATCACACACACTTTGCATGTATAATGAGATTTTTTTTTAATATAGTGTCATAATTTTCCTTTAAAAAAATGAATGAGTTTATTTTGAAGATATGAATTAGTAGGAGAGTGACTTGTTTTTAAGAATTTTAAACGGGGTAGAAGAAGACCTTATTTTAGTTCTAGCCTCATGTCCCAAAATATCTCGGGCCGCCCTGTTCACAAATCACACTTATTGCGCGTCTTTGACTTCAGCTTCCTAAGACTTTCTTCGTGTTTACTGTAAAGTATTCGACAGTTCAAGGAAAGTGATGATACACTCGCTTTTGATCCAATTCTTGTTCCACACGATATTAATCAACTTTCTAAGAAAATGTTTTTTAATCACTTGATAATAGCGAGGCATTGTTGACAGGGACGGAGGCATTAATTGACCAGGGGCCAATGACCCCACTAAATTTTTTTAAAAATATATTAGTATATATATATATATATACACAATAATTTTAGTAATTTTATTCTATAAAGTTACATTCTGCTCCCTTAACAATATCATTGATTCTTTTTAGAGTAATGTTACAATTACAAACTTATCTACAATATTTTTATAAACTGTTGAGGAATAAATTCTTATTTGTTCGCATCTGGGCCTATTACTTGCATAACTTTTTTACTTACCAATAATCATTCACTATATCAGCAATATACCTCTAGCACTTTCCTCATTTTTAAGGCCATTAAAAAATTTATAGATCTAAAATCTAAAACAACATATATTAGCCCAAAAACATTTGTGCAACAACAAAAATCACTAATAGCAAAGCTAAAAAAAATTAAGTCCAATTAACCAATTTTACTCAAACAAACAACTGGCCCTTTAAAAATGTTTAAATAGAATAATTTTGTTTTTCCCTAGTAAATGCACACATTAAAAACTCAAAAAAAAAAAAAAAAAAACTAAGAAGTAGCTGAAATAGAGGTCAGAGTTGCATCCCTTAACTTAAAATCCTGACTCCGTCCCTGATTGTTGATCAATTTTATCATTGAAAAATCATGGAGGTAAGTCGTGTTTCATATGGTTCGATTGTACCAAGTAGGCAAGTACCAAGTAGGCCTTTATTCCAATAGAACTTTCCTCTATATCAAGCAGAATATGACTTTGACTATTATGCAAGGCACATATAATGAAACGTGAAATGCACTTTGTCTTCAACTTGAGATCTAAAGCTTAATTATTTATTTTAATAATCTAAAAAAGGAATGAAATAAAAATAAGGCAATTGATTAAAAAAAGAAAATTGTTTGCAATGAAACTCGAATAGACTGGCCATATGTCTTAAGTGGAACTTTGGAAGATCTGCAAGACCCAAAAAGGGAAAGCTTGTGGTTAATATTGGTGTGGTACCAATTAAAACTTCTTCAATGCCTAAATCAACACTTATATATGTTGTGAGTTTCGGTTAGCTCAACTAGTAAAATCTATTATGGTTAAATAAGAGATCTAGGATTTAATTATCGCCTACACCAAAAATCAATTAATATATTGGTCTGATAATAAAGAATTATCATAAGGAACGAACACCATAGGTTAAAACTCTCTTGAAAAAAAAAAACAGTCACATATGTTATGCAATAATCACAAGTGTTTCTAGGTACATCATCCCCTTCTTTCCATTAGTTTGAGTACCACATGTTCCAAGATACATGCCTTCCCCAATAGGGAGGTCATCCATCATTAGGGTGTTTCTCATCATGACAATGTCGGCCATCGATTCTGGATTTGGACAAGGGTTTGGGATGATCCAAATTGAGCCATATGGCATAAATACACCATACAAGATACAAGTTTTTTGTATTGCCTTACATATGATTAGTGTAAGAATTTAAACCCCTAGAAAACACAATATGTTTAACCTAATTTACTAGCCAAATAGTTACTTAGGTTAATTATTCAGATCTAGGTTAAACATTCATCACAGGTATCAAACACAACGAAAAAATAAATAATACAAGATTTGATAGCATAGAAAAACCAATGAAACAACTAGTTTCAAGGTAAAAAACCTGGGATGAATGATTCCAAAAGAACAATCCATTATATCAAATTGAGATTTACAGTCAAAAATACTAATTTGTAGTAAATATAACTATAGTTACCAAACTGAGCTTTGAACTCCTCAGACTTCTTTGATGTGGATCTGCTCTCACATGAACCTCTGGTTCACGCTTTAGATCTCCCATATAAACCTCTAGGCTATGACTCCAAGACCAATCTTGAACGTTTAGATTTCTAGCATCTTTGATGACTAGTAATGACAGCAACTTCTACAATACTGGATCTTGAGTTTCTTCAAAGAATAACATTGATAGAAGATTTTGGAGAGCTTTGGGTACAAAAACTCTAAATCTTTAATAGGAGGCACAAGAAGTACTCTACTCTCTCTTTTTAAAACGTGCCTTAAGGTTTCTTTTAAATACTATGTGAATTAGATTTGAAACCCTAATCACTTAATGGGCTTAATGGGTTGTTGGGCCAAAATTAAAATTTTGCAGAAACTCAGTTCGATTAGTCAAGACTGGCATGTTTTGAATTCCTAAACTTGCAGCTTCCTTGTTCTTGTATTCTAACTTGCAGCACCTTGAGTATTGTCTAATGTACTATATGAACTCTATGATCTATACCTAGACATGGCAAAACGGGCGGGTTCGGGTCGGGTCAATCGGGTCGCGGGTCGAGTTGACCCGTATTTTTCAAACAAGTTTTTTTTGGAAATAGATGCAAGCTATCAATTGTTTATAAGTTCCTTAACTGTGGTTAAATTCTCATTGGTGATACTATTACCACTTACCAATTACCATTAAACACTTGATACCCAAATTTGGTGCAACTCTTGTTCCAACTTTCTAAAAGCTAATCTTAGTATATTCTTTGATATGTTTAAAGTATTAAGAGAAAATGAAGGTGGCAAGTAAAGAATGACAAACTATAATGGAGTACATAACATATTAAGTAAAGAATAATAAGTAAATATTTTATAAGAATTACACATCAATCTCAATCTACTCAACGTTAGTAGATGTGGCAAAACGGGTGGGTCGGGTCAATCAGGTCGGGTTAGAAAATTCTAACCCGTTTTGCCATGTCTATACCTAGACAAGTTTGTGCTCACAATTTGCCAATTGTTCTGAACTTTTAGAACCTAACAATCTTCTTCTTTGGCATGACAAAACTTACATACAAAATTAAATGCTCAAACACAAGAACAACTCTATTACAATAAAATGCACAAATGTATCACAAATCTCAATCTTAAACTTCTAACTCAAAAGTTGCAAGGAAAGACAGAACACCCTGATTGAAATGTATCTATCTTTCCTAAAATACTCAAAAAGCACGTCAACACATGTGTGGAAATAAAGACAGATAAACAATATGAATCATGATGCTTTAAACTTCAGTAGAAATGCAATTCAATCAGTCAAACTATTTTCTCAATTGGTCGAGACTGACACGTTTTGAATTCTTGAATCTGCAGCTTCTTTGTTCTTGTATTTTGACTTGCAGTATCTTAAGCATTGTCAATAATATACTCTATAGACTTTATGATCTGTGCCTAGACAAGTTTGTGCTCACAGTTTGTCAATTATTCTAAATTTTTAGAACCTAACAATTAACACTATCATATGACACAATTACTTTTTAGATCTTTCTAAAATTTTTTAATTTTTATTTACTTTTTAGATATGTTTAGTATCTTGACCATTTGGATGAATTTATTTATCTCTATAATTTATAATATATAAAATTGATGATGTTTTAACTTCTTATTAACTTCTAATATTTTGCTTCACAAGCCTTTGAGGTTTCAAAATTTTACATGATCACTGCACACCGTTGGTTCGATGGTCACTCCACAAGTATAAGTGCTTGTGGAGGGCAAGGCCGGGGTTCAAGTCTCTAGGAGGAAGCTTCACACACATATACAGTTAGATTAGGTTAGAGTAGAATTCTATCTTGTATCAAAATTTTTTTTTTACATGTTATTATTATAAAATATAATATTTAAATTTGTATTTTATATTAAATCCTCCATTGGAATATATATATTTTTGATGTGACTCTATTAGAATCTTGTCTAATTCTATTATATTTTAAACACTTCATTAAAATCTTGCAATGTTATATTTATTTTTTAAATAATAAAATAAATAATTTCATATAAATACACGATCATTTATATAAATGATTAATACATTTATTTCCATAGTTTGATTATTAGTAAAATAAAAATCATATATATATATATATATTTGTTGCACAAGTATTAATTATGTATTTACTTTATAAATAAGATAAGTTCGCACAAGTATTAATTATGTATTTACTTTATAAATAAGATAAGTTCATTACGAAGAATATATATATATATATATATATATATATATATATATATATATATATTTGGTTAAAAAAAAGTTGTATTTCTCTTTTGGGATGAACACACCTTACACAAGTGGAATTTCACCCAACCAAACGGACAAGATAAAAAAAAAAAAAAATGGAAAGGTTATAAATGCAAAAGTCATTGGATATTTTTATTATGACAAAACTGTGGCCAATAGCAAATGGTAATTGGCTAAATAACACACATTTTGTGCACTAATATCTCCCTACACTCACGGGTCAGAATATCCACTCTGTCCAATCCACCGTGAACATTAATTGGAGCTTTTAGTTTATCATTTGTTTTTTGTTTTTTTGTTTTTGTTTTTATCTTTAAACCTTGTTTTCTTGGTACTATCGAGTTTATTACTTGTGTTCAATTTCAAAAAAATTTGATTTCAAACCCTTCCAAAAACAACACAGAATTCTCAGTACAGAAACAAAAACAAAACAAACCCACCAATCCCACATATCGTTTCAAATTCCACTCTCATCAAAATCTCAACCCCCAAATCAGAACAAGATTCCAACAATTTCAAACCTCAATTTGACCGAAACAAAAAATTAAAAAATTAAAATCCTCGTCAAAATGCAAGACTCGAACACACAACCGCCTCGTTCTTCTTTGTCCGAGGCAGCCCTGGACGCGTCACCGCTCCTCGGCCACTCCCTAACCGACAGCCTAATCCGGAGCCGCCGGTTCATACGGCGCACGCCGCCGCCTCTGCGCGGCGCCGCTCGGCTCCTCCGGCGCGCGAGCGGGCGGCGCATGATGCTCCGGGAGCCGTCGGTTCGGGTGAGGGAGAACGCGGCGGAGCAGTTGGAGGAGAGGCAGAGCGACTGGGCGTACTCGAAGCCGGTTCTGGTTCTGGATATGCTTTGGAACTTTGCGTTTATTGGGGTCGGGTTGGTGGTGTTGGGGCTGAGCGTGGAGGAGAGGCCGACTGTGCCGTTGAGGGTGTGGGTTGTTGGGTACGTGGTGCAATGTTTGTTTCATATGGGGTGTGTGATCGTTGAGTGTAAGAAACGACGCGAGGCGCGTTTGATGGGGTTGGAAGGAAGTGAGGTTTGGGAAAGTGGTGCGGATTTGAGTTTGAATTCGAGTTCGACTTCTGGGTCTGGGACTGATGGTGAAGATTATGGGATTGAGAATCGACAGGCTGAGGAAGAAACCAGGTTAGACTTTTTGACAACGTTGTTTTTGTTGTTATTTGCTTCGATATATCTTTTGTTTAACGTGGGGCTTGGTGAAAACTTCATTTTGCGTTGAGAAAATTTGATGTTGTTTGGGGAAGAAGTAGATAGAAATGGTTTATGGGATTTGGGTGCTGTGTTATATGAAGTGGGTAGAAATGCCGTTCCTTTGCAATTTTCTGTTACTCATGTCATGGTGGCTACTATGCACAGGAATGAATTAAATTGTGAGTTTTACTATATTAAATAATAATAATGTATAAAGGAATAGTATTTGGGCCAATTTGGTGATCTTATTTACAGGATGGCAGTTAAAGTATAAAAGGTTTGAGCAGAGCCGAGTACAGTTACGAAAAATTGAATGCTGTTATAAACTAAACAATGCCGTATCTTATCTACTTGATAGTTTCAAGGGCTATAAGGAAAGGAGGTGAGACCTGGAGAGACAAAGGGGTTGGGATGAGAGTGTACTGTTCACTTTATAAATTTGTGTGACAGTTTTGAGTAATTAATTTAGACTTTCAGTAATCAGGATTTGGTTTCTGCACTATCCATTTCTAAAATTTGAAACATCTTCCTCCCTCCCCTGCCATCCCAAATGCAAAGTTGAAGTGGAATACATTCTCTGAGCATATTGTTGAAAATGTCATTATGCTTCACATTAGTAAATAAACTTTGTTTGCTTATATCTAATAAATGTATGTGGATGAAACTGAATGCTTTGGCAGTGTTGTTAAGCATCTTGAGTCAGCAAATACGATGTTTTCATTTATCTGGTGGATTGTTGGATTCTATTGGGTAACCGCTGGAGGTCAAAGTTTGACACGTGATTCACCTCAGCTTTACTGGTGCGTTTAAATAAATTTTCTTGGATTCAGCAGCTTCTTTGAGCATTTATCTGCTTAGCTTTCCTTTTCTATTTTTTCATTGCTTATGGATGGGTCTATTTTGCAGGCTTTGTATTACATTTCTTGCTTTCGATGTTGTCTTTGTTTTGATATGCGTCGCCGTTGCATGTCTTGTTGGAATTGCTGTTTGCTGCTGTCTACCATGCATAATCACAATCTTGTATGTTGTGACGGATCAGGTAGAAAACGATGAATGCTTCTGTTATATTCACTTAATTTAGTCTAATTATTCAATCCAACTTGTAACCTTTTGGTGTTTGTAAAATTCTAATTGCTATTCTGGTTGTGAAATGGTAGAACTTTTAATAGAATTGAATGGCGAATCCACATGTTCACAAACCCTTGTTAGTATACTTGTATGATTTGATGATTGTTAGAAAATTTTCCTCATGTTCTTGTTTCATGATAGAAAATTTTCATATAGGTGGAGCTTTTCCTAACTTCCTCTGAGTATGAGGAACATTCACAATAGAAAGTGTACTATGTATTTGGTGGGTTTCTTTTTTTGTTATGTGTGCTTTTGTCTGATCATTCTGAAGAAAGCATTCCAACTAATTCAAAATCCTAGTGGTTATCTGCGTTTGTTTCATAAGTTGCAAACTAAACTTAATTCTCCCTTATGATTTTCTTTTTGGAGTCAGTTTTTGGAATATTTATTTAGATTTTATTGCAAGCTTCACTCTACTTGCTGCGTTCCAATGCATTGGGATCTTTAAACAAAGAATTATGTCAAATTGAAAGGATTATTCTGAATTAAAGTTTGAAGGATGCCCTGGAAAGGCATGATGGATGGGACACAGTTAGTGAACATTGTTGTTTGAAGCAGGGGATATCATTCCTTGTGATTCATTGTGATGAGGTTCTAATTACAAAGTTTGACCATAAGGGATCTATGTTTTAATTTTGCTTGGGCACTTACAAATTTATGCATGAATATGTATTCTTCCATCCGCACTAGGCATTGGGTATTTCACATTTGACTTCATTTCATCTTTTATATGTGAACAGGAAGGAGCAACAGAGGAGGAAATTGATCAATTCCCAAAGTATAAATTCCGAAGCATAATTGATTTTGAGAAAGTTAATGGTGAGATTCAAGAATCTTTTGGAGGAATGATGATTGAGTGCGACACAGATACTCCCATTGAACGTGTTCTGTCCCAAGAGGATGCTGTAAGTTACACTTTGTGGTTTATATATGTCTAATATTTGGAATATGTCTTGTATGACATCCTTGAAAATAGCTTCACAACTGTCAAAAAGGGTTGGACTTATGGCCATTTTTTCTGAATAATACTATTTTAAAAATCATTTTGTTAATTAGGAGTTAGGACTGTTCTGAAAGTATTTGGAGATATGGTCTTTTTTAAATCTCATCTCTGAAAGAGTCTGGAACCCATCTCTTGATGGAACCTAAAGTGACTTGGTGAATAGGATAATTCTATCTTGAAATTTCACTTTTGACACTTTTTTTTTTGGCCTTTGGTTCATATTAGGAATGTTGCATTTGCCTTTCTTCCTATGACGACGGAACTGAACTGCGTGAACTCCCTTGCAATCATCATTTCCACTGCATTTGTATCGACAAATGGTTACACATCAATGCCACCTGCCCTCTTTGCAAATTCAACATTTTGAAGCCTGTCAACCAAAGTGGTAGTGAGGATGTATAGAAAACAAGCTTCTCAACCAAGCGCTGTTCAGATCCATCTTTTATAGCATGAGCATGTGCGTGTATCTCGTGCACACTTCGCGTGCTGTTACGCATCCTTGACCTTACTTGCTGTAAGTGACCTTGCTTGCTAATGTATCTTCTATGTATTGGTGTATATGGGTTTTTACATATATGTTATGTATAAACAGTCTAGTATGTTTTCACGATAATTGTAAAGATGACAGTTCTTTAATATTTTGGAACTTAATCTTATAAATGCTGGGGATAAAAGGAAAAAGAAAAGGAAAAACCTTTTACTATTACAGAACCTTTCCTGCTGTAGCGTGTGTTTCAATTCCTCTACTGCTGCTGATTGAGCATTTGAGCTTCATCCAGTAGAAACTTGGACCAGGTGAGAATCGAGGTTTGCTGCGTGTCAGGAAATTATGTACGTGGATATGTTGGCATTTGTCAAAGTCGTTTGTCAAAAGGAATTTTAAGTTTGACCAATAAGAAACTTTCTTCATCTCAAATCTCAATCTGTCTTGATATGATTATTTAAAAAAAAGGGGCACACACACACATATTAAATGGAAAACTTAAAAACTTAAATTTTTTAAGAAGACCAGTATTGGCTGCACGTGCAAGGCACGTGCTAGCCGGTAGAAATATTGCGAAGAAATGCAGAGAAGCTCTAAAATACACACGCCACAGATTGTAACTAAACACAGAAAGAGAGAAACTAAACACAGAAAGAGAGAGAAAATCTTCTACAAGACTATTCTATTCTAACTACCTCACACGCACACACGTGCCAACACTTAAAATAAATAAGGCTAAACGACATTGTGTTGCTTATGGCTAAATCGAAACGACACCGTCTGGTGACTTGCCTTGTTTCTTGACTGTTGGTACAAGACTTGAATCATCTTCAAGCTCTTCAATTACACAACTGTTGTTGCTACTGCTTTCATCCCCCCTCAAACGAAACGGGAATTTCCGCAAGAGTTTGGAAGTCAACTAGTGAAATCGAGAGAAAGGCAGCCCTTTAGTGAAAATATTAGCTAGTTGATCATTAGAGGAAATGTATTTCACCAGAAGATCTTATCTGAGAACCTTCTCACGCACAAAATGATAGTCCACCTCGATATGCTTGGTATGAGCATGGAAGACAGAATTAGATGCAATAGCCAAAGCACTCACATTATCACACCACAACAAAGGAGGAGTGGAAAGAAAAATGCCCAATCACAATGAAGCATCCTAAGCCAAAACAACTCAGCAGATGTAGAAGCCAATGCTCTATATTCAGCTTTAGTGGAGGATCTGGAAACTGTTGATTATTTCTTAGCTGACTAGGTAATAGGACAATTGCCAAAGAAAACCACAATACTAGAAATTGATCTACAATCAATTGGATCACTTGCCCAGTCAACATCACAAAGGCAGACAAGGAAGGAAAACCAGGATTAAAAGCTAAGCTATAGTGCAAGGTACCCTTAAGAAATCTGAGGATACGCTTAGGAATGGCAACGGGTTGGGTTCGGGCCGGGTTTTTTCATACTCGGATCTGCCTCGCTAGCCCATACCCGGACCCGGCCCATTTATTAAACGGGTTTTTTATTTGGGGCCCAGACCTACCCTGTTGGGCACCACGAGTCCCGCAGGCCCCGTTTAGCCCAGCTAGATTTGGGCTTAATCCGCGGCCCAAATCATGGCCCAAATGAAAAAAAAAAATTTGAATTGAAATGCAAAGAGACTCACAAAACCCCTCTCAGATACTTTGGCTTGAGACTGTAACAAGAACAACGAAATCCAAATTTCAAAACTGTGAACCTCACATACAATTATACAAAGCAGATCCATTTACTGAAACTCTGAAGTAAACAAAATAGGAAAACCTTGAGCTTCAAAATGTACATCTTCTATTTCTTTCACTGAGCTTTCTAGCTCCTAAGCTAAACCAGCTAATCCAAAAAGGAACAAACTTGAAAAAAAACACAAATCACACCCACCACTCAAAACAACCACAAAAAAAAAAAAAAAAATCCACTACAACCACAACCACAACCATATTCAACTCTTCTTTTATCATTTATATATATACACAAAGATGTTTGATTTACCTACAAAACAGAACAGGCTGAGTATATCAATATCAAAAAAAAAAAATTGAAGAGAAGTAGAGAACAGAACAGACAGAGACCGGTGGCGAGAGCTTAGGACGGCGGCAAGAGGGACCGACGGTGAGAGCTATGGTGATTGTGAGAGGTTAGGCAGTTGGGTCGGTGGTGAGATTGAGAGTGAGTGAGATTGTGAGTGAGTGGGCGAGCTTGTGAGTGAGTGGGCGAGCTTGTGAGTGAGTGAGCTTGGGACGGCGGCGAGACGGACCGGTGGTGAGCTACGGCAACGATGAGGTGAGTGAGGGAGTAAAGTGGTGAGCTGAAGAGATTGTGAGTGTGAGGCGGCTGAAGAGATTGTGAGTGAGTGGTGAGGCAAAAATTTTAGGGTTATAACTATATATATAACTGTGCCGGGTTTCGGGTCGGGTTTCGAATTTTTTGATAAAACCCGGACCTGCTTCGGATTTTTAAAAAAAAAAAACCCATACCCGACCCTATTCTTTATCGGGCCGGGTAAAATCCGGCCCATTAGGGTTGGGCTGGGCCAGGTATCCGCGGGTCGGATCTAAATTGCCATCCCTAGATACGCTTAGAAGCTTGCAAATGATTCTCAGTAGGTTCACTCATAAATTGACAAGCTTGCTGGACAGCAAAAGACAAGTCAGGTCTTGTAAAAGTAAGGTATTGAAGGGCACCTACAAGGCTTTTATAAGAAGTAGCATTAGATAAGGAGGGACTGTCATGAGGCATAAGATGATGATTAGGAGAGCAAGGGGTCTTGCAAGGCTTACAATCTAACATAGCAAACTTGGATAGCAAATCAGTGGCATACTTTGTCTGATGCACAAAAAGACCTGAATCAGTATATTCAATTTGCAGTCTAAGAAAATAATGGAGGAGACCAAGATCTTTAAGATCAAAGGCAGAACTTAAGAGCTGAATAATGGAAGCAGGGAAGACTTTATCATTCCCAGTAAGGATAATATCATTTACATAAAGTAAGAGAAAGACCAAATGACAGCCATGCCTATAGATGAACAAATTCCCATTAGCACTAGAAGCAAAAAAGCCAATATGAAACAAATGGGAGGTAAATCTCTCAAACCAGGCCCTTGGGGCTTGCTTAAGACCATAGAGAGTCTTATGAAGGAGACAAACATGATGAGGAAACTTAGGATCAACATAGCCCTGAGGCTGTCTCATATAAACTTCTTCCTTTAAGATGCCATGAAGAAAGGCAATACTGACATCCAGTTGCCTCAATTCCCAACCATTGTTTATAGACAAATCTAAAAGAAGCCTCACAGTAGCAGGCTTAACCACATGGCTGAATGTCTCATCATAATCAAGCCCAAATTACTGTAGGTAACCCCTAGCCACCAACCTAGCCTTGTACCTAGCAATAGATCCATCAGCATGCCTTTTCAATTTATAAACCCATTTACAAGTGACCACATTCTTGTTAGCAGGCAAGGGAACTAAAGACCAAGTATTCTGTTTCTAAAGAGACTGAAACTCAGAGTCCATGGTAGCCACCCATTGCGAGTGTTTTGCAGCAATAGCATAGGAGGGAGGTTCAGTCTTTGTATAATCATGCTGAACAGATAAAACTTTAGGCTTATAAATCCCATGTTTAGATCTTGTGACCATAGGGTGAGAATTATGAGAAATAGGATTGGAAGAAGAAATAGGAGTAAGGTCAGATGCAGAAGGAATCGCAGAAGATGAGACAGGAAGGAAGAAGTAGCAGGAGCAGAAACAGTGGATAGGGAAGAAGTAAGACCAGAAGGAGGTGGAGGTGGAACCATAGGAATAGGAGTAGAAGTATGAAGCACAGAGGGCAACAAAGAAGAAGTGAAATCCAAAGAAGAGGAATGACCAAAATCAGAAGTGGAAAGAGGAATAGACGTAGAGGAAGACTCAACAGAATCAGAAGAAGAACCTGAAGAGGAAGTGGGAAACCAAAGAGAGACAGTAGTAGGGAAATGAGTATTAGGATTAGTAGAAAAAGAGGACTGAGCAAAAGGGAACAAAGATTCATTGAACACAACATAACAAGCAATGTAAATCCTGTTGCAAGTAGGGTCAAGACAGATGTAGCCCTTTGATAAAGGAGGGTAACCTAGGAAAATGCATTGTTGAGACTTGGGTTGAAGCTTATTTTTATTATAGGGCCTAAGATAGGGATAGCAAGCACAACCAAAGGCCTTAAGGGCTTGAATAGGAGGTAGTTTAGAATAGAGAAGTTCCTAAGGTGACTTAAAGTTCAAAACAGAAGAAGGTAATCTGTTAATAAGAAAAACAGCAGTGGTAAAAGCATAATACCAGTAATTGTAAGGTAAATGAGACCTATAGAGAAGAGTAAGACCTGTTTCAACAATATGCTTATGCTTTCTCTCAGAAACACCATTCTGTGAAGGAGAATGTGGACAAGAGGTTTGATGCAAAATGCCATTGGAAGAGCAGAAGGCTTGAAAAGCAATGTTGGTATATTCAGAATCATTATCTGTCCTAAGCACCTTAATTTTAGTGGAAAACTGATTCTCAACAAGTGCCTTAAAGTGCTTAAACACAGATAAAATCTCATGCTTATGCTTGAGCAAAAATAACCAAGTAAATCTAGAGTAATCATCCACAAAGATTACATAATATGCAAAACCAAGAATAGAAGATAAAGGAGCTGGTCCCCATACATCACTATGAACTAAATCAAGCACAGATTTAGACACAATAGGAGATTTATTCAAAGGATACTTGTGCATCTTAGCACTTATACAATATTCACAAGAAGAGCAACAAGCTTCAATTTGAGACAATGAAACAAACTGAAAGAAAGGTTTAAGAGCAGAATATAAAAGCCTAGAGCTAGGATGGCCAAGCTTGTAATGCCAAAGTAGGAGAGCATCAGACTTAATAAATTGAGAAGCAGACACAGTTGAAGTAGAGTTGAAAGCAGTGGAAAAGGAGAGTGAGAAAGATGATGGAATAGGATAAACACCATCTTTACTCAATCCTTTATAGAGGATCTTCCTCGAAGGCAAATCCTGAATTAAGAACTTGTAAACATCAAAATAACAAGAAGCATTATTTTGGAGACACAACTTATGGACAGACAAAAGATTAGAGGCAAGAGCAGGAACTCTAAGGATATTATTAAGCCTAAAGTTATGAGTAGAAGTCTTAAGCTCACCATGACCAAAATGTGTGACTGGAAGTTCCTGTTCATTGCCTATTGTAATAGTTTCATTGCCCACCACAGGTTGTTGATGAAGAGACATTTGAGACATATTGGGAGTGACATGGTCTGAATAACCTGTATCACTAAGCCGACCATTGCAGCCCTGAACCTGAGAAGAATTAGCTACCATAGAAGCCAATTTAGTAGGTGGATGTCTTCCTTGGTATGCAAAGTACATTCTATGATAACAATCAAGAGCTGAGTGACCTCCTTTACCACAGATTTGAAAAGACACCCTATTAGATGAAGACTGACTTAAAGATCCTTGAGAACCTTATGGCTTAGAGTATTGGCTTGGATTACCAAAATTAGAGTACTGTCCTGGATTACCAGAATTAGGAAATCCTCCATTGTAGTTGTTAAAACCATTATGATTGTTGTAGTTTCCTCTTCCACCCCTTCCTCTCTGGTTAGAATATCTACCTCCTCTACCTCTTTGATTAGAAAAACCATGATTTTGAGATTGAAAATTCACATTCATAGTCATTGAAGGAGAAGAACCATTATTAATCCTTTTCTTAATCACTCTCTCCTCTGCATTTAGTAGAGTATTCAACTCTTCAACAGACAAAACATCCTCCTAGTCCTAATTGTAGAACTAAAGGAATCATACTCTGAGGGAAAACCATCAAGAGCAATATGAAGAAGCTCTTCATCATCCAAAACAATAGAAACAGCAGCCAATCTGTCACGAATCTGCTTAATCTTTTGGAAATAACCATCAATTGTATCACTACCTTTCTTCATTGCACTCAGTTCATTTCGAAGGCTCATCACATGAGACCTTGAAACTGAGGCAAACCTCTTTTCTAACACCTTCCACACTCCCTTAGAAGATCTTTGCCCAACAGTAAGAGCAAGAATAGAGAGAGACAAAGTAGAATTAATAAAACTGAACATTGCTTGTTCACGATTCTTCCAAGAAATGAAACTAGAGTTAATCTCAATAGTGAGATTACCAGAAGAGTCCTTCAGAAAATGATCTGGAGCAGCAATTGAATCATCTAGGATATCAATCATTGAGTAAGTTTCAAGAATTACCTCAATCTGATGCTTCCAAACAGTGTAATTGCCATGGTCAAGCTTCACAGTCATCATCGAAGACATATTGGATAAGAGAAGTAACGAAGTATTTGCAGGTAAAGTTGTACTAGTCACAGCAGGAGTTGAACCAGAGGTAGAAGAAGAACTTGAAGACGAAGTGGAAGCCATTGATAAGGGTCAATGCTCTGATACCATGAAGAAACACAGAGAAGCTCTAAAATACACACACCACAGATTGTAACTAAACACATAAAGAGAGAGAGAGAAAATCTTCTAAAAGAAAATGTATTCCATTAAGAATCAAGATCAATACAATTACAGACTCGCAATCCCGAATATATACCCAAATACAGAAGCAGGAAAAACAGTTACAAGACCATTCTATTCTAACTACCTCACACGCACACATATGCCAACACTTAAAATAAATAAGGCTAAACGACATCGGTTTGCTTATGGCTAAATGGAAACGACACTGTCTGGTGGCTTGCCCTGTTTCTTGACAGTTGGTACAAGGCTTGAATCATCTTCAAGCTCTTCAATTACACAACTGCTGCTGCTACAGTTTCATATTGCAATTAAGGTTAGAAATAGAATTTATATATAATTATTTAATTAATAATTTGCTTAGAAATTATACCATTAAATGTTTCAAAATATTCAGATCTACTACTAAATCTATGATTACCTTCAACATAGTCACCAATACCTCAGCCTTGTCCCATCACTTTCTCCCAAAGCTCTTTATCACGCTCTAATTAAGTTTCTATCAACATAGAACTACTAATAGACCAAAATCTATCAAAGAGCTTAAAGATTACTTATCCAAGTTAATATTATAGTTTCTATTACAATACTGGTATTGAATTTTGTGGTAATACTTAGTATTTAATTTTTTAAATAAACTCAACTTCTCAAGAACAAACTAATAATAATAATAATAATAATAATAATAATTCACAAAAAAAAAAACTTTCAAAGATTATGTTGAAGTGCATGCTTGAAGCAAAATCATACTTTCAATGATTATGTTGAAGAGTACTTGTATACCATTTTTTTTTTTGGGTTGTGTAATTTTTTTTTTTTGGTTGTATTTTTCCCAAATGGTATTTTCAAATTTTACTGTGAAGGATCACATACATAGACAATGTGTTATTTGTTATATTAAATAAATAATACAATTTTTATGCTATATTTATGTCAAAATCTAAATACAGGAAAACAAAATCTTGATAAATTAACTACATTAGATAAATTAACTACAATAATAATGTTAGATCATATTAGACTATATACAAAAAAGAGCTTCAATATCACAAGCGCATCTTATAAAGATGCGTATATACCATGTACTAAAAGAGTCCTAAAATAACGAATTTATCCATATTTAGACATTTGATCCACAAAAGGGAAGACAAATCGATACATAATTGAGTAAGGCAGCACGGTCTAGAGAAGAAGCAATCATGATTTTGTTTTTTCTCTCTAAACCCTAACAGCAAGGTAATTTAGGTGATAAACTTAGGAGAAAAAATTAGCTTCTATGTATATATGGATAATTAAAAAAACATGTATGACGGTAAAATTTAGAGAAAAAACAATCATTGTTCCCTTTTTTTTTTTTCTCTCTCTAAAACCTAACAGCAAGCTAATCCAGGTGATAAAGTTGGGAGGAAAAATTAACTTGTATGTGCGTGTGGATAAAAAAAAAACATGTGAGCAAAGAGACAAAATACCTTCCTCTTTTCCCTCTTTCTTCTCTTTCTCTATTGGTTGGCTCATAGCTGACTTCTTCTTCTTCTTCTTCTTCTTCTTCTTTTTTTTTTTTTTTCGTCACCGTGTTCTCTGTTTGCGTCTATCAACAAGGTTAGTAGCTAAACAAAATGAGAATAAAGAGAGAAAGAAAACTACGGTTGATAGACCAATAATGTTGAAAACTACTGTTGGCTAATAATGTTGTAAATTGTAAAAGTAACGAACTTAGTAATAATATTGTAATGTAAATGACCAATTAGAATAGATCATGTCAATGGTAGTGAAATAAATTGTAAAAAAAAAAAATTATGTTACTAGTATGATAGCATTATTCTCTCTTAGCGCGCGTGCATGCCCCCCCACACACGCGCGTGCGCGCGCGCACGAGGAAATAATGATGTAGACCAATTAGAATAGATTATGTCAACGGTAGTGAAATAAATTGTAAAAAATATTATGTTACTAGTATAATAGCATTATTCTCTCTTTCAATGTGTCCTCCAAGTGTTGCTATGGCTTTTGAGGGGTCCTCAAGGCATGCCATGGCCAAGACAGCGTGCACACCATAATCTTGGATGCTTGCCCATACTGGGTTGCCATGGCCGAGGTTGCATGCAGGCAACGGTGGAGCTAAGATTTCAATTAAGGAGGAGCAAAATTAAGAGACAATATTAAAAAAAATAGCCTAAAGAAAATCAATTAATATTAATAATAAATAAATAAACAATTGTAAACAACTATAATTGTTATAACATTTAATTGTGTCTCTAACATTACTTATTATTATAATTTTATATTATGTATAATATTATGAGGCCCATTGATTGAGTTGTTGCGGCTGGTTTGAAGGAAAAAATAAAAAGGGTTGGGGGGAAAATATAAAAGGGTAGCAGGAATAGTGTGGTGAAATTATGTGTGGTAAAGACTTTCAAAAAGTGAGAGCTAATACCATTTTCTTAGATGCTAGGCTTATTGATTAAGTAGAATAGGTTTTTGGCTTTTTTTCTTATGTCAATGGTATAGTTTGGTTATTGTGGGAATGCTTCTTTGTTTTTTTTTTTCTCATATCAGGAGAAGCAAGACCTTAAAGAGTTAAAGTTGTTGTTCATTTAAAAGACATTTTCTGAGAAGCCGGGGCACTTGCCCCCCCTCTCCCCCCCTTGGCTCCGCCCCTGCATGCAGGCAGCGCTGCCACATATATATATATATATATATATATATATACACGCGCGCGCGCAAAGTATCTTTGTATAGTTATTATGACCAAATTGACAAAACTAGTATCTAATAGTGTAGTAATTGAGGAACCAAACCATTTCATCGTTAGGGAGTTTATCAAGTCATCAAAGTCGGCAATTTTTTATCATAAAGGAGTCTAGACTTTAGATTAGAAAATATTATTAAATTGGGACTAGCTTGGATGGTTGGATTGGTGGCTCATTGAATTGGCACCTAAACTAGTACTATTTTTCGAAATTTATATTATTTGTGCAATGAATTCGATCAAACGTGGCGGCTCAATTGTAAAGACGGGTTATTGCCAACTGATTTGATTTTGATGTTTACATCAATTGCATCAAATGAGTGTAACAACTTGTTGTAGTTTAAGCACCTAAAAAGTAGTACCATTTTGAATTACATTATTTATACAACTACATGATTATGCCTGACAGTTTTGTTGTATTCAGTAAAAAAAAAAGAAAAAAAAAGAAGAAGATAGTTTTGTTGTAAAATTTTCAACGATTTGTGTACCTTTGCTAAAGTTTATTTGCGGAAAAATGATTAAAATATAGTTATATTTAATTATTTAGACCTAAAAATTACAAAGAAAAAAAGAAAAACACATTGTGACCCTAACACATCACATAGGCGTCATCGCAAAAACTATGCACCAGCCGGGAATCGAACCCGGGTCTGTACCGTGGCAGGGTACTATTCTACCACTAGACCACTGGTGCTTTTTTGATCTTTCCTAGCTTTTTTATATACTAGTTCTCTAATGCCATGGCGGATATGAATTTTAAATGAGAAGGTGCATTCGGTATGTCATAGAATCAAGTGGTTTAGAAACAATACAATCAGTTTTGATTATCTTTAATCTGATGAAAATTTTAATTTAGAGAATAAATTCTAAATTTAAAACTATAATTCAGACTCCTTAAAAAACTAAATTTAAATTTGGTTATTTGATAATTTTTTCCATTAATTGTTTTTTCGTTATATATGTTCTTAGTTCTCGCAAGAGACTAATTTTAAATTTGACATCTTTACAGACATTATCCTTTTGTTTTATATACTTACAGTTACTTACCAATTTATGTCGAAGGTGGTTTGGGATTTGAAAACCACATGGATATTGGAACATGCCAGCTGCAGAGACGCGCATTAGAGTAGGTTAATTTAAGTTGCTTGGATTATCAATGTGTATCTACTATCTATTTAGAGGAAGGAGTTTTGGGTTTGTTTGATAATCCTATAGTTTAAAGCTACTCTTAGCATATATAGGGCTGGGAAAAGAGAGTTAATCTATTTGTGTCATGATTGGTAGCATTCAAAACAGCCTTCGTATCAAATATTTGGGCATAAGTTTTGATGGTACTATGTCAGCTAGATGAGCTCCTGCATGATCTGAACAGCTGATATTAATTTAGAGCAGATTGCGTGAAGTTCAATTAGGGAAAATGATGAAGCTGTTTTGGTTGCTTGCAGCTAATGGAAAGTATAATTGTACTGATAATGTGATACATGTGACTGAATAAGAATAAAATTTCCCGCTATCAGCTAATGGAAGCTGATTGGTATAAGAAACATATTCCTAAACGTGCTTTCATATGTTAGTTGACTGTTAAAGGCAGACTTAAAACATTTGGGAGAGGCTTGTGAAATGGGGGCTACAATGGACAAGCTTGTGTATATGTATGTTATAGAAAGAAAAGGAAAAAAAAAAACCAGAGATCATTTACTCTTTGAATGTCCCTACACTAGAAGAAGACTCTTTGAAGGAAGTGCTGCAAAAGTGTCAATATGGAAGAGAAATTGGTAGCTGATGAATCAAATTGGTCAGTGAACAAGCTTAGTTGCAGAGGGCCGGGGGTTTAGAAAGCAAGTCTATAAACTAGCCAAGGTAGATGTTAGATCAAAGAAGAATGACGCAACACAGGTTCTCAATGGAGCGCGGACGATGTGCATGCACTTGGAGCCATGTATAGTGCCAAATCAAAGAAGAATGACGCAGTGTGAGGTTCCCATGGACATAGATTTAAGCTCTACCGGACTCTCCCCAAAGTGAAGTGATATTTGATGTAAGGAGCTAATTGCAATTGGCTCCAAGTAGAAGAGTTGTTAACAGGATTCAAAATAGAGTTTTATGCAACTTTGGGAGAATCACAGCTGATTCTATTTTGGAAACTTCATTATAATTGCTACTGCAACTATTGTTCTGAGAAAAATATACATATTGTGAGAGACAGAGAGAGAAGATACATATTGTCATGACTCATGAGGTTTAATTGCACGTGGTATTTGAACGTTTGATTATATGTACTCTACGTACTGTGGTTCTACTTTCAAGTTTCATCCTTGGTTCAAGTTTAGCCGCTTGCTTTTGAATGTTTTTATTGTACACTTTTTGTTGAAAATGTGATCATTAAAAAAATAAAAATAAAAAACCTTTAATTAAAGTATAACTCAACTTAAAAGTTGTGACTTCTAAACAAATTTCTTTGACAATTTTTGCATATATTCAATTAATCTTTTTACAAATAATAAAAGACACGTCACACAGGGGACTGTAGGTGTTTTTGGCACCAAATCCTTCAATATTTTCCAGGATAGGTTCACAAAACTGGAACCCCAGTAACAATCCCACCACCAAAATTCCTCTGCCCCCAAGCCACTCCCATCACCATAGGAATTCCCAACTCTGTTCTCGAACACGATGCGTATTCTGGGACCTTAACTCTCACAGAGATATTCACAATCCCATTCCTCTCGCCTTTGTGATCTCTCAACCTGTAACTTAAAAAATGCAAATAACTCTCGGGCACGTAGCCCCCAACAAAATCTGAGACCGGAATTCTTGCAGTCCCCACAATTTTATCGCCCAACGAAGTCTTGCATTGAACCTCCAACGTTATAAACTGTGCATGCATTGGCAAGTCCACCACGAGTTTTTCGTTCCACTTTGGATAGCTCCCGCCGTCAGTATCCATATCTGTCCTACGAGAGTTGTAAGAATCGGTTCGGACAACAACGAAAGCATTCTTCTTGATGGGTCTTCGATCGTTTCGTAGGTCTTCCCCAGATATCACTGTGATTTCAAGGGTACGTGATAACGTGCTCGCCATAATTAAGCGTGAATGAATAATAATGCACAGACACTTGAGTTTTTGGGAATTGAAAGGTTTTGATGAAATTGATGAGGTGCGAAAGGTGTGTTATTTATAGAGAGTTTTTAGTTGAGAATGGAAGGTTGAGAGAAAGGAGGTGGTATATCCTGCACCCGGCATATATGCCGGGTGTCTCACACAGGGGCGGGCCCCACACACTGTGGGGCCCGCCCCTGTGTCTCACACCCGGCATATATGCCGGGTACAAGATATAAAAATTGGAGAGAAAGAAGACAGAAAAGTAGAGGTGGTTTCTGTCGTTTCAAAACTGACCAATTAGAACTAACACGGAAGATGAGTTTCACAACGTTATGTATATACCGCGCCTTGTGTTGTGAACTTGTGGGTACTAAAATCTTTTATTAGTACTTTTCGGAATGCTCGTAGTTGCGCGCGTGGAAACTGCATCGAAAGTCAATTTTGGCGTGTGAGCTGTGGAACTTTCAACTCCTGTGCGGAGAAGAATTCCAATTCCTTTTGACTCCTGTTTTCATGCGTTAAGAAAATTCCAAATATTGGTATAAATTAGTAATTTTCGCCCGTGTAAAAAGATGTATTCAAGAAGGTGTGTGAAACTTATATTTTTCTTCACTCTTTAATATCTAGATTCAAAGAATCAAACTTGAATTTTCAACAAATGATACTATCATTTTCCTTCCAGCCACTTTGGAGGAAATTTTCTCCTTTTTATTAAGTGGTGTCTTAATAAAAATGACGCAACACAGGTTCAAGAATGACACAATGTGAGGTTCCCATGGACATAGACTTAAGCTCTACCGAAATCTGGGCAAAAATAGGAAATTAGCCATAACTTTCCAACTATATAATTAGTAGTTACTATTTACAAAGTATATTTTTTACTAGCATCTCGAGTCTAAAAGACTCAATTTTGGGCCTATAAATCGAGTCTTTGAGGGTCGATTTTTATGGTCTAATTCCGTCTGATGTGGCATATTTTCCACGTGGCGTCTGGTTAGAAATCGAGTCTCTAAGATTAAACATATTTGAAAAAAAAGAAGAAGAAAAACTTAGGAAGCCTTGGAAGTTCAAGCATTGCCTTCATTAATGGAAAAGACTTCAACATTCAAGTAAAAAATCAATGGGTGTCCATATCTCTAAGACTCGATTTATATCTTATATCTATTCTTATTTTCTCCTTATTTTTTTTGCGTTTCACATCTGGTCATCGTGTCTCTCTCCTCATTACCTCTCCATCTGCTTCTTTCTTCCTCCTCCACGCTGATCTGCACAAGCCCAGCCGCCACAGACCCATCACCGTTGTGCTCAGGTCGCGCAACCCAGGCCGCCATGCCCAGGTTGCACGACCTAGGTCGCTGCGCCCAGGTTGCGCGACCCAGGTCCGTGCGACCCAGGCTGCCGCGCCTAGGTCGCTAGGTCGCGCGACCTAGGCAGCCGTGGATCTGGGGGCGTTCGTTTTTTTTTTTTTTGTGTGTGTGGTGGTTTCTGCTCAGTCGTCATCTTCCCATGGTGGTGGATGTATTTTGATGTGGGATAGGCAAAATGTGGGTTTTGGTGGTTGTTGTGTATTTCAAGGAACGGATGGTAAAAGACTTAGATTTAATTTTTTTTGGGCTTGTAAATCGAGTCTTAGAGACTCGATTTTCAAGTAGACTCCAAGTGGAAAAAATGCCACATCAAACATCAAAAATCGACCCTCAAAAACTCGATTTTTAGGCTCAAAATCGAGTCTCTTAGACTCGAGATGCTAGTAAAAAATATAGTTTGTAAACAATAACTACTAATTATATTGTTTGGAAATTATTGCTAATTTCCTATTTTCGCCCCGAAATCTCCCCAAAGTGAAGTGATATATATTTTTTTGAGTAAACAGTAATACTTATTAGAACACACACGAAAATAATAATAATGTTTTAAACTGGGTTTATAATACATTACATAATCAGAGTATAACTACAAAAAGGCCTAACCTTTGTAGTAGTAGACTGGGGTTTTAAACAGACATACACAACCAATGTAGGATAAACATCTCTATTTTCTTTTTCTTTTTTTGAGTAAATGGTAATACTTATTAGAACACACACACGGAAATAATAATAGTGTTTTAAACCGGGTTTATAATACATTACATAACCAGAGTACAACTATAAAAGGGGTTACACTAGACACACACAACTAATGTGGAATAAACATCCTTATTTATTTATTTTTTTAGTAAACATTAGTACTTATTAAAACACACATGAAAATAACAATGTTTTAAATCGGGTTTATAATACATTACATAACCAGAGTACAACTACAAAAGGGTCTAACCTTTATAAACTGTGGTTATAAACAACGAATACTAGACACACACAACTAATGTGGGACAAACATCTCTATTTTTTTTTGAGTAAACAGTAATACTTATTAGAACACACTCGAAAATAATAATAGTGTTTTACACCAGGTTTAAACAGCGGGTACTAGACACACACAACCAATGTGGGGTAAACATCCCTATTTTTTTTTTTTTTTGAGTAAAGAGTAATACTTATTAGACCGGGTTTATTTAAACTAGGATTATAATTCATTACATAATTAGAGTACAACTACAAAAGGGTCTAACCTTTGTAGTTGTAGATTGGGGTTATAAACAGCGGATACTAGACACACTACCAATGTGGGATAATCATCCCTATTTTCTTTTCTTTTTTGAGTAAACAGTTATATTTATTAGAACATACACGAAAATAATAATAGTTTTTTAAATCGGGTTTTTAATATATTACATAAACAGAGTATAACTACAAAAGTGCCTAACCTTTGTAGTTGTAGACTAAAGTTATAAATAGCGAACACTAGATACACATAACCAATATGAAATAAACATCTCTATTTCGTTTTTGATGTAAGGAGCTAATTGTCTCCAAGTAGAAGAGTTGTGAACTGGATTCAAAATAGAGTTTTATGCAACTTTGGGAGAATCACAGCTGATTCTATTTTGGAAACTTAGGGTCTGTTTGGATATCGCTTATTGCTAAAAACTGAAAACTGAAAACACTGTAACAAAATAATTTTTAAATGTGTGAATAGTGCCGTAAAACCCTATTTTAAAGAAAAAGTTGTTGAAATCTGTATTTGCGGGTCCCATGAACAGTTGCATAGTACCCACAAAAAAAACGCTGAACGCAGCTGAAAACAAATTTCAGCTCTATCCAAACATGCACTTAATTGTACTTGCTACTGCCACTATTGTCTAATGGAAAAATATGCATGTTGTGAGAGAGAAGATACATGTACACGAAATAAAATATACTTTCTCATTGTCACGAGGTTTAATTGCACGTGGTATTGAACTTTTGTTTATATATATACACTCTACGTACTGTGGTTCTACTTTCAAGTTTCATCCTTAGTTCAAGTTTAGCCGCTTGCTTTTGAATGTTTTAAGTTTTTATTGTACTCTTTTTGCTGAAAATGTGATTATTAAAAAATAAAAATAAAAACCTTTAATCAAGATATAACTCAACTTAAAAGTTGTAACTTCTAAACAAATTTTTCTTTGACAATTTATGCATATATTCAATTCATCTTTTGACAAACAATAAAAGACACGTCACACATGGGATTGTAGGTGTTTTTCCTTGTGTTTTTGGCTATGAAGCATGGGTGCATTTTCGGATTCAGGTGCAAGTGCGGGACTCGGCAATTTTTAAAAAAGTAGAGTACGGGTGCAGCGATTAAAAAATTATCAAAAGAATTATTATTTATATTTTCTATATATTGCTAAACATACTTTTTTTTTTACATTATATAAATATATACCAAATTTAAGAACAATAGTAGATAATAACTAAAACATGACACAACAATCCAATATGAACCAAGCACAATTGACTCTGAATTGTTACAAGATCTTCTTACTTAGCAAGGGCCAATACCATTCTTCATTCCTCAACACATTATCCACTTTGGCATCAAAATAGCTTCTTGCATCATATATTATTCTATGCCCAAATGTTTGATAGAGAGTACCAGACAACACAGAGTCGAGAGGTAGAAGGAGAAGGGCTGAGCAAAACAAATGACTAAGAGAGTTTGAGTTGAAACGGTGTGTTTCACAACTTTTTTTATAAAAAAAAACTTGAATTTTGGCCTATATCGGCCGTATTGGCGCTGGTACGGCCTGAATCGGCGGTTTCGGCTGATATGACCAGATTTGACTTGAATCGGCCCGATTTGGCGCAAATCGACCCAATTCAACACTTATTGGGAAAAAAAAAAGAAAGCGACACGGCACCGACACACGGGCAGCAGCATCGCTCTTCGCACGCCACGTTGAAAGCGGGTGCGGCTCCTCTGTTGCTGCGTCCGTGCTTCCCAGGTTTTTGGCACCAAATCCTTCAATATTTTCCAGGACAGGTACACAAAACTGGAACCCCAGTAACAATCCCACCACCAAAATTCCTCTGCCCCAAAGCCACTCCCATCCCCAAAGGAATTCCTAACTCTGTCCTCGAACACGATGCATATTCAGGGACCTTAACTCTCACAGAGATATTCACAATCCCATTCCTCTCGCCATTTTGATCTCTCAACCTGTAACTCAAAAAATGCAAATAACTCTCGGGCACGTACCCGCCAACGAAATCTGAGACCGGAATTCTTGTCGTCCCCACAGTTTTATTGCCCAACGAAGTCTTGCATTGAACCTCCAACGTTATAAACTGTGCATGCATTGACATGTCCACCACGAGTTTTTCGTTCCACTTTGGATAGCTCCCGTTGTCAGTATCCATATCTGTCCTGCGAGAGTTGTAAGAATCTGTTCGGACAACAACGAAAGCATTCTTCTTGATGGGTCTTCGATTGTTTCGTAGGTCTTCCCCAGATATCACTGTGATTTCAAGCGTACATAATAACGTGCTTGCCATAATTAAGCGTGAATGAATAATAATGCACAGACACTTGAGTTTTTGGGAATTGAAAGGTTTTGATGAAATTGATGAGGTGCGAAGGTGTGTTATTTACTTATTTATAGAGTTTTTGGTTGAGAATGGAAGGTTGAGAGAAACAAGACAGAAAAGTGGAGGTGGTTTCTGTTGTTTCAAAACTGACCAAAGAACTAACACGGAAGATGAGTTTCACTTTCACAACGTTATATATATACAGCGCCTTGTCCTTGTGTTGTGGGTAGTAAAATCTTTTATTAATACTTTTCGGAATGATCGTAGGTGCGTGCGTGGAAACTGCATCGAAAGGCAATTTTGGCATGTGAGCTGTGGAACTTTCAAGTCCTGTGCGGAGAAGAATTCCAATTCCTTTTAACTCCTGTTTTCATGTGTTAAGAAAAATTAGAAAATTCCAAATATTGGTATAAATTAGTAAATTACATCCTTTCTTCTTGTAAGTTACAAATATTTACTCTCGACTTGTGTTTATACATACTTTATTGCATACACTTTTATACATAAACAAGAAGGCGTGTGAAACATCACTGCACACCCTTGGTGCGATGATCACTCCACAGGTATAAATGCTTGTGGAGTGTGGAGGTAAGGGCGGGGTTCAAGTCTCTAGGAGGGAGCTTCACACACATTTACACTTAGATTATGCTAGAGTAAAAATTCTATCTTGTATCAAAAAAAGAAAAAGAAAAAAGAAGGCGTGTGAAACGGATATTTTTCTTCACTCTTTAATATATAGATTCAATGAATCAAACTTGAATTTTCAATAAATGATACTATAATTTTCCTTCCAACCACTTTAGAGGAAATTTTTCTCCTTTTTATTAAGTGGTGTCTTAATTTAGAATTTGCATAAATGCTTGTGGAGTGTGGAGGTAAGGGTCGGGGTTCAAGTCTCTAGGAGGGAGCTTCACACACATTTACACTTAGATTATGCTAGAGTAAAAATTCTATCTTGTATCAAAAAAAGAAAAAGAAAAAAGAAGGCGTGTGAAACGGATATTTTTCTTCACTCTTTAATATATAGATTCAATGAATCAAACTTGAATTTTCAATAAATGATACTATAATTTTCCTTCCAACCACTTTAGAGGAAATTTTTCTCCTTTTTATTAAGTGGCGTCTTAATTTAGAATTTGCATATAGTCAACATACTAAAATATTTAAATAATTACACACACACACATATATATAAACATAGCGTGCGTTTGGATAACACGTTTTGTAATGTTAGGCATTGTTCACGCGTTTTAAGCGTGGGATTTATAGAACTGTTGCAAACAAATGAAGAAAAACGCAAATCCACAGCACAGTGTGAATAGTATTTTACTATTTAAAAAATGAGAAATGATACGTCCACAATATTTTCACAACATTTTTACAACAAATCCTAAGTGGCAGGTTGTTACTGGTTGTTATTGTTGGGGCAAAAAAGTAATCTTAGTATTAGGTTCAAATTTGAACCAATAATAATTAACCACTTGTGATTTGCTGTGAAAATGTTGTAAAAATATTATGGACGTAGCATTTCTCTTAAAAAATATTTTGCTATAGTGTTATTACCAATAAGTTTTCAGTTTTTCACAAAATAAGTGGTATCTAAACAGACCCATAGTCAACATATTAAAAGATTTAAATGGGCCTGTTGGGTCTGTTTGGTAACTTTTAGTTCCTTAAATGATGTGGCCAAACTAAAAATTGACAAGTCATCATTACATATAGACTAAAAGCTTGATTGCCAATTACACAACACTTAACAATAAGTCTAAAAACACAATATTTTTCAAAACTACTGAGGTGACAATAGTTTGTGATTTATGTATACTAAAATGATGTTAGTGGTACTCCCATATAAAAGTCATTTTACATATATACAATCTACCATCTCAATAAATTTTGAAAACTGTCACAAAATTTATTAGGTCTATACTCTTTATTATTATTAGTGACTATAATGATCACTTTAATTAAAACTTTAGGGACTAAAATTGTTCATGGACTAAATTTTAAAGACCAATACCAACAATAATTTAAGAGTTATCTAAAGATTCTAAACAAATAATCATTTAAACCGTTTGTGTAAGGGGCTCCCCGCCTCCCCTAGTTTAATTTGAAGGAAAACTTAACTTTATTGTAAAACATATCTTAATATCTATATTATTGCGTAGGAAAATTTAAATTTGGATTTGATCCACTCTTCGTCACGTTTTCAACATTCCTTAATAAAATAATGATATCCTTGTCCACAGTGACGGAATTATTCAAGGGCTAAGGGTGGCCATGGCCCCCTCTCAACCTTTGAAAAAATATATATTAGTATGTATATTAATGAAATTTATATACTTAGCCCTCTTTTCCCAAAATATTTAAAGAAAAATCTTTGGACAAATCATAAATCCGGTCTAAGCAAAAACAATAACAACAACAAATCAATTACAAATTCTAGCAAAAAAAAAAAAATCATAAAAACCCAATAACCTTTACCCATTTTTTCCTTCTCACTTGAGAACTCTATGCCCCTCTAAAATAACTCTATCCTCATAGCTATAGAGACAACTCCTATGCCACATATTGATTTACAAAACTTTTAATTATAAAATCCTATTATTGATTTAAAAAAAATACAATTACAAATACAAATAATAATTAATAAATTAATGTTAATAATGTAACGTTGTCAACCTCTAGTAATGATATTCAAATTTTTTAAAATTTTTGAACAAAGAACTTCGGCCCCCCTAAGTTTGAATTCTGGTTCCGCCCCTGCCTGTCCATAAAATAATCCTATCATTATATTATTGTATGTTTTTGAAGAATCAAACTTGATCCACTCTTGTGTGCATTTCTTATATGAAAAATTGAAAATAACTATGCGGCTAGTCAATGCAAACGTGAGAATTGACAAAATACCAGGATATAGTATGTAACTAGTCTATAGTTTTTGGCTTTTTGCAGATTGGGAATTCATCCCTTACTTTTCATATTCTATGTATAAAGAGTAATGTTATTTTTCATTATTTGGCGGCGGCGCCGCTTGGTGAGTATGAGGGTATCTTGATTTGGTCCGAATCGTTTTAGACTTTTAGCCCCTTCTTGGAATGGAGGGCCCGCATGCAAATTTTAAAAGTCTCCCACAGTCCCAGTCCCACTCCCACCTCTACTGGACTACTAGTCTACTACTACCACCAAATGTCAACTAGTCAATCTATGAATATATCCAATTTCACAATATATTTGAGTGTGTTAGTATTTATATTAGTGGTGCTAAATCTATTTTAGCACAAAAAATACTAAAATAACATGCAGTATTGGTGGTAAAAAAAGTATACTGTAGTTACAAAGTGATAAAAAAAAAAAAAATTTATTTTGTTTCTCTCTCTTTTCTTCTTCTTAAAATAATATTTTATAGAATTACCAAGAGAACTTGTTGAAAAAATAAATTTAAGTGCACCAATCACAAATATTATAAATTTGGGTGTGTTTCTAGATTTTTCCGGTATCAACCTCCAATCCATTATAAACATAAAGAAGCTAAATAACGAGTCTAAGTATACAACTTTATCCATGATTTAAAAAAAAAAAAACAATAGAGAAGTGGTAAGTTGTTAGTCAATGAATCTAATGAGATCTTTGTCTGATTTGACAAACCTTGCAGGCTTGAATAATGAAGGGCGGCTAATGGGTGGAGTGACCCTTTAAGCTTTCAAACATGTCGACTGAACTTGATATTGGGTCCGTTTGGATGTAGCTGAAACTGAAAATTGAAAACTGAAAAATACTGTAGCAAAATAATTTTTTAATGTGTAAAAAAAACAGTTCACGCTTAAAATTACTGTTTATTAGCCTAAAATCATTGTTTATGGCCAATAAATAGTACACAATGCGTGTCTCATTGAAGGAAAAAAAAGAAAAGAAAAGGGAAGGGGCTGAAATGCAGACACTGGGCGTTTCAGCCCCTCCCAAACGCACTCTAAATGGGAAATCATCACTTGGTTTCATTCCGATTTTCAAAGCTAGAAATACATTGTTGACCAACCCATGGCTCGGATTGGATTGCCTTCCACTTGAGTGTCATTTAATCAGGCAATTTCGTTGGGTCCATGCGTGGGTTGGACAACCCTAATCACATCTATTAAAAAAAATCGTGTACATATATTCTATATTCAAGGTTAAAATCCATTCCTATTTAATCCTCTAATTTCTTTCATTTTATTTAAATGTAAGATATCTGATATTTAAAAATCAAATAAATGTCAAGTGTTTTTACATCCGACTAATAATGAGAAGAACTTGGAGAATTGAATAGGAGAGAATCATATCTATCTATGTTATCATGTTTTGCATAGTGATGTTCACAAAACAAAGAATTTCCACCGGTGGTATATAAAGAAGTGTGGTATGATCCAATCATCCAATTCGTTTATACAAGTCAAAACTTAAAATAAACATTATAGCCATAATGTATGGGAAAAAATTCCACATTCCACTTGCAAAGTTGCAATTATGCGAGTCACGATCTTTGTAGACTTTATCCACGCAACAGTTTTTTTACTTTTAAGTAGCGACCAAATGGGTACTGACCATTACATACAAATTACAATTCACGTGAGCTCGGCCGACGTGGAGTATACGTTGCGTTGGTGGACAAATTTGACAAGGTCAGCGGTCCAATTGGACAATTTCCTGCTCATGCTTGCGAAGTTACGAGTTATCATCAGCCTCGTTAATCATGCAACTTCCTCTCCTTTTTAAATATATATTAAATGAAATAAGTCCATATAAATATATATAATTTTTATTTATTTATGAAAAACGTAGGCATATAATGTTGGTGCAAACACAATAATAATGAAATAATACAAAAAAAACTGAATAATATATCTAAATATTATTTTTTTGAAAAAAATTACACAATACTATTTGGACTCACTATTTTTAAAAAGATTCAAGCTCTCGATTAGCTAATCTTTATAACCGGTGCAATGGTACAACATATATCAAATTATCAATATATTAGTAACATTTATTTGCTAACTGTTATCTTTTCCTTTTACCAAAAAAAGTAACATTTATTTTTTTAGAAAATCCCTTTGGAGTTTAATGCTTCCATTTGATAAGTTACGTGCATGGACTAATTACTTAATTAGCAAACTATAAGCATAGCATGTTATCTATACTATTTATAAAATAATTTTTCTTTTTAGACTGAATTTTTATTTAGTTCAAAAACATCCTTAAATTTTATGTTTAAGAAGAAAAAAACTTGAGGACAATCCAATAAAAATGTATTTTCAACTCCATTTAAAATATCTAAAAAATAAGACACTTTTCTATTGATCCATATTTTCAAAACAAACCCATCCAAAATATTTAAAAAGAAAAAGAAAAAATAAAACACTCTCCTATTAATCCATATCTTCAAAACAAACCTATCCAAAATATTTAAAATAAAAGAAAAATAATGACACTAGACCAAAAAAAAAAAACCTCAAGCTAGTGCTAATTATAAGGCTCTACTCTTTTTTTTTTTTGTAAATAAAAATATCTCTCAACGGTGGAAGAAAAAAAAAAATACTAGACCAGGTAAAACCAAGAAAAATTCTTCCATCTCCAAATTTTCTATATTTGAGTGATGTGGTTTATCTCTTAGCGTGAGAGGTTGTTTGGTATCCCAGTCTTATCTCTCGGTCAATCCTTATAATTCTGGTTATCTAGAATACTTTGGCTTTGCCATAGCACAAATTACAAAATTTTTTTTTTTGAGAATGAATTTAATTTCTTCTTAATCATTTATATACTCAAGATTTATTTAATAAACACATAATCTTGGGATATCACATTAGAATTCAATTTCTCATTCATGTTTAATAAATTTTGACAAATAACCACAAGACGTTAATTAGCTCACGGATGAAAACTCGCCCGAATGTAGACCCGCTACAAATGACATGTGGATACTACTTTAATGTTAGCTATTTAAACATTTGTAAAAACCAATTTTTCAAAAAAACTTATCAAGTTTCAGCACATAAACATGAAGAGAGATTAGCGAAGATAGTTAAGTATGGAGATAGTATCTTTCAAATGTATGCTCTTAGCTGTCAACTATAAGTTTCGGTTAGTAATAGCATTATTTATGGTGCTACATGTTTGTAATTCGAACCACATCTCTCTAATTTTCTATATTACTAAGCATTATTTATGGTGCTACATGTTTGTAATTCGAACCACATCTCTCTAATTTTCTATATTTACCTATCTCAATATGTATATAAAATTAAAATTTTCTGGATCTCTAAGATTAGAGACTCTTACCAAACCGGTGACTAGTCCTTAAAGCTACGGCAATTAGTGACAGTAGCGATGTACTTACAATAAAAAACAACAGCCAGACTTTTAAAAGAAAATTTTATTGGTTTTGGTTGGTTGCATCATCACTTTGTCGTCATCGTGGTTATGTCAGCTCCTTGCATGTGAACATTTTCCATGAATTTTCTTTTCTTTTTCATGAAATGAATACCTGTCCATCAAATTGAAACCGGGTCAACTGTCAAATAATTGGCAATGTTAATAGTTTGGAAAGTGCGAAGGAAATGAAATAAAATTAATGTTTAAGGGTGTATTTTTTTATTTAAATTTTCATATTTGGGAACTTAATAAATGGAACGCTCAATCTTAAGCATTTTTTCTATAAAAAAATATAATAAAATGTAGGTAAAATATTGCATTTACCCCCCCCCCCCTTTTAAATGTGAAGGTTATATCAGTAAAATAATATAAATATGTGTGTGTAATTTCATTTTCTTGTTTTATAAACTCCCAAATACATTAATAGAATAATATACCACATTTCAATTTTATCTTGAGCACACTAATTATAATATTAGAGGTCAAGTTTGTAGAAAATTTAATTAGCGTGAGCTTGACTTAGCTTAACTTGTTTCATGATTCAAGCCATTAAGCCAAACACAAGCTTAAATAAAGACAATTCAATTATACAAACAATTTATTGCTCATGCAAAAGCAATCATAAGCCAAACGCAAGCTTAAATGAAGACAATTCAATTATACAAACAATTTTTTGCTCATGCAAAAGCAATCAAGTTTGATTACAAATTGTATATAAAGAGTGTAAAATGTAAAAGCAATATAGCTTCCACATTAATACAAGGTTGTAAACAAGATGAGGTGAGACACATGCTTCAATATTTTGTTAGTTTCTTCTCATATCAAGTCCATAATATTAGGGGTGTGCAAAAAACCGAGGAACCGAAAAAACTGATTCAAATCGACCGAACCGATGCAAAAATTTCAGTTCGATTTCGGTTTCGATTTTATAATATAAAAAACCGAATATTTCGGTTTGGTTTTTGGTGGCAATTTTTTATCCACCAAGCTGACCGAACCGAACTGAAATATTATTATAATATATTTTATATTAAATATATAATATAAAATTTGTAAATGTTTGAGAATTGAGACTAGAGACACGCTTCGGCAGTGGCAGCTTTGTGTTGGGCCTGCACCTGCATCATTTTATTCACAATTAGGCCTTGTAGATTAGTCATCAAAATTTCAAATGATTCAAAATTGGGCCTTGAATAAAGTGATGATTGATCTGGCCTAGCTTTTTTTTTTTTTATAAGTGATCCGGCCTAGCTTATCTTAATAGCTTATCTTAAGCATAGCATTTTAAAATAAAACCCATTAGATTAATATCTAATGATTCTAATTAAACTAAATCTAATTAGACTATAAAATCAAAAGTTGAAAACCCTACCCCACATTCCCCACACTTTTCACTCACACTTTCCACTCTCTCTCACGTTCAGTCTTCACTCTCCAAAATAGATAGCCTCCACGGTGAGCCTCCATTCAGCCTTCACTCTTCAAAACAGACAGCCTCCACGTTCAGCCTTCACTCTTCAAAACAGACAGCCTCCACGTTCAGCCTTCACTCTCTCTCACGTTCAGCCCTCCCCACGTCGGCTTGATCATCGGCTTCTCATCTCACGATGAGTCTCCATTTTGAAAATCTCTTTACTCTTTGACCCTCTCTTTGTTTTGTGTTTTGGTTTTTGAAAATAGTGATTCTCTGTTTTGTAGTAACAACATAATATCAAGATATTTATTTTTTCAAGTTTTAATGTTTTATATGCAACTAAAGTTAGGGTTTTGAAAAAATTGATAACCCATGTGTTAAAGTTAGCTCAGCCGATTCCCTTTGTCTCATGTGCTCGTTGAAAAGCTCAATAAAAATCATCGATTTTGGACGTCGGGCAACCCTTTCCTATCTCGGCCTTATCTAGCCGATGATGGACTCCTCCTCGGTCCAATCTCCGGGATGACCATGATCAGTCTCCACTTCTCTATCCATCAACAATGCTTCTTGCGTCGATGTTCCCACATCCTTGGATCATTTAATATTTTCAGATTGAGCCTCTGGTTCAATACATACTCGTGGGCCCATTAACCCTACAATAATAATAATAATGGGAAAGTTAGAAAAGTAATGAATGCAACTGAGATGAAATAACGAGTGAAAACACATTTTAAGGTGGAGTAATGCTAAAAACATAAAAATTGGTATAATTTTATGTTACTATTTGTCACATGACAAGTTGTAATCAATAAAAATGATTTAATGGAAGGAGAGAGCCATGTTTACGTGATAATAGCATAGTAGTAATAGTGCTACATGTCTGTAGTTTAAACTTCAAACCACACCTCTCCCCTCTTACCGAACCGGTGACTAGTCCTTAAAGCGAAGGCAAGTGATAGCAGCGAGGTACTTACAATGAAAACGACAGCCAGACTTTTAAAAGAAAATTTTATTGGTTTTGGTTGGTTAAATCATCACATTGTCGTCATCGTAGTTACGTCAGCTCCTTGCATGTGAAACATTTTCCATGAATTTTTGTCCGGAATGTGGTAATCTTTTTTTTTTTTTTCATGAAATGAATACCTGTCCATCAAATTGAAACCGAGTCAACTGTCAAATAATTGACAATGTTAATAATTTGGAAAGTGCGAAGGGAATGAAATAAAATTAATGTTTAAGGGTGTATTTTTTTTATTTAAAATTTTCATAATTGGGAATTTAATAAATGGAATGCTCAGTCTTAAGCATTTTTTCTATAAAAAAATATAACAAAATGTAGGTGAAATATGGCGTTTACCCCCCCCCCCCCTTTTTTTTTTTTCAAAATGTGAAGGTTATATCAGTAAAATAATATATACACACACACATACATGTATAATTTCATTTTCTTGTTTTATAAACTCCCAAATACATTAAAAAATATATATACCACATTTCAATTTTATCTCAAGCTCACTAATTATAATCTTAGAGGTCAAGTTTGTAAAAAATTTAATTGGTTTGAGCTCGACTTTGTTTAACTTGTTTCATGATTCAAGCCATTAAGCCAAACACAAGCTTAAATAAAGAGAATTCAATTATACAAATAATTTTTGCTCATGCAAAAGCAATCGAGTTTTACAACAAATTGTATATAAAGAGCGTAAAATGTAAAAGCAATAATATAGCTTCCACATTAACACAAGGTTGTAAATAAGATGAGGTGAGACACATGCTTCGATATTTTGTAAGTTTCTTCTCATATCAAGTCCATAATATACCTTATTAGCATGGATACGTCTAGGCATGACAATGGATTAGGTTTTAGGGGGGGGGGGGGGGGTGTTTCTATATACTAGCTCGACCATAAGGTTTGTAAGTTTTTAAATGGATTTGGAGTGAATTTGAGTTCACATTTTAAATTTTGCTAGTGTTTGATTTTTATATCTAGCTTATTGAGTACCTAGATCCAACCCAATTGTGTATTTATATTTACTAAAATTTTCTTGACGCAAAAACTAGGTTTCCCATAATAAAAGTGATTGTGTCTCTCCTTTTCTTTTAAATTAAAATACCAATTAATTTAGTGTAAATGAGTTTAGTAATTTTTAAATAGTATTTCAGACTTTCAATTTAGGCTAACCTTGATCCAATCCTCATGGTAAACATGTGTTTTGAGTTTTTAAAATATATTCATGAGATGAATTTGGGATGGAAAATTGGAAATTCCTAGAATTTAATATGTTCTGGTAAGGATTTGATATGAAAAATATTTACATGGTTTGGGTTTGGAAATTTTTTTTAATTAAGAATAATTCTATATTATTCGTCCATTAAGATTTAAGGGTTGGAAATGGAAAATTGCTATTAAAAATTTGGTAGTCTTGACCCAAGGTAATCTCCTTATAAAGGGTAGTGTGATAGCTCTTTTAACGCTGAAAGATTAATGGAAAACTGCTACATATCTAAGTTGAGAGTTTGTGACTTTGTGTACTGTGTTAATTTGAGAGAAGTGTATAGGGATTTTGAGATTGTGAAAGCGTCAAAATTTTGAGCTTGTATATTATTATTATTTTTTTGTGTGTGAAGTAAGATTAAAGCTAGTTGTGTTTATGAGGTTTGTGAGTATTTTTGTGAGAGCTTTTTAGTATACAAGAATGGATTTTGGTTGGTATATATTGCCTATTATCTAAATTTCGTATCTTGCTTGGATATTTTGGTTTCTTATTTAAGTAAATACGCTCTTCTAACCCCAAATTACAAGAAATTAATCTAGGAGGTGCCATTGTTACAACAAATTAGAGCTCAATGAGGTTCTTGGTATAGTTTAAAAAAAAAAATATATATATATATATTTATATATATATATATATATATATATATATATATATATATATATATATATATATATATATTTGGTGAATGTTTACAAAATATCTAGATTGTATTTGGCTTGAGCTTATGTTGAGCACACTAATTGTAAGGTTGGAGCTTGAGCTTATTAAAAATTCGAGTAGTTTAAGCTCAATTTGACTTGGCTTGCTTCACTTGTTAAGGTTTCAAAGTTAAACAAAAACTTGATCAAGATTAAACTCAGTTCCACAACAAACTTTGTTGAAGTAAAAAAAAAAAAAAATCATAATAATTTGCATATAAAGAGCATAAAATTTACACATAATAACTCTACATTTTTTGCTAAACAACAACATTATCATTCAACTAGCAAAACAATGGTTGTTAGCCTTACAAGCATCTGCAATTACTATAGGAAGACTACACATATTGAAACAAAATGCTCCACAAATCTAATTGCATACTTTGTAGCCTCATGGGCAGTAGTATTGCAACATCTTCTAACCCAACTAATATTACAATTCAAAAAGAATTTACGAAGATCAAGTATATTTCTAATAATAGTAGCAATGGACCAATCATGCTGCAATTCAGATGTGGTTAGGGGATCAAAACAGGAATTAGCATCTCCTTCAATGATGATATGTTGCCAGTTTTCACTTAGAGCTAGCTGGATTGCCTAGAGTACAGCTGCAGCTTCAGCTTGCAGTGGTGAGCACCATTCATGCATTTTAGCCCAAACATTAAGCACCTCTCCATTTTTATATCTAGCCACCACCGCCAAAGTAGTGGCATTTTCGGACACAGCAGCATCCACATTGAGTTTAATCCATCCATCCTCTAAAGCTTCCCAACCATTTAAGCTCTTGTCCTTGGATACAGGCTTTTCCTTAGATAAGGTCTTAGCATATTCCATGGTTCTCTTCTTTATAAGTTGGGAGGTTTCCATAATGTCAATGTGGCCAGCATTCTGCAATAACTGATTCCTCATTAACCAAGCTGCTTCTAAAGTAATCAACATTCTTAATGAATCTAGCTCATTATCCTTTTTATTCCTTGCTGATTCCACCCCCAAAAAGCTGTTAGGACTAACTATGAATTTGAAAATATCCTCATTAGTGGAGATCGGTATGCAATCAGATCTCAAACCACCACAACTAGCAAACCAAAGTGCCTTGGCAATATTGCACTTAAAAAATAGATAGCAGCAATTTTCTATATTTTCGCCATATAACACATAGTTAGGATCCCCTTCACTAATTCTCAGCAAAATATTTTCTTTAGTGGGGAGAGCATTTTGTCCTATCCTCCACAATAGCATTTTTGTTCTTTCTGGAGCTTTCAACCTCCATAGTTTCTGCCAAGGAACATTATATGGAGCATTGCTTGGAGTTTGTTCATGGGAGACTTGATAGGCCGACTTAACAAAGAAAGCGCCATTTTGGTCTAGAACCTAAATAAGCTTGTTTGGTATTGGGCTGAATGGGATTTGGCTCTGGATAATTGCTTGAACTGAGGTTGGGTCAAACAACTCTTGGAGGAGGTTGATTGAGGTTGATTTTCCAACTACGACAACTTGCATCAATTAATTGTGACACCATCAAGGGGTTTTGGATGATGCTTTCATCTTTTGGTTTAGGTTTGAACCCTTGAACCTAAGGGATCCATGGATCCATCCAAGCATTAACAGATGTACCATCTCCTATCAAATAACAAGCACCTTTTGCAATAAGCTTTTTAGCCCCTCCTATTGCTTTCCACACCGGTTAAGCTCTCTTGGGTGGATTTTTTTGAAGCCAATCACTTCTGACTTTGTGCTTTGCCTTGAGTATTCTCATACATAAGCTATCTCTCTTCAAAGCTATCCTCCAAGCAAGTTTAGCCAATATGGCTTGATTCACATCTTTGGCTTTTTTGAAACCCAACCCTCCTTGGCACTTTGGTTGGCACAACTTATCCCAAGCCCTCCAAGCTACGAATCTCCCTTCAAAATTTTTTGGCCTCCACCAAAATCTTCTAGTTGCTGCATCCAGCTTATCACAAATCTTAGCAGGTATATTGAAAGTAGACATGGAGTAAGGGGGGATGGCTTGAGCCACAGACTTGAAGAGAGTGCTTCAACTTGCCCAAGATAAACATTTACTATGCCATCCCATAAGCCTTGCTTGAAGTCTGTCTTGCAAAAATTTGAAGTCCTTTGAAGGTGTTTTAGATTGAAACAATGGGGCACATAAATATATAGAGTCTTTCTTGAGCCCTTTCATTTAAAGAATTTGTTTAATTTCTCTGCATTTTTGTTTTTGACAATGTTTGGACAAAAACACACGAGATTTACTTATATTTAAACTTTGGCCTGACCAATTACAATATGTTTTAAGGCATTGATTTATGGTAACAGCTTCTCTCCTACAAGCCTTGAATGTCATCAGCATACATCACATGAGTAATGGCAGGCCTTCCAACGCTTGCTTTCACACCACTAATGTTATGGTGCCTAAACTCTTTCTCCAAAAGCCTTGAGAGAATCTCTTGCCCCAAAATAAAGATATATGGGAATAAAGGATCCCCTTGTCTTAACCCTCTTTCTAGCTTAAAATTTTCTGACTTGCCACCATTTATCAACACCTCAAAAGACACTGATGTGATGCATTCCATGATCCACTTGATAACACATCATTAAAACCAAACTTGATCAACACAACTTTAATGAAACTCCAATTAACTCTGTCATAGGCTTTTTGAAGATCTAGCTTAATAGCCATTAGACCCTCATTCATTATCCTTGCTTTGAAACTATGTAAAATCTCCTGGACAATAACCTGGTTCTCATATGAGCCCATATTAAGTTCATAATAATAAACCTTCCTAACAAAGTTAAGTTAATGCGTGACTTGTTTATCCTCTAAGGCTTTAACTCTACTTATGAACTTCTTGACAAATAACATAATTTGCTTAAACTCAACTTCTTTATAAAACAATCTTCAAAACTAGGCTTAAAACGAGAATAGCCAACATGTTGGTCCCCTAGTGGTAATGGCTTGGGTCTACATGTTTCAAGACATGGGTACTAACAATGTGTTGTGGCTTTTTATACCCTATTTGTAACTTATAAGCTGTTCACCTAGCTCATTAGCGACTATGATGTGGGGTTTTAGCTCGAGAGCGGTTATGGTGCTACTCTAAGAAGTACAAACACTTCATTTAGGGTGTCGAACTTGTATCATACCGGTGTCGTACTGACCATTTTTTATTAGAATTTTTCAAAAATTGCTTGTCACCGTGCTGTACCAGTGTCCATACTTGTATTTATATCCGTGTCTATGGTTCCTAAGTGCTACTATAGTTACTACTATAGTCACATTCAGGTAGCAAAACCACATAGTTCTCTCTCCCGACCATTTTAATTAAAATGAGATGGTCCATTGAATGTAAAAGTACGAAACGGCGTCGTCTTAGATAGTTTTATCTGAAACAGCAGTGCCCAATGAAAAGGCTAATAACCCCTCTCTCTCTCACACTCTCACAGGTTTGAGAGAAGGCAAAAATGGCAGCTTCCTCTGCGAACCTCTCGCTCCTTTCCAAACCTTCAACAGCTTCTTCACCACCACACCTTCTCTTTAACCTCCCTAAGACCCTCTCCGCCAATCCCCGACCCGGAACTTCCCGGTTCAAATGCTCGGCCGGGCAGACCGGGTTCTTCACCCGGCTGGGGCGTTTGATCAAAGAGAAGGCCAAGAGTGACGTGGAGAAGGTATTCTCGGGCTTCTCGAAAACCCGCGAGAATCTCGCCGTCATCGACGAGCTCCTACTCTACTGGAACCTCGCTGATACAGACAAAGTCCTCGACGAACTCGAAGAGGTTTTGTTTAGTTTAGTACTAGAATGCTCTTTATACTTTGAGTTCATTTTCTCATTTTTCCTTTATTTGATGAATTGGGTCCTAAACTATGCGTTGAATTCAGGCTTTACTAGTGTCTGATTTTGGGCCAAGGATCACCATTAAGATTGTGGAGAACTTGCGGGAAGATATATTGTCGGGAAAGCTTAAGTCAGGGAGTGAGATTAAGGTGTTGATACTGAGCTTTTGTTTTGTATATTTAGTATGACATTCATTGTTCTCTGTTTGGATTTTTATGTTTTATATGTTGGGGCTTGGTTTTGTTTACCTGGGCTGAATTGTAGCTTAATTTTATAAATAAGCTAACAAGCTATAGACTATAGTATTAAATTGAGCTGGGTTAAGTTTATTTTCTGTACTTGGGACTTTTTGGATCATTGATGATGTGTAAATTGGATGTTTCTAGGATGCATTGAAGAAGAGTGTGTTGGAATTGATAACTACGAGGGGTAGTAAAACCGAGCTTCAACTCGGATTCAGGTTTGCATGTTTTGAAGCATTGGTTTTTGCCCATTGTTATGTTTTACTAGATTTGGTATTGTCATCAAGTTGGAGTTTTTATGTTGGTTTAACTTTTGTTATGGCATCAGGAAACCAGCCGTGGTTATAATTGTTGGTGTCAATGGAGGTGGCAAGACAACATCACTTGGTAAGACATGAAATTATAGCAGTTACAAGTTCTTTGCTGAGCTTCAAGATTAAACCCCATTTGTTTTGATGAAATTTATTTCTCAAGAAGGTTTTAATAAAATAGATCAGCTCATTGAAGGTGGAAGAGAGAATCAGTTTATATAATTTTTTATATTATTTTCGTAGTTTATATGAATTCGGCTGAGGCGTCAGTAATATATGTTTAGTAAAAATCTATGCTACCTAATAGGTTTTTTGTTTCCTTGAAAAGATTCCAAATTATTTCTCTGCTGAACTGCATTTGTGGGGGTCTATTATAGTTGATTGATCTTTTGTCAATTACAACTCGGAAAAATTTCATCAAGTTAATAGACTAGAGTAAAGGAGACATATATATATATAGATAGATAGATCATTTTATTATTAAAAGGAATTCTTCAAATTTTAAATGAAATTCCAGAGTATAGCAAGCAATAAAATGATATTCTGATAAACTGCATTTGCAGGAAAACTGGCCTATAGACTAAAAAACGAAGGGGCCAAGGTAAGATTATTACTTGATTATTGCTTTTCCTGCAATGAAATATAATGAGTTGAGTGCCTCACAAAGAATAGAAGAGAAGCCTGGATTTTGTGTTCATTTGAGAATCTGAACTGGACTTAGTAAGATACCTTAGTTGTTTTGGCATGTGATATGATTACGAAGACAAGTAGTTGATTGAAAAAGGAAAAAATATGAATAATATTTAGTGTTTTAATTTTATGTTGTTAATCCTTCAGAGCATATTACGTCACATAATAATATTGTTGTTTGTTAATTTAATATTGTTGTTTGTTAATTTTAATGTTTTCTGGTCATAGGCCATTTTGGGGTTTGGGTTCTTGTTAAACAGCTTAATATTTGGAGTTGTTTATGTTAAGTTATTGAAAATTGAATACAAAGTATATGGTGTATGTTCAAAATAAAGAGTGTCATTCCTCAGGTTGCTTTCACTGGTGTCCACAAGTTCAATCTTGGTTTAAATAACCTTTTATTGGTAGGTTGATTTATGTTTCTCTAACAATAGATAAAAATACAAATTACCTTCATTACTATGAGGTATTGAGGTTGCTCTCATTTTGCTCCCTCGACTTTCAAAACCTGCAATTTACATTGATGCCGATGTGACCCTTCTGTCAAGAATCACTAAATTTGAGCTGTTAAACTCGAATGTATCAAAACAATTTTGTTTACGACATAAATAGAAAAAAAAGGTTAAAAGTAAAATAAATATAAAAATTCTAAATTAATTAAAATTTATTTTAAAAAAAATCCCACCATGACTGCCATTACCACTAGAAGGCTGGAACTCCCAAACCCAAAAATAAAAAATTGTCTCTACCATGCTTCGGCAGCAATATACCCTCAAGCCACAACACCTTCCACTACCAACTGTTATGCTTCTTCACCCACTACCAACTGTTATGCTTCTTCACCAAAAAATCCCCAAAATACCCAATCAAGGCAAACCATCCCTATAACCCAAAAATACCCAGCTCCATTACACACCATGATGATTCTCCCATCACCTAACTAGCAGCAACGGCCAGACCCACACCTAAGCCCACTTACAACTGCTGCACCCATGTAGGGGTCAGGATCTTTCAGAAATACAATAAATGTCTGATACTTGAGCAATCTCATTTGGGATGGACAATTTTCTGTACAAATACAAAATTATACGCCAATATTATTGATCTTATTCTTGATGAAGCTAATGTTCTCAATATTTAAATAATTTGACTTATTTTTGCTGATTCTCCTTTGCATTTCTAATATTTGCTGAGTGGGGCATGCCTTATTCACAAGTTGGTCTTCATTCCATTTTAAAAATATTTCAGATATTGATGGCAGCAGGTGATACTTTTAGAGCAGCTGCTAGTGATCAGCTGGAGATATGGGCTGAGAGGACTGGGTGTGAGATTGTTGTGGCTGAAAAAGATAAGGCTAAAGCATCATCAGGTAGACAACTAAATTATAATAGTACAATGAATTCATTTTGCATATTGTTTCCATTGTTTTTGTCTGTAAAAGTTTTATTTGTTATGTTATATTTACTAATTCATGATATTAAAGTGCTTTCTTAATAGTTCTTTCACAAGCTGTGAAAAGAGGGAAAGAACAAGGTTTTGATGTAGTTTTATGTGACACATCTGGACGTGAGTACCCTGGACTTTCATGCTTAGTGTTTAGTATACTTTAATGCGCCTCTTTGTGGATTAAATTTCAGTACATTGTAATTTTATGTTGTCAGGTCTCCACACTAATTTCAGCCTGATGGAAGAGTTGATTGCCTGTAAAAAAGCTGTGGGGAAAATTGTTCCAGGTGCACCAAATGTAAGCTGAAAGCGTGGCACCTTATCCTTATTTTTACAATTGAAGCATTATATGTTTAATTGTGTAAGAACCTTGTAGCATGCCTGAGAAATTGGGGGTGGGGGTCTATGATGTGATGCTAAAGTATGACTTCATGTCTGTCTGTTGCTTTGTCCCTAGTTGCCAATAAACAAGTGGTAACATAAATTAAAAAAAAATTTCCTTCCTTTCTTTTTTTCTGTGAAAGCAAATATTATTTGCTGCAGTTGTGTACTGTTTTGGTATCCTCTTTTTAAAAACAATTTTGTTACTTATCCAAAAAAAGAAAGAAAAAGTTATTTCTTATGTGCTCCTGTATGCTGGTTCCATCCAGCTTTTGTGGTCATGTATGTAAAGATTTCTTAAGTGAAAAATATAACATGTAAGGTGGATGCCTAATAATATTACGACTGCAGTTATTCCATCTCCAGTAGCCATCTCTCCTGGTTTCTTTGATGGCTCTTGGTGTTATGGAGAATGGCTTACATAAATTTTAGCCTTCATACTGGATCATATGACTGGAGACTTGTTGTTAAACAATATTTGTTGGTCTTTAAGACTGGTCTAAGATTATCCCATTATATGTGCAGGAGATCCTGCTAGTTTTGGATGGGACAACTGGTTTGAACATGCTACCACAAGCAAGAGAGTTTAATGAAGTAATAATTCCTTCTTTGCCTTCCACATTAACATATTTGGGTACTAATTATTATTATTGTCAATCAAACAAAAAGATTTTGATATAATGGTTGCTGGACTGGTTTTTATTATGCAATACAACTAAAGCTGAGAAAAAAAAAAGGCTCCCTTCAAGTTTCCCTGGAAATTTTTGACTTGGAACTTTTGATACAGGTGGTTGGAATTACAGGATTGATTTTGACAAAACTTGATGGTTCTGCCAGAGGTGGCTGTGTGGTATGTTTAATATGTTTAATGTTCATCTGAACCATAATTTTGTATGGTCTCATACTTTTACTTTCTCGCTTCCCCATTTTTTGTCCCTATTTCTTTTATATATTAATATCCAAGGTGGTCGTGTAACTGTAATCTCTTTTTGCAGGTCAGTGTGGTTGATGAGCTTGGCATCCCTGTAAAGTTTGTGGGTGTTGGAGAAGGTGTTGAAGACCTTCAACCCTTTGATGCGGAGGCCTTTGTTAATGCCATATTTTCATAAAGCGTAAAAAGTGGCCAGCAAATTAACTGTTAGTTTTCTGATTTCAGATGATAGTGACACATTAGATCCTGTAATTCTTTTGTTTGAGTTGTATGTGTTGATGACAAGTAGGCAGCCATGGAACTAGCTTCCACTAAATATATATTTTCCCATATCATATGTTATGGTAGAACCTAATTCAGCCCTGAATTAGGCGCCACCACCATCCCACACGCAGGATGCCAACCTGATTGATTTCATAATTCACCCATGGAGTTTTGGAATTTTATCTTGAATCACTAATACCTACCTGATATCAGTGCACTGGTTTAGAAACAGTGAAACCAAACAAACAGTATACTGCAAATCTCTCCTAAGACACAGTCACAAATCAATTGAATTTTCTTCATAACACGTGCTAAATTGGTGTCTTTGTGTTGTCTGCCTTCTCTTTTGTAGGGTTTTTCTCTTTACAATTCAGCAGCGGTGCTCAGCATAATAGCAAGACACTATAATGAAAGCAAGCAAAGCAATAAAAGAGAGCCCGAAGTAAAGAGGTTAACCTTGAGGCCACTCTTTTAAAGATGCATTATCATACTAAAGTGTGAAGAAGTGACCTGGGCTGCGGATAGAAATAGCTGTTGTTGAGACTCTGCACACAATTCTTTTCTGCTTTTTGTGGCTGACACTGTTGACAATTTGTTGCGTGTGAGAGAACAGAGAATCTCTAGTTGATCACTAGTTTAACTTATTTTTTCCCATGTAAAAAAAAAAAGAGTAAAAATAGTACTACTGATAATGTGAAATTCATGCATCATTGTTTCTAATTTCTAGCCCATGACGGATCCAGCATTATTGTGGCTTTTAATGTGGTGTTAAACGACCCATGTTTTTATGTTCTTTGGTTTTTTTTTTGGTGCATTATTAGTTAGCTTTGACCAATTGGCAATCCATTAGGTTTGAAGCAAGCAAACCATGCCCATAGAACTCGGCCTTTCACAAAAGGTTTAAGGCTTTTTACTAAAGCTGAAAGCTTATCTTCAAAAAGGTTAATTTTTTGTTGCTTATTTGGTAAAAGTCGAGACAAAAAATTAGAAGCTATGACACCAAGTATCATCACCTTAACTCCACCCCAAAGAAAATCATGTTTCCCCTAGGTAGTCCTCACACAACTTGTACAGGTGTCCAAGCCTTTCAGTTAAAACTAGTGCCAATGAATGAGAAAGAACTCATAGCAGGTTTTCACAACAAACAACCCAAAGACCAAAGAAAAAACAAACCACAAAAACAATACAGACGTGTATAAGACCTGTGTTTAAAAAGCATACATACAATTCAACGAATGACAATGTATTTCCCCCATACTTAACAAACCCCACATTACCGCTTTTTTTTTTTTTTTTTTCTTCTCTAATTCTAAGTTCCAACAAGAAGTAAATACAATCGGTAAATATCATGGTCACTTTATTCCTCCTCTTTTACCAAACCTTATAAATTCACCCTAAGCTTTGGTAGAGTACAATAATTTCTTAGTCTCCTTAAAATATGAAATTAATACAGCTATACAGTTATTTCCACCATGTCTCACTCTCAGCACACATTGCATAACTTCCAATATCACCTATGCATCTGTCACGCTATTTCAGCATTGAGCATATTTAATTAGATAGCAAAAGTATCTATTTATCAATATGTTGAACCAATGTAAAATTTTATTGGGTTTTTACTAAACTCATCAGAGGGTAGAGATTCAAACTGAGATACCCAAATTCAAATCTGTTGAACCACAACTTCATAACTTGGCAACAGGCATGTTAAAGAATGTAGAGCGAGCAGTATAGGCTAACTTCCCAGTTTTCTTGACCTTGAACTCCATTGCTACTACAGTCAAATTTCTTCCACTCCTCACTACAGAGCAATCAACTATCACCTCTGTCTGCATGTAGAAAACAGTTCCATCTCACAGGAGATTAGTAAAAGGAAAAGAGAAAAATTGTAGCAATGTGAAAGCAGTAAACAGATAGATCACCATCATAAGGCATGTGTACGCATATGCTACAAACCATTCAAAAGCAATATATATCATTGGTAACAAGTTAGCTTAACTTGACTTTAGGCTAGAATTGTCTTCTGTGAAACTGTGTCCCGGTTAATGGCTTAATGCCAGTAAGATGAGATCACATTATTATATATTTGAAACATTAAAATGTATGTTGAAAGCCCAAAAAATAGTTGATGACAAGTACAACTCAAGACTCAATGTGTAATTATCATCCTCTTGGCCTCATGTTTGAGATGCAGGGTCTTCAAGCAAACCTAATTAGAATAAATTATATATTAAACAAGAGATTTGAGTATCAACATCACTCTTACTCTTATTCACCCAAGAAGAATGAGGTTGCAGTTATATCTTTCCAATAACTCCAACCTTTGGTCTATATGCTCAGCTTTGCACTCCATTTGCTATTATGGTTATCAAATACTATTCCAAGGCAACCTGAATTTAGCTTCTCAAGGAAACATTCCAGCATTCTAAGAGAAGCTAAAAATCCTAACAGTGCCTCTTGTTAGTCTGTAGCTTGAATGCCTATTAAAGACTTGATTTCTTTTTGTGCATGGCGAAATTATATTTGCCATGTAGGTGGTAGTAGAAAACCACTTGACCGACTTTCAAGTATATATATTTGATGTGTTATTTGTTTTCTAAGAAGGTGCCGCAAGCTTGAATAAAGAATAGGAATTTATGTATTCTTTGTTGTTTGTGAGAGAGAGCTCTTTGGTGTATTGGAGTTTGGGTTTTGTGAGAATGCCTCTATACTAATTTTGTATCTTCCATATTTGTTAGTGAATTTTTCTTCTCATTACCACCCATGGACGTAGGCCAAAGGCCAAATCACATAAATTCTTGGTGTCCTCTCTTGTGTGTGATTGCCTATTGTTCTTTTAAGTTTTCTTCGTTTCTCTTATTTCTTTTGGAGATCTTTCTCAAGTATATAATAGTTTCACTATCCATTTTGTTTGGGAGTGCTTTTGGAGGCCCTTTTGCACAACACCTCTCTAGATGAATAATGATGGCACACGGAAATATGAAGCCAGCATCAAATGACTGGCACATCCCAATCCACAATATAAATTTGAGGAACCATCTCATTTATAAATCTTCAAAATTTAGAACTTTTGCGACTTAAAATGCTAGGCGGAAAAGCAATTTGAATCCCACAAAAAGAAAAGGATTTCTACACACTACATTCCCACAGATCATAGGTCCAGAATAGTATAGCATACATGTCATTTGTCAAAGCCAATAACGCAAAGCATGAAAGCACAACCTAATGAACCAAAAGTGAACAGAAAAAACTCACATTTACTGGAGCACTAGAGAGATATGAAATACTTAGTTCCCCAAGAAAAATATCCTTATTTTCGGCCAACACGGTTCTAGCACAAGCATACGACACTTTCTCAGCAACAGCTGCAACAGCCCCTCCATGAAAGTTACCATAGATATTCTGCAAAGTGAAAACCCCATGAAAAAGCATTTACCATTCATTTGAGGAAAACAAAAGAAATTCATTCGCAAATGTCTTGATCTCTGTAGTTTTGGTTTGACAACAAGGAATGAAATGCTTGATAACTATATCAACTAACAGAGTCACTTGAATGGAGCAACCTTCAGTTTCATTGAGTACACGATGTGGGTGAGAGAATTTAATAAGTTTTTCCCTTTAACATGGACATTCTATTTTTCACTCACATATAGTTCGCTTAATTTGGATAAAAGAATTGATAGATATCAGAGATTCGAATTTTTGGGTTGAATCCAGAAATTAATTCTGCAAAACCACTCACACTCAACTCAAATCAGCTGAAACTACCACAAAATCATGTAACCTTCTTTTACTCATATGTTACACAACTGTTTTCATCAAACTAATAAGTAATAGCTCTTTATATTTCTGTTAAGAGACAATCTTGAGCCTTATATCAATAACAATAAACTTATGTAACTTCTTCATCTTTAAATTGCTACCTTATGCATAGGATCACAACAACTAGAAGACCATCTAAATATTCAAAATAAATTTTCATAAAGAAAATTATAATTCATCTTTCTTCTTCCCCCACAGTTTCTCCAACACCAAACTGTGAAACAGGCATAAAGCTTCAGTACTTTATAAGACCCAGATGCTAAAATATTTATAAGACCCAGATTCTAAAATTTCTTCTTAAAAAGGCAAATTTTTTGAGGAACCAAAAAGCAGAAGTGTATTGGTAAAAGAAGCAACCAAAAAAAAAAAAAAAAGGAAAAAGAGAGAAGAGTTATTTACAGAGAGAGCGGGGTTGACAGTTAGGAGACAAGTGATTCGGCCACGTAGGACTTGGTCGGGCTTGATTATGTGGTGAATGAGATGAGAGTAGAAGTCTTTGGTTTTGCAAATATCTGGGACAAAATCTGAGTTGATTCCCATCCTTTGAAGGAAGCCATTGAGCAAAGAAACATGTTCAGCACAAACGTCCTTCGCTACTATCACTGTCTCACTGAGGATTTCGACTTTGCTTCTGCTTCTGGACGAGGATTCGATGTGGCTTTTCCCATTTTCCTTACTGTCTTTATTTATCTACTTCGCTGTTCTACCGTTGACGAACGAGTACAGAGACTACAGCCACTAAAAGCAAGACATGATTTGATTTCTCTCTCGAAAATCCAATCAAAACCCATTCCTTTTTAGGAAGCAACATGTCGGCCTTTGGTTTTGGAGGAAGTAAAACAGGTCAGTTTGGCATGGCCTTTCCCATAGCTTATTTGCTAAAAAAGGGGCAAATACGAGATAGTATTTTTTAGTACTAGTTTTTTAATTTTATTTTTTTAGAGATTCAACTTATGAAGTTGTTCCGTACTAGTTTTTATGTTAAATCTTATATGTGTGAAAAAAATATTAAATGGAGAAAATACCATTTTGGTCATTATATTTTGAAGTTATTATCAATTTGGTTCATGTTTTTTTCCACTTGTAGTCAACTTAGTTTTCGTTAGTAAGTTAATGGTAGAAACCATATTACTATCTAAATGTAGGAATTGAATTGATAATAACCCTAAAAAGACTGAAATAGTATTTTTGTCAATTGAAAATTAGCTTGTTTTCAAAAGGCTAATTTTGTTAAATTTTATTTCATTTTAAAAAAATCATAGACAAAAACCCAAAAACTAAAAACTAGAAGATTTTGCCAAACTTTGCCCAAAAGAAAATATAAATGGAAAAAAAAAAAAGAGCGAAATAGACTGAGTGTGCATTTGGCTCGAGCTTAAAAAGCTAACTTATTTTACTATTCAACTTATTTTACTATTCAGCTTATTTTTGCTACTATTTATGGGCCCCACTGCACTTTTTGTATCATTCATGGGTCCTATTTTATTATTTCAGCTAACTTTTACCTTTATTTACAATACTTTCAGTAAAAAGTTTTTAGTTTTAGCGAAATAAGCGGATCCTAAACAGATTCTGAATCTAGTGAATTCTACACTTTTGCTGCCAAATTCAAGTCTAGCTTTTGCCCATTCCTTCCCAAGGATATCATTAGTTTGTATGAGACTAATGTTAGAGTTATTCCAACTTTTTTTTTAAAAAAAATAAATTTTTTGATTAAAAGGATGACATAATATTAGATGTTAACAAGTATATTACAACTTCGCTCAGCCTTATTAGAGGTTAGCAAATTCTCCACCACAGGGTGTGGTAACAAAAGATACACAAAAGAAATGATAGCACTTGTCCTAAGTTTTGCCAATGCATCAACACATGGTTTGCCTCATGGTAAATTCATTGGTTGGGGAAAGCCTTACATAGTAAATTGACATTAATAAATTACTAATTGTCCTAAAACTTTAATTATTACAAAATTGTAAATTTAATCACTTTAACTCTAGTTTTAACACTCTTACGTACCTTAATTAATAAGTGAGGCCCAATGGGTAGGATTTTCAAATTTTTAAATAAGAGGTAGAATGGAAACAAGAATAGAACTCACTAGTAACTACATGTTCCACCAATTGCAATTTGTCATGTGTTTGAAATTTTTTTATTTATTTAAACTTCGATTATTTTATAAGGAAAGTCAAACGAATACATGACAAGTTGTGATTGGTAGAATATACAATAGAACACAAAAAGTAAGAAAGATGGTTTGTATTCAACTAGGATCTCATGCTTTGATACTAATATAAATTATCGATTATTCTACAATATTATTAAGAACAAAGTTTAGCTACAACTACACTCAATATCTTTTTTTTTTTTTTTGAGGGAGCAATATCTTTTTTATTAGATGTAAATTTTGATAAATCCAATATTGGATTATATTTTCTTTTTATATACCCCAAGCTTGCAAAATTTCCAACCGATTAAAGACAAATAATTACACCATCAATTCTAATGTTTAAAATTTAATTTTTGTAGCCTATAATTATGCATAACAAAATAAGTTTATGAATTAAATAATAAATAGCATCCAATTGACATGTGTGTTAAAAAAAATTAAAACATGCAATCCAATCGATAGAGATTTAAAATATATAGTGTGGGGACTCGAGAACTGAAGATGGAAAGCACCGTTATATCCTTCAATTGTTCCTCTTGAAGGAATATCCATGACCCGAGGAGTGAGGTGGTTTGAGGAGAGAATGGGATGTGACGGAGCGTCCTTGGGGGATATAATGGGTGAAGGTGGGTGCCTTAGGGGTTAAATGGGATCTTTGTAGGAAGTTTCTTGTAAAGTCTCACCTGTTCCTCTGCATTAAATGGTTGACAACAGTTTTGTCAGCTTCATTTATGAAGAAGTGATCTAAACAGTGGATCCACAGCTTAGCAACTCCTTCCACCACCTTCACCAGAAGTCTAATGGGACAAGTGTCCTGAGGAGATTTGGGAAAATTGAAGATGGAGGACTAGGATGCAAGATGCCATAGAGTATATAAAGGAAACAGACTCTCAGATAAAGGGGAGCAAGAATTGAGAAAAAGGGGAGCGAGAATTGAGAAAAAGAGATCACAACTAGAACAGTACTTGAGAGAGAGGGTGAACAGTATTTGTAATAATCAAGGACATTGTCTTCGGGTAAGCTTGTAAAGATCCATTCATATATTTAAATCTGAAGCCTCTAGTCCTTCTTTCTCTATCTGTGTCCTCGGGCGAAGCCCACACTTGTTTATCTTACTCTCGATACAAGTATCTGTTGATTTGGGCCTGGTTTAAGAGTTCCAATCTCACTATTTTCAGTGGGTCTGGGCTGTCAGATTTCGTGCCCTCACATGTAGTTATGTTAATTTTTTTTATTGGAGTTGTAGTCAAACTTTGTCCTCTTACCAATAACAAACTAAAAGGAGACTCTTGACATAAGGCCTCAACAAAATTTGGAGGATTTCTTCTTTCATTCTCAAATAGGTAGCCCCATAGAACTCGTCCAAATATCCAAGCTTTTTTTGTTAAAGCAGGAGCCAATGTATGAGAAAGCATTCATTATTCATAGCAGGTTTCCAACACAAACATGTACAGCCCAAAGACACAGAAAAGGAAATCATACAAACAATACAGTCGTGTATAATTATATAAGAGCAGTGTTTAAAAAGCATAAATACAATACAATACACACGACACTAGTAAACTTTATTACTCCCCAAAGGGTAGAGATTCAAACCGAGATATCCAACTTCAAATTTGTTGAACCACATATTCATAACTTGGCACTAGGCATGTTATAGAATGTAGCGCGAGCAGTATAGGCTAACTTCCCAGTTTTCTTGAGCTTGAACTCCACTGCAACTATTGTCAAATATCTTCCACTCCTTCAGCTCTGCCTGTATGTAGAAAACAATTCCATCTCACAGGAGATTTGGCAAAAAGAAAAATAGAAAAAGAATAGAAATATGAACGCAATAAAATAAATCACAATCATCCAGCATTTGTATGAATATCGTAATACTAACCATTCAAAAGCAAAGATATAAATGGCAACAAGTTAGCATAAGTTGGCTTTAGTCAAGCATTGTCTTCTTCTATGAGACTGACCCAATCAAGATGCCAACCTTTATTTTAAGGTTTATATAAATGCAACAAAGATATGTTCATATCATCTCACATTATTGTTGCTTCCTTAATGGAATACTCCATTAAAAAAAAAAGAAAAAGATCCATACCTAAATTATGGATGAAATCACACTACCCGTGAAGCTTAGATAAATAAGTAGAAATCTTTTTAAAAAATTGATATTATCTCATGGAGAAGTCACATGTGAGAGAGAATGTACTCATCTATTACATTATAAAAACCTCAATAAGAGGAGTGTCATTTTGTTCATTATTTAATGGGAGTATCATTTCATGAAACCTCAAATGAGGTTGGTGTAATTTAACCAATTATATATTAAACAAATTAATCACTCTTACTTAGTCTAATTCGCCCAAGAAGAATGAGGTCGCAGTTATATCTTTCCAATAACCCTAGCCTTTGGTCTACATATGCTCAGCTTTGCACCCCCTTTGCCATCACATTCTGTTCCAAGGCAACCTGAGTTTGGCATTTCACGGAAACACTCCGACACTTAAGAAAAGCTAAAACTCTTAACAGTGCCTTTCTAGCTGAAAAATGGTGGCATCAGATGTATGACGACAGCATCAAATGGTAGGACATCCTAATCCACAACATAAAGTTGAAAAACCATCTCGTTTGTTTGTAAATCTTAAATAGTCTAAAACTTTTTCTACTTCAAATGCTAGGCAGAATGCAATTTGAACAGGGTCGGCTGGATGAATTTTGGGGCCTAAATAGAAAACTTTAAGGTCAGGCTCTTTTTTATATTTAGATATAAATTAAATCATATTCAATTAATTTTTTATACAATTTTTTTTAATAAAAAATTTGAAATCTATTTATCTTCCTTTAAGAGATGCAAAATTACTAATTAAACAGTGGTGGATTATTTCAATTCTACAGCAACACATACATTTTAGGTTTGAACCCTACTCACACTAAAAACTTATTAGTCATAAACTCATAATGATAAGAGCAATTATTATGGAGCAGACACCATAAATTGAAATTATATTTTAATTATATAAAAAAAATATATATGAGAGGAAAAGAGATGAACGAGAGTTTTACTCCGGGAGCAGGTTTGACAGTTAGGAGACTGGTGATTTGGCCACGTAGAAGTTGGTCGGGCTTGATTACATGGCGAATGAGATGGCAGTAGAAGTCCTTGGACTTGCAGTTATGTGGGATAAAATCTGAGTTGGAAACTCCCACAATTCGAAGGAAATTAGTGAGCATACAAGCATGCTCACCACAAATGTCCTTCACCTTGCCTACAATTATTGTGGACTTCGACGTTGCTTCTTCTGCCTCTCCAACTGGGCTAGGAGTAGTCACTGTGGGTTTTCCCATTTTCGACAAAGAAAAAAACTAAGCATACAAGTAGTCTAAAATCAGCTTCTGATTTATTATTATTATTTTTTTAGTTTCAGCTTATGGCGTCTGCTTCTGATGATTGCACTTTTTGTCATCAGACAATAATTATACTCTTTGTCATCAGATCAAGATACCAATCAGATTGAACTTCAAATTTTTTATTTAACTATCAGAAACTTTACCAGTTAAGCCAACTAAAATCCACTTTTTCTTCTTTTCAAAAGTGTTGGATCACATTTTTCTCACATAACTAAAGTCTAAAATCACATTTCTCATTTGATGTGCATGATTAACATTTTTCTTTCAATTCATTTTTTTGTAATTTTGATTTATTTTCAATGAAATGACAGCGATTATTTACCTAAGTTGTTGTACGATGTTTCCTTAAAACAAAAGAGTTGAATAATGAAGGTAGGATATTTTTTGTTTTATATAAAAAATGATTTAATATCAAAACATCACACGTCAGATTATCTATTTTATATTATATTTCATTAAAATATTAATTTTTTTTATTTACACACAACAACCACCATCCACTCTCTTCTTTCATTCTTGAAATACATAAAGAAAAAATAAACAACTAAATGCAAAATAAATAATGTCAATGTAAATTTACACGGTTACTATAACAAACTTGTAAATATAATTATACACAGACTTATGTGGGTCATTTTTAGGAAAAATTGTGTAAATTCTACACATTTTTATATTATACGTGAGTTGATGTAAATGCTCTAAGACATGACTTTTATTATTAAAAAAAAAAAGAGAAATATTATACATATAACATTTTCACAACAAATCTTATGTCACAGGTTGTTACTTGTAGTTACTAGTGGGTAAGAAAGTAATTTCAGTGGTGAATTCAAATTAAAAACCTGTAACAACCTATCAATCAAGATTTATTGTAAAAATGTTGTGGATAAAACACTTCTCTTAAAAAAATATATGATAGATGACTAAAGTAAAACAAAATTTTAGCTGTAACAGTATTTTTGAACTTTTTGAAACTTTGGTATATGAGTTTAGTTAGGACAAAACTATGTTAATAGCTTTAATGGCAATTGCATGCTCCCCCACTGGTGTGGTTTCAAATAAAATCTTAGATTTTGAAAAGTTTCAATTAATGGTGATGAAAATTTGGTCCATCCAGCATACATGCTTGATTTAATATGAAACGCTGTAAGGGAAAAACAGATACACATAGCAGAGCAGACTAGAACCATTATTGATCCTAGGCTTAGCCTTTTTTGGGGGGGTTGTTTGATAATTTGATAGATACAATAATGTGGTGGGAGGGTTTATACCTTAATTTTCCACATAAAGAAGCATGCAATGACGCTAAATTATAAGTCTCTTGGGCCTTACCTTAGAATTAATGGTGAAAGAGACTTGAAACTTCAAAGTTGCATTGCGGGCTAAACTGCAGACTCTAATTAGAAGCAAGCAACAAACCATGTCTCTTAAAATAATTCTCCAAAAAAAAAAAAAAAATCAAAGTATCTTACAAATGGCATAAAACATAACGAAATTAGGATTTATTCAATAAAATAATGATAAATCTATCATAATGATCTTGTAGTTGATTATCATGGAATGAAGCTCATGATAGATGATGGATCCAGCTTTCTCTTTATCAGATTGTGGCTTTTAATGTGGTGTTGAACGACCCATGATTTCATGTTCTTAGTGTTATGGTGCATTTTGAGCCCAAAAATAAATAAATAAAAGTGTTAATGGTGCAATAGTTGGATTTGACCATTTAAAAATCCATTGGGTTTGAGGCAAGCAAAACTTTAATGCGTGAAATTAAGCATGATCGCTGATTCAGTACGACGCATTGGTGTGTTTTTAAAAATTAAACATGATCATTTAAAAGTGCAAATTGCTTTAGTTAGTTTTTTGTGTTTCTCACAAGAGGGATGTGGGTTTTATATTGACTATGTAAAATCTTTACTCATTAAGAATATAAATCCAGAGAGAGATCACTAATTCAGTATCATCACCTTAAAGAAAGACAATATATAAATACAATCTCTAATATCAAGAATTAAGATAACTTCATAATCACTTTATTCCTCCTCTTCTAATAAAAACTCATAACTTCACCCCAAGATTTGGTAGAGTACAGCAATTTCTTAGTCTCCTTAAATATGAATTAAAGTAGCCACACAGTCATTTCCTCCATATCTCAGCACATTGGTTAACTACCAATATCCCCTATGAAGCTGTCAATGCTATTTCATCAATGAGCATATTTAACCACATTGCATAAGTACCTAATTTTCAACATTTTGAACTAATGTAAAATTTTATTGGGTTTTTTTACGAAACTCATCAGAAGGTAGAGATTCAAACTGAGATACCCAAATTCAAATTTGTTGAACCAGAACTTCATATCTTGGCAATGGGCATGTTGTAGAATATAGCGCGAGCAGTATAGGTTAACTGCCCAGTTTTCTTGACCTTGAACTCCATTGCAACTACAGTCAAATTTCTTCCACCCCTCACTACAGAGCAATCAATTAGCACATCTGCCTGCATGTACAAAACAGTTCCATCGCACAGGAGATTTGTTATAGAGAAAAAAAATCATAGTAATGTGAAAGCAGTAAACTAAACCACACTAATCAAGCATGTGTATGCATATGCTAATACAAACCATTCAAAAGCAAGATATCATTGGTAACAAGTTAGCATAACTTGGCTTTAGCTTAGAATTGTCTTTTTTTGTGAGACTGAACCAGACAATGGCTTAATGCCAGTGGGATAACATCACATTATTATATACTTGAAACATGAAAATGCATGTTAAAAGCCCAACCAATAGTTCATGACAAGTAAAAGCAAAGACTTATTTTGTTTACTATCATTATTATTATTATTGGTAACTTAGGCACGCCCTAATGAGTCTTGAACCCACAACCTCACCCTCAACCTAAAAGGGGAGGAGGTGCTAGATCTGTTAGAGCTCATTGGCACAACTAATGACTTAGTTTGTACACTATTATCATCCTTTTGGACTCATGTTTGGGTGGCAAGGTCTCCAGGAAAATTTAATAAATAGAAATTATATATTAAACAAGACATTTGAGTATCAATCATATATTAGTCTGATTCACCCAAGAAGAATGAGGTTGTAGATATATCTTTTTGAATAACTCCAGCCTCTGGTATGTACCTCCCAGTTTTGCACTACAATACTACATTTGCCATTAAGATTAAGATTATCACATTCTGTTCCAAGGCAACCTGAATTTGGAATCTGAAGGAAACATTCAGGCATTCTGAGAAAAGCTAAAAATCCACACAGAGCCCCTCTAAGTCAATAATTATGGCACACAGAAGTATGAAGCCAACATCAAATCACAGGCACATCCCAATCCAAAATATAAATTTGTAATTCTTAAATATCTAAAAACCCTTTTAACACTTCAAATGCTAGGTAGAACGCAATTTGAGTCCCACCAAAAAAAAAAAAAGCTAAAAACTAAAAAAATCCTCCATTTCCCACATATAATTAGGTTCAGAATAGAAGAAAAAACATCTCTAATTTGAAGAAGAAGATAACACAAGAAATGAACTGAAAGAAGAACGAAGTGTGTAACCAAAAGTCAACCCCAAAAAAAAGAAAAAAACTCACATTAATTGGAGCACCAGAGAGATATGAAATGCTCATATCTCCAAGAAAAATATCCTTATCCTCAGCAACCACAGTTCTAGCACAAGCGATTGACACCATCTCACAAATAGCTGCAAGAGACCCTCCATGTAACGAACCATAGAAATTCTGCAAACCCCATGCAAATACAATTACCATTCATTTCAAAAAAAAAAAAAAAAAACTAGAATTAGAGAAAAAGAGAGGAGAGTTAGTTACACCGAGAGCGGGTGTGACGGTTAGGATACAGGTGAGTCGGCCACGTAGGACTTGGTCGGGCTTGAGTGCGTGGCGAATGATATTGGAATAGAAGTGCTTGTTATTGCAATAATCTGGGAGAGAATTGATGTGTGAGACTCCCACGTTTTGGAAGAAACCAGTGACCGTAGAAACCCTTTTAGCAGAAACGTTGTTGGCTACTGTTTTTGAGGAATTTGACGACGTTGCTTCGGCCTTTGGCCGAGGAGTCGCTGTGGGTTTTTCCATTTTTTTTTTTTCTCTCTTTCTTTTCCTAAAAAAGGTCGTATTTTTTTTTTTATTTGTGGTCTGTCGTCTACGTACGACAAGACCGTATTTCCTCTGTTGTTGTTTTTGTTTTTTGCTTTTTAAAAATTTAATTCCCTCAATTTTCGTCTAAAAGTATGACGTAATATACTCAGATAAGGTACAGGTATTGCATCTTATGCCATTGGTAATTTGGTATGAATGGTTGGGATTTAAAGTTGCAAAAAGCAATTTTAAATCTCAACCATTAAATATAAAAAATGAATAAAAGTAAAAAAAATGTTGTTAAAGAGTTGGGGTGAATTGCATAGCAATTGCACCGGATCTCAATCCTAAAATACTTACTACAATCTTTAAAAATAACATTTACTTTTCCTTTGCTTTCTTAGGAACCAAACGGGGGTTAAAAAAATCCAGAGTTTAAAGCTTAATTTTCTTCATTTTCTCATATTTTCCCAACAACCAAATGAGGAAAAAAGAAAACAAATTCCAAAACCCAGAGAAAGAGATGCAGAAAGGAATCACAATGATAGAAAAACTTCAAACCACCTAATTAACTCGTATTGGGCTTCCAAGTTCACTAATGTCCACACCCCACTTCAAAAATTTTCAAACCAATCATTGCCATAAATCAACAGCTGGGTTGGGTTCAGACTATTTAAAACCTTCGACCTTACTCTAATCCCAACTCTAACCATTCAACAATTCAAAGATCCTTCCCTCTATTCCTCTGTACGTTCTCGAAACTCCCAATCGGGCCAATCCCATTTTCTTCAAATGATAGATCCAAAATTCCAAACAAAAAAATAAAAAACCCCTAAGCACCTAAACAAAATGAGTTCTGAATCTAATCAAGCGCACTCAGCAAAAACAACAGAATCTGATTATGATTGGGATTGTGATTCTCTCTACATCTCTCTTTGGGTTTTGGAATTTGTTTTGTTTTTTCCTTGTTTGGTTGCTGGAAAAATATGAGAAAATGAAGTAAATTGAATTTTCAATTCTAGGTTTTTTTACCTCATATGCTTCCTAAGAAAGTAAAGGTAAAAATGAAATAAAATTTTAAATATGAAAATATACTAAGGATAGGTGGTGGTACAAGGTTTAGTCCCTAACTTTTTATTTTTTTTTTTTTAGTTTGTGCTGATGTGGTAATATATGTGGCGGTCTATATGGAATAAAAATTTTATTTTATTTTTACCGTTAGTCACGTCAGCATTTTTCATCCATCACTTAACAACAGGGACCAATCTGACACAATATCAAAATATTAGGGACTAAGCTGACACATTTGAAACATTAAAGACCAAATTGATAAACAATGTAAAGGTTAAAGACCAAATATGTAATTTACCCATAATTATAAGTATAATATAAATAAAAGTACATAGACATGATACAGCCTCTTTTTATTCTCAATTCTCAAATGATGTTATACTAAATGAGGACTCTCCTCCTCTTTGATTTAGTTCATATTCATTTATAAATGAAATTTTAGTCCCTTTTCACAAAAGAAAAAAGAAAGCTTAACTTTCAAAAAAAGAAAAAGAATAAAAGAAAAGCTTCTTTTCGTATAATAAATGATATATTCAACTATAAATTTAATTATTGAAAAATATAATTCATACAAGAGAAAATAATAATTACGTAAGTTTGAGACAACAAAATCCCTAATTTGGACAATACATTTCCTTTTCTTTAAAATAAAGTGCATATTACTTTTCAAACAACTTCGAATAGATGACAAATTTTATCCTTTGCTAAGAAAATAAATTTATTCTTCTTCTTTTTTTCCCACAATATCTTAAATGGTAGATTACGATTAATGCAACACTATTTTCACATGACACTATTATTGACATCACTTTTATTATAAACCAATCATAATCTAATACATTTTAAAAAATTGCAAAATTTGCTTTGAATATAAACTTATTACAAATTACCTTTCATGACTTTTGTCCCTCACCCCCTTGTGGGGTGGGGGACAAAAGTCATAATGACCTGTATTTTATTTGTTCACACAAAAAAAATATTATCATACTTTCGAACAGTTTTTTTTTTCCTTCATATTTCTTTATTTATTATCATTTCTTTAAATTCAATACTTATAATGGAAGAGGAGAGATTTCATCCCTAGACATTTCCATTGGAAAACACTAGAATGTGCTAATTAAGTTATAAGGCTATTGATTTTTGAATTTCTTTCAATACAAATAAAAAAACAAAAAAAATTCAAGATGAATTTGAATAATACATAAATCTTTAAGTTTATTGTCCTATAATTAATTCTAATAGTCTATTAGTTTAATCATTCCACAAAAGAAGAAAATAAAATACTTACATGTTATATATAAAATATGAAATAAAGTTAAATTACCTATAAACTTAATTTGTCTTTAAGTGAACTTTTCTGCTAAAAGTTGGCAAGATTATAGTTATATTTTTTTAAATAAAAAAAAATGTTGAGGTGCTTAGTTAAAAATCGGTACATAGAGTAAATTAGTTATTAAATAATAATAATCCAACTCCACGAGTGTGGGAAACTCAAAACTCAACTTGCAAGAATTGGGTTTCAAAGAGTTTCACTAGCCACCACTTGCATTGGAACCAACGGTAACACTTCACCAATGCATCCGTCAACTCTATTTCAGCAATGAACCAATTTAAAATTTTATTGGGTTTTTTAAGAAACTCATCAGATGGTCGAGAATAGAGATTCAAACTGAGATACCCAAGTTCAAATTTCTTGAACCATAACTTCATAACTTGGCAATGGGCATGTTATAGAATGTAGCGTGAGCAGTATAGGCTAACTGCCCAGTTTTCTTGACCTTGAACTCCATTGCAACTACAGTCAAATTTCTTCCACTCTTCACTACAGAGCAATCAACCATCACCTCTGCCTGTATGTAGAAAACAGTTCCATCTCACAGGAGATTTGTTAAAGGAAAAAAATAAATCATAGTAATGTGAAAGTAGTAAAATAAAGCACACTAATCAAATATGTGAATGCAGATGCTAATACAAACCATTCAAAAGCAAGATATCATTGGTAACAAGTTAGCATAACTTGAGTTTAGCTTAGAATTGTCTTTATTTGTGAGAGTGAGACTGTGCCCAGTCAATGGCTTAATGCCAGTGGGATAAGATCACATTATTATATACTTGAAACATGAAAATGCATGCTAATAGCCCAACCAATAGTTGATGACAAGTAAAACCAAAGGCTTATTTGTCTATTATTATTATTATTGGTAAGTTGGACACGCACCTAGTGGGTCTTGAACCCACAACCTCACTCTCAACTTATAAGAGGAAGAGGCGCTAGATGTGCTAGAGCTCATTGGCACAACTAATGACTTTGTTTGTACACTATTGTCATTCTTTTGGTCTCATGTTTGGGTGGCAAGGTCTTCAAGCAAATTTAATTGATAGAAATTATATCTTAAACAAGAGATTTGAGTATCAATTATATATTAGTCTGATTCACCCAAGAAGAATGAGGTTGCACCGTTGCACATATGTCTTTCGAATAACTCCAGCGTTTGGTCTGTACCTCCTAGCTTTGCAATATAATACTACAGTTGCCATTAAGATCATCACATTCTGTTCCAAGGCAACCTGAATTTGGCATCTCAAGGAAACATTCCAGCACTCTAAGAAAAGCTAAAAATCCTCACAGTGCCTCTCTAACTCAATTATTATGGCACATAGATGTATGAAGCCAGAATCAAATGACAATCATACCCCAATCCACAATATAAATTTGTAATTCTTAAATATCTAAAAACCCTTTTGAGACTTCAAATGCTAGGTAGAATGCAATTTGAGTCCCACCAAAAAACCAAAGAATCCTACATTCCCACATATAATCAAATTCAGAATAGTATAAAAAACACTCTAATTTGTAGAAGTAGATAACATAATAAATGAATTGAAAGAAGCACAAACTGAGTAAACCAAAAAGTGAACCCAAAAAACTCACATGAATTGGAGCACCGGAGAGATATGAAATGCTCATATCTCCAAGAAAAATATCCTTATCCTCAGCCACCACGGTTCTAGCACAAGCGATTGACAACATCTCAGCAATTGCCGCCATAGCCCCTCCATGTAACGAAGCATAGAAATTCTGCAAACCCCATGAATAAACAAAAAGAAAAATTTGACTTTTAATGGAAAAAAAAAAAAAGAAAAAAAAAACTAGAATTAGAGGAAAACAGAGGAGAGTTGGTCACAGCAAGAACGGGTGTGACGGTTAGGAGACAGGTGATTCGGCCACGTAGGACTTGGTCGGGCTTGATTGCGTCGCGAATGAGATGGGAGTAGAAGTACTTGTTATTGCAAAAATCTGGGATAGAATTGGAGTGTGAAACTCCCACTTTTTGAAAGAAACCAGAGATAGCAGACACATATTCAGTAGAAACGTCGTTGACTATTGTTTTAGAGGAATTCGACGACGTTGCTTCGGCCTTTGGCCGAGGAGTCGCTGTGTGTTTTTCCATTTTTTTTCTTCCTTCTCTCTTTCTTTCTCTCTCTTCCTTCCTCTTTCTGCTAAAGTTGCTTTTTCCTTGTCGGTCTATCAGCTACAGAGACTTGAATCATGACACAACCTCTTTTCAAATAATTGACTTATTCCGCTATAAATTTAATCAGTGATAATCTATAAAATACTAAAAGTTGAACGATGCACTCACGTTAAGTTACATTAGTATTATATTATTTTTATTATTTTTTAATATTTTTTTACAATTTTAAAATAATTTTTATCAAATATTTCTCAATTCCATCTTTAACATAAAGGTCACTTCCTATAAATTTAATTCTACCATAAAACTCTTATTTTCAACATAAAGCCTATTTCTTATAAATTTAATTCTACCGTAAAACCTAACCTAAGCGCAAAGCTTTTCCAACCTAAACCCTTTAAAACCCTTTAAGAAACATGGTATACTCAAAATTTCAATTTTACTTTTGTTGCACGTTTTAGAATCCTTCCCCTTCCCAAACGTTCATGATTTCAAACTCTCTATTTTCCTTTTATTGCATGGTTTCAGATTTCCTTTTGTTGCACGATTTCAGATTCCTTCCCTTTTCCCATGTTTCTATTCTACGATTTCACTCCTTCTAATGGTAGTCTCTCCGTCTTCCTTCCTTCATGACTTCCTCACCTCACAGTATATAAATATTGACAGCAGCTTGATTATAAAGTTCAAGTATCTTTAAATCCTGTTTATTTTGTCTTCTATTCTTTTGTTTGATGTTTTTTTCCCCTTTCTACATTTTGTTATTGCCTCTTTTGTTGGATGATTCAGTTCACGTTTCTGTTTTCCTTTTGTTTGATGTTGTTTTCCCCTTTCTGTACCATACATGTAGTGCAAAATAAGGGTATGTGTAAATGCAGATTTTTTTTTATATAAATATTTAAAGTAATTGAGTTTATTCAATTTGTAGAAACATAGAGTTTAGGAAAACAAAAAGAGAAAGCTATTAATTCAAAAAACAATTCTCTTTAGTATTGTTTTATATACTTTCCCTTGATTTTGTTGTATTGTAAAAGAATTATGTTACCATTACTCTTTTTTTTCTTTTCTTATATGTTTAATAACAGGCATTCGTTGATTTTGAAATATTAGAAGATGAGTTTGAAAGGACCATAGAGTTTTATGAAAGAATTTTGGACCGACTAAAGCACCTGAAGGTATGTATAATCTATACAAAGTTAGAATATAGTGTTTAAACTTCAAAATTGCTTTGTACAATTTTTATTTTTCTGGGTTTTATGGTTTCTGTTGCTTGCTTGGGTGGTGTTATTTGATTACTATTCTTCGTTGAGAAAAAAATGTTGATGGGCTGATTACAATTTGGTATTTTTGATGCTTTCATTTATTTATTTTTTTTTGTGTGTTAGCATTCGGACCCACAATAAGTATATTAGCCAGGTAGTTGACCAAATGGCCAAATAACTAATACACTAGCACTAAACTAGGTGTAGAGTAGCAACTTGTGAATAGTGCAGCAACAAGGAAACCACACATGATCAAATCTATAACACACTAAAATTAGCTTTTATATGAATTTGAAAAGATTCCACAAACAACCGTTTCAAGACAGTACAATACATAAAATTCTCCTATGGACTTACATTTTATTGCTGTCATGATTTTTTATGTTACCAAATGTGAGGCTTAGGGTCTAAATTTGGTGAATACTTGGATTAGTTAAAATTGGTTTCATATTAGCCTGCCGTACTTTTTGCACAAATTCTTCTATTTATGGATATGCTTATTTACCTATGTTGATTTCAAGAGAAGGGTGGCACTGACAAACTGTTACTTGCTAATTGAAAGAGTCTAGAGCATGATCTTTAGTATGTTTAATCTTTTTAGAATATTTGAAAATGAACCAAATGCTAAAATCTTAAATCTGGGTTGCTTAGATTTTTTTTTTTACATTATTCTATTTCCCCTTCCATTACAATGCTCACATCAATCTTTTCTTGAATAAATGTCTTGGAGACATTGGTTTGCTGTTACCTGAATTTCTTATTTGGGGTTTGTTGTTTTTTAGGTAGAAGATGTGATACCAAAAATTGGCCATTATACAAGTCAAAGATTCAATAGTTTTGCAGGTAACCACGACTAAGCAAGGACATAATGTTTGAGCATGAGATTTAATGTTATTTATGTGTTCCATTTACATTCTAGGAAACATAAGATATACTTGAATTCACAAACTATTTTGAGAAAAGTTTCTAATTATGAAACAAACATTGAGCATTAAAATACATGTTTTATCAAACATAATAAATAAAAGACCTAAATCAAATCAAATTGTGATGCTTGCATTTTGGCATCCAATTATACAAAAGATAAGTAATGATTCTGCGACTACCAAAAAAAAAAGTAAGGATTCTGCATGTATATATAAGTTAACTTAAGTATTATAGCTGAAATTATGATTTCACACTTGAAAGCCCACGAAAGTGCATTGGTTTTTTGGTTTTATTGAAAATTTAGGAGAGGCCTCATGACCATGTACCCAAAGTAAACTCCAAAGACAATAAAAACTACAGCCAAATGCATATCATTTGAGCCAAGGGTGTGAGGCCACTCTACAAACACATTCATGCACGATAATTTAATCATTGTAATTGAGAGTACCACATTTATAAATATTTGATTGTTTCAGTCCTAGTAATTGCCCAAATTCCAAACATAAGGGATCTAATGTTTAAGTTGGAGGTGATGCTTGCTATTAATATGAGTTTGAATTCTTCTAGAGGCCTTCATTTTTCTTCGTTTAAATCAGCCTTCCTCCCTTTACCTTTCTTTATAGTTCTTGCTTTCTTTATGGTTCTTGGTTGGATATAGCACTAGGATATTTAAATTAGTCAAACTACACAAATTTGAATAGTGGACAACATTAAATATTGTCCTTTTTGAAGAGAGATTTTATGACAAAATTAAGTTAGACAAAAGGGACAATCACATTTAGTTTTGAGCTTAAAAAATTTGTTCTGAAATTTTATTTTTCTTGACTTCATGACTTATATTATATTTGTTTTGACTCAGGTTTATATTTAGATAGATATTATTTTTTCTTATTTTGCTAAAAGTTGAAGAAATACAACCTTTAGCAAAATAAAACCAGTAGCATTGAGAGGTAATTTTTAATAGGATAATATGGAGCACAATTCAATTTGAATAGTGGACAACATTAAATATTGTCCTTTTTGAAGAGAGATTTTATGACAAAATTAAGTTAGACAAAAGGGACAATCACATTTAGTTTTGAGCTTAAAAAATTTGTTCTGAAATTTTATTTTTCTTGACTTCATGACTTATATTATATTTGTTTTGACTCAGTTTTATATTTAGATAGATATTATTTTTTCTTATTTTGCTAAAAGTTGAAGAAATACAACCTTTAGCAAAATAAAACCAGCAGCATCGAGAGGTAATTTTTAATAGGATAATATGGAGCACAATTCAAGTGTGTGGAGTTCTTCACAATGTTGCATTGATATTGCCAAAGCCTTAAATGCCCCAATCCATATAAAACCTAATGATATGGAGGTTGTTCATGTTTATGAGCTTCAAATTTAGGGGCACAAGACTTTCCACTTATATGTGGTTGATTTAAGTTGTTGTCATCGTTATAATATGTAAGATATTTATATACAAGAATTGTTTGATAATTAATATTTAATACGAGTTACTTCTCTCACTCTTCAATCAAATTGTATTCTCTTGATATTTTTCCCTTCAGCTTTTATTTTTTAATTTTATTGTCCTCATGCAGAATACGAGTACCATGTACTCTTTTCTAATATATTTGATTATTAGCATTTGTATATTAGAGGAAGCTTTCAACAAATATTCTTAATTCTTCTACCATGTTGCTCTATTGATGTGCCACAATTTAATTTTGTTAAATTATCTCGTGCATTGCACGGATTAGCGACTAATTCTTATTAAAAAAAAATAATAATAATACAACAGCCTTGCACTCCCAAAATGCCAAATAACTACTTAAGTATGACGAGGAAGTAATTTTTAGTTCTAGTTTTTATGTTAAATCTTAGATGTGTGACAAAAAAAAAATTAATGGAAAAAATATTATTTGGTCATTATTGATTTGGTTTATGTTCTTTTTCAGTTATACTCAACTTAATTTTTGTGAGTGAGTTAACCGTAAAGAACATATTACTACAAATTAAATCAATGTAAGGACTAAATTGACAATGACTTAAAAATGTAAGGACAAAAATGATATTTTTGCCAATTAAAAATGTTATTTCATTTTATAAAAAAAAGCATAGATGAAAACGCAAAAACTAAAAGATTTTGCCAGCTTTGCCAAAAATAAAGTAGAAAGTAATAAAAATCCAAATAAACCAAATCTTGTGAATTCTACACTTTAATTGCCACGTTCAGAACTAGCTTTTGCCCACTCCCTCCCAAGAATTTTATTACTATGTATGAGACTTTTCTTTTAAGGGGGGGGGGGGGGGGGGTAAAAGGATAAAGCACATTGAAACTAACTAGCCATAAAAGGCGAAGTAGTGGCTGAAAGCCTTAAGGAGTACAAACCATAAGCATCAAAGTTCAAAATTACACATAATTCGATAGTGGGAGGTACATCTAACACAATAAAATCAGCTGATAGGGAGCAGCCTCCTTTAGCAAGATTATCGACACCTTTATTTGCCTCCTGATACACATGGTTGATCTTGACCCGTTGGAATTGGCCTAGGAGATACTTGCAGTTATTCAAGGGTGAAGAATATGATTTATTAGAGGAAATCTCAGAAAGAACAAGGTCAATAATAACTTTATCATCTAGCTCCACAACTAAATGGGTGATGCCTAACTGGGATGCTAGAAGAAGCCCAACCCTTAGGGCACGAAATTCAGCGATGATGTTAGTGGCGAGACCAATATGCCTCATATAGCCCTTGACCCACTTGCCGTGGGAATCACAAATCAGATCACCCCTGCTTGCCTTAGCCGGGTTCCCTAGAGACGCTCTATGTATGAGACTAATGTTAGAGTTATTCCAACTATTATTATTATTATTTATAATTTTGATTAAAAGGATGGCATAAAATTAACAAGTCTAATACAACTTCGCTCAGTCTTATCATAGGCTAACAAATTCTCCACCACAGACGGTGGTAACAAAAGATACACAAAAGAAGTTGTAGCACCCGTCCCATGTTTTGCTAGTGCATCAACACATTGGCTTGCCTCATGGTAAATATGCTCAACATTGGTTGGGATTCAGGAAAAGCCTTCAATAGTAAATTGACATTAATAAATTATTAATTGTCCTAAAAACTTAAATTGTTACAAAATAATAAATTTAAGGGGTAATTACATTAAACCCACCAGTGGTTTGGAAGAAAATCACTTTACTTACCAGTGGTTTGAAAAGTATCATTTAACCCACCTGTGGTATGTTTCGTTTGTTTTCCGTAACCCACCTCTGTTAAAATCAGGGGTAAATAGGTATCTTTGCTCAAATTTTATGTCTTTTTCCTTCCAAAACAAAAATAGCACAAAAATGCAAGAGAAACAAGATCAAAAAGTGGTATTGGTCTCTCTCTCAATTCACATAAATCTTGAACATGAAGAACATAAATCATTAAACCCAGAATTTTGTTTTTCACATTCCCAAGTTCTCTCAAATTTTCTCAGCAACCATATAACTATAAGAGAAATCAAACTCTACACCCATTTGGCTCAACTTTCAGTAAGTCTCTCATCTTTACAAGAACCTCAACAACATAAATCACAAAACCCAGAATTTCTTTCTCCTTCCCAATCAAAAACAAATTTAAAAGTTTCAACCTTTACACAGCAATATAAAGCTCAAACAACACAAACTACAATATCCAATATTTTTTTCCCTTTTATTTTCTTGGAAACCAAAAAAAGAGAGAAAATTGAATAATGGGTATGTGTTAAACCTCCAAAAAAAAAAAAGCTTACCAACATACAAGGACGATTTGGAGAAGAATTTAGAGAAACCAAGTGTTTGATATGGCTGTGGTGAGATTGAGATTGTGAACCCATAACCAAATTCTCTAAAACCCAAAACCTCTATCTTTCTTTTCTCTCTATTGTGAACCCATAACCAAATCCACCAATAACCATTGGCCACTGTTATTTCTGCAAAAAAAATAAAGTAAACTTAAATGCAAAAACCAACAAAACCCACAAATGGTGACACAAAACTACAAAATGGAGAGCCACAACCCATTAATGGCGTGAAACTTGTGTTTTCTTCCCTTCCAAACACTCCAAACCATGAAGAACACGTTGATCTCACCACATGCCTCTCTCTCAAAAAGTTTCTGAGTTTTGGGTATTTTGATTCTCGTTATGTTGTGTTTTGGGATTAAGATGTGTTTTTGTAACGGCTGGGCTTAAGGTGGGTTATAGAGATTGACGGAAACATACCACAGATGGGTTAAGTGATACTTTTCAAACCACGGGTAGGCAAAGTGATTTTCGCCCAAACCACAGGTGGGTTATGTGTAATTACCCCTAAATTTAATTATTTAATCATAGTTCTAACACTCTTACTCACGTTAGCTTAATAAATGAGGCCTAATGTGTATGATTTTCAAAATTTTAAATAAGAGGTAGAATGGTTATGATGTCAAAAATTGTCAGTAAGCCACACGGTCCTCACGTGCTCTAGACAAAAAAACCTGCACAACACAAAAATGAAGATCCTACGAAGAGTACCGGTGTGGTACTGGCCAATTACCCTCCGACGGTCAAGTTAGAGAACTTTCACAACTCTAGAGTGCCAGAGTTAGGGTGAATTATTTATATCTTAGTTTGTGAGGGCTTTGGAGTTTTTATAGTAGTGTAGAGTTGACATTCATTCCTTAACGGAGAGGGTTTTTCTTTGTGGGGAAGATCCTTATTAATATGCATATCTTAAGAGATTCTTTCTTTGTGGAGATCCTCTTTATTAGGATTTTTCGTGGGGCATAAGATGTTTCCATATATACTCATTCGTGGAGTCCAAGTAAAGCCATGCTGGGTCCGTCAAAGGTTTCTTTATTCCCGTCAGCTTACTCTCGTTAGCTTCCCATCTTGTTCTAATTCATTAGGTCCCGAATGCCATTTGTTTGGAAATGGAGTCGTCAGGCTAAGGTTGAAGTCATCGTCCTTGAGGACGTCGTCTTCTTCATTTAATGCATAGTACGGCTGATGAGTTTCTTCAGACTGTCGGCTTCATCTAATGTAGAAGAGCCTTAATAATTTTTTTTTTTTTTTGGAATTATCCTTATCAAATGGAAACAATGATAGAACTTTCTTGTAACTATATGTTTCACCAATAGTAACTTGACATGTGTATGAATTTTTTTTTTTCATTTTAAACTTCGGTTATTTTATAAGAAAAGTCAAACGAATACATGGTAAGTCATAGTTGGTGGAACATAAAATGGAAAACAAAAGGTAAAATAGAGGATTTGTATTAAACTAGGATCTTATGCTATGATATCAAGATAAATTACCGATTATGCCATAAAATTATCAAGAACAAAGTTTGGCTACAATTCCACTCAATATCTTTTTATTAGATGTGATTTTTTACAAATGCACCATTGAATTAAATTTTCTTTTTATATTCCCCATGCTAGCAAAATTTTCAAAAGATTAAAGATTATTAACTACTTCATCAATCAAATGTTTAAATTTTAAGTTTTTGTAATTTAAAATTATATATAAAAAATAAGTATAAAGCATTCACAGTGGTGATTGTATTATAGCAAAAAAAGTTATTTTAGCTCTCAAAACCTCAAAATCAAGCTTTATCAATGGCGCTATAGTTAATTTTTTTTTTTACAAATTAGCTATAGTAAATTGTCATCTTTGGCAGCTTAATGTAGCAAAAAATGATTAAAAAAACATTTTTTTTATTTGTGTCTCTCTCTCCTCTCATTTAAAAAAAATGTTTTTTTTTCTCTCTCTAGTCTTTTTTTTTCTCTCTCCAACGCCTCCTTCCCCTTTCTCACTCTCAACTGAAACCAAACCCTCCCTAAGCCCTTCTTCTCTTCACTCTTGCCTTTGGGTTCATTGAGATCATTGTTTTGGGTTCATGGGTTCTGTTGCTGACGGGTTATTGAGATTGGCGTTCGGGGTTCTTGATGTTGATGGCAGATTGTTTTTGGGTTGAGATCAGGCTGGGGTGGGTTTGTTGGTCCATGTTGGTGGTGGTGGTGGGTCATTGCTAGAGATTGTGGCTAGGGATTGTGGGTTGCTAGCGGTAGATGTGGATGGTGGTGGTGAGAGAGAAAGAGACACAGGAGGAGGCATAAAGAATAAAAAAAATAATGAAAGAATATTTAAATGAAAGTGGTAAAAAAAATTGAACCTTTGATGTTTGGTAAAGTGAGGAGTTAAAATAGATAAATTAGTTTTTTGAGTTGTTAAAAAACTAAGTTTTTTAGTATCGCTATTGTGAATACTCTTATGAATCAAATAATAAATAACATCCAATTGATATGAAATTTAACCAGTATGTTAAAAATATAAAAACACGTAAGACAACCATTAAATTTTTAAAATTTGTAATTACACACACACACATATAGAGAGAGAGAGAGAGAGAGAGAGAGAGAGAGAGAGAGAGTTGTAGTCGATCAAACTTTATCCTTTTATCAATAAAAAACTAGAGGAAGACTCTTGACATAAAAAGTCCCAACGAAATTATTTCTCCATTAGAGAGAATTCATATCTCCAATAGGTAGCACCATAGAACTTGTCTAGGGATCCAACCTTTTTCATAGCAGGTTTTCGACAGAAACAGCCCGAAGACCAAAGAAAAAGAAATCATACAAACAATATAACGCGAATAAGAGCAGTGTTTAAAAAGCATAAATACAATACAACACACGACACTAGTAAACTTTATTACTCCCAAAGGATAGAGATTCAAACTGAGATATCCAACTTCAAATTTGTTGAACCGCATCTTCATAACTTGGCTCTGGGCATGTTATAGAATGTAGCGCGAGCAGTATAGGCTAATTTCCCGGTTTTCTTGAGCTTGAACTCCACTGCAACAAAAGTCAAATTTCTTCCACTCCTTAGCACAGAGCCATCGACTATCAGCTCTGCCTGTGTGTAGAAAACAATTCCATCTCACAGGAGATTTGGAAAAAAGAAAAAGAAAAAAAGAATAGAAGTTTGAAAGCAATAAAATATATCACAATCATCTAGCATTTGTAATTTTGTATGAATATCCTAATGCTAACCGTACAAAAGCAAAGATATAATGGCAACAAGTTAGCATAAGTTGGCTTCAGCCAAGCATTGTCTTCTTCTGTGAGACTAACCCAATTAATGGCCTAGCAAAAATACTTCATGACAAATACAACACGACTCAGTCTGTACATTAATTGACAGAAATTATGCAAAGTAAATTTAATTGACAGAAATTATGCAGAGTAAATTATACCAACCTTTATTTTAAGGTTTATATAAATGCAACAAAGATATGTTTATATTATCTCACATTATTGTTGCTTCCTTAATGGAATACTCCATTTAAAAAAAAAAAAGATCCATACCTAAATTATGGATGAAATGACGCTACCCGTGAAGCTTAGATAAATAAGTAGAAATCTTTTTTTTTTTTTAAATTGATATTATCTCGTGGAGAAGTCACATATGAAAGAGAATGTACTCATCTATTGTGTAAGGACCAAAAATCATGCACAAGCCCAACAGTGTTTACGTTTAATAATTCAAGGCTCAAAACAATGAATTTGTAAAGAATGTACCAACAATAAAGTTCATGGTGCTCTGATTATATGCTTTTCTCACCTCCCTTTTCATGATCCTTCACTCTTTGCTTCCACCCCTCTTATTTATACTCCTTGCCCTTGTTTTCTCAGCCCTTTATCTCTCACATAATCAACTTCATTTATTGACACTTGTCCATTCCCTTGTAGTCGGTAATGGAGAGAAGCTCTTGTTCTGTGCCTTGTATTATTTAGGTCATCTCCACATTAATGCAACGGATAAAACTGGTACTCCCTATTCAATGTGGTTAGAAAGTTTGGTGCAGAACATTCAATGTAGCGTTCATAGTTATCTATCTCAACCCAGATATTTGCAATATATCCAATACATCACCAATTTACCTTTCGTATTTTTTCGGACCATCCCACTTCATCCTCGGGCTCTTGACTGTTACTCTACTCTACTCCTTATGCTTCACAATAGGTCCTCGGGTCTTCGGGTTTTTTTTTCTTTAAGTCTTCGGGTCCTCGGGTCCTCATAATAGCCCCTTAAAACTTAAGCTATTGACTCCAAATTAATGGCCAAGTTTTAACTCCTCAAATGAACTTCTTATGTGCATTTTGCTTTCACACATACAAACATCTTTTCGCTGCCTGTGACACGCTCTTGACGCCTCGGAGTCCACAATGAATCATTTATGGTGTCAGGCAGCTCCCTATCTCCGCACGTTCTACGCCTGGATCAACATCGTACGGCTCAGATTGCCCTTTCATTTATGAGCGAGAAAATTACCGTGCCTTTTTACCCTTATAAAAGCAAGATTTGGGGCTGGCTAAGGCTCATTTTTGCGTTTTGAAGGATTAAAGGAAAAGGACCTCCCGAGGAGCATTCTTTAGAGGTGTGTCAGTTCTCCTATTGTTTCTCCTTCATTGTTTATTTTTCTTCTTCTTATCATAAAGCTTAATGGGTAGATATGCTAAGTTAATGAAGATTGATGAGGCAAAGGCCACTTTTAAGGCCCGATATAGGATCCCTGATGATGTTGATATTCAACATTGTGAGGAAGGAGAGTGGTTAGTTTTACCCTGGCCACCCGAGTTAGTTATAATTCCCATGATCGCTTTTATTAAAGGCAGAATGGAAATTCCCATAGGTAGGGTAACCCGGGATTTTCTTATAAACTATAGACTTACCCTGGCCCAATGTTCCCCCAACATCCTTAGGATTCTAGGATGTGTAGATGCCCTAAATCGCAAAATGGGGACTAACTTATCCTGGCATGATGTAAATTGGGTATACAACTGCCAAAAAGGGGAAAAAACCAAATACTATATGAAGTGTAGGGTCCCAGCCGTTAGGCTGATTTCCTGCTTGCTTGACTCAAGAAAAGGCATGAACGAGGATTACCTCATCGTCTCGGGGAACTGGTACGACAAATTACACTGCCCTACCCAAGATAGGGTGTCAGGTAGGGTTCCCGAGGACCGACGTGATACTTAGGAATATCAATTATCTTCTTTTATAATCTTGTATTGATTAACTCTTCCTAACAGTATTTATCCTTTACTACAGACGACTACCACACCGCTCCAAACAAACTCTCTGTAAACCTCCAGGACCTGAACAGAATTCTCAGGTCGGAAATATTTTTGCACAGGGACGGGCAGCTTAGAGTGGCCCACGTCATTCTCGACTACACCCTTTCCACCAAACGTTTTCAAAGTCCAAAAAACGTAATCCGGGCCAGAGATCTTCGTTTGGCTCGTATTGACGTAGCGGTGTCTGGCTTTTTACTACCTACACCCCCTCCAGGAGGAACACAGGACGCACAGCTCCCAGCCCCTCTCGCAGCATGACTACTTGACTCCCAAGAGCAATCCACTGCTCTCGCGGACGAGGAAAAAGAGTCAACACCCGAGCCTAGTCATCCCGAGGTAACGGATAAGGACTTTGAAGTCTTTTACCGTGAAGATGCCCCTCACAACTCACAAATTCCTTCAACAAGTAACATAGGCTTCCAAGAAAAAGAACCCGATCTCCTGGCTTTTCTACAAGCCCATGATGGAAGTTCTTCCCCTGCTATAACCGTACCTCCCCGTCCCATCACCCCAGTAGTGACACGTACCCCTCCCCCCGAGGCCGTGGACAAAAAACGGAAAATGAGTCAAGGTGGTAAGAATATCATTGAGATCGAGGAGAGAGAGAACCCCAACCCCCCTTCTAAAAATACTTAGGCAGGAAAGAACTATTACAAGAAGCCTGCTCATACTGGGACTTCCAAGGAGACCAGTGACAATCAACCAAGGAAAGTCTCCGTTTGGCACCCCAGCTTTACTTTAAGTTCTGGCAACCTCGTACTTGATGATGCCAACCTAAGAGATCCAAAGAAGGGGAGCTTAAGTTTGGTGGCTGAATGCTTGGAGAAGGCCCTATGTCTCCCCGAGGACATGGCTGAGCTGCGGTTTTTCCGCAAAAGAGAAGTCTTCCTGTCATTGAAACAGGACTTAGCTAAGGTATCTTCCACAATTCTATACCATCTTATCTTTATTATTATTATTATTTTTTAGACACGTTACTTATATGGCTTTTGTAATTGATGTACATTATAGGCCGTTTAGGCTTCTTTCATAGTTGAAGAATGGGTGGATCACTCCTTGGATTTAGCCAAAAAAGCTGAAAACAACGTGGAAGTCGCTGTGAAGGCTCAAAATGAAGCAGAACAAAATCTGAAGGAGACCCTCATCCAACTGGCCAAAGTGGAAAAAGCTCACAAGAATGCAGAATTTGCCTTGCAAAGTTATGAAACACAGGCAAATATTGCCCTTGAAGCCCAGAAGCAAGCCCAAAACCGACTGCCCCTCACTGTGGTAGAGCTCAAGCAGGTGCAAAAGCAATTAGCATCTAAGGAGCAGGAAAAAGTTGATGCTGAGCAAGCAGCATATGACGCCGGCATGAAGAAAGCTGCTGACAGCCTTACAGCTCAACTCAAGGGTGTCGCCCGTGCATTTGGTCTGGAAGTTTGGGGTCAGGCCTTAGACGCGGCGGGAGCATCCGCTGAATCTGAGCTCCGAACTCCAGATAGAGTGTATTACCCCCCTGCTCTACAGCTGGCGCTTGCTCCTCCCAAGCCAACTAGTGACTCCAGTTCCATTCCTCCCTCATCTACAACCACTTCGGATCCGAACCCTTCCTCTGTTCACTCCAAGGACAAAGAAGAAACTGAGAACCCTTCCCCCAGCACCGAATTGGTAAACGTAGAAAATGAAGCTGATATGATGGAGGTGGGGCAGACAAAAAAGAAAAAGAAAGAGAAGGAACTAGAGAAAAAGAATGCGAAAGAGAAACAAACAAATACTTGACACATGAACTCAAGAATTTGTTAAAAGCTGTTTAGAGTTTAGTATTGTTGTTGTTGTTGTTGTTTTTTTTTTTTTTTGTTGACATAAACTGATTTCAAGGAATTAATCGTAGCGTAAATGGTTCATGTTGTTTACTGCTAACGTATTGCGAAATTCAAATATTAAATTTTCTGCTCGTTGTCGATAGCAATTTCTCAATGCTTAAAATAATAACTTTCATATACACATACAACACAATACGATCACCAACTTTGCAACGTAAGCTAGAATAATACCTATGGCACACATTCTTGTAACTTTGATGGAATGCCTTATGTATGGTGTTAATTTCTCCTAGTCTTTTGGCCTGAGGAACTGGACAAGGACTAAGTTCAACTTAGCACTTTACTTTTTCTTATGGTGTTAATTTTCCTTAGACTTGTGGTTCGAGGAGCCGAACAAGGACTAAGTTCTACTTAACACTTTGCTTTTTCTTATGGTGTTAATTTTACTGAGACTTGTGGCCTGAGGAGCCAAACAAGGACCAAGGACTAAGTTCAGCTTAACACTTTACTTTTTCTTGCGGTGTTAATTTTCCTTAAACTTGTGGCCCGAGGAGCTGAATAAGGCCTAAGTTCAGCTTAACACTTTGTTTTTTTTACGATGTTAATTTTCCTTAGACTTGTGGCCCGAGGAGCCGAATAAGGACGAAGTTCAGCTTAACACTTTGTTTTTTTACGGTGTTAATTTTCCTTAGACTTGTGGCCCGAGGAGCTGAACAAGGACTAAGTTCAGCTTAACACTTTATTTTTTTACGGTGTTAATTTTCCTTAGACTTGTGGCTCGAGGAACAGAACAAGGACTAAGTTCAGCTTAACACTTTTTTTTTTTTATGGTGTTAATTTCCCTTAGACTTGTGGCCCGAGGAGCCGAACAAGGACTAAGTTCAGTTTAACACTTGGAAGTAAGTTATGCCAATAAAGAAGCACAGACTAATAAAACCAAACAGGCCTACAACTTATACAAAAGAAGACCCTTCCTTTAATAGTAATAACGTCGTAAATTGCTTACATTCCAGGGACGATGGACTATTTTCCATCTAAATCTTCTAAACGATAGGCCCCCATACCTGCTATAGACGTGATTCTATATAGTTCTTCCCAATTGGACCCTAGCTTACCTTAGGCATGATTCTTTGCTGTTCCCACCACTTTTCTCAAAACCAAATCTCCTGGCACTAAAGGTCTCGGCTTCACTCCTTTATCATATGTTTGCTTGAGTTTCTGTTGGTAACTACCCATCTTCACATTGGCTACTTCTCTTCTTTCTTCAATAGTTTCTAAACTATCACATAGCATGTCATGATTGCCCTCAACATTATACTGGTCAGATCTCAAGGTGGGGAAGCCTAACTCCAACGGGATTACCGCCTCCATTCCATATGTCATTAAAAAGGGTGTCTCACCCGTTGATCTTCGGGGAGTAGTGTGATAAGACCACAATACATGAGACATCTCCTCTACCTATCTTCCTTTAGCATCATCTAATCGCTTCTTTAACCCCGCCAAAATGACCTTTTTTGTAGCCTCAGCTTGACCATGTCCTTGAGGGTAAGCCGGTGTTAAGTACCCATTCCTTATTCCCAGATTCCCACAATACCTACGAAAAGCTTTGCTGTCAAACTGAAGTCCATTGTCGGAGATCAGAGTATGCGGGACTCCAAAGTGAGTTACAATATTCTTCCAAATAAACCTCTTAGCATCCACATCCCTGATGTTAGCTAGTAGTTCGGCTTCCACTGACTTAGTAAAGTAATTCGTGCTGAAGAGGAGCCATCTTCTATTACCAGTCGCCCGAGGAAAATGTCTGACGATATCCAAGCCCCACTTAGCAAACGGCCATGGACTAGACAATGGATTTAATACTCCCCCTGGTTGATGAATATTTGGTGCAAACCTTTGACATTGATCACACTTCTGTGCATACTCCTAGGAGAGTTTCTGCATATTTGGCCACCAATACCCTTGAGTCATGGCCCTGTGGACTAATGATCTTCCCCTAGTATGACTTCCGCATATTTTCTCATGCAACTCTTCCAATAAGGGCTCAACAGCTTTAGGATGTACGTAGAGCAGATATGGCCCAGAGTAAGAACGTTTGTACAATTTACGCTCCTCGGAAAGCCAATAACAGGGAGCACTTCTTCGTACCTTTTCTGTTTCCACTTTGTCCTCGGGTAACATACCATGTTTTAAGAAGGTCACAATCGGATCCATCCAACTCGAGCTAACGTAAATGCTATGAATCCCAACTGCCGGGGCACCAGCAAGACTAGAACTCATCAAATCCTCCACCATCACCGTCCATGGCAGCTTCGATCCCAAGGATGTGGCTAGCATGGCCAACGAATCAGCATGAGCATTTTGCCCTCTTGGAATTTGTCTCACTTTGAAACTTTTAAACATGCCTAACGCCCCTTTGACTCTGTTGAGATATTTTTCATCCTTTCAACTCTTGCCTCAAATTCTCCATTAACTTGTCCAACAATTAATCTAGAATCACAATAAAATTCGACCATTTCTCCTCCTAAATGCCTAACCATTTAAGCACCTGCCAAAAGAGCTTCATACTCGGCCTCATTATTAGTGGCTACAAACCCCAACCGTAATGACTTTTCCATGACTAACTTCTCAAGGGTGATCAACACAATTCCAATCCCTGCTCCCTTTTGGTTAGATGCCCCATCCGTATAAACTTCCCAAAGGAGAACATTCCTAGGCCCAATAGACATCACGGCTAGCATGACATCTTCCTGCTTAATGCCACCCTCCGTAAATTCTACTACGAAATCGGCAAGAACCTGTCCTTTGATGGTTTTCCGGGGCATATACTTAACATCATAGGCTCCAAGCCTCGTTCCTCACTTAGCCACACGACTAGTGTAATCTGACTTCCTCATGAGAGCTTGCAAAGGAAATTGGGTAAGGACAACCACCGTATGGGCTTGAAAATAATGGGGAAGCTTCCTTGTTGCATGTACGATGGCTAGCATAGCCTTTTCCAAAGGTAAATACCGTTTCTCTACCTCTTGCAAAGAGTTACTACTGTAATACACTAGTTATTGAATTCCATCATCATTCCGTACTAGGACAAGACTTACAGCATAATTCATAACTGCCAAATAGGCATACAACACCTCTTCCTTCTCCGGCCTTGATAATATTGGCGGATTCGCCAAATATTGCTTCAAATCCTCAAAAGCCAAATCACACTCATCCGTCCATTGAAAATCTCTTCATTTATGCAAAAGGTGATAAAAAGGTCGACACATGTCTGCAGATTGCGAAATAAACCGATTCAATGCCGCAACCATACTAGTCAGCTTCTGCACCTCCTTAGGATTCTTAGGAGGATGCAACCCCAAGATAGCCCTAATCTAGTCAGGATTAACTTCAATTCCCCGATGCGTTAACATATACCCAAGAAACTTTCTCGAACTTACTCCAAAAGAACACTTAGAAGCATTCAACCGCAATTTATACCTTTTAAGGACTGAGAAGGTTTCTTCCAAGTCCATCAAATGGTCTCCTACTCTCTTACTTTTAATTACCATGTCATCAATATATGCTTCCATGTTATGCCCCAACTACAATTCAAACATTCTAGTCACCATTTTTTGATAAGTGGAGCTTGCATTCTTAAGACCAAAAGACATTACTCGATAATGGTAATTGCCATTAGGTGCACAAAAAGTTGTTTTCTCCTGATCACTCACTGACAAAGGTATCTGATGATAACCCTGAAAAGCATCTAGGAAACTCATCCGAGAATGCCTAACAGTTGCATCCACCAATTGATCAATTCTCGGAATAGGGAAAGGGTCCTTCGGACATACCTTATTCAGATCAGTGAAATCGACACAAACTCTCCACTTCCCGTTTTTCTTTTTAACCACAACAGTGTTAGCAAGCCATTCAGGATAAAAAATTTCCTTAATTGCCACAGCTTGCTTTAACTCATTAACCTCCTCTTTTACAGCCTCGGCATGCTCTTGGGACGCACGCTAAGGAGGCTGTTTGCAGGGCACTGCGTTGGGACTAACATTCAACTGATGACAAATGAACTCTGGATCAATCCCCGGGACATCATATGTCGTCCAGGAAAAAACATCAATGTTATCCTTTAAGAACTTAACTAATTCCTCCTTTTCCAACACAGGCAATTGGGATCCCACCTAGAAATATCTCTCCTTATCTTCCCCTATAAATACCTTGTCCAATTCTTCAGCGGAATCTCCATCCACATCGGTACTTGTCCCCGGAGCAGATTTCTTTAATTGCTATAAAGTTTTCTGAGTTGCCCCTATTTCTAAATTTTCACCTGTTCTAACACTTCCAGACATCAGACACTGCTTGGCTACCGACTGACTGCCGTGTAATACTCCTACCCTTCCTCGAATAGGATACTTCACCTTTACGTGCAAAGTTGAAGAAACTGCCTCCATTGCATGGAGCCAGGGCCTTTCCAATATAGCCGTGTAAGGTGAATACGCCTTGACTACTATAAAGCTAACTTGGACCTCTGCGTCCTCAACCTGTACAGGCAGCCTAATCATCTCCTGCGGAATCACCGGCTTCCCATCAAAGCCTACTAATGGTGAATCATACTTCTCCAAATCCTTGTCTTTCAAATTCAAACCATTAAACAAGTCTGGATACATAATTTTCGCTCTACTTCCATCATCCACTAGGACTCGTTTCACGTCATATCCCCCGATCCGAATAGTTACTACTAACGCATCATCATGGGGTTGGCATGTTCCTTCCTTATCTTCCTCAAAAAAAATCCAACACTAGAGTTGCTGAGAACCTCATCCTTTTAGCCAATTGGTTGCTTCCCTCCATGACTTCATTCCCAAAACTACTATGCACGAACATGACCCGAGAAGGCTCCTCGGCTCCTTTCCTTGGTTGGGCCAAAATGACATTGATGGTGTCTAACGTTGGTCGAGGAGTATTACCACGATACATTCTCGTACCTTGATGTCCAACTTGCCCGTTCGGCCGAGACAAGAAATGATTGAGCTTCCCACCCTGGCGAATTGGTTCAAATGGTCCCGCAACGTCCGACACTCTTCTGTAGTATGTCCCTTGTCTTGATGATAATGACAATGAAGACTTTCGTTCCTCAAGGATGCATCTCCACTCATTTTATTAGGCAGCCTAAAATATGGTTCGTTCTGTATCTTCTCCAATATTTGATGTATGGGTTCCTTGAACAGTGAATTAACCAAAGGAGTCCCAGCTGGCAATGGATGACTTGGAAAATCTCGCCTAGGACGATTGCCTTGATACCCCATTCCCCGAAGATCTTTCTTCTCTAGAAATAGCTTTGCTTTTCCTTTGCTTTGAATCTGGTCCTCCTCAACTCGCTCATACTTGTCTATACAGTCCATAAGCTGGCGCATATCTACAACTGCTTTTATTATCAAGGACTTCCTCAATCCGTGCTTAGTAGGGAGCTCCACCTTAAAAGTTCTCACAGCCACATCTTCAACATCTCCATCGATTTCATTATACGTTTCCCAATACCGATCAGAATAAGTTTTGAGTGTTTCTCCTTCCCTCATTACCATAGATAGTAATGCATCCAAAGGCTTAGGGACCCTACTACATGTTATGAACCGAGCCCCGAATGCTCTTGTCAACTCTTCAAAGGACTTTAGGGAACCTTCCTCCAAAGCATCAAACCATCGCATGGCCATTGACCCCAAACTAGAAGGAAAAACTTTACACATCAACGCTTCATTATTCGAGTAAACTGTCATCTTTTGATTAAAATGGCTGACGTGTTCTACAGGATCAGTCTTTCCATTATATATGGTAAATATAGGTTGAGAAAATCTATGGGAGAGCTTTGCCTTATTTATCCAAGCCACGAAAGGGGATTTAGAGATTTGCCTCAAGGCTTTACCCATTGCATCATTCCCCGCATCTTGATATGACCAATCCCCACCTCGCGTCTCCTCCCCCCTCTTTGCCTTGCCACCAGAAGAAGTAACCAACAGAGACTCACTAGGGAGAGACTTAGATGCCTAATAATCATCTCCTCCTCGTCTTTCCTCGGAGCTATCACTAGACGAATAAGATGGGCTCCTCCTACCACGCTTCCTACGGTCTAGGCATTTGCACAGATAATCTATTTCTGATTGCATTTGCTGCAACACGTCATCGCGAGACATTTGTCCCTCAGTCTGTGATCATCGTCCAGCCACTTGATCACTATGATACGATTCTACCACCACACTTGGGGTGTGTTGCTTTCCATCTTTGTGTTGCATGTTTATAGTGTGGTTCCCCCTTTGCGAACCTACTAATTCTTTCCTTTCCTAATTCGCCTCCGCCATTCACCTTCAAACCAGAACGTCACACTTTATTGTCCCCACAAACGGCGCCAATTGTAAGGACAAAAAATCATGCACAAGCCCAACAGTGTTTACGTTTAATAATTCAATGGCCAAAACAATGAATTTGTAGAGAAGGTACCAACAATAAAGTTCATGGCGCTCTGATTATATGCTTTTCTCACCTCCCTTTTCATGATCCTCCACTCCTTGCTTCTACCTCTCTTATTTATACTCCTTGCCCTTGTTATCTCAGCCCTTCATCTCTCACCTAACCAACCTCATTTACTGACACTTGTCCATTCCCTTGTAGTCGGTAATGGAGAGAAGCTCTTGTTCTGTGTCTTGTATTGTTCAAGTCACCTCCACATTAATGCAACGGATAAAACTAGTACTCCCTATTCAATGCAGCCAAAAAGCTTAGTGCTAAACATTCAATGCAGCGTTTATAGTTATCTATTTCAACCCAGATATTTGCAATATATCCAATACATTACTAATTTACCTTTTGTATTTTTCCGGACCATCTCACTTCATCCTCGGGCTCTTGATTGTTACTCTACTCTACACCTTATGCTTCACAATAGGTCCTCAGGTCTTCGGGTCTTTTTTCTCTAAGTCTTCGGGTCTTTTTTTTTTTTTTTTTAAAGTCTTCGGGTCCTCGGATCTTCATATATTGCATTATAAAAACTTCAATAAGGAGTGTCATTTCATTTATTGTTTGATGGGAGTATCATTTCATGAACCTTCAATGAGGCTGGTGTAATTTAACCAACTATATATTAAATAAATTAATCACTCTTAGTCTAATTCACCCAAGAAGAATGAGATTGCAGTTATATCTTTCCAATAACCCTAGTCTTTGGTCTACATATGCTCAGCTTTGCACCCCCTCCGCCATCACATTATGTTCCAAGCTAGGCAACTTGAGTTTGGCATTTCACGGAAACACTCCGACACTAATGGCATGTTTGGATGTTTAAAAAATGAGGGGGAGTAGAGTAGAGGGAAGGGGAGTAATTCAATTACCTTGTTTGGGAGTTTTTTAAGGAAGGAGGGAGAGGGATTTGGAGGGGTTTGGAGGGGTTTCAACTACCTCCAACCCCCTCATTTTTAATTCCCCCAAATTGGAGAGATTTGGAGGGAGAGTAGAGCACATAAAATTATTTATAAAGTAAATTACCTAATTTACCCTTATTATATTTATAAAATTACAATGTTAAAAACAAGGGGAATGGCTAATTACTCCCTTCCCCCTTACTAATTATAAAAACATCCAAACAAGGTGGAGAGTAATTATTCTCCTCTATTCTCCTCCCCACTACTCCCCTCCCCTCTACTCCCCTCTACTCTCCTCCCTCTCTAAACTCCCAAACAGGCCATAAAGTAAAGCTAAAACTTTTAACAGTGCCTTTCTAGCTAAAAAATGATGGCATCAGATGTATGATTGATAGCAACAAATGGCAGGACATCCCAATCCACGACATAAAGTTGACAAACCATCTTTTTTGTAAATCTTAAAATTCTAAAAATTATTCTACTTCAAAAGCTAGGCCGAATGCAATTTGAACGGGGTCGGCCGGATGAATTTTGGAGACTAAAGTGAAAACTTTAGGTCGGGCTTTTTCTTTTTTTTTTTTTTTTTATATTAATATATAAATGAAATCATATTTATTTAATTTTTTATACATTTTTTAAAAATTTGAAATCTATTTTCACTCATTATGAGATGCAAAGTTACTAATTAAATGTTTGTATATAAATTCTCCTGAACACAATTTATTATAGAAAATGTTTATGAATAAATAAAACAGGAGTTATGATAGAAATTTATAATTTAACCAAAATAAATTAAAATTTTATAATTTAATTGAAATAAATTTTAAAGCATTAAAAAATGATATAATTATTTTATATTTATACTCTACAAAGAGTAAAAATCTATTTATCATATAAGTCAATAAATTATTATTAATAAAAGGTCATTATTTTTTGAGAGAAATAATAAAAATTTATTATTTTAAATTTATATCTTCATTAAATTAACTTTTACACGTTTACTTAGAGCAATCACACTAGATCATGTAAAAATTTCCTCTATTTTACACAAAAAACCTCATTTTAAAATTTTACACATTCATTTTTACAAATTACCCACATTAGTTCATCTATCCTACTCCATCTATTAATTAAATAATAATTTTCTCACTTTTTTATTAATTCTCTCAACTAACCTACGCGTGTATTCATTTCTTCTCTCTTCAGTTCTGATTAATTTCTCTCTCTCTCTCTCTCTCTCTCTCTCTCTCTCTCTCTCTCTCTCTCCTTCTCTTCATTTCTTCTCTTCATTTCTCTCTCTCTCTCACTCTCTCTCTACCCAGATCATCTCTCTTCTCTACCCAGATCATCTCTCTCACTCTCTCTCTACCCAGAGCTCCGATCATCTCTACCCAGATCATCTCTCTTCTTGATCCGAGCTCCGATCCAGCGCTCGGAGCGTGATCCGAGCTCCGATCGAGCGATCCGAGCTCCGATCCAGCGCTCCGAGCGCGACCCGAGCTCCAATCCAGCGCTCGGAGCGCGACCCGAGCTCCGATCCAGCGCTCCGAGCGCGACCCGAGCTCCGATCCAGTCGCTCCGAGCACCGATCCGAGTTCCGATCCACTCCGATCCAAGCTCCGACCGCTCCGATCAAGCGCCGATCTGTATTTGTGTATCTATGTTTTTTTTTTTTTGAGCAAGTGTCTGTGTTGAGTTTTAGTTGGGTTGGTTGAGAACGGAAAGGAGAGAGAAAAAAAAAGAGGAGGGAACGGAAATGATAAAATAATGCTATAAACGAGCTACAGTAACCGTGTATATTTACACGGTACTGTAGCTCGGGGATGAGTTTTCACGTTTTTACCCAGTTCTAGATACACTGATGTAGCTCAAAATGTGTAAAATTGAAAAAAATTTGCATTATACATAATTTTAGATACACTGATGTGGATGCTCTTAGATTTGATGGATTACTTATGAAGACATGAAAATAAAATACAAATCATATAAAAAAGGACTATTCTATATCTTTAAAAAAAATACGAATGAGAATCGGAAAAAGTCAAAAACTAATTAAATTATAAAGTAATTATTAATGAAACTCAGTTATTAAAAAAAAAATGTAGAACAAACTTTTTTTGAAATGTACAACAAACTAACAGAGAAAACATGTGGGTTGATGATTTGATGTGATAAGACTTTAAAAAACTTTCAAAATGATGTCATGTGTAATTATTAATTAACAGGCACATAGTAGAGTAGATGCAAACGAGTAGGATATGGAGGGGAAAAAGAGAAGAAGATAAAAAGTGAAAATAAAGAGATATGTTTAAACACGTGTTAAATGAATTCTATGGGCAATAGAAGGGCATTAATTTTACTTTTTGTTTTTGAAATAACATTAAAAAATTATTAAGACAGATAAATTCATATTATATTAATTAATAGAGCGGTTTTCTTTTTTTAACCAGGGGCTTAGGGCTGGAGCGAAGCCAAGTGGGTATGCGTAATATTAGGACCAAATTTTTGTAATAAGACCTATAAATATATTTATGTGGTAAGTTATGAGTGATAAAAGTAAAAGTTATGGGTCCACAATTCCTCCACTCACAACTTACTACATAAATAAGTTGTAGCAAAAATTATGATCCCAGTATTTTCCGGATACCTATCCCAAACCCCACCTAAAAAACCATTAATATAGTTTCTTTGATGAACAAATTTTATATAGTTCTATTAGTGTTCTACTATACACAAATTATACCCCCAACGTAAAAAAGAAAAGAAAAAGAAAAACATATCTCCCACTTAAGAAAGTCTAAAAACATAACAAAATTAATTTTGTAATATTTTCACAACACTCGTATATTTAATTGGAATGAATTTTAAAATAATTTATTTTACTTTATTTTGACTAATGATGAACTAACACTTCAATTTATTGTAAAAGTATTATGAAATTATGCAATGTAACTAAAAGAACTACTCCCATTTTTATCAATTAGCTTGACACAAAGATAAATGGCCACCAATTATCACCTTTATTTTTAAAGATAATGCTTGTGTACACTTTGACCAATATCTTTCAAATAACTCCAACATTTGGTCTATACCTCCTAAGTTTGCACTACAATACTACATTTGCCATTAGGATCATCACATTTTGTTCAGAGGCAACCTGAATTTGTCTCAAGTAAACATTCCAGTATTTTAAGAGCATTAGTATTAGTGGTGCTAAAAAATCAAATTGTTATATTTAGCATCACAAATACCAAAAAACATGCTACAATGGTGGTGTTATTGGTAAAATTTTTAACTCTTCAGTTACAGTGCACAACTGTAGCTCCAAATTTTAACCTCTCTCTTCCTTCTCTATCTTTTCTCTTTTCTTTTCCTCTAACTCAAAGTCTCAACACTCTCTCTTCTTCTCCTCTGACCGGCGTGATGGGTTGAGATCAGCGAGAGTGGTGAGATTGGCATGGTAAGGTGATGGCATGGTGGGTCGGTGGGTTAAGATCGGCAATGGCATGGTCGGTTTCGTGGGTGTAGTCCGATTGGGTTGCGGCCTGTGGGTCAGTGGTTTTCGTGGGTGTGGAAGTTGGAGGTGAAATGGCCAAATGGGTTTGTGGGGTTTAAGTTTTTGGGTTTGGGAGTTTGATTTTTGGGGGGATTTGGGTTGTAGAGCTACAACAAATAGTGACTCACCGAAGTTGCTGACGTGGCCGGTGAGAGTACTCGGATCTTTGGGCTCTTAGCTGGTGTGATGGGTTACTTTTTGATAGTTCTCTTTTGTGGGTTTGCTTGCTTTGTATCAGAGAAGCGAGAAGAGAGAGACGAAGAGGAAGAATAAAAAAAAAAAAAAATTTAAATGATGTAACTAAAAAAATAGAACCATTAATGCTGGATGTTTTACAAAATGAGGAAGTAAAATAAATAAAGCAATTTTTTATAGTATCAAATGATTAAATTTATGAATCTACCAATGTTGATGCTGAAATGCTAAAAATCATCACAGTGCCTCTCTAAGCATTTGTATTGGTGGAATCATTTTGCTAAAATGCTAAATTTACATCAAAATATAGTAAAAGTGAGTTGCATTAGTAGAGCCAAACCCATATTATTTTACTGTTACTGTTGTGCTACAGTGCACAACCATTTTGGCCGTGCACTGCAGCTAAGATGGTAAAAAAAAATATTTACTAATAAAATATATTATTTTATTATGTTGGTGGTGGTAATTATTTATTGTAATAGACATATTATTATATTGTATTATTTATACTATTTTATTATGTTAAATGTTTTGTAAAGTAAGGTGGCAAAAATAAATAAAGTAGCTTTTATGGTACAAAATTACTAAATTTTCTGCACCATCAATACCATGTTCTAAGCACTCAATAATCATGACACGCCGATGTATGAGGCCAGAATCAAATGACAAGCATATCCCAATCCACAATATAAATTTATAATTCTTAAATATCTAAAAACCCTTTTGAGACTTCAAATGCTAGATAGAATGCAATTTGAGTCCCAAAAAAAAAAACAGAACCAAAAAAAAAAAATTTAAAAAAATCCTACATTTCTCTGTATAATTAGGCTAAGTGTATATTTGGTAAAAATTAAAAAATCAGTTTATTTTATTATTCAGCTTATTTTTACTATTATTTATGAGTTCACTGCACTTTTTATACTATTCATGAGTCCCATTGTACTATTTCAATTTTATCTAAAGTATTTTCAACAAAATATTTTCAGATTTATCAAAATAAACAATTTCAAACTATCTTTAAGAATAGTAATTTATATAATAAAAAAAAAAAAAGTTAAGAATTGTATAAAAGAAGGGGTCCGGCTCCTCCAAAACAGATGAAGGACACGTGGCGACTATAAAATCTAACGGTAAAAACAAGGCCACAACACATTATCATTTATTTCTCTTTCACCCCCACTCTTCCGCAGCAACCCACCACTCACACCAAACACCACTGCAACGAATCTGAGAAACCATCACAGACAGAGCTGCAAGAGAGGGAGAAAGAATGGGCTGAACAAATTGCGGAACAACAGCAAAGGCTTGTTGTGTGTGTGAGCTAACTGCTAAATGCTAATTGCTAGTTGTGGTTGTGTGTGTTTCACCGGTTCGGATCTGCACTGGTTAGTTTGTTCGCCTTTTTTTGTAGGTTGACACTGACTTCTCTCTTGCCATTTCTACAGTGGGTTTTTTTCATGGGTCTAGTTTGAATTGCAATGAAATGAATTTTCTCCCTCTTGTTTCTTTATTTTTAGAATCAATATAATTTTTTTCTTTGTTTTTGCTTATAGGTTCTCTCTCTCTTGAGGCTCTGATTATGCTTATGGATTCCTAGATCCGGTAATATTTCCAGCATGATTTTTGACGGGTCCTTATCATCCACTGCCAAGTGCAGTGGGGGTGTAAACAGTGGATTTATTGCTGAAGAGTGTGGGTAAAATAGAAAGAAATGATGTTGTGATATGGTCTTATATATTACCTTTAGATTTTGTAGATGCCACGTGTCATTCATCTGCTTAAAAAAAATCTCTAATTTGTAGTAGTAGATGACTCAATAGATGAATCGAAAGAAACACAAACTGAGTAACCAAAAAGTGAACCCAAAAAACTCACATGGATTGGAGCAGCGGAGAGATATGAAATGCTCATATCTCCAAGAAAAATATCCTTATCCTCAGCCACCACGGTTCTAGCACAAGCGATTGACACCATCTCAACAATAGCCGCAATAGCCCCTCCATGCAACGAACCATAGATATTCTGCAAACCCCATGAAAAAAAAAAAAAAAGACTTTTAATGAAAAAAAAAAAAAAAAAAAACTAGATTTAGTGAAACAGAGGAGAGTAGGTTACAAGGAGAACGGGTGTGACAGTTAGTAGACAGGGATTCGGCCACGTAGGACGTGGTCGGGCTTGATTGCGTCGCGAATGAGATGGGAGTAGAAGTACTTGTTATTGCAAAAATCTGGGATACAATTGGAGTGTGAAACTCCTAATTTTTGAAAGAAACCAGTGATAACAGAAACATATTCAGCAGAAACGTCGTTGGCTATTGTTTTTGAGGAATTCGACGACGTTGCTTCTGCCTTTGGCCGAGGAGTCGCTGTCGGTTTTTCCATTTTTTTTTTCCTCTCTCTCTCTCTCTTCCTCTTTCTTTTTCCTTGTCGGTCTATCAGCTACAGAGACATGAATCATGATACAACATCATTTCATATAATACATCTTTGTACTTTCAAAACGTGAAGGCCGTTTGGTGAAGTTATCTTAGTATGGTTGTTATTGAAATATGTATAAATGAAAAAGTTTATAAAAATGTGAACGTAGCTTGTTAAAGTTGTTCTTGTATGGTTGTTTGTATTGAAATATGTGTAAATGAAAAAATATATAAAAATATGTGTAATAATATTTAAAAACTGAATACATGTTATTAAACTATTATAACAAACGAGGCATTATAACTACATATGACACAACAAAATTCCTAATTTGGACAAATACATTTCCTTTTCTTTAAAACTAAAATACATTTTACTTTTCTAAATGTTGCATAGATAACGGATTTTTTTTTTTTTTTATAAGATACATACCAGATTTTATTCTTTACTAAAAAGCCAAATTTAATCTTTTTTTTTTTTCTACAATATGTGAAATGAAAAATTATAATTAATGCAACACTACTTTCACGTACATTTCCATTGAAATTATTTTAATTATATACCAATCATAACTAGAAAAATCTCATAAAATTTTGAAAATTTTTTTGTATATAAACTTAAGGTTGCGTTTGCTTTCCTTGACTTTCATCCTCTTCCCCCCCTCCTGCGCAAATTAGAGACGTTATATTTATGGTCTATTTGGGAACAACTTATTTAGCTTTTTATTAAAAGTATTGTATAAAAAAGCTAAAAGTTAGCTAGTCACTTATTTTTTACTAAAAGTACGGTAGAAAAAAGCTAAAAGTGTTGAAAGTATTGTAGGAAAAAAATTGTGTAATTTTAGCTCCATTTAATGTTGTTTTGATGAATAGCTCTATTTTAGTGCTTGAATATGCAAAATGACTTTCAACCATGAAAAGCAAATATTTAATAACAACCAAAACAATAATATAATTTTTTTTTGGCTTAGCTATAGTTTACTATCAATTTTGTTATGCCACAATTAAGATACATATTTCATCAAAGCCATCAACTAGAGTTACCAAACATTACCATAATATTAATGGTAATTATAACAATAGTCAACTAGAGTTTGACAAAAAAATACCATAACATACAAAAAAATGGATTTGAATTAAGAACACAAATGCACATACAAAAAATAAGCTGATTTTTTCCAACAATATGGGCCCACATACTAGTGGCGGCTCTTGGAATTTTTCCTAGGAAGAAACTTAAATTAAATAAAATATAATAAAAAGATAAATTCATATATTGACAACAACCAAAAATAAAAGCAAAAAAAAAAAAAAAAAAACCCAAATACATAAAGTCTTACAATTTCCTTCTACGATTTTTTTTTTTTTAATTATGAAATCATTGCATGATAATCTCATTATTAATACTGCAAGCTACATCTGTATGGTCGTGGACCTATTACCCTACCCAATATCAATAAGCCCAAACAATGAGAATAGACAATTGTACTTAGAGGGCGGTCCACCTTGCTCGGTAGATCATGACTGTAGCTGTACCGACCTTAAGTCCAATTCTATTCAAGCTCGGTCCATGGAACCTTGGTAATGCCTTAGGTAATATCGTTGCCAAGCAACATTCGGCATCTAGCACAAGTTCCAAAACTCACATTTCCAAAGTGGGGCCCTCCTTTGTCAGGAATAGTCTAGATGGGCTCCTTTCACATGAGTGCTAGGAAAAACAATCATTAGTGGTCCACTGAAGCGAGGCTATAAATAGGAGAATGACATGAGAGTAAGGGGTTAGACACTAGAGGGGAAAAACTAGAAAAGTAACCGAGCTTAAGGAAGAACAAGAAGGTGGTCGGTTAAAGAAGTTAGCCACTGTAATGGGCCTTTAGTCAACCTATTTAGGAGCTTCCCATTGTAAGATACTCGAAAACCCACCAAAATAAGTAAATTGTGAGTTCAGTTACTAGGTTGACCCACTAATAGGGAATAGGGCCCGCACAATATCTTTTTCAAAATTTTAGTTAAATAAAATTTTTTCTTGGATTTCTCTTTTTGTTTGTAAGGGCTTAATATATTGTTAAGAGGAACAAAGTTTGAGGACAAAATTTGACTACAAACTTAGTTGTAGCCTAAAATTATAACTTTCATTAAACAAATTAACATGACTACATATTTTGAAAATGTAACCGTTGAATTGTGTATTCTTTATGTTATTAAAATACATGTCAAATTTCATGTCAATCGGATATTATTTACTATTTGATCCATAAACTTATTTTTTGCGTATAATTTTGAACTACAAAAACTCAAAATTTAAACATTTGATTGATGACATAAGCTATTGGTCTTTGATCTTCTTGAAGTTTTGCAAGCATGGAGGATATAAGAAAAAAAAAATGTAATCTAATTGTGGATTTGTCAAAATTCATATCCAATAAAAAATAAATATTGAGTGGAGTTGTAGGCTTGTAGCCTTAGTCTACAACCAAGTTAATTTGGACAAAGTTTAAACTTAGTCCAAAATTTAATTATATTGGGCTTAAAAAAATTTAGGGTGGTCACACATTTTTTAAGCTTAATTTTTTTTTTAATTATATATATAATATTGATATTTTTTTCCAGGTTAGTGTGGTCCTATGACCACCCTGGCTCTAATGTGGAGCCACCAGTGCCACATACAGTGCAATAGGATCCATGAAAAATATGAGGTTTGTTTGGTAACTGTTTTCTCCCCTTATTTTTTGTTTCTAAAAACAATTTTTTTATTTTTAAGACTAAAAAACTTGTTTAGTATCCTAAAATGGACAAAAAACAAAAATTGTTTCTAAAATTCAATTTGTGAAAGGAAATTGAAAACATGGAAAATGCTATTTTCAGTTTCTAATTTTCAAAAGTCAATGAAAACATGCATATAATTTAATGAATTTGTCTCATTTAATGACTTAGTATTAGAGTTCAAATCCTAATAACAACATATTTTAGTATTTTTTTCTTCAAAAAACTTTTTTTTAATTTTAATTTCAACTAATTAAACAAATTTTTGATTTTAAAAGTACAAAAAATTGTTGTTTTTTCTTATATTCCCAGAAACAAGTTTTTGAAAATAAAAAAACAACAATTGTCACCAAATGTAACCGTGGCTTTTTTTAATTATTATTTAACTTATTTTTGTTATTATTTAGCTTATTTTTACTACTATTTATAGGTCCCGGTGTACTTTTTGGAATTATTCATGGGTCTCACTATAGTATTTCAACTAATTTTTAGTTTTATTTACCGTACTTTCAGTAAAAAGTTTTTAGTTTCAGCTAAATAAACTGTTTTCAAACGAATATTTCAAATGCACTTTTAGACTTGGCAAATATGTCGAGTCAATTGACTTCAAACAAAAATTTTGAATTAAAATTGGTTGTTATTTAGTTTTATTTACAGTACTTTTAGTAAAAAGTTTTTAGCTTCAGCTAAATAAACTGAATACATACATGTTATACATAAAACACGAAATAAAGTTAAATCACCTATAATTTATTTATTTATTTTCAGCTAAAAGCTCGCAAGATTACGGTTATATTAAAAATCTGTACATAAGCATAAGAATGACTGTGGAAACTCAAAACTAAACCTGACTGAGGCGCTTAGTTAAAAATCTGTACATAAGCATAAGCAAATTATTTATTAAAAAACCTAATCCAAACCTATATAATATATACCGCTTTAAGAATGACTGTGGAAACTCAAAACTAAACCTGAGAAAACTGGGTTTCAAAGGGTTTCACTAGCCACCACAGGCATTGGAACTGACGGTAACATGTTATATCGGGCACGTTGAGCTTCGTGGGTGATTGTATAAACCTTAAACCTTTATAATTGGCCCATCAACTTTTTGAAGTAATCTGCGACAGTGGAAAGAACCTATAAATAAATAAATAAATTATAAAAACCCAGATGGCAAATTTCCCAGCCCATGACCCTCCAAATATACTGACAAAACCCAAATTCTCCTTTAAACAAACAATTCAATAATTTAATGATCTAGATTAACAGCATTTCCATTAATAATATTCTTAAAATAATAAAATAATGTTGTAAACAAAACAATTAAGATGATTGTTAATGAAATCTGCATTAAATCATTAAAGATTAATTAATAGCACTTAACTCTGTGATCTGAATCCAAAACAAAACAAATATGTCTACATTACTGCGTGTGTGCTGTGCATCTATCCTTTGCGCCGCCAGTCCCCTCACATGAATCCATGGTTTTCCGCTCAACTCAGGCTCTTGCTTCAATCCAAACCAGCAACCCAACCATTGGTATCTCTCTCTCTCTCTCTCTCTCTCTCTCCCCCCTGTTAATGATTAAGAAATTGCAGTTTACGTCGGTAGAACCAACCAAAAAATTAACTAAGACTGAAGTAGTTTGCTAGGGGCTATTTTTACGTGTGCTGTGTGTTATACTGTTATACAGCTGTGATTCTGGAATTTTTTAACTTTCAGTTTGTGGCTGCTATTAGTGCTATATAATAAAAACTTGTGGTTGGCAATCTTTTACGTTTCACAGTATATAATTTTATATAATATAACTTCTTATTAAGTGAACATATAACACTAACAATATTGCTGTGAGTGAATCTTTTATATATATATATATATATATATATGAAAGTGTCAAATTAAGCAAACATATATTGTTTTCTTAGAACTTTGTACTAGATTATGACCATCGATATTTCGTTAATCAACAAATGAAATCAGTCAAGCAGTTTTTAAAATCTGGCCCCCCCAGAAATTTTTTTTGGCTCCGCCACCATAGTCCTGCCTGTAACAATGTCAATTACATGCAGAGAGAGAGAGAGAGAGATAGAGGTAAATGAAAAGGGACCATACTCGAAGGCTCATAGCTAAAAAATCAGCTAAGGGACCTTAAATTTGGCAGCACCAAGTTTGGCAGCAATGAATTTGACACTAAAGTACCAAAATCACTTAAATTCGAACCACTCAGCAGTTAAATTTGGCACTTAAAAAGTACAGAATTCAGCATGACTTCAACGCTATTCCGCAATTAGCTTCAAACATTTGGCAAAACACTATATTATGTTATTTTACAACAACATTCCACCAAATTTTTTGCATATCAGATGTGAAAGACCATTATCAGCTATATATCATGCATGTCAAATACTAAGCTGAATCGCTGCAAATTTTACACCAATTTTTTTTGCATATCAGATGTGAAAGACCATTATCAGCTAAATATCATGAATGTCATATACTATGCTGAATCACTGCAAATTTCAGCAAGTTTTGACATGATAATTGGTGAGGGATTCAAATTAAAATTCCAACATTCAAATATGTCAAACCGCAAAGACTTCACAACTTGGCAACAGGCATATGATAGAAAGTAGCACGAGCAGTATAGATCAACTGCTCAGTCTTGTTGAGTTTGAACTCCACTACCACTACAGTCAAATTTCTTCCACTCCTCACTACAGACCCTTCCACCAACACCTCTGCCTGTGTATAGAGAAAAAAAAAAAAATGCAATTTCACTTCTGAGGCTCATTGGCATATTGATCATAGTCCATTACACAACATAACAAGAGAGAGTACAACTTATTAGGAGTAAGAATTGACATTATTTCAAGGAAGAAAAACTTACATTAGTTTGAGCACCGGAGAGATATGATATGCTCAGTTCCCCAAGAAAGAGTTCCTTACCCTCAGCCACCACAGTTCTAGCACAAGCATTTGACACTATCTCTGCAATAGATGCCACTGCCCCTCCATGTACTGAACGATACACATTCTACATAGCCATGATAATGAATCAATGATGATATACAAAAAGGAAAAAGTAATTATAGGTTTACATTGTTCTTCTATCAATGTAAATTTTTAGACTAAACAAATGTACATTGTACACATTTGCAAAAATTTTGCAAATTGTACACATCTAATTTTACATTGCTTAAACTAAAAATTTTCCTTAAAAAAAAAAATAGTGATTTGATTTATTTGTTTTCAGACATCCTGATCCTAGAATTTCACTTCTGTAGACTGTCTACCTCTAAATAATGGAAAAAAGAAAGAAAAAAACGCAATCTACTTTTGTGGTTTCATTTTCTCAGCAGTCAAACAAAGCCCAAACGATTTCCCTCTTACTCATACCCAGAAAGTGCAAAGCCAAAATCTTAATAAATAAACTTCCGTTTTATCTTTTAAAGGTAGAGAGTTTCCCTTCAATTTCTTTTCCTATACGTTTTCTTAGTAACCAAACAGTACTCAGAATACAACGAACCAAAAAATTAAAATTAATGACGAAAAAACAAAAGAGAGAAAGGAAAGTAGAAATTGTTACATTGATAGCGGGTGTGATGGAGAGCAGGCAGGTGACTCGGCCACGTAGGATTGTTTGGGGCTTGAGATGAGCGCGAATCAGATCAGAGTAAAAGTCCTTCGTATTGCAAATTTCTGGGACAGAACCGGAAATTTCTTCGTCCTCGAACATAAGCTTGACCGCAGACACATATTGAGGATGTTTTTCCTTGGTGTTGGAGACTGTTATTGAACCAGACATCGATTCTTGGATATGATTTATGTAACTGGTTATCGAAGGAATCGAATCGCCTCTGCTTCTCTCTCTCTCTCTCCAAGGCTCCAACAGCCTGAGTTATTGTGAAATGATTCAGTGAAGCTATAAGTCTATTTTAGACAAGTGTCTCTACCCTTATTTATTCTTAAGATTGTCACGGTGGATTAAACTCTATTATCTTTTCTTTTTTTTGATAAAAAACTCTATTATCAATTGTTTACTCTATGTAAAAGTAAAACTCTATTACTTAAATTCTAAATTTTTTTTAACATGAATAAATTCCTATTACCAATAATAAACTATAAATAAAAATCAATTAAGAAATTTTAAAAAATATAAAAATTCTACTAACAAAAAACTTTGAAGTAATTTTAATCTTTATATATCATAATTTTATGTTTTAATATAATAAAATTTACACATGTAAAAAGCTTACAAAAAGTGGCTATCTCTCTCTCTCTCTCTCTCTCTCTCTCTCTCTCTCTATGTATATATATATATGGGGTTCGCTTACCTGTGAGAGGCTAGTCTCATATGCCTGACGCATGAAAGATTTTTTCACACACACACACACACACATATATATATATATATATATATATATATATAGTGTTTTTGTCGCATGGTTCACTAATTATTAATACAATTTTGGACCAGTATAATACCAATATATACATAAAACTCCATATTATTGTCTTCTTGTGAGAAGTCAATAAGGCGTTAAAGATAATTACTACTTTTGAGCCCATTTATATATATATATATATATATATATATATATATATATATATATATATATATATTTTAAATGAAGGTGGAGAATTTGAATAATGGATATCTTTTTTAAAAACTCATACAAAATTTCACAATCGTCTTTGTAAATTTTTTTCCCCCTAGACTCACTCTTTTTTTCATCTTCTTTCTCTTTTCCACGTAACTCTTCTTAGCTACCTCTCTCTGTGTTTCCTTTTTCTTTGGCACTTTATAAAATTAAATAAAGCTTTACAAATTCTTCTTGATTTGTGCACTTTACCAAAAAAATGTTGTTGACAAAACTTAAATATTTTTGTCTCTCCTTCCGTTAACTCCCAAGCAAAAATCTCTTATTTTCTCTATTAGTTTCACGCTCTATTTTCCTTTTCCTCATAAGGAGGACCCTTGGGCCAAACCAGACTTGCAATTTTATAATCTATTTGAGACTACTTCAAACCTGTTTAAAATTATTAATAACTTATTTATAATGAGTTTGAATCTTTAATATAAAAAATGTACTTGGTTAAATAAAATCTCTCTAAAAAATCGTTTCTAATTCTATCTCCAAATGCATAACAAACAGAGCAGATTGAAAACCCTAATGTAGGGACATGATTTTCAGACCAAGCCTAGAAAGGTAAGAGATCTTGGCCTAGTGAACCCATTACAATAAATTTGTAGAGAGTAAGTCAAAGAGCTAGGTTTTAGTGCATAGATAACAGTTAATATGGTTTTGGATGATGAAACAACAAGAATTGAACTCGGTTTGTACGAGAAAGTTTGTCCTCGGCACAGTTCGAGGAGCTCTGTTCTAGTATATATTGGATGATAATAGTTACATGAATTGTTGAGATTGCTACAATGCTTTCTCTTCTCTTCTTTCCATCCCCTTTTCATGAAGGGCCTCTTTTATTATATAGTTCATTTTGGATGATCTTAATCCTACACTTGTTGATCTTTTGAGCCACCACTTGAGTGCTTGTCCCATCAGACACTCTTTCTAGCCTTCTGTGAGTTGTAGTTGCCGAGGTAGCATTGTTTAGGGATCTTTTCCACATAAATACGGTCAGAAAGTTAGCTGCAAGGCATTCAATGCGGTGTAGCAACTTTCCCTTAAATATTTTTAAGTCCTTATCCCTCTTGTACGTTCATGATGCTCGTTCCTATCATTAGAACTTCTTGGAAGGTCACTTTGATAATTAGGATCTATACCCGATTTGCGTTTAACTTATCTGATGAGATATTTCTCCTCGGACTTGGACTACTCACAATCTCGACCAAAGCCCCACGCTTTCGGCTGAAGCCCAAGACCCCACACCTAACATTTGACCAAAGTTCTTTTTTCTAACTTATAGTAAACACAAAAATTGGAAATAACTTTAGTTTAGGCTTTCTATTTGAATTTGATTATTAGCTCTTTCTCAAAAAAAAGAAAAAAAGAAAAAGATCATTAGCTTATGAATGCATCAATAGATTTCAGAAACTGTCGATTGGGACAAATTAAGACAAATTAATGATCTAAAGGTAATTGTGAAACTTAACATCGAATTTAAATTTCATAAAATTACGACATATATTTTATATTTAAACCGTAATAACGTGTGGTTACAACTTAATACACACACACATATATAATATTAATTTATACTGATGGTTTTATCATATTGAACGGGGATTGGAGTTACCATTAAGATTGAGAAGTTTTATATGCTTTTCTGTGTTGGGAGCAAAGCAATTACTCTTCTATGCAACTTTTGTTTTGTTTTTTTGTTTTTTTTTTTTTTTCCGATTTTTTTTCTTCAAATAATAAGTTTATAAATACTTCCTATCGAGTCTAAATCTTCTGTCTCACTTTTCCTACTCCACTTTATACTCCACCAATAAAAATTTGCCACGTGTTCTCCTAATTAATTAAATACTATCATTATTGACTTATTGATGCTACATTTATTAATTAATAGTAATATTTAATTAATTAGGTGAACACGTGGCAAGTTTTTATTGATGGAGTATAAAGTGGAGCAAGAAAAGTGAGATCGAAGATTTTGACTCCTATCTATCTATGGATATGAAGTTACTTTGCCTTCTTGCCTTTGTTTGGTCGCAAATTCATAGTTTTCCTTTTTTTCTTGGTGATAATATGGATATGGATCCCTCTAGTTCAGTGTATGATTGTGTTATAATTCATATACTTTAAGGAAAATTATATTGGCGAATTTATTATTTTCAATTCACAAAAATTTGATGCATGTCAGTTTGCCACCCCACCTCCCAAAAAAGGAAAACAAAAAAGGGAGAGAGGGGATTGGGGAAAAATCCATCTCATGCTAAAAACATCAGGAATTATTAGTCTAAAATTACTACAAGTGAGTGTGATTTTGTTTATCCTCGCTGAATACCACATTCTTCAAAATATGCAAATACTTGAATAATTTCAACATCTTATTAGTATTTGTATGCACTCAAGTATTCATATGCATTCAAATGAGCCATGATTTCATCTTCTGCCAAAATATCACTCTTCTTGTTCTCAAAGCACATCATTTAGGATTAGAGTTCAGAGAAGACAACATAAAATAAATTATTATGACTGGTATTAAGAAAGAAACCACTTAACCAACCATTTTTGTTTTGACAACTCACACCTGAAAATAGCAACTCAAGTAACATTTAAATTCTTTTATCTGATCAGCAGGCCTGCTTCATATCTAAATGTTATAATCTCCTTGTTAATCTGCTACAGTTTTTGAAATCTAAACTATGCTAACAATCACAAAAGTTTAAACTAGGAAATCAAGAATCTTTTTTTTACAGAAATTGTTTGCATTTAACAGAAGATTGATATGTATCTAATTTCTTTTTGTTGAATACTATACAAACCTGGGAAAAGTCACCCACCAAAATTGCAGCTTAAATTATTGACAGCAACAATCCAATGAACCCTATTTACCACAGCTGGCACCAAATGAAACATCTGCAGCTAAAGTTCTAGAAACAATATTGGCAGAATCCCACTCAGCATCAAATGCATGTTCAAGGCGTTTTTCTATAGATTTTACCGCAGATATTTCAAGCTTCTGAGACTTCAGCGGGGGCAGGACAAGTTGCGTCTCATTTGAGAGACTTCCACTATTGTCGGAGTTATAGTCATTGTGATTGACATTGTCAGTTTTCTCAGAAATTTGTAGTCTTCGTTTTCTTATGATAGATGGAGTATTAAAAGTCCTTGCAGCACTCCTCAATATAGAATCTAGACTGCTACAATCAACATTTTCTCCTTTATTCTGAGTTGGTGGTGTATGAAACAAAGTTGGACTTGATGTTGTTTGAATATAACTATCTGTATCTGGAAAACTATCAGTTTCCAAAAGAATATTTAAATCCTTCCACCGGAGTGGCCTATAGCACAAGCGACCAGGAATTGTATCCTCAGCGGCTCCAACAACTATATTTTCTTTATGAATTTCAGGCGTCATCCCATATGAAAGGGAATTTTTAAATTGGCCACCCAATTTGGAATTCCCAATTTCAAAGTAATCTCCAGAAAATACATTGTATTGTGGTTCAGAAAAAGATTCAGACAATCTCTTACCAAAATCAGGAAAAGCTGGCCCTTGATGGAAATTACTAGTTGTTTTCTTACAACTAGAAACATCTGATGGTGTACTTAAAGAGAGTTGCAAAGTTCCAGAAAGTGCTTCGGAAGTCTCATGAGTAATTTTTTGAAAATTGTCTTGACGAATGGGGGAAGCTGCACTCCCATTATCAAAAATTGTTCTAGGTAGTTTTGTTATATCATTTGTTCTAGGTAGTTTTGAATTGCTATCCTTTCCTTGAGCAATTCCAAGAACCAAATCTAGTGAACAATCATTTGCGCTTCCCTCCCAGTTAACTCTTCGATCATCATTTTGTTTAACCTCTTTAGGCTTTCTACTTTCTGCCTTTGTTTCACGAGTGTACAAATCAGAAGATAAAACTGTTATTTTCTTCGCAACTGAACAGTTCCAATGATTTTTTATTGAATTTTCAGTCCTGTTCATTTAAAAATAACATATTAAATCACAAGAAGTTCCTCATATACAACTAAAAATGAAGACTAACAATATGCATGCTATAATATCCCAAAGTACATTGTAACTACAATTTTATGGTCCATTAAATTGACAGGGTAGACTAAGACATTAGTGCATCTTAGGTAAAAAGGCTAAAAACTGATTAAATACTAGCCCTGCATATTATTGCCTTGATCAAGCTAAGCTCAAATTGATACAGCATGCCCTCTGTAAGAATTATATCAAGCCAATAATAAACTAATCCTCATAGATGTAAGGAAAATATAGCTGGTAAAATTTAGTTTTACCTATAAAACAAGAACATATATGATGCATCTCCCAACACGCATGTGAAAAACATAGAATGATATATCCTCATAAGCCCCAAAACAACAACTTACTATTGACACAATTAATTTCTGATTAACTCAAATATTGATTAGAGATGACAATTACCGATTGTCAAACCCCCCCCCCCCCCCCTAAAACAAAAAAAAAACGTAAGGAAAGGAGTAAACAATAAATCAGATAAGCAATTACTACATTTCAAATCATGGATACAGATTCTAAGAAAAAATTCATGTAGGTTTATCCTAGGTGCCTAGCCAAGCAACCAACTTTATAAAAATACTAATAATAATTTGAATTATCCAGAAACTATCTGCATGGCTAGAGAATAACCAACACCTGGTCATTTCAATTACGTACACACCAAATCTCATGTTTAGAGAGAGAGAGAGAGAGAGAGAGAGAGAGAGAGAGATGTTTGTAATTTCCATCTCCTTATATAATAATTCAAGTCTTTGGTTTTCATGTAAAACAGTAAAAGTTCTGCAGTGATACCTTCCAGATAGCAACTTTGCTATTTCAGCCCACTTGTTCCCATACATTTGGTGGGCGTTAATGAGAATCAACTCCTCTTCTTTGGTCCATGCAGTCTTTTTTATGTTGGGATTTAAATGGTTGTGCCACCTGAACAGAGAAAGAAAAAACAGTAGTTCACTTAGATTTATTTATATACTCTTTCCATAGTAAAGGGAAATATAAAGGGGTTTCCTTTCGATAGAAAAATATAAAATAAACATAGGTGATGCCGAAGCTGTTACTGCAAATAAACACATGGGGTTTGCTATTAAATCGTAATAGTAAATTAATAGATAAAAGCAATCAAAGAGAAAAAGGATAATTGGTACTTATTGACCAGATTGCACTTACCTTTCTCTACATTGCTTGCCTATCCGGCCTGGCAAGGATTTTGATATCTCAGACCATTTCTTTTTCCCCTGCTTTGCTACCAGCTCACAAATAAGATCATCTTCCTGGAAATCCCAAATAAAAGTTATCAGAATCAAAGAAAACAAACTTAAATACAGGTCCTTTTGAAAGAAAGAGAACTAATATGAATCTTATTCACACCTCCTTGCTCCAAGGTCCTTTAACGAGATCAGGATGGAGAACTTTCTGCCAACGATGCAGACACTGAACGTCACTTCTACCAGGGACACATTCGGCTGCAAAGAATATTGAATTACAGTTCTGAGTGATTAATTCTTTTTTCTTTTTTTTTATTTCATATTTACAAAAATAATAATAAAAATAATATTAAAGCATGAGAAGGCTATGTTTTTCTGTTCCAGAGGTCTTGGTTAAGTATTAATTCAAGCCAAAAGATATTATAATTCCATTCTCATCACCATTATCCAGAGGAAATTCAGAACAACTATCAGAAAGGGATGATACTCACCAATCTTTTTCCAGTTTTTGCCACTGAACTTTTGGACAGCAAAAGCTAATATTTTATCCTGTTAACAAGAAAACAGGGGACATTATCCATATAAACTTTATGCTTCAGCAAATGATAATTCATTATTAACAATAAAATAAATAAAAAAGAACCTCTGCATAATAAGCTAGTGCCTGTGAAAACATTTTATATTAGAATACTAATTTTTATCCAAAAGAGAAGTTAAAGGTATATAGACACATCTATGCATCATAATGCACGCATACAGCTAACAAAAACAAGATTTAACCAATGCAATTCACATAGAACTGAATGGTTCAGCCAAATAACATTTACAAGAAAGAGACAAACATCTAATCTCAATTAACTCATTCCATAATGCAATAAGAAGCTGTAAAGCATAGAATAAGATATAGCCACAGACCTCCTTCTCTGTCCATCCTCCTTTTGCTGATCGTCTTGTTGGACCCGTCATCCGCCTAAAATTACATTCAAAACCAACATTACCTTGTGCCAAAATAGGTGTCACAATACTCCATAAGAAGAAGTCAAAAATGGAGAAAGTATAATAATAATAAATAAACTTCTTGCTGGACTGATTTATATAAATTATCTCACTAAACAGACGTAGCCTAAGAAAGTATCAGTAATAATCAAGAAAACCAAGAAAATATTATTAACAAACTAACTAATTCTAACTAATTACAAAATACAAAATGCTAAACAATTTCTAATAGACCTTAGGTTGCTTCCTCCACTTCATTGAGTCCAATACATTTGGTTAAGTATAATTATTCACTTTTTCTATTTGGATAATAAATACATATAACACCCAAAGTGCAAAACTTTTTTTTCCTTAGTTTTCTAAGTACATTGAGATGGCAAATGCTTTCCAGACGACTAGTGGCAGTTCGAGTTTGGGAATCAGACTCCAAAAAAAAAAATAAAAAAAGAATCTAGGTAAAGTAAAGTTGCTTATCAATCACTTCTTTCAGATCCCACAAAACTGGAGGCTCGTGCAATTAAGAAAGAGTATTAAACTATGAAATTTCAGTACAGCCAATTTTAAGAGAGAATAATAAGATAAACCAAACTTTTATCATCAAATCAATCCAAAATTAATATATATATATATATATATATATATATATATATATATATATATTACAACACATCCAATTTTTTTTTTTTTAAAAAGAACATAAAATAGAACACAAAGAAACACCAACCCTTGAAAACAGACTGTCTTGAGAACGGCATTATCACATCTGCTACTTGTAGAAACTATGCCCTCCTTTCTCTTATCATCTTCACATTCTCTAGTTTCCTCCATTATCTTTAAGGTTAACACATATAACCAAGACTCCACAAAGAAAGATTTTTTATTTAATAAAGCCTTAAAAAAAAAAAAAAATCAAACTCGATCTCTAAGCCACGCCCTTACTATTAAACACAACCAAATTAAGAGATCCTCAATATCAATTATTTAACAGTCAAACACATAACAGAGTAAACGAAACAGAGATGAAAACAAGATCAAAGGAGACGTTATGGTTTTAAACGAAAACAAAGAGTTTCTTGACTTTCACAATGTTTTTTTTTTTTGTGGAAAAACAATAACGGCTAAAAACTTAAGTGAAGAATAGAAACAGAAAGTGGGTACGGCGGTACGGGCTTTAAGAATTAAGAGGAGAGAGAGAGAGAGAGTGGGGGAGTGAATATATAGGAGCATGATTGTCGAAAGAGATAAAGGTTTACCGAGAGAGTTAAGAGTTAGCGGGAAAGCGTTATATATGTATAGGACTCGGCAGAGGGACTCCGAACTCCAAACGACAACGCACCACAAGCTTCCCGTTGGTTTTGTAATTTCCATTCTCCTTAAATTGCGTGCGTATCGAGAAGACTCCCAATTTCCCTAACTCACAATTCATATGTATTTTTTTACTCCTATAGATAATTATATGAAATCACACCATCCATATGTGGGATCCACATATTTTTGGGCCCATATGCCACGAGAAGAGGGCTTTGTGACTAGGAGTATGTATGGGTCGGGTTAAGAGGAATATTTTGGCTTAATCCATCATAATGGGTTAAAAAAAATTTAACCAAATTCAACTCATCACATAAGTCCAACCCAACCCAACCCAACTCACATAAGTTGGGTTGAACTCATGGGTTGGACAATTTTTTCTTTTACTATTATTATTAAATTAAGCAGAAAAAAATATTACACCTGCCACTTGAGTTGATAAACAAAATATACAATAATCTATGAATTAATATTCCAACTTAGTTATATATTAATATATGAACTGTTATACATTAATATTGGCTTTTATATATGATAGGAGGGAGAGTTAGTTAATTAAAAAAAATTATTAATTATATAATATATATTAAATATATGAGTGGGTCTGGTCGGGTTTGGCGGGTTTGGAATTTTATAACCCGAACCAAATCTGACCCGCTATCAAACAAAATTTTGTAATCCAACCCAACCCGCCAAGCCCTAAAAACCGACCCAACCCAGTGGGATAGGTCGGGTCAGGTCGGTTTTTGGCGGGTTGGCTGCATACCCTATTTGTGACGATCCTATAGTTGTATAGAACCCACACTTTATTGAGAGGAGTACATACATCTAATATATGTTCGATATATGAAATATGTTCTCTCTCACATGATGGAGATGATTAGATTTTTATTAATCGAAAAAACTAAGGGGGTATCTCACATATGAGATGATATTCAATATGAGGGGAAATTATTTTATGGACCAACTAACATAATAAAATCATTCAATCTAACAAGTCAGATTCACATAATAACGGGTATCACATTTTATGATATTAAGGTCTCATAGAACTGTTGGATGAGATACCTCCTCCAAGATTAGCCCCTCTAACTGGTCTACTCAAGTGCTCCATTGAATTAATTGGCTAAGATGATTAAAACCACTCACTCTATCAACTGGAATCCACATATTTATGGGTATCATATGGTAGTACTATGACACTAGGGTCTCATAGAATTGTTGGATGAGATACCTCCTCCAAAATTAGCCACTTTAATTGGTCTAGTTATTAAAGTGCTTCATTGAATTAATTTTGAATTGTATAGCTAGTTGAGTTTTTTTTTGGTTAGGGGATAGTTTGATAGTTATAATGAGAGAGAGATGATTTGAATCCTAGACTGTTTTATTGGAAATACTAGCAAGTGCCAATTGAGTTATAAGGCTCTTGGCACTAAGATTATTTATTTGAACTTACTATATATGTCTTTCGTTAGAAATACTAGAAAGTGTCAATCAAGTTACAAAACTCTCGACGCTGAGATGAGTTACTTGGCGCAATAATATAAAATTGCTAGGTGACTATAAAATTGCATGAACTTAGTCATTAATGATTTTCCTAACTTAATTTCAATAGTTCAAGATTTTCATTAACTAAAATTGCATGAACTAAGTCATTAAAATTGTATGAACTTACCACTTAATGCAAGATTTTCATTAACTAAAATTTCAATGCTTTTCTTAACCTTTTCTTTAACATTATCTTTTTTTTTTTGTGAGGACAGAGTTTTTTATTTTTTTATTTTCTTTTATTTTTATATATATAGGGTAGAATTTCTACTCTAGCATAATCTAAGTGTATATGTGTGTGAAGCTCCTTCCTAGAGACTTGAACCCCGACCCTTGCCAGGTCCCAACACCCTACAAGCATTTATACTTGTGGAGTGGCCACCGCATCAAGGGTGCGCGTTGGTTTATAAGGACAGAGTTGTAACAGCAGTATTCTCTTAAAAGATTAAAATTTTGATACATCATAACAGCCGAATATATTTTAAAAGTATGTGCCACAATACAAATATTTAAAATTGCATATATGTTTAATGAACGACATATATGTTTTATACTTTTATTTTCTTTTATAAATAAATAATTTAAAAGGCATACGTTAACATTTAGATGTGAAACATGGGTATTTAATCATGGGACATTAATTAATCCTTCCTTTGCTTTTGAGATCAATGAATGTGAATAATTACATATTTGAGGCACTGTTCAACTACATTCATAACATTTGAGATTATTCATCTATCAATGCATCAATAGTAAACTGTAAACATTAAGGTAGCCACTCAACAATCACTGACTCACCAAAATGTTAGTTTGACTCATCCATGAAATTATTCTGCTGAAAGAAAATTTCATAATTAGCTTCTAAGTCAAGTGCATCATCGTAATTCAAAGTTTAATACACTGCAAGTTATAGTTATTCACAAGATAAACATTGGAAAAACATAAACAACCAAACCAAGAAAGGAGAACAGACAATGACCCTTATTTATCCGCGTCACAAACTTCCCTTTGTAATGGGTAGTTGTAAATCGGGTTTTCTAGTATACTCCTTTCTGATATTGTTCAAAAGTGAGGGAAAATAATCATGGTTTACATTAAATCCCTCCCTCACCGCACATATTTATGGCTTTCATATGTGATGAGAAGTGGGTCTTGAAGCCTCACAATTGTATGGATACACACTATATAAAGAGGTATATACATACATCCAATCCAATGTATAAGATATATTCTCTTTATCTGAAGAATGCGAAGATGTTCAAAGTGAGAACTACATAAAATCATTCACTCTACCATATGGGATCCACACACACACTCACTCACACACACACACACACACGCACATATGGTCAGTTTACATGTCACTTGTGCCTTTGGTTCTAGGGGTGGATGAGTTTGATATTCATGCCAATGGTTCATTTGTTGGCTGCTGTCATTGTGTTTCCATGTGGACAATAAATTAATATAATAGTAATGCTAGGAATATAACAAAATGTCACAACAATTTCATTACATTTCTAAATTAGTATATCAACTTATACATAGGATCACTACAATCTCCAATCTAAATTTTTAATCTGAAAATGTTGTGAATTTTCGTTACGTCCATAGCATGGGGATAATTAATAAAATCCGATGAAAAAGTTTTCCTTCATGGGATTGTGTGTGAATAGAAAACAAATATTGTACATGATACGAAAGAAAGTTAATGATCATGCATGTATGATACTTATCCAGTAATAGTTTGGGTTGCATTTGCATTAGAGGCCCACGTTATGCGTGAAATAAAAGAATCGATGGAAAGATAGTTAGATGTGTGATTCAACTATAAGTCATTCTAGTTGTAAAGCACTAATAAGCTAGCTTTTTTATTTTTAGCTTTTATGCATAACTTTTTATAACTTTTTTTTTCTTACTGTTTTTTTCACCTTTTCAAAGTGTATGTATACTTAAGCATACTTTCTGTTAAAAAAAAATCAGCAAAAAACTAAATAAGTTATTCTTAAACGAATCTTCTTTTTTGTAACTTTGTGACTGTGAGATGTTTCATAGTTACGGTGAAGGTGTTCAAAGACAATGTCATGAGGCGTTCAACAGCATTGTGTTTGCTTATCAATGTGCTTTGACCACACTCTACACATAAAACATAGAAAGAGAGAAAGAAAGTACAAGGAGCTAGTCTTCTTACAACAGTTCTAAATTAGTTATCCCAAAACAAATAAATTAAGGTGGATTTTGATTAGTTGAACTAGTGAAGTCTCTTGTCGTCGAATAAGAGATATGAAATTCGAATTTTGCATATACTAAAAACCAATTAACGTTTTAGGCATAATGATAAAGAACAATTATCATTTGCGAGTGACATAAGTTGAAATTCTATTACATCTATTAAAAAATAATAATAAATTAAGTGTAAGGAGAGTGGGTTCATAAAGGAGAGGACTAGATTTTAGTGATGGATGGCCCTATAGAATTGAGGTTATTCTCTCTCCATTCCTTTGTTGATGGTGTAAAAAAGTAATGATAGAGATACAATTTCACAACTTTTTTTTAACAATTTGTTGACGTAATAAGTCATGATTGATGAATATCACTTTTACATGAGTTTAATGCTAACACTATTTTTATTATACACCAATCATAATATGTTATCTAAAAAATAAAGTAACACCAGTCATAAGTATAGTAACACAAAAAAAAAGTAACAAGATTTTTTGTGTTACTATACTTAAAGGTAATTAATTTTTTGTGCCTACACTAAAGAAGCCCATGCCAACTTCCGCAAATATATTAGTAATAGCGTTACATTTATGCCACAATGATATTTCAACAATAATGTAGATGTTGATGGATTAAGGCTCAATTGTTTGCACTTCCTGTTATTTCCAATAAAAACATTCAAGATTCAAATCTACTCTCTCTCATTGTAATTATCGAATTAATATATATATATTAATTGATCAATAAAATGCAAAATTTATTATGTTTGTATTAAAGTTAATTGGTAAATGAGAAGATGTAGAAGTTTCAATTTTTAATGGAGAGTTTTGTGGGGGGGGGGGGGGGGGTGAGAGTTAGTGTTTTGCATTGTAACTCCTAATATTTTTTAGAAACTCCTCACCATGATATAATAGATATATTATTTATGTGAATAAATGTGTTATAATTCCCATTAATCTTAAATAATTCCTATAAAGTCCATATAAACCTATTTACAGCATCCCTCAAACAACAATATAAAAACAACAATAGTAGTGAATTCAATAGGTTATAAATTACGCACGGAAACATTAATTCAATAGTCTTGATGATAAAATGGTTTTTTTTTTAATACAAGATAGAGTTTCTACTCTAGCATAATCTAAGTATATATGGGTGTGAAACTTCCTCTTGGAGACATAAACTCTGGCTCTTGCCCCCCCTCCCCCACACCCCACAAATACTTATATTTATGGAATGATTATCGCATCAAAAGTGTGCGGTGGTAATGATAAAATAGTCTTACTTTTTTTTTTGAGGGGGATAAAATAGTCTTACTTAAGTGAGTGAGATGGTCATTTTGATTTTCTTGCTTAGTATAAATGAGTTATTTGGTATCAAAATTAAGAAAAGTAAATTGCACACATGATGCGAAATTAAATAATAATTTGAAATTAGTTTGAATTCTAATTGCATTTCAACTTTAATTTAATAAATATATATGATATCACGATTTGGGGCTAAAAAGGAAAGATATGGGCACATATGCATGAAGTTGCATTAAATGGAAAGAATGTGTGTAAGTTGATTAGTGATGATCAATAAGGTAATAATACTCATTTCTATCTTCTTTCTTTTTAGGGATGACATTTGTATTGTTCTTAATATGTTGTTAATTTTATATTCCATAAATTACAACTTTTTTTCCTTATAAAATGGAAAAAATCATAAACATGGGAAAATTGTAGATTATATGATATACAATTTTTCCATGCATATAAATGGAGCACTTAAATCTAAATCACCAATACCATATTTGGTTGGACAAAAGGGGAGAGAAGGATAGAAAAATGATCTATATATTTTTTTTCTTTTTTTGTTGTGTTAGAATGAAAGAGAGAAAACGAAAGAAAATGCAAAGAGTTCTTTAGATCCTAGTATCCTAGCCTATCACTTAATTAAAAATTTTTTTTTTTTGATAGATATCCTATCACTTAATTAATACATAAATTCCATTTTAAAAATTACAATATCTAAATTACTTTTATACCCTTGAAAATTTACTAGTCAGCATGCCCGTGCGTTTAGATTCCTCGGATAGTCAGTACTGTCAACGTGTTAAAGACAAGTGCTACAATCAGTTACGAACACAAACGCTCCCACAGACATAGAGAGAGAGAGAGAGAGAGACTCTAATCTTCTGACTATTGCTTTTCAATTTCCCAGGTGAGTGATCTCTCCAAAGATGCCACAAGGAACGCTTGAAGTTCTTCTCGTTAGTGCCAAAGACCTCAACGACACCGATTTTTTCTGTAATCCTCTCTCTCTCTCTCTCCCTCTACATATATCATTGCTAGCTGGTTGCTATATCTTTAGTGGATATATACATGAGAAATGATAGAGAGATATGCTTTCTCTTGTTTCATTATATATAGCTGTGGATCGATATAAATTCTGCTTCTGATATATATACATATATATTGCACATATTCTTTCTTGTTATCTTTATTTTTTTATCCGATTGTTTCGGATAGTGAATCAAAGTCTAGACAATCATAATATAGCGGTTGTTGATCTTAATCTAGATCTTTTAGTATATTCTTATCTTATTTGGAGAAACTTCTACACTGACTGAGGTTTTTTTCATTATATAAAAAAATTATGGGAGGGGGATGAGCATTTGGAATCCCTCGCTAATATTATCTTTTGATTGATAAATGTAAAATCTTTCATTATAATTGGCTCTCCTTAGTTTCTTTTTCTTTTTCCTTTTCTTTTTAATCTCTTTTATATTAGTATTAATTCTTTTATTCGAATATACTTATGTGCATATCAAAACTCTAATTTTAAAATTAATTTTATTTCTTAAGTTCTCTTCCAAAAATAATAATGTGCACCATTTTAGGATTATAAATTTCATTTCATTATAATCATATTATGTCATTAGTATGTAGGGATGCTAACAAAATTAATTTTAGAATGAATTTATATTTGAGTTAACTATTTAGTGATAACTTTTTAAAAAGAATTTGGGTTAGTTTCAAATGGGTAATCCTATGGATTGAAATAGCTTTAAATAGGTATAAATTAGTTTTAAATTGTACAGATAGTGATACAAACTTTGAATGCGAATTTGAAATATAATTTAAGACACTTGACCAAAAACTAGAATGGATTAGCTTTTATTTTTATTATTTTTTACTATTAATTAATGAGAATGAAAGGAGTAGGTGGATGTCTTTTAGGTGTAAACCCCAAAGCCACCCTAAGATTGGTACTCTTAATGAATTTGCTTAGTCCTTTTGTCCAGCTTACACTTAAATAAAATTATATAAAGAGACACATAACAATAGTATTATTTTAATATAAGGTGATAGTCAATTGCCACTTGATGGGATTAACATTTATGTTGTAGTGTTCACAAGTGAAGCTAGTGTGATTAGTTAAGTAATGTGTGGCGCTTGGATTGATAAGGAAAAAAAACAAGAGGCTTTCATTTAAGAGAGAGAGTAACTAAGGGCCCGTTTGGTAGAAGAGTTTAAGTAATGTTATTTGAGTGTTTTTGATATACGTTGGGTGAAAAAGTGCGTTGAAATGTGTGTGAGATTATTTAAAATGTAAAAATATGTGTTAAAACTACACAACTAAACAGGGCCTAAAATGCCACAAGTCACTTGTTAGAATACTTACACATGAATGGAGAGATTTGTTGTAACGTTCACATGTGAAGCACGTAATTAATTAAGTATGGAAGTGCCACATTAGAGACAAATGACAAATTAATTGTCAATATAACATAATTGAGTTCAAACCATAGGTTTAAGCTATTGAGTCAAGTGGTGTTTTTATGTATTATATTAACTCTTTATTTGGATTTTCCAATGTTCTATTTCTCAAATAATTTACACATATATAGTTTCCATCAATTTTATATATACGCTAGCACATTTACAAGTTTAAACGAGTCAAGTTGAGGTGTATACTAAAGGTTTAGGAGTGATTTGTTAATTTTATTTGAACACGAGTCACATTTTATTGGAGTCATTTTCTTGTTAAATAAGCTCGAGTTTATTCATGAGTTATTTGATTAATTTATTTTTTCCTAAAATGTAATAAATATCATAATAAAAAAAATTACGCCTTAAATAATCTATGCTAATAAGAAATAATTAATAAATTAAAGTTGAGGTTATATTATATAACTTGATTATATATGATGATTTTTGTTTAAGAACTTATAAAAATTAAATTCACAAACCTTGTATTTTTAAAAATTATATATAATTTTTACTAATATATTGACTATTTATGTTATCAATAAATTATAAAATATAATTAAATATGTTATTTAATTATTTACAAATTTATATAATTCCTTTTCAAATATATGTTATATCATTGAGCTGAGTACGGCTTCATTTTATCTTTATTTGAGTGGATTACTGCTTTTAGTGGGCTTCTTTTTTCTTCTTTGATGAATTTTCTAGATTTTTGCAGTTTTGTATGGCATTTTGTTTTCCTTTGTGCACTCCTTGTGTACCCAGGTAACTGTTTTCGATGTACCTTTATTTTGTACTTCCTTCATCTTAATTTGTTTGTCTTGTTTGAAAAGTCAAATTTTTTAAGGGAACATCATTTATTGTCTTGTTTGTTTTATAAAAATATATAAGTTTACAAAACTACCCTTAAATAAAATTTTCAGTTTTTTTTTTAAGAGTTATTCTTAATGAGGCAACTAAAAAGATGCCTCAATTAGATTGATTTTTTTAAATATTTGTTAGTTTTCTTTTCAAATAGTTTTGAAAATAAAGTAGGGGTATAATAAGAACATTAGTAAATTAATGACATTTATTTTTAGAAATATGACAATATTTTGGGACATTCCAAAATAGAATAGATGACAAACAAAGTGGGATAGAGGGAGTATTTTTCAATAAAGTTTCATTTACCTATTAATATATGAGGTGCTACGTCCACAACATTTTTACAACAAATCATAGGTGGTTAGTTGTTATTGGTTCAAATTTGAACCTAACACTAAGATTACTTTTTTGCCCCAACAATAACAACCAGTAACATCCTGCCACTTAGGATTTGTTGTAAAAATGTTGTGGACATATAATTTCTCTTAATATATATATATATATATATATATATATATATAAACATATTATATACATTCTCAAATTAACATCATACTCACAAGTTTATTTATGAATATATTACTACATTTGAATTTGTCTCATTTAATGCTTGAGTCTAATATGTTTGGGGTTCAACGAGTAATGCCAAAAATAGTTGCTTCTCTTCTTTTTGCATGAAGGAATTAGTTGGGAAAATTTTCTTTAAAATGTCTGGAATATGGTACTGGCTAGTTTTATGTGGTTAATTTAGAGGGAATGCAATTCCCATATTCCCGTACACTTGAAAATATTGAGAGATCTGTAAATCTGTCGAAATTTGACTTTGTTTGGTTGGTTTTGTACTTGTAGTTTGCGCATTATATTTCCATGTTCGATTTCCTAATTTCTGTTGTCTCATCTCTTTATTATTTTGTTTGTATTTGCTTCAAGTGTAGTGGGTTTACTGTCATAAATGCATTGTACTTTTCTAATCGATAAAACTTCTACAGGTTATTAAAAAAAAATGGTTGAGTCTAAAATTAAGTTGAGACTTGTTTGTTTGATAAATAAACATAAACAAACTTTTTTTCTTAGTTGGGTCTAAATTATTCATAAACAACTAACTTTGATAATTGATAGTACTAGTTGACACAAACACCTGGAGAGAGAGAAGCCACATTATATTTCACTTGGCAACAGCTATGCAACTGTAATAAGTAGGGTAGAGTTTCATACAAGCCTTTTTAATCAATTGATTTTAAATGTTTGGATCTCTATGAGTATTTTTTATTATTATTTAAGGTTGGACCTTGGTGTGATGACAAAGACAATGTTTGTGATAATTAAACATGATTTTATTCATTTTGAATTTGAATGGAAATCAAGAATTGATGTAAATTATTTGATGGATTGAGTGTTGATGAGCAGCCAAGATGGATCCCTTTGTCATTCTAACTTGCCGGACACAGGAACAGAGAAGCACTGTATCATCAGGTACATTTTTAGCCATCTTTTTGATACAAGATAAAAATCATACTCTAGTCTAATCTAAATGTATATGTGTGTGAAGTTCAATTCTGGAGACTTGAATCCAAGCTTTTACCTCCCCATACTCTACAAGCACTTGTACTTGTGGAGTGACTATCGCACTAAGGGTGTGCGGTGGTAACTATCTTTTATATTGGATTAGTTGTTTGCCTTTATTTTTGGGCATGAAACTCGCTTTTAGAATATATATATATATACTCACACACACACACACACTCTCTGTAAACTAAGCAATCTTATCCAAATTCTAAAGTAGATCAATTTGTCAATAAATTCACTGGTACATTTTTTTAACTTTTTTTTTAATTTTATTTTAGAAGAAAGGTACACTTAACTTGATTATGTTCAAGTATAATTATATACCGTAGTGTCGTCAAGCAAATATTATGTTGTCTTTTATAATTTATGAACCTAATAAATGGTACATACAGGTCAAGGATCTGAACCACATTGGAACGAGAACTTCGTTTTCACAATCAGTGATGGTGCTTCAGAACTCAATCTGAAGATAATGGACAAAGATACTTTCACTAAGGATGATTTTGTAGGAGAAGCTACGTGAGTTATCATTCTTTCAACGTGTACTTTTTTTTTTAATAGAATACCGTGTATATTTATGTTTATATATTGTTTTTATGTTTTGTAAAGTATTAGGGAAAAAAAAATTCTTGATATAATAATTATTATTATTTTTGGATAAGTAAGATTGAGAAAATTACAAAGGCCTATTAGAATCAATAATCTTTAATTTTCACTCCAAAAGCCAAACTGCAATTTAAATAACAGTTAGATTTCATGTCGTTTTCATTAATAGGAAAATAAGCTTGACCCTCGTAGAGTACTTATGTCAAACATACCTTAATTACTTAAATATAATATTGCTTTATTACTTATAAAAAAAATAATAAATAATTTTGCTTCATCACCCTGCAGCATTCCTTTAGAGCCACTGTTCATGGAAGGAAGTCTCCCGCCAACTGCATACAGTGTTGTCAAGGACGGAGAATATTGCGGAGAAATCAGAGTTGGCCTGACTTTCACTCCCGAGGTTTCTCTTATTTTTTATTTTTTTTACGACTTTATTATCAGTCACCTGTTTAACAATATAGCAATAGGAGCTTATTTAAATTTGATGGAGAGAGAGAGAGAGAGAGAGAGAGAGACAGCAATGTAATCTGCATCTATTCATTGTTGTCACTTTGAACAACACAATAACTGAAATCTCATGTGTGCATTGTTAATGCCCAAGCTTCATACCTCGATTACTTGTTGCAGAGCGAGAGTTGTCGAGGACAGGGGTGCTGTGAAGAGGAGGTGAACTATGGTGGATGGAAAGAATCATCAAGAAAAGAGGAGACCTTTGATGGATGGAAAGAATCCTCAATGGAGGTGAAATATAGTGGATGGAAAGAATCATCAAGAGAAGAGAAAAGCTATGGTGGATGGAAAGAATTATCAAGGGAAGAGGAGAGCTATGGGGGATGGAAAGAATCCACTTACCAGGATTGACCTTCCTTTCACTTCGCTAGTTTTTATGATACCTTATGTTTTGCAGTGTGACTGTGTGAGGTTTGTTTAAACTTGCACCGGCTGATGCTGGAATGAACAAAGAATGCCCAGTTTTTTAAATTATCAATAATTCTTTCATGTTGTACTGTTGTTGTGCCATCTCTGGTTTTGCTTCGAGTTGTTCATTCAAACCAAGTGTTTGTATGGAAAGAATTGTCCTACTAGCTAGGAGTCACTTTGAGCTTTGTTGGTCTATAATTAATTTCCCTTTTGAATCTATTGCTCACTAGTTACTTGATGTTTGAATGAACAAAGAGAAGCCATCAGAAATTCCATTCTGTTGTGTGGTCGTGCTACTCAAATTCCTTTCTTTTTTTTCTTTTTTTTGAGAAACCAGTAAGGAAATTTTATTAAGCTAAATCAAAAAGTAAAACATCATCCAAATCACGTGAAAGGTCTTTCAACCACACATTAGTATTTGCAGATAAAACTGCTCGACGCGCGAGAGCATGAGCTAACTTATTACTCCCACGCTTAACATGAACAAAATTACAGCAAGACAAAGAAGAAGACAACAATTTAATCTCATCAATAATATGCCCATAAGGAGCCTTGGAGGGTTTAGAGGTGTTGATGGCCTTGATAAATTGTAGAGAATCACCTTCCACCACAGCCCGAAGAATACAGATTTCCTTGGCAAACGAGACAGCCCTACGAGCAGCTAGAGCCTCCACCATCACCACCGAGCTAGGGAGCCTAATCCTCTGACTAAGCGCACCAATAATTAGACCTGCAGAGTCCCTAATCGCCACCCCTAACCCTACAAAAGCTTGGTCTTCAAAAATTGCCCCGTTGAAATTGACTTTATGCATACCCTCAGCTGGCGGAGACCATTTAACAACCTCCCTAAGCATGCTCCTTCTCAGTTGCAGCTTTTGCACATCATGAAATTCCCACAAGAGAGCTGGAGCTCGATCCACCACATCCCAAACATCCCAAACAGACTGATGCACCCTTAATCTGTTCTACCGTTCCCAAATGGCCCAAGCTATCATGGAAAAGAGAGCAACCTTACAGGGAGTAGCATTCTGCAGCATGTAGAAAACCAATTCTTCAAAAGTAGATAGCTTTTGAGCACGAAGAAACGCAAAGGAAGGTGTAGACATCCAAATCGGCTTCACACTATCACAAAGCCATAAGGCGTGAATGCTATCCTCCACCCTGACCTCGCATAGACCACATAGACCGTCTGAAACGACACACCTCTTCACCAAGTTCTTCTTAGTAGACAGAGACTCACCAACAGCCCTCGAAATGAAATGACGCACTTTGTTTGGCACCTCCATACTCCAAACCCCCTTTCACAACCTCTTGCTTGCATCAACATTAGAAGAACTAGGCAGGTCCTGAGACTGAGCCGTTGCCAGAAGACGATATGCCGAACAAACCGAATAACAACCATCCGAAGTGTGAGGCCAGATCAATAAATCAGAATTGTGATGAGCACTAAGAGGAATGCTCATAATACAGTCAGCCTCCCGTGGAAGAAATTGTCTATCAATAAGCATGGAATCCCAACTTTTTGTTCCTGGGATGAACAAATCCTGAACCACTTCCAAAGAATGATCCAACTGAGGAGACAAAACCTTCCCACCCCCTGAAGATGGAATCCAACGATGCTACCAAATCCGAATATCCTTACCATCCCCAATCCTCCACCCGGCTCCATTAGAAATCACTTCCCTCGCCTGCATGATACTCTTCCCAGCAAATGAGCACCTCAGATTGAGAACAGCCCCAAAAATGTCGCCAAAAGGAAAGTATTTAGCGCTAAACACCTTGTATAACAGAGTCTCCTTTTCATGGAATAGACGCCACACTTGTTTCTCAAGCAACGCATCATTAAATTGTCAGAGATCTCAGAACCCTATACCACCTACCGACTTAGAAGAGCACAGCTTCTCCGAACGCACCCGAACGCACCCAATGAATTTTTCGAGAGTTCTCAGCACACCCCCACCAAAATTTTCGAATCATTGCCTCAATATCTTTTAGAAGTCCAATAGGTAAGCGAAACACACTCATGGAATATGTAGGGATCGATTGGACCACGGCTTTGATCATCACCTCTTTTCCGGCTTGAGACAATAACTTCTCATTCCACCCTTGCATTTTAGCCCAAATGCATTCCTTGACTTTATTAAAGCAAGCTTTTTTCTAGTGACCCACAAACGAAGGAAGCCCTAGGTATTTCTCATAATCTTTGATGATCGGGACACCCAACATCACTCTCAAAGTCTCCTTTGCCTCCTCCGAGGTGTTTTGACTAAAAAAGGCTATAGTTTTCTCAGTATTCACTTTTTGCCCCGAAGCCGCTTCATACCATGAAAGGATTTGAAAAAATCTACCACACTCTAAAGAATTGGCCCTGCAAAATAGTAGACAGTCATCCACAAAAAACAGGTGAGTAATTTTTGGTCCAGCTCTACACAAAGAGTATCCTCTAATCTCTCCATCATTGGCTGCTTTAGAAAGTAAAGCATGAAGCCCCTCGGCACAAAAAAGAAAGAGAAAAGGAGATAAAGGATCCTCTTGGCAAAGACCTTGAGAGGGTCTAATCAAACCCTTAGGCTCTCCATTAACTAAAACCGAGTATGAGACCATGGTGATATATTCCATGATCATTTTCACCCAAGACTCCTGAAAACCTATCTTCAAGAGAATTTTTTTTTCAGGATAAGCCACTCCACCCTATCATAGGCTTTGCTCATGTCAAGCTTCAAAACCATATACCCTTCCTTCCCTGAGTATTGGGTCTTCATGTGGTGCAACGACTTAAATGCAATTAAAATATTATCTGTAATCAATCGATCCGCAATGAAAGCACTTTGGGCTTCAGAGATAATAAAATTATGAATGGGCTTCAACCTATTTGCTATGACTTTGCTAAGAATTGAAGAATAGAAGATGTGATAAATGGTATATTGTAAAATGATGTGTTAAAATAATAAAGTAAGTTTTTGGTGTGTCAAAATGACATTTTTTATAAGAGAGCTGATGGTGTTGCTCTAACATTCACTTCAAACTTGAGGACTAATTACGCTCGGTAAACTTTAGAGGCCAATAGTGTAGTTTCATCTAAAATTTAACACAAACATTTGTAAAATTCATTTAATTAAATTTATGGAATCCTTAACATTTCTCATGTGTAAGCTACAACAAGTAATTACTACAACGCAAAACTTAATTAGAGAAGAAGGGTATAGCTAGGAACCTGAAAACCAAGATTTGCAAGCCTGAGTTGGTAAGATTTTTATGATAGGGGACAGCATCAATGGTGTCAGCTGTGCAATCCAAGGTAATGTTGCACCTAAAGAATTCTTTAACTGTTCCCAGTTGTCATAATACAAACACCTTAGCCCATGAGCTTTTATAAAACCAATTACAATGCCATTGCACCTTATAGTCTCATGAAGCATGCACCTACGGGTCGAACATGAAGAGCATCTTGGACACTTTTATAGTTTGTCCATATGTCAGAGCAAATAATCAAAATTCTGCCAAAATAAAGTGACAAATAAATAAAATTAGATTCACATGATCCGTATAGTCTTGCAATATAAAAAAGATAGTGTTTATTACACACCCTATTGCACACACTGTTATACACTTATTTTTTGAATTGAAATCGTAACTTGAATACATGATTTCAAAACTGAAATTATGTTTTCAATTCACGATATCAGTTCAAAAAAAATGTATTTAACAGGGTGTGAGTATCAGTATTTATTCATATAAAAAACCCCCTAGAGAGAGAGAGTGAGAGAGAGATTTACTTTGCACCAAAAATCGCTGGTTGGTAGAATGAAATTGTTTGAGTTTTCGCTGAGAAATCGTTGGGGTCTTTCTTCTTTTGCTTTCGGCAACACATAAGCACAAACCGGTTCAAGTATATCTTTTGGACTTATTAGCTCTATGCACTAAATATTCAGATCACTGGTTATTGCTAAGCATAGAGTTTGATAAAGAAAAAACTGTAATCTTCTAGTAAACAAAACTTCTAATTCTTCAAACCTGGGATATTGCTGATAGTGCCTCTGTACAGTTTGCATTGGTTGAATCAATGTAATTCCCATGGCAACTAGTTTTGGCTGACTGAAATAAAAAATAATCAAGAAAAGATAAAACTGATAATTTAAATATATTAAAAAAGGTAGTTTTGTTACATAAACTTGATTGTAAAATTCTCGAATTAATTTCACAATCAAGTTTGTGTGTAACAGAGTGTGTGTTATTTATCCTTTAAAAAAAAAAAAAAAACTAACACCAATAGTTAGAAACTTAGAATTAAGTTTTGGCTGATTACCTCATACATTGCATCCGATATCAATGCCATCCGGTGTGCGAATGATATTCTTGTGTTCGTTTCGAGATTAGTATTTGTATGTGGGCATCCAATCGAGAATCCCTGACATTATTTATTTTAGAGGACAGTATATTTTTATTGAAAAGCAAAACGGACAGCATAAAAGGGTGACTGAATGTGGTTTGATCATGTACTTTGAGATTCACAAGAGGCTCAGTTCCTGCTTGGTTTCCTGGAAAATCAATAAAAGAGAACCAAGTATAAGTATGTGATGCGTAATAAGTTTACCATATTGGCTTGGTTTTGATGAGAAAACCTTCTTATTAGATGTAGGTTATCAATGTAAATTACCATTTATGATATCTTGAGCAAGAATTGGAGTAACTATTCCTACATATGAATCACTTCCAAGATAGACTGGATTAGTCACAAAATCCGGGCGTTCGCTCAACCACTGTATCGTATATAAACAGTACGTTGTTAAGTAATATAAAGATTCGGTAATACAATTTGGAATGTTTTGCAGTAAATAATAGGACTAAGTAAAAAAAAAAGTTTTATAATTTCAATTTTCAACCCAATAAGCAATTTTGTTTTGGGCATGAATTACACACATTTCTTAGAAACTCATATGTCTGTGCCGCTGAGTTTGTGTCTGTTGTGTTCCAAGCCTCTTGGGTTGTTGCATATGAAAAGCCAGCACCCACAGGTGCATCCAAAAATATTATGTTGGCAGTCTGGAAAAGAATAGCAAGTATATATAACAAGGCAAAAGTCGTACGAAAAAAATGGACTCTACAACCAAAAATGAAACAATGCAACCGTGAGAAACAATTTTGTACCTTTGTCCATGTGTTTGGTTCATATATCAATGTGGGTAAGCCCCCAGTGTAATCAGTGATATTGAATTTTAATGGGCCTATAACAAAACATAAACATAATTTACTTTAGCACAATAATAAATCAAGGCCATAAACATCGCTTTAGCTCTATGTTGAAGATCCAATCAAGTTGCATATATTAGTCATATTTGGAAGGTTGATAAGGTGGACAAACAATTTGGACGGGAGGTGCACTACATTGTATTAATCATCAGAACAATAGGGTGTCCTGGTCTAGCAGATGGCTCTGCCTTAGGGTGTCCTGGTCTAGCAGGAGGTGGTGGACTCCTTAAAAGGGTTTTGTAGGGCTATAGAGTGGGCAAACAGCTTACATGCTGAGCTTTGGACTGTGCGGGCTGGCTTTGCCTATGCATCCAACTCCAAATTCTTGAAACATGGATAGAACTTGATGCTAACATTGCCCCTCTTGCTGATTATGCCCCTATGGTTGATGACTGCAGGAACTTAATGAACCAGATTCCCAAGTGGAAGCTGAAGCACTGCTTTAGGGAAGCAAATGATTGTGCCGACCAACTTGCAAGAATGGCACTCCTCATGTGGAGTTGTCCTCGCTATTACTATATTACCTTACTGACCTCGAATGTAATAGACTATATACTAATACTGGCCCTAGGGTTGTGTAATTCTGCTTCTGTTATATATTCCTTATTACCGTAATATATATCTACAATATAATTTGTATTAGGCGCAAATGCACTTTTAGTCCCTATATTTTGGGGTTTTTCATTTTGGTCCCTACATTTTATTTTTACCACTTTTAGTCCCTAAACTAATTAACGCGTAACATTTAAGTCATTACCGTCACCCAACTTACAGAAAATGTTGACGTGGCTGACGGCACAGTAAAATAATAATTAAAAAAATATATTTTAGCATTAAAAAATTGCTACCTCAGAGTCTAAATTAATTTTAATTAAATAAAAAAAATTAAAAACAAAATTATTTTGTATGCATCAAAATCAAAACTCACTAACAAACCCGAAATTTTTTCATACAAATTAGATCTGTTGCAACTAAAACTAACCCAACTACCCATATGGCAAACCCAGTACAGTTGCAACCTAGATCCGATTTTCATGCTATCACAGACTCGTGGGTTTGGATCTAATTGTGGTGGTGCGGTACTCACTCCGTCAGATTTGCACAGATGAGAGAAACCAAACAATAGGAGAAAAGAAAAAAAAAATGAAGTGAGGGATTTTTGTGGTTTAGGTTGAAGATTGAAGGGTAGAAAAGATTAGATCTTTGTTGATTTGTGTGATTTGTTCAAGCGCTTTGACGGCGTCGACGAAGAGGGAGAGTTCATCGCGTTGCCGCCACTGGGTTTGATTGGATTTGGGTTTAGAGCTTCTTCGCTTTTCTCACGCAAAGCGAAACCGATACAATTTGTGTTATTTGTTCAAGCGCTTCGACGTCATCAGCGAAGAGGGAGAGTTCAACGCGCCGCCGCCGCCACTGGGTTTGATCGGATCTGGGTTTAGAGCTTCTCCGCCTCTCTCACGCAAAGCGAAGCCAATACGATCGGCAAAAACCCCTCAGTCCTCGCCGTGTTCGAGGACCGCCGTCGCGAGCTTCACACCACTCGGTCTCCTCAGTTTCTCAGCCTCAGGAACCAGCACGGTCTTTGGTTCGATTCCGATTACGGCTCCGATGTCATTATCAGTCTTCTTGATACTAGTATCTGGCTAGAGCGGCGTAGCTTTTCTGATAGGAATCTTGGTCCGGTTTCGTCTCAGTGGAAGGGAGCTTGTTGGTGGGTGCTGGGTTCAACTAGGTTTGTTGGTTGGGATTGCAGGGTTTGTTGCTGTTGTTGTTGGTCTGATCGGTGTGGGTTTGTTGTTGTTGGTTTGGGTGTGGTTTCGTGTGGGTTTTCTGTGTTTGCTCTTGTTCATGCTCTTTGATTTGGTGATGTTCATTTTTTATTACCTGTAGGTTTGATGTTCATGTTCTTGATTCTGGGTTTGATGTTGTTGCTAGGTTTGATGTTCAATTCATGTAATTTTTTGTTTTAACTTTTTTTATTTAATTAAAATTAATTTAGACGCTGAGGTGGCAATTTTTTAATGTCAAAATAGATTTTTTAATTATTATTTTATTGTGCCATCAGCCACGTTAGTATTTTCAGTTAGTTGGGTGACGGTAAGAACTTAAATGTCACGCGTTAATTGGTTTAGGAACTAAAAATGGTAAAAATAAAATGTACGGACCAAAATGGAAAAATCTCAAAATTGAGGGACTAAAAGTGTATTTACGCCTTTGTATTAAAACAATTTTTTTGAAGTATTAAAACAGGGGTACAAATGTAATTACAATATCTTGCCGAGTAGACTAAATTAGCCCTTTGTTTTTCCCCCTTGAAGAGGGATTGGCCACAACATTGCTAACTTAAAAAAAAAAAAAAAAAAAAAAAAAAAAAAAAAAAAAAAAAAAAACTATTTCAAACCAAACTTCAACTTGGAATTAAAAATGGAAAGAGTTATAATTTAGAGGGGTGCTACATATTTTACATTTTTACAAAAAATCATAAGTGGTAAGTTGTTATTGGTTTTAATTTGAATCTACAACTTAAATTACTTTTTTACACATCTATAACAACTAATAACAACTTACCACTAATGATTTTTTGTAAAAATATTGTGAACATTGCGTTTCTCTATAATTTAATGTTTAATATTAACTTCATAATATTTAATTTAAACCATAAAATAAATAATTTTCTTTTGAAACACGAATCATTAAATGGATATATTTCAAATAAAGATGATCCTAATACCATAAATTCACCCTTCGCATGTATATACGTTTAAGATGTATGTTGAAATTTGGAATAAAAATGTTTCGTGCCACTTTTGAGTATTTCACTTTATGCTGCTACAGTACTGTAAAAGAAGAGAGGAGACAGATGGCTCAATTATTGTATCGAATCTATCACACACTTCTAATTTTCTTGTATTTCAAATTCAATTGTACTGCCCCTCCCACCCCCACCCCCCAAAAAAAAAATTCCACTACTTAAATTTAAAATTTTATATTGAGAGATTAAGGCCCTCAAATCAATTTTTTAGATAAAAGGCTTCTTAAAAATCTGGTGTGAAAATATTTAGAGGGGTATATCCAATTTATGTGTATTTTTAGATGCATTTATGTGTAGGCTTGGACCAACAAGCTATAGTTAGATTTAGAGAAAAAATCAAAAAGACAAATAGTAAATTGAAGAGAGGAAGAAAAGTCAGGAACACACATGCAGTACATCCATGGCACAAATTGCGAAAAGGGCAATATTATCTTTATATTTACTCTATTAAATTTGTTTTTTACTAAGGTACACTTTTAAGTTTTAACCTTTATAGTACATATGGGGTTATTTTCTTTTTATTAGGTCTTAACATTTCAAAAAATTTGTTTTTATACTTTATGTTTGATTCCCTTTTCATATTAACTTCATACGTTTCAAAGTTTTCACTTTCATAAAGGGCCAATTAGAAAACTCAATCAAACATAAAGAGTTAAAATAAAGAAGAAACTACACTATTAGTCCCTGAAGTTTACTCTGTGTGCGCAATTGGTCTCTCAAGTTTGAAGCGAGCACAATTAGTCCCTTAAGTTTTAAAACTAAGTTGTATTAGTCCTTTTACTAATTGTTGTTAATGGTGTTACTTACGTGACTAACAGAATAATGACTTGGCATTTTTTTTAATGATGTAGCATGTTTTTAATTAAAAAAATTACATGTGAGAAAAAATATTCACGTGTGAATTAAAAAAATTAGTGGGATTCCGCCGGACCAGCAGAGGCTCATCTTCGCCGAGAAGCAATTGGAGGAAGGCCGTACCCTCGCCGATTACAATACCCAGAAAGAGTCTACGCTTGACCTTGCGTTGAGGCTCCGTGGAGGCACGCAGATCTTTGTGAAAACCCAAACTGAGAAGACGGAAAGTAGGGGATTCCGCCAGACCAGCTGAGGCTAATCTTCGCCAGAAAGCAATTAGAGGACGGCCGCACCCTCGCCGATTACAACATTCAGAAGGAGTCTACCCCTCTCCTGGTGTTGAGGCTCCGTGGAGGTATGCAGATTTTCATGAAGACTCTGACGGGGAAGACAATTACTTTGGAGGTGGAGAGCTCCGATACGATCAATAATGTGAAGGCCAAGATTCAAGATAAGGAGGGGATCCCTCCGGATCAGCAGAGACTGATCTTTGCAGGGAAGCAATTGGAGGATGGGCGCACTCTAGCTGATTACAACATTCAAAAGGAGTCCACTCTTCACCTTGTTCTTCGTCTTCGCGGTGGCCAGCAAATTTCTTTGAAGGTTTAATGTGTTCAAAATGTGTTTTTTTGAATAAGTGTAATAGTTTAATATGAAAACAACAAATAACATGTGTACCGGTTTAATGTGTTCAACAGATAGAAACTAATTTTTTTAATTTACTTTCACACATGTAAATTTAGTTTGTAATTTTTTTAATTAAAAACATGTCAAATCATTTAGAAAAATGCCAAGTCATTGTTTTGTTAGCCACATAAGTAATACCGTTCACAGCAGTTAGTAAAAGGGTCAATACAACTTAGTTTTAAAACTTAAGGGACTAATTGTGCTCCCTTCAAACTTGAGAGACCAATTGCGCACATAGGGTAAATTTCAGGGATCAATAGTGTAATTTTGCCTAAAATAAATATTGTTAAATGTAAATGAATAAAAACAACTCTAAATTATAAAAGTCAAATGTGTACTTTAATCTATTTTTGTACATTAAAGCTATATTTTAAGTTATATGAGGTTAAATGCTGTCATACATATAGAAAGATATTAATGGATTGTTTTGGACCGTTTGGTGCAGCCTACTTTCAATGGTTTATTCTTTTTAAATAAATAAAAAGAACAAAAATATAGTTGTACTACATATAAAATAAAAAAAATGATGCTTTAAAAAGCTATAGATAAAAAAATCAGTAAAGTCCCCCCCTAAAAATAAAATTGTGGTCCCAAATCATAGAAACAGTAATTTGGATTTTTCTATCCAATGTGAGGCCAACATAGTGACATACTCATCAATCCTTGAGCATAATTGACGTAGTACAATAAATCAACAAAAGCAAGTCACCTGAAACAAAAATCTAACTCTTTTTTTTACATGATAGAATCATTTTAAGTTTATATATATCATACTTTTTTGTGCCACGTAAGTTGTTTTTTTCCGGTTTGAAATATCATGTCAATCATGTATTCCGTGAAGTACCTTGCTAATAATTACTTCCATTGAAACTCTCGTGTCCACTCAATCCTTGAACAATAATTTCTACGATTTTACTTTTTATTCAGTCATGGAAAGTTCCATATATACTTCCATCTATCACTTCTTTCATATGGGTGATGCGTAACATCAACTTTTATTTTTTGTTGAGGGGGATTCTACTTTTCGGCTTTCACTCTTGAATGATCAAACTTAAAAAAAAAAAAAAACTAATCGTGCCTCAGTTTATTAGGCTAGCCATCAATCCAACCCAATTTCATATAGGTTAGAAGCTACCATGTATTGAGTTTTGTACCCATTTGGAACCATTCCCATCATTTCAAAAGCAACAAATTTCACCGTAAGAGTTAAAAGTTGCACATTATATATTTCCAAGGCTCATGTAAAACCGCTAACAGTCTAACCTCGCCCTCACTCAACAAGAAAAAGTTCATTTTTAGCAAGAAAAAGTTCATGACTGCGGCGATGCTACTGTTGTAGCCCCCACATTATTTGCTTCATTCATGAAGCTCGCCACAAACAAATTTTAGTTTTACGCGCGCGCGCGCACACACACACATATATATATATATATATATATATATATATATATAATTCTGATGCCACATGAATTTACAAAACCTCAACACATATCGTACGAATATATATTCAGCTTAATGTAAAGAAAAAAAAAATACATTTGTATATACCTAGCTAGCTAGCTAGCCAATATTGACAATAATAAGGTAATGTGGCATGGTTGTGATTGTTAGAAAAACATAGTTTGTATCGCATACAAAACATACGCAGTTGAAAATTAACAGATCTACTTCATTTACAATTGTTAACATGTACTATATAAATTTTAAAATTCAAGAACAAGAAAGCGTACCTTGGTGCGGTGAAATTCAAAACCAAATATTAGAAGTACTTGAGAACACTTTTAATCTTTACTCCAATTCCACTTATACCCAAGAAGTGTGGTCTCTTAATCAGTTTACACGTATGTGTTTAAGGGAGAATAAGAGAGTGGCCTATACTCACATACACACCATTTTCATCTCTTGCAAAATTCTGTATATTTCTCTCTTTATATTTAACAAATTATCTAATTGGACTAGTCTTTTGGGCTATTCCAATTGAACTTTAGTATGTGGCTTGGAGTGGGACTAAAAGGGAACAAATAAGACTCTAATTCCAATGAGCCTTGGGCTTATCTGTCAACTCTTGACAAGTCTAAAATTACGATTAATTATATTTAATACCACTATATAAATATAATTGCACTCTAGGCCTTATTAATAAATTATATCCCAAGACTTTATTATACATGCAACCTCTTCGTTAAAATATTCGTAGTAATACAAAGTTATGAATGTTGATGGTCATTTTGAAGATTACTACATCTTACTCCTTGAATACCCGGTTTAATCCTTTAAGTTATTCATCATATATTTATGAAATCCTTTAAGTTATTTATCATATACCCGGTTTAAGTTCTTTTCCGTCGGTTTGTTTTTTACTCCTTTTTTTCTTTGTTCTTTTTTTTTTTTCATGTAAAATAACTCATGAACTCGAACATGATTAAAATAAGGATTTCTCACCATCACTGAAAGTGGTGTTTCCAATATTAATGGGCTCCACTAATGCTATGTTTGGATGTTGGGGGAAGGAGGGGTTGTAGAGTAGAGGGAGGGAGAGTAATTTCATTACCTTGTTTGGATGTTTTTTAAGGAAGGAGGGGGAGGGTTTGGAGGAGTTTGAACTACTTCTAACCCTTCATTTTTAATTCCCCAAAATTGAAGAGATTTGAGGAGAGAATAGAGCATAAAAATGCTTGACCAAATGAATTATCAAATTTACTCTTACCATATTAATAAAATTACAAATAAAAAGACTAATTATTCTCCCCTTCTTAATTTTAAAAACATCCAAACAAAGTGGAGGATAATCATTCCCCCTCTACTCTCCTCTCCACTACTCTCCTTCCCTCTACCCCCTCTACTCTCCTCTCTCTCTCAAAACTTCCAAACATAGCATAAGAGTTTTTTAGCTCATATAGCATCTTATGATGTTACTAATAAAAATGTTCGGAGTTCAAATCTTCCCAATATATATTTTACAAACCTAACTAAGTCAAAACACCATTTGCAGGCTTGATCAGGCTCCGTTAGAATTCTAGTTTACCAAAATACTCAAGCACAGTTTGTGATCATGTCAACTATATATATGTTTTAGGTCAAGATCATTCTAGAGACTAGAGATTAATATGCCAAGGTTAATCCAACTTGAGATCTTGTCAAATTTTCAAGCCAGGCTTAATCAAGTTTTTACTCAACTAAGCTTTGTTCTTTTGCAGCCTCTCTCTCTCATGTGTGTGTGTATCGATGTACAAATATGCATCTGTGTGTGTTAGTGGCAATTTGTACAATACTTTTTTGTTTTTTTAATAATCAATTTGTACAATACTTTAATTGTGGGTTTTATTGCTTTTGTTTAGTGGTGAGCCAAAATGGGGTATTGACACCTGCTTTGATTGGATTTATGAAAGTTTTGTTCCAGCATTTTTATTTGTTTATTTCATGTTGAAACTTTTTTTTTCTTCCATTTTGAGTTTTTTGTTCTATGATTAGCTTCTCCCCCTTACTAATATGATATTATTTCAAATTTTTACTTTTGTATAAATCTATTATAGTTGACTACACATAATATTTTATCAAAGTCGTTTTAAAATCTTCTAGTGATCTTGAGTATCTTACTATCTTATATAAAGAGTATATGCAAGGCTCCTCTTCTGTAATTCAATATATATGGGTCTGAAATGAATTCATTAATATAGAAAGCAACTTAAGGAATTGCATTTGTAAAAACCTAAAATTAATAACATAGTTATCTTGCATTACAATCTAGTCTTGGGTTACATGTTTAAATGTAGGACACGGGGACTACAACTAGGATTAAAATATTTGCAATGAGTCACAGCATGGACTTGGATTGAAGTTATTTACGATAATCATATTAGAAAACTTCCTCCCAAAACAATACGTGAAAGAACTAGAGAGGATAGTAGTGGATCCATCTTTGAAACATGTCATAGCATTCCTTGCGTTTGTACTCTGCTGGTGAGTGTCCAGCTCCCTATATATTCAAAATAATTAAAACAATCCAGTTAATCTAATTTTCTTTTAATTCATTGCTTGTATCGATGAAGTGAAAAATTAAGGTTCTTTTTCTTGCCTTTATAGTTGCGTATGTCAAGCGGTATCCGCTATTTGTATATCTCCTTGTGTACCTAAATTAAAGAATTATATGCACATTATTAGCCATATATAAGAAAACATTAACACTGAATGAGAAAAAAATGCTAATGTTGGACATTATATATATAAAGTATAAACTCACCCAGCAACCTGACCATCAACAAACCATGGTCTCCAATCAGTATCAATTGTTAGGTCTAGAGCATTTATCCATGTTTCAGTAGCAATATGTGTGACTGCCATGTCATGATCGCCACTGCAGGAGAGAATATAATTTGTAGTTATCAAAAAACTTAGAAATTATCTGGCACGGACAATTTGTTGTAATCTAATTCATTATTTGGCTAACAAAATTTGAGTTTGGTTTATTTTGATAAGTAATAATAATAAATACTTAGTGCAGTGAACTTGCTGATTGGAACCTGAAAGCTATGAGTTGCAAGCCTGAATTGGTCAGATTTTTAAGATAGGGAAGGGCATTTGTGACGTCGTAGGAGTAATCGGAGTTTAAGGTGATGTTGCATCTGAAGACTTCTTTAACTGTTCCCTGTTAAGATAAGATTAACTCATAATCTGAGTTTAGCATTGATTGTACAAAGTAGTCACAATTCCTTTTTTACTTGTTCATGTGACATGTTATGTTGTAAAAGAAAAAAATATGTATCCTTAAACTTCTTGATTCATTAAATATAATTCTACTTTACTCTCAAGAATCACTTACAGGTCGAACATGAAGAGCATCTTGGACACTTTTGTAATTTAACCATATGTCCAAAAGTAAATATTCAAAATTCTGCAAAGGTAAATAAATAAATAAAATTAGTTGCACAATTGTACAGTCTTTTAAACGTGCATGAATGAGAATTTATAACTACTGCAAGAATGTGTGTTTTTGTGTGTGAGAGACAGAGAGAGAGAGAGAGAGAGAGAGAGATTTACTTTGCACCAAAAGTCTGTTTTCTTAGACCATGGTAGAATGAAATTTCCAGAGTAATCTCTAAGAATTCCTTGAGCACCTTCTTCTTTTGCTTTATTTGGTGATATGAAAGCACAACTGGGTCCCAAGATATCTGGTTCATTTACCAGCTCTATGCACTAAATATTCATATTAACGATATCATTCATTCCTGCTGCTTATAGAGTTTACCAAAATCTATGATGTTACAATAAACAAATCTGATAATCTATCCAACCTGGGATATTGCTGCAAGTGCCTCTGTGCAGTTTGCATTTGTCGAATCGACGTAATATCCATTGCAACTGGTTTTGGCCGACTGAAATAGCATTTAACAAGAACAACTATGAAGACGATAGGTTTTGAGCCAAAATGTGTAACGCAAATGAAACTTAAGTAGTTAGAATTAAGGCTTAATTTAGTTAACCTTTTTTAACTACCTCATACATTGCATCCGATATTAGAGCCATTCTGTGAGCAAATATTACTCTTGTGCTTTCTTCGAGATCCATACTTGTATGTGGGCAACTAAGCACGAGTCCCTTGCAATATTTTATAGAACATTTTACTCTAATGTTCATTAAAATAAAAAATGAAAAACGTTTTAAAAAAAGGAAAAAAGAAGGAAATTCAAGTCCTTTAAATAGATTGTGTACTTTGAGGTTCACATTTGGCTCAATTCCTGCTTCGTTGCCTGCAAATCAATAACAAAGAATTGGGTTTTGAGTTTGTGATTAATATTGAGTTTACCAAAGACTTGTGATCAATATAAGTTACCGTTTATGATATGTTCGGCAATTATTGGATTAACTACTCCTGCATAGGAATCGCTTCCAAGATAGACCGGATTGTTCATGAAATCTGTGTGTTCCATCAACCACTGTGCCACGAAAAAAAAGATTCGTACTTATAATTCTCTTAGCAAAGGAAGGATGAAAGAGGTTTAGTCATAAAAACAAAAAATCAAATGTTTAAATTTTATGTTTTTGTAATTTAAAATTAAGGATCCCTTCAGTTAAAAGAGTGAAAAATAAAAATGATAGAAAATGGGAAATTGATAGAAAATTGGGAGGAAATAAAATATTTAATTTTCTCTTAATTGTATTTAATTAGAAGGATAAAAAAATAGAAAGATGGAAAATAGTTGAGAAGAAATTTACAATTATATCTTTATTATATAAAACAAAGGTAATACATTTTTATATAAAAAAAATTGTATGAGGTCACTTCTTTTGTATTTTTTTTTAAAGCCAAGTGAAATGCTTGAAAAAAGAGACAGGGAGAGAGATAGAAGTACATCAAAGAAAAAGACTAATGAACGAAACCAATGGGAAAAATAAATAAATAACCAAGGAAACATAGGTTTAGAAAAAGACAAAAATTAAATAAGGAAAGACAAAAAAAAGAAAGAAAAGAAAAGAAGAATCAAATAGGTTTAGAGAAAAAAGACAAATTAAAGGAAAGGAGAAAACACAAAGCCCAAGAATGCATGACAAGTCCATGTGCACGTTGATTATATTCAGAAAAGGTTTTATTTTTTAATTTTTTTTTCTCTTTCCTGATAAACGATTATATTCAAAAAAGTAAACCAACGTTTAAAGAAAAATGCACGTGGCCCAAAAACAGTAGCAGGTAATATTTTACTCGATTATCAAAAAGTAAAGTTTTACTTTTTATTAATTATAGTCAAAACTAGCATTTTGAGCAGATCAATAGGCAACTTAAATATGTTATGTTTTTGCGAGACCCGTAAACCATGGATAGAATTAAGCTAAATGTCAACTTATGCTCCCAAACTACTTAATAAATTTTCAGTTTTAAAAGACAGTGATACGGATACCCATAATCTATTATTCAGTAGCAGAGTTTTGGCCCTGTGTGACGAAATGTACTTTCACTTCAAAGGAAATTCTCTGCTGTGAAACCACAGTGAATAAATTAAAGGCCTTAAATTAGAGAGCTTCCCTTTAATTGAAAGTTTGAAACCCAAACAAAATTCATGCTTTTTAGATGATGGAGCTAACAAAGCAATTAGATCCACTTTAAAATTACCGATAAGCATTTTAATTGACTATATATATATATATGATCAATTACACTCACATTTCTCAGAAACTGATAGGCTTGAGCCGCCAATTTTGTGTCTGATGCGTTCCAAGCTTCTGAGGTTGTTGCATATGAGAAACCAGCACCCACAGGTGCATCTAAAAATAACACATTGGCTGTCTGCAAAAGCATTAGGATTATCAATAAAGAAAAAAGTATGATAAGGCAAAAGTGGAAAGAAAATAAAATGTAGATAATGGAAAGGAATGAAAAATTGCTGTACAACACTTGGTACCTTTGTCCATGTGTTTGGTTCATATAGCAGTTTCGGTAATCCCCCAGTGTAATCAGAGATATTGAATTTTAATGGTCCTACAGGCGAACATTAAATTCATCAAGTTTGAGATTAATATCTTTTAACTCATAAACATATTTGAGTGATGCTAAAGCCTAAGAGTATGACATATTTTCCTATATTAGCCTTATATATTTTATGTCACAAATGGCATAGAGGTAATTTAAAATTTTATTTATTTATTCTTATAATAGTGCTAATTATATACATTGTCACCTTAATGTAGAATTATTTTGTAGTAAAATTTTCAAGAGTTGGGTTTGTATTATACTTAATTTAATTCTAAACAATGTCAGTTACACTCATAGTTTTCAAATCTAAACCGTTTAATGAACTGAAAATTAAAGGAAGATGTTCAAAGTTTTGAGATCAGACCAAGGTTCAACCGTGGTCAAACTGTTATGTGTCATTTAATTTTTTTAAAATATATTTGGTACTTAAATTGGTGTTTATTTATTAATTTTCATTCCTGACCAACAAGATGTGTGTAGCCCAATGATTTGCATAAGACTGAATTGTGACTTATAAACAATGGTTACACCACACACACTAACTATAATTTTTACAATCTTCGTTTCTTTTATAGAAAGTTCACCCTAATTCAAAAAGAAAAAATCACAAGTAAGCCAAACCCTAGAACAATTTTCTACCCTTGCAAAATTTATAGAGTATTGAAGTTGATCAAATTCCTCTTTCAGCTTTGGCATGAATCGAGCCAATATATATATATATATATATATATATATATATATATATATATATATATATATATATATATATATAACGAATCTCCACCGTGACAAGATTTATCCTAATCCACAAATGCATCAATTGCAAGACCCAAATTAGAGGCAAAACAAATGAACAAAGTGCATATCTCTACAAGCTACTTCCAAATGCGTCAATAGGTGCCAAATGCGCCCAAAGATAGTGTCAAGACCAATCAAAAGAACAAATGTTACCGCCACAACAAATTTCCAAATGCTCACTCCTCGAAACTTTTCAAATTTAGTGTGGGGTTAATTAGACGCAAAGAGAAGAGGAAGAAGAAAGTCATACCAATCTGGTACAAGAATCCATTCAATGCAGAACAACCAGGGCCTCCGTTGATGTAGAGCAAGAGAGGGTCAGCTCCCGGGTACCCTTCCGACTCGACGAAATAGTAGAAGAATTCCACTTCACCAACACTAATGTATCTATAGACAAATTCCCATCAACATCATCACCAATCAATTAACCCAAACCCAGTTTTGGTGCAAGTAGAAATTATTCAGTGCAAATAAAAGAAAGTAATGTATACCCAGTTTCAAGTTTAAAGGGCAAATAACCAGGGAAGCCAGGAAGAGTCTTGACAATCCAGTGTGAGACTACAGTGCCAGATACAAGCAGTAGAAACAGCAAATGCAAGCATACTGAACTTGCTTCCCAAGTCATTGTCAAGGTGCACGCATGTGGTTTGGTTATTAGGCTATTAGCCTCCAAAATATTATGTACAATAACTAGGCTTCAAATTTATTACTTACTATTAGTGAAGTTATGGTGTTAATTGTTTGAAGTTTGAACTGAATTATATATAGGTATGGAAGGTCGCGTGAATGACCAGGGAGTCTAGCTCATGAACGTTGGTTGAAATGTTGTTGAAACGTGCGCACCTAGAAAATTTTCTTTGCATCATTGAACCATAGATTTCTTTCTTTGGGGTAAATTACATTTTAAACCCTTTATAAAAAGATAGTTTCAAATTAAATTAAACCGTATATCTTTAAATGTTTTAAATTAAACCTTATAATTTCTCTAGTTTCAAATTTGAACACTAAACTTACAAAATCATATTAATTTAAATCTTGGACGTTTTGGATTTGATTGGGGGTTTAAATTGACGATTTAAAAACTTCTATACTTATATAAAACTAGCCTCATCACACGCGCTTTTCGTGTGCAATGAGGTTTTTTTTTGTTGGTCTAGTGTCATAATTTTCTCTTTTTAAAAAAAAAATAGATAATTTTGTTTTGAAGATACAGATTAGTAAGAGAGTGTCCTATTTTATAAACATTTTAAGTGGCGTTGGAGATATATTTTTATTGGGATGTCCTCAAGTTTTTTCCCCATTAAATGTAGGGTTTTGGAGTATTTTTAAACCACAAAAAAAAGTCCAGTCTAAAGAGAGGAATCCTCTTATAAATAGTATAAATAATTTTGAATCGAGGGATTTACTATCGAACTGAAATTAATTAATTAATATAGAGCAACATAAAGAATGAATTTTATATGAATCAAAAATTAAAAAATATATTTATCTTTCATTATTGTTTAGTCTTGAATGACATATTTAAATGTTGGAGACCAAGGCTGCAACATGGATTAACATCATTGCAATGAGTCGCTACATGAACTCGAATTGAAATTATTTAAGGCACACTTGGTACATTAAATGAAGATTACGAAAGGAATGATAATCCTTATTGTAGAGTCTATATTTTTAGATTGACAACCATGAACAAATATAACATTTTATAACATAGTTTGCCTAGTTGATTAGTGTTGAATTAAACCTTGGAACAAGAGAAATCAAATTTAGAACAGCTGAAAACTCAAGAATGCAAAAAATAGACTGCTAGAATACTGCATTTCAACTACAAGATTGAAAGTAACTTACTTCAACTAGTTGAACTGCATGTCTCAACTGATCAAGACTCGGGTAGAATGAAATTTCAACTTCTTTTTTCAGCCGTTTCATCTAGGGTTTTGATGGATCTTATGTACATATGAATACAAACCCTAGAGCACGTTCTTTAAGACACAAGAGGGTAGTATTACGTACACAAGTTTGGAGTTTTTCCAAACCCTTTTAAAGCTACAACTAGAGTGATCGGCCAAGAATGTATTGACCCCTTTGGTAACTTAATCAATTAATTTAGCCAAGTGAAATTAATTAAATTCAATTACATGCAACAAGTGTGGTAGCACAAAGAAATCACCAAATAACTAAATGCAGCGAAAAATAAATTTGACATGGGTGATTTGTTTACGAATGGAAAAAACTACCGAGACAAAACCTCACCGGGTGAATTTAAGGTCACCACTCCCGAGAATCCACTATTATCAAAACAAACGGTTACAAGTAAAGGAATTCCGGTATCTTATACCAACCTACAATTGACCGTTACCCCAATGCACAATTGGACTTGTAATGTAGTAACAATCTTTCCTTTCAATGCATGACTCCAAGTACGTGACAAACCAATTGATGCACGGATCCTAGTACGTGACTTACTCCTTTGCACTAATCCAAGTACGTGACTAACACACCAACTTGAAGAAGATGTTGACTGTAAAATTCTTCAGTTCATCCAAACAATAAAGATCAAGAAGCTCCTTGGTTACAAAACCCTTGGCGCAAAGACACAATAACTTCTACAAAGAAGATGATGAACTAGGGCAAATTTTCTCCAGTCACAATATGCATGAATAATCACTTTGCATCACTGAGGCGACCCTTAAAATAATCCTTATATATGTCTAAGATTGTGAGAAAAGAAACCCTACACAAACATACATGCATATACGTGAAAACAGATTTGAAAAATCTAATTTTCGTAAATCTCGATAGATAGGTTATCTGTCGAGCTGTTGTCAAACATCGAGCTAAGACTGCCTTTTAAACCTCGATAGATATAATCTGTCGAGCTGTTGTCGAGCATCGAGCTAAAATTGCCTTTTAAACCTTGAAAGATACAATCTGTCGAGTTAGCTATCGAGCTTTAAAATACAACACTTCCTCACTGGTTTCTTGGACAAATTTGCATAGCTTTAACCCTTGACTTGAACAACATGTTTCTTGAAGACTTAAACCATTCTAGATCTACCCAATTACTAGTAAAATGCGTTTTGTCAAAGGATTAGCCAATATACAATAACATATGTTTTAACAAGTTCTAAATATGTCCTAACATAGAGACTACATGCAAACATTGGATCCAATTATTTAGTAAAGTTGTTGCAGTCAATAAACCATAGTTGCTGATCAAATATTTTAGCAGAAGTCTTGAAGTCACGAACATGGGAGTTCATGTGCAACAACCCATAATAAGAGTTTGTGGATTCAGAACTTCGTACAATCACACCAGTAAGTACTACATGAGGTAACAATAGATTTAGGGTTAAATCCGTTGTTAAAAGTTGATTAATCTTATGACATCTGGGACCTAAAACCCTAACACTTTGTAAAGTTTTTCAGACCCCTTAAAACAACCAGTTTAACCTAGTTATTTAACCAAGTTATTAACTTAGGTAAATTATGCAAATCTAGGTTAACACAAAACAATCATATCATGCAAAGCAGCGGAAAAATAAATAACACAATGATATGATGACCTTGAAAAACCAAACCGGTAAAAAACCTAGGGAGGATTTAACCTAGCTACCCTCAAGATAAAACTAAAACCACTAAGAAAGAATCGAAGTTTGTACAATAGCGACTTATACCACTAACATCCTATTGCTACCTACCAGTAAAAAACTTACTGACACGACCACGTGCAAGCTCTGAGACCACAAACTCCTTCTTTCTTAGATTCTCCAGCAAGTACAAGCACTCCCACTTGTGTATCTTTAAACTCTTATGGCAGCAACTGAATTATCATCAAGCTCTCTTGAATAAATCTCCTTCTTGATGATCCTAAACTTGTGTGAAGGCAAGCACCTCTTAAATCTCACAAGAGATTCACACAAACAGCAATATGAGCAACATAAAAAACGTGGCTAAGGTTTGCCTTTTATACCTAGGGCAAAACATAAAACCCTACACGTCATATAGGCTTAGGGCTGAGTTGAAAATTCTGCAGAAAAAATAATCTACATGACTTTCAATCGGTCGAGTCTAATTCTCGATCGATCGAGCCAGACAGATTTACATAGTAAATTTTGCAGTTAACTCGATTCTAACTTTACATGAATGACATACTTTGAGCAAGTCTAAAACAAGACTAAAAACCTGTTTTGATCATGGTTTGCCAATAATACACATTAGAGTTCTAATACATTAGTTCCTAAGTACTTAGAACTTAACAAACTCCCCCTTTGGCAATCCGTGACAAAACACAACTAAAAGCTCAAAGATTACAAAGAAAAACCCTTTACAAAAAAAATGCCCATTATAACAAATCCAATCCTAACTACTATCCATCAGTTGCAAGTGTAGACACCAACTCAATTAAATCAACCTATATATTTCCTGAAACACTAAACAAAACGCATAAACGTATGTGTGGAAAATACAAGTAAACAAAATAAGAATCTTGATTTCACAAAACACAAAATATAGACAAATATCAATGAATAACTTATAAATATAAGTCAATAAGCAGTGAAACAAGAAACATATATAAAAATAAATGTATCTCCCCCTAACATGAATTCATCAAGAGCCAAAAATGTAAATACAAAGTGAAGCACCTAAATACAATATAATCTCCACAGGCTCACAAAAACAAACTCTCCCCCTAACTACAAAAGAAGTACTCAAATGTACTCAACTATACTCCCCCTTTTTGTGACGGAATGCCAAAGAGCAATCAGAATCCATCATCAAAAGGAGGTGGCAAAGGCGAACGTCTAAGATGTGCCAAATCCGCTCGCAAAGCACAGAGCTCATCAAGCATGTCCACCAAAATCTGACCATAAGCTACCTAAACGGTCACGACAGTCTCCAATGTACGACGAATGTCAAAGTCATCTGATGTAGATGGTGGAGGAACAACAGCAGCAGCAGCAGCAGCACCTACAGGATCAGCAGACTCCTCACCAAAAGTAAAACCTGTAGAAGAAGAAGGGGGTACGGTACCAAAAGGCTCAACTCGAGGACGTTTAGAGCATGCTCTCATCTGAGCAGCCCTCTACCTAAGAAAAGTGGCACCTATGGGAGCAATAATGTGTACAGGCTCAGAAGCGAGGAAGTCATCTAATCCTAAAAACAACAAAATTTGATGAATGAAAACAGGATTAAAAGAGCATGAGCAGTAGAGGAACTCCTATAAACTTCGTTCAAAGAATGAAGAAACAGATGGCGAAAACTAATAGGAGCATCCGTAACAAGAGCATACAAAAATGCACATTGCTCCAAAGGAATGGTGTGCAGATGAGAAATAGGCCAAAAGGAATGACACGCTATCCAAAAAATAAGATAGGTAGACTCAGTGAGCTCAGTAGAAGTGATCTGAGGATCAGAACCCCACCGGATAGAAGTACCAGTGAGCCGCAGCCAATACTGAAAGGGTAATGGTGTACTCATCACCGCGAATCCAACTCCTAAGGACAGTGTTGGAATCATAGAGATGAATAGAGAGGTTAGAATAGAACTCTCTAATCAAGATGGCTGGAAGGGGTGAGAAATATCTAACAAAGGCAACCAACCCCGACACTCAAAGTTTGCCCTAATGGCAGGATCGAGCTCATCTAACAAAACCTTACGCTCAGCCCAAATCTTTCTCTTAAGGTTAAGTGTCTCAAAGGTCTCTTGGTGCTTCGCACTCAAGAATCTGTCACTCTCAAAGGAAGGGGCAAAAGAAAAGGAGGATGACCTATTGGCTCTAGTCTTCCTAGGCATGGTGCTAGGATAAGGACAGAGACACAAGAGAAATAATAGAACAAAACACAATGGCAGACTGCAAGTTAGCACAACAAAAATATAAAAAATCTATATGATGCATGAACAGATAAATGTCATGATGCATGCTTTAATGCAGTGATAATAAGTTCAATTTTTTAAGTTTAGAATCACAAAATTGGCTGGAGGAAAGAGTTTATAACAAAAACTCCAAAATTTTGAAAACCACTTGTATAATTTTTACTAAATTGACCAATTGATCATCACACAAGTTAGATAACATTTTATAATGATCAAATGCAGTAAACCAACAAGCCAATTTCATCAATCAAACTCAATTTGAACAAAATCCTCAATTTAGATAAATACAAGCCCTAGATTTTCAATTCCTCACAAAACACCAAATTGATCAAATTAAACAAAATAGATCATGATTATAACATTGTATGACAAAAACCCATTGATCAATTTCAGAGAATATGGCTTGAATCATCAAAAACCCCAAAATATGCATAGGTCTGAAAATCACCCTTAAATGCATGAATTTATGCGTGAAACATGAAAATAAAATGCAAAAGAAAGGGTAAAAAAGTCTTACCGGCCTTGGGAGAGGAAAACCTTGCAAAAAGATAGGAGGAAAACGACAAAAATCTTGATTGGAGCCTTGACTGAATTGTATAGAGAGAAAGTGTTGAAAAACTTTTGAAAAGTGAGTTTAACACGTGAAAATCAACTTTAAAAAAAAAAAAAAAAAAATTCTCTACCCGATTTTCGATCGATCGAAAAACATATTCGATCGGTCGAAAATGCTTCGATTGATCCAACACCAATCGAGCACCGATCGACACAAACAGAGGATGACCAAAATTTTTAATCGCAATTTCGATCGATTGAAAAACAGGTTCGACTGGTCAAAATTCTGGAAAAATCTATTTTTGAAAAAATAGAGCAATTTGATGCAAAACTCCTCAAAGCATTGAATTTTATGAATAAATTGCATGAGTATGAGATTAAATGCTGTTAAAAAACACATGTTTTGAACCCAGTTTTCCCAAAATTAAGATTTTCAAACATTCTCCTTGAATTCTCAAGCATCAAATTTATATTACATAAAACTCAAGGGATTTTCAAACTTGGTTGATCAGACCAAAAACACACACAATAACATGTACAATGTTTAGCAAAGAGTAACTTATGTAGTGTGTGCAACTAGCAAAAAGTTTGAAATACATGTGAGGTGATATGTGAATAGAAATCGACCACAAAGTCTACAAAATTCATCACAAAGAATTTGAAAGAGACTATCACCTAAAGAGTTCCATCATATAATTTTCACATCTCCTAGATCATAAACTTGCAATCATGTAAGTTTCTTGAGTTTGCCTCATATTGTACACACAAATTTTAATTGTTCAGAAACTTATTAAAAATAGCCAGGATAATGTACACACCAATTTTATTTATTTGATTTAGCATTAAGTCCAATAATGTACACACCAATTTTAAGAATTTAAACCAAGGCTACACCTTATATTTTTTTTGTGCATGTGCTGCACTTTCTCGAGCACAAAATCTTACGATATGCACTAAGGTGTTCATGATTGGCTAGTGAACAGTGGTGAGATGGTTATTTATGTCTTTCTCAAAAGGTTCATGTCCGACAGTCAAAGACATGTGACTTCAAGATCAAGACAAAGTAATCAAAAACTACAAACATCTTCTCACACAACATGCACTATAAAGCTTGAACTAGTAAAGTGCAGGAAATAAGCTCATCTAAGCTAAACAAGGTACATAGACATGTTGTGTGAAAATAAATTGACCGACCTTGTTTTCAAAACCAAGAAAGTAAATGCAAAACACAATTTTCTTCCCTTTAAAAAAAAAAAAAAAAAAAAAACCTAGAATGAAATGCATGAATGTAATGCAATGCAAACCCTAGAAAAAAAATGGTCACAATGAGTAGAGCAACAAAGCACAAGGACCATGTCAGAAAGACTCAATTAGATTGAGCCTTTTGCATCCAAAACTTTTTAGATGCAAGTCGAGCATTGGAGTTCTTATTCACATGGGAATGATTTCCAACTCCAGGATTGGAATAAAGGTTTAGATCCTTTACTAATTCAACAATGAGTACTATAGGATCTTGTGCTTGAGGCACAGGTACTTTTGGTTTGTTTGCTCTCTTAGCAGCTTGTAACTTGTAACAGTTTGGACGAATGTGCCCAGACTTTCCACAAAAATGACAAACCCATGCAGACTTATCATGTAACTTGTTCTTAGAAAGGGTAGACTTCTTAGGTTTAGACTCTTTCAGATCAACCTTAATCTTCTTGGGAGGTGAAACTTCTATGGGTTTGACAACCTCATGCACAGGGGGTTTGACAACCTCACTCACAACCTCACTCACAAGGGGTTCAGAAGAAGATGAAGGAACAAAGATTGTGAATTAGGTGTAGACACATTGATACTTTCTACAAAACCTAAACCAGTTTTGTCGGAAGGAGACTTTTGAACACTCAACATCTGATCAAGTTTGGAACTAGCAGACCTATTAGTTTGTTCTCTAGCAATAGATAGTTCATGTTCCAAAGATTTAACTTTATCAAGCAAAAGCATGTTCTCAGTCTTCACATTATTCAAAAGTTTAGTAGCATCAAACAGATTCACAAGCAAATTTTTCTTATCAAGCTCAAGAGATGCAATTTTCTTTAAGCCTAATTCAACGCTCATGGCATCCTTTACAGCAACTTTGCAAAGTTTATTGTAGGGTTCTTGAAGATCTGCATCCTCAGAGAGTTCCCCATCAGAAGGGTTCTCTTCAACAGTCACACTTTCATTGACTACAGCAATAGCAGTGAAAGCAATGAAGTTTCCACCCTCGTCACAACTAGACTCATCATCAGAAACTTCATCATCACTAAGGGTTACAACCATAACCTTACCCTTAGACCTCAAGAATGTTGGACGTTCAGATTTCATGTGACCATACCCTTGACATCCAAAACATTGAGGACCCATAGAATTATTAGAAGATTGACCTACTTTTTCTCTAGGTTTTTCAATTTTGTTAACCTTAGTAGGATCATTCTTCCTAAAGTTTCTAGGTTCATTAGTGTTTTCACCTCTTGCCCTTCTGTTGCTATTTCTAAGGAAATTCCTAAAGTTCTTGGCAAGGTAAGCAATCTCTGTAGCAGAGAGCAAGTCATCAAATCCACCAACATCAACATCATCAACAGACTTAAGAGCCATTGATTTGGTTTTGCTAGTTTTGGGTAGGTATAACTCATAGGATTGAAGAGATCCTACAAGTTCATCAACGGGGATGGAGTCCACATCCTTGCTCTCAGTGATGACAGTCACTTTAGGTCTAAAATCTTCAATTAAAAATCTAAGAATCTTCCTAACAATTTTACAAGTTGTATGCAGAATTAACAATGTCATTAAGTTTAGCATAGAATTCATCAAAAGATTCATCATCAGACATCCTAATACTTTCAAATCTAGTTGTTAATTGTTGCAACTTATTGATCTTAACTGCCTTTGTGCCTTCATGCACAGTCTGAAGGATATCCAAGCAATGTGAACAACCTCAAAATTAGAGATTCTCTTAAATTCCTCCATAGAAACAACATTAAAGATAGCATTCATAGCTTTGCTATTGAAGGCAGCTGCTTCTTTCTGAGAAGTTTGCCACTCACTCACAGGAGTAGTGGGCTTCTCCTATCCATATTCAACGGAGTTCCAGACTCTCTCATCAATGGATTTCAAGAATGCTTTCATCTTGACTTTCCAGTAAGCATAATTATTCCTATCAAAGTGAGGAGGAATAACAAGAGAGTGTCCGTGTTGTATGACAACTGAGGTCAATGATTAGCTCAGAGATCAAAAGATCTACACACAAGAGCTACCTGCTCTGATACCAATTGTAAATTTTTTTTAGACCCCTTAAAACAATCAGTCTAACCTAGTTATTTAGCCAAGTTATTAACTTAGGTAAATTATGCAAATCTAGGTTAACATAAAACAATCATATCATGCAAAGTAGTGGAAAAATAAATAATACAATGATATGATGACCTAGGAAAACCAAACTGGTAAAAAACCTAGGGATGATTTAACCTAGCTATCCTCAAGGTAAAACTGAAACCACTATGAAAGAATCGAAATTTGTACAATAACGACTTAGACCACTAACATTTTATTGCTACCCACCAGTAGAAAACTTACTGACACGATCACGTGCAAGCTCCGAGACCACGAACTCCTTCTTTCTTGGATTCTCCAGCAAGTACAAGCACTCCCGCTTGTGTATCTTTAAGCTCTTATAGTAGCAACTGAATAATCATCAAGCTCTTAAATAAATCTCATTCTTGATGATCCTAAGCTTGTGTAAAGGCAAGCACCTCTTAGATCTCACAAGAGATTCACACAAACAACAATATGAGCAACATAAAAAACGTGGTTTAGGTTTGTCTTTTATACATGGGGCAAAATATAAAACCCTACATGTCATATGGGCTTAGGGCTAAGTTGGAAATTTTGCAGAAAAAACAATCTGCACGAATTTCGATCGGTCGAGTCTAATTCTTAATCAATCGAGTCAGACAGATTTACACAGTAACTTCTGCAGTTAACTCGATTCCAACTTTACATGAATGACATACTTTAAGCAAGTCTAAAACAAGACTGAACACCTGTTTTGATCATGGTTTGCTAATAATACACATTAGAGTTCTAATACATTAGTTCCTAAGTACTTTGAACCTAACACACTTATTACTAGGAATAAAATATGCTTTAACATTCCTCCAAAAGCAATAATTGAAGGGAAGAACTAGAGAGGATAGTAGTGAATCCATCTATGGAACATGTCATAACATTCCTTGCGTTTGTACTCTGTTGGAGAGTGTCCAGCTCCCTACACAAATTTAAAAGAATTAATGTAATTTTATTTTATTTTAATTAATTGCTTGCATAAATAAATGAAAATTTTTTAATGAAAAATTAAGGTTCTTTTTCTTGCCTTTATAGTTGCATATGTCAAACGATAATCGCTATTTGTGTATTTCCTTGTGTACCTAGAGAATAATATACACATTATTAACAATAAGAAAACAACAATAACAGTAAAGCCTTAGTTTTCAGTGGGAAAAAGAAAATGGAAGGAAACAAAATGCTTAAGTCCGATATCGTATCTTATAAACTCACCCTGCAACCTGACCATCAACAAACCATGGTCTCCATTCAGTATCAATTGTCAAATCTAGAGAAATTATCCATTGCTCAACAGCAATATGTGTGACAGACATGTCATGATCGCCACTGCAAGAGTAAAATTGTAGATATGAATAAAATTATTAATTATCTGGCACATACAATTTAAATTGCTGTAATTTAATTATGTAACTAATTCTTATATTTCAGTTTGGTTTTATATTAGTAATAGCATAAGTAATAATTAATACAAATAAATACTTAAGTGTAGTGATCTTGTAGATTGGAACCTGAAAACCAGGATTTGCAAGCCTGAATTGGTCAGATTTTTATGATAGGGAATTGCATCTTTGACATTATAGGAGTACTCCGAGGTCAAGGTGATGTTGCATCTAAAGACTTCTTTGACTGTTCCCTGTAGAGATAACTCACAATACAAGCAGTTTAGTGCCCATCAGCTTTTCATTGATAGTAATTAAAATATTCACAATTTCTTTTTTAATTGTTGATGGGGATGTTATTTTGTAAAAGAAAATTTGTCCTTAAACTTTTTGTTTGTCATTGTATTGAACTATCAAGAATTACTTATTTAGCACCCATTTTCTTTTCATTGATAGCATACTTAAAATATTCACAGTTTCTTTTTTAATTGTTGATGTGAATGTTTATTTTGTAAAAGAAAAGATTTGTGTCCTCAAACTTCTTGTTTGTCATTGTACTGTTCTATCAAGAATTACTTACCGGTCGAACATGAAGAGCACCTTGGACACTTTTATAATTTATCCATATGTCAAAGAGAATATAATCAAAATTCTGCAAAAATAAAGTGACAAATAAATAAATGAATAAAATTAGTTCCACTATTGTACAGTCTTACATTTATAACAAGTGCAAGAGCGTTGCTTTATCCACACACACACACACACACAAAAAGTGCTAGAATGTGAGAGAGGATATTTTACTTTGCACCAAAAGTCTCCATTCCTAGACCATGGTAGGATGAAATCTCTTGAGTTTTCATTAAGAAATCCTTGAGCACCTTCTTTTGGTTTTGGTGATATGAACGCACAATTGGGACCCAAGATATCTGCTTCATTTACTTGCTCTATGCACTAAATATTCAGATTAACGATCACTCATTCTTGGTGCCCATATAATTGACCAAAATCTATGATGTTATGATAAACATAAGTGATACTCTATCCAACCTGGGATATTGATGCAACTGCCTCGGTGCAGTTTGCATTTGTCGAATCGATGTAATTCCCATTGCAACTAGTTTTGGCTGACTGAAATAGCACTTAACAAAAACAACTATGAAGATGATAGCCAAAATGTGAAACGCAAATGAAACCCAATTAGCTAGTTTTAGTTACTTATCAAAACCTGTCTTAAATTGTTATAAAAAAAAAAAACCTTGTCTTAAGTCTTAACTACCTTATACATTGCATCTGATATTAGACCCATTCGGTGCGCAAATATTACTCTTGTGTTATCTTCGAGAACTGAATTTGTATGTGGGCATCCAAGCGAGAGTCCCTTGCATTATTTTGAAGAACATTATATTCTAATATTCATCGAAATACCAAATGAAAAGGATTTATATAAAAAGAAAAAAAAGAAGAAGAGAAATTCAAGTCCAATAATTTGATTGTGTACTTTGATATTCACTTGAGGCTCAATTCCTGCTTCATTGCCTGCAACTCAATAAAATCGAATCAAGTTTGAAGATTGTGATTAATATTGAGTATACTAGAGACTTGATTCAATGAGGTAAGCTCTGTTAGATGCTTGTGATCAATATAAGTTACCATTTATAATATCTTGGGCTAGAATTGGAGTGACCACTCCTTGATATGAGTCGCTCCCAAGGTAGACCGGATTGTTCATGAAATCTGAGTGTTCGATCAACCACTGTGTCACGAATAAACATATCATGAGTTAATAAAAATATGCTTGCCTTCCATGGAACTAATTTTAGTAATTTGGTTTTAAAAAATTACACTCGGTCTCCCCTTAATTCTAATCGCCATAAAAAAAATGTATAGATCTAAAATTTTAAATAAAATGAACAAGCCTAAAAAAATTAGCTTAATAACAAAAATTACCAATAGTAAAGCTAAAAAAATTAAACTCAATCAACAAATTTTATTCAAAACAAACAACCTGACCCTTTAAAAAATTTTAAACAAAATAATTTTGCTCTTAACTAGTAGCAAACACAAGCATCGAAGACACACGCCAAGTATCATTTTTTTTTTTAATAATTGATTGCATTGTAATGTATTAAGAAACAATAATTTGTTTTTTTACTTTTTTTTTTGTTTATACTTCTCTGCCCCCCCTAACTTGAAGTTCTGCCTCCATCTTTGCTCCTATGAGCATTAGCAGAGACTCAATATTAAAAAACTATAGAACACTTTAGTTTTTTAATCAAATTCTTGCTAAATTCATATCAAATCCCTTGCATCAAACTTAATAGTTCTACTATATTGCAAATTATACTCCTAAACTTTGTAATAATTTAAATTTCGCCCCTTGAATTTTCAAAATTTTGATCCACTCTCCTAAAGTTAGGTATTGTTTGGATTTGCTCCCTTCCATCAATACACTATGTTTGTCCTTTCATTAAATGCCAAATTGGTACCCCAATGACATCTTCTATGTTTGTAATTGATTTGGTTTTGCACCCTTTATGTTTGGGGCTGTTTTGATTAATTTTAAACTTTAATAAATTAACAGTTAGGCACAGTGCATTGACAGAAGCAAGTAAATCCAAACAATACCTAACATTATGGGAGTAGATCAAAATTTTGAAACTTTATAGGGCAAAATCAAAATTACTCCAATTAAATGGTTTAGGTGGAAGAGCAAGAGTGTCATCATACAAGAGTCGAACACTATTTAGAATTTTTTTTTTTTTTGGAGAATCCACCCTGATGTTATTAAGAATCACGCTGGAAAATCAGCAATTACAAGGGAAGAAAATTATAGAGGAACAAACTCCATCCAAACAATTAAAGGGAAAGAAAACCTAGTTCTCTTAGCGAAAGCAGGGGCTACAGAATTACTCTACCTTCTTACATGAGAGAAGGAGTAAATTTTAAGGGTCTGTTTGGTTGGAGGGGTGGAAAAGTGGGAGGATAGAAAATATTTTAATTTCCCTCCTTTTTGTTTGGTTGGGAGTAGAAAATAGAGGGATGGAAAAAGTGAATTTGTGTAAATTTACTTATATACCCTTAATAAAAAAATGATACCCAATTAAAAAAACAAAAAAAATGCAATTACCCAAATTTATTAAAAAATAAAAATCATGTCTAAAAAAAATTGCATCTAAACAAAACAAAAAAACACAAAAAATGAGAAAGAAGAGCAACATTGGACAAAGCTTGCCCCTAGGAAAAAAAAAAAAAAAGAACATCCAAGAAAAAAGAAAAGAAAGAATTAGCCAATGTCAAAACCTCCACAACAAAAAAAAAAAAAAAAAAAGCAACGTATTGGACTAAGCTCATGTGCAAATGTAAATGGGCATTTTTGTCATATATCTATCAAATTCCCCCCACTTAGTTTCTCTCCATTTTGGAGAGAACTTTTTGGTGAGCCTGGAGAGAAAACACATGAACCCTTCTGTAAGTGCACAATTGTGCCTGGACCCAAAAACAAACGCGGGCTCAAGCCCAATGAGCCTTAAACAATAAAATTTGTAGAGTGTGGATTTGAAATCTAGTTTTAGGGGTGTTGGAAGCTTGACAAACAGGCTAAAGTGTTACAATATTTGCAAGTAATAAGCGAATGAGACAAAGGAACCTCCTCAGACGTAAGCCGATGACGATCTATGTATTATTTCTCTTTTTCTTCCAAAGATTACAGTCCTAATTTCTTCCCTTCTCCTTCTTCTTTTTCTTTACTCTCTTCTCTTCTTAAATACTCCTTTTTCCCCCTTCTCCACGTGTCACCCAAATCTTCTCTCCCCCTCTCCACCACCTTCCTAAAGTCCTTAAATAATGGCAGGAAGGTGGGATTCTACTGTTCAGGGGTCACTTCCCCATTAATGCGGCCAGGGAAGTAGGTGCAGGATCTTTAATGTGGAGGTAGTAGCCTTTTTCTGAGATATTTCTCTCACACCGTTGCATCTAGAGGGTATTTGGATCCCCCTCTTAACCAACAGTTTTTTCCAGAACTCTGCATTGATTTTTTTGGTGAATCCCAGGGTCATTGCGGGCCTGTCCGAGGAGAGATTCGTCCTCGAACGAATCCTCCGACTTTCGCTCTGTGGGCCAACTTGTAGTTCTAAAGGCTTTTGGTCAAAAGCGGACTGACACCCATCAACAAAGCCCAAGGCCCAAATAACTGTTCAGGCTTCTTTTACTCCCCATAATAGCCCCTCAAAACCTTTTTTTTCCCCATCCGAGGAGAAAAATAGGGTTTTGATCCAACCAGAGTACCTTCCACACGTTTCGTACATCACCACATGTGTGTGGATTATTCCGTTTCCAAGGGAATGCCATCTGATGCTTCGAATTCTAGAACGCGCGCATTTATGACCGCAAGTTACACCCTGTTCCCCACGTTCAACGGTGAGATGGGCATCCAACGGTTTACGTCGCCCCCTGAAAATTTGGGCGGGACGAATCCAATTTCGAGGCTGCCTCCCGCACGTCAAAACGCTTGGAAACCCGCGCCTTCATTCATTTCTTTAGAATTCAATCACATCAAAGTATCTGCCCTCGTCTTTTCTCTCCAGAAACCCGTGAAAATTCGCATAACCAAAAACTCGTAAGTTCTTACTTTCTCTACTCCTTTCTCCTCAGATTCTATCCTCGGCTCCCTTCTTAACCACTTCCCTTTCGAAACTTGCCTTTTCTTTTCTCCTAGATGGGTAGATTTAAGTGCTTAGTTGATACCGCTGCTGGGATGGAAGGCTTTAGAGCCAAATACCAGATTCCCAGCGATATAGGTTTAGAATATTGCCTAGCAGAAGCCGTAGGTGGCTCTAGGAATACGAGAGAGGTCATCATCCCTATGATTGCCTTCATAGAAGGTGGGATGATCCTCCCTATGAGAAGCGTAACTAGGGAATACCTTCGCAACCACAGGTTGTGCCCAGACCAATGCACACCCAATGTATTTAGGGTCTTAGGAAGTGTCAACGCTCTAAATGAGCAAATGGGCTTAAATCTCACATGGCACGACGTTACCTTCATGTATGAGTGCCACAAACTTAGGAGCGTAGGTTATTATATTAAGTCACGGTCTAGTATAGTTAGGTTAATCTCTTGTCTGCCCAAGTCTAATAAAGGCATGAAGGACGACTACCTCATCGCCTCAGGCAATTGGCACCACGGCCCTCACTGCCCAGTCGTATGAGGAGATCCAGGTGTGACTCCTTAGGATCTAATTTCCCTACCCCGTAATTCAATCAAAAAATCTTTAAATGTTTATTTCCTTTTGCACACTGTTAATTTCGATTTTTCATATGTATTACAGATCTGACCATACTTGCCTTTTTTGGTGTCCTTTTTCACAGATAAATAGCACGTGCGCCCACGCATGAGCCATTGCAACGTTGCTGATTTAAACCGCGTACTCCGCTCGGAAGTTTTTGTGAGTGAAGACTTGCAAGTTAGAGCGGCTCACATAATACTAGGGTACGACCCCATATCCTCGGATTTCCAAGAGATAGAGAACGCGATTATCGCGGGGGACAGGAGGCGCAGGAGAATAAACGTAGCAAGGCCGAACTTTCTCGCCGACTACGACATTCCTGACGAACTCAACACCATTCTATACACATGACCCATCGCGGCGATCCCTCTCTCGACGCATTCTTAGACAACTGCCGCCCCGGAGGAGCAAGTGTCCTCGTCGCACTCATTGGACGAGGAGATAGACCAATTTTAGCTCAAGGATATCGAAAGACCCCGAGGAAATCAGTTTGTCGTACTCTCTGACGAGGAAGACGAGCCCGCCGAGGCCTCCGGAGTTGCAGGTCTAATAGTTACACGTTTGGACGACAGTTCCGAGGAAAAAGAGATGGACGTGCTCAAAGGCCTTCTGAACAAGAGAGGCGAGAGAGCCGCCAAGAAAGGAGCGGGGGGGTCTCAAGTTCCCCCGTCCTTGCCACCACCCCCTCCCTCAACCGATCTTAAGCCTCCTGTCGAGGAGCCCAAGAAGAAAAGAAAGGGGGAGGCCGAGGAGGCTGGTGGTAAGGAGCTGAAAAAACAAAAACAACAGCCACAGCAAGCTCAACAGCAGAAACTGGACAAGGGCAAGGGACGTGCTCGTTCAGTTGAAAGCGGGGAGATTAGGGACCTGGCCGAAGTTCGCCGAGCACCGGCAACCTGGTCTCCCGAGTTGAGACTGAACGGCGCACCAATCTCCTGTCAGTCCAACATCAGGGCGTTCCAACAAGGCCACGCCCTCCACCTGGCTGATGCGTTGGAACGTCCCCTTCTGCTGCCCAAGGATATGGAAGCCTTGGAAAAAATGAGCCAACCTCAGCTGTTCCTTTCTTTGAAAAAGGACTTGGCCCTGGTAAGTTTCACTCCTTACGTACATTTCGTTTTTCATGATCTCTGACTATTAATGAATGTTTTACTGCGTCTAACCCTTTGATACTTTGTCACAGGCCGTTCAAGAGGTCTTTGTCGCCGAAAAGTTCGTGGAGGATTCTCGGAAGAAGGCTAGAATGGAGCTAGAGATTCGGATGGAGATGGAGAAGTCCCTAGGCTAGGCCCTCGCAGAAAATGAGAAACTCTCCTATCAGCTGGCCAACCTAAAAAGAGAAAAAGACGGTGCCGAGGCCAGTTTGAGGACGATGAGGACTCAAGTGGAGGGGCAGCGTAAGCTTCTTCATCAAAAGGATGATGAGCTCTCTAAGGCTTAGAAGGAACGCTCTGACTTGGAGAAGGAGCTTGCGAAAATGAAGGAGGAAGCTCACACTTTCAAGGCTTCATTGGAGGCTGCGAAGAAGGCTAGTTACAAGGAAGGGGTGGCGGCGACAAAAGACCAGCTGACAGAGGCATTCGCGGCCTTATGCTGAGAATACTGTCAGCAGGTCTGGGGCGAAGCCTTAAACGCTGCAGGGGTTCCTTCAGCTTCCGAGCTGAGGAAGCCCGAGAACGTTTGGCTTCCCCTTGACATACAGGAGATAGAAGAGGCTCCTGCTGTCACGCCTGCCCCTGACACAGCTCCTTCTTCTCTCCCCCCTGTGATCCCAGAGCCCATTCCGGATCCTATAGGACATACAAGTCCCAATAAAGAGAAGGAAGAGTGTGGAGGTGCCGAGAAGGACCTAAGCCAAAGTGTGGAGCCCACTGTCCCTCCAGCAGCTACAGCAGACAAAGGGAAACAGGTTTTGTCTTCCTTCGAGTTAGAGTTAAAAAACACTGAGGCTACCAGCACTTCCCAGCAAGACCCCCCTCCAAAAGCTTAAGGTCGAGCCTAGGGCTTCTTTTTCTTTGTAATTAAGAATTTCCATGTAATATATATCAAAACAATTAATGAAAGACAATTTCGTTTGATTTTCATTTGATTTGTACTTATTTATCTTTATGTTTACCATGGGAGTTCTCATTAGCACACAACGAAAGAATGAATGGAACAACTAAATCCACTTTAAATAGTTAAACAATTACAACTTTAAACAACAATACCCATACTTGCCTTGTACCTCGCAAATTTCATCTTAGGAGTATAGCAAGCACGAAGCAATAACGAACGCCTAACAGGCTAACTTAACTTTTTACTACATCTGTAAAGTAAAGTGTTCAAGAACCTGACAAAAACAGACTTGGTTTAGATGGTAAGTAGTGCCTCACTTTGCCAACCAATGTGATACTAAAACTTGTATCCTGAAACGTTAATTTTAGCAAAGTGTGGGGTCCGAGGTCCCTACCTTGCCAAATTTCTGCTTGATACTTAAAAATGTATAACTCAAGATTCTATTTAACTATGGTTCTGTTTAACAAATGATAGGATATCAATTTCCACAAGGTATGTGGTCTGAGGATCATACTTAACCAAGTTTCTATTTGATACTTAAGAACATATCAATTTTCACAAGGTATGTGGTCCGAGGACCATGCATTACCAAGTTTCTGTTTGATACTTAAGAACATATCAATTTCCACAAGGTATGTGGTCCGAGGACCATGCATTACCAAATTTCTGTTTGATACTTAAGAACATATCAATTTCCACAAGGTATGTGGTCCGAGGACCATGCATTACCAAGTTGCTGTTTGATACTTAAGAACATATCAATTTCCACAAGGTATGTGGTCCGAGGACCATGCATTACCAAGTTTCTGTTTGATACTTAAGAACATATCAATTTCCACAAGGTATGTGGTCCGAGGACCATGCATTACCAAGTTTCTGTTTGATACTTAAGAACATATCAATTTTCACAAGGTATGTGGTCCGAGGACCATGCATTACCAAGTTTCTATTTGATACTTAAGAACATATCAATTTTCACAAGGTATGTGGTCCGAGGACCATGCATTACCAAGTTTCTGTTTGATACTTAGAAACAGTAACTTCAGATGTTAATTTCCCCAAAGTAGAAGGCCCGAGGACCCGACATAACTAAGGTTCTGTTTAACAAATGATAGGATATCAATTTCCACAAGATATGTGGTCCGAGGACCATACTTAACCAAGTTTCTGTTTGATACTCAATAATAGTAATTTATAAGCCCATATAAATTCATAATTTAGACCACGAAGAACAAAAGCACCTTTTATGAATAATAATACCTTCTAAGGTTGTTTACATTCCATGGGCGTTGTACAACCTTTTCATCTAGATCAGCTAGTCGATATGACCCTATGCCTGCTACAAAAACAATGCGATATGGTCATTCTCAGTTTGGTCCCAGCTTACCCCAAGCTGGGTTCTTAGCAGTACCCACAACTTTTCTCAGCACCAAATCCCCAGGCGCAAGTGGCCTTAACTTTACATGGGCATCATACCCTCGTTTAAGCTTCTGCTGGTAATAAGCCATTTGGACCATAGTTGCCTCTCGCCGTTCCTCAACTAAATCCAGGCCTTTCTCTAGGAGGCCGTCGTTGTTTTCTGGACTAAAAGAACTCGTCCTCAGCGTGGGGAAACCGGATTCTAAAGGTATCACCGCCTCGGTGCCATAAGTCATGGAGAATGGCGTTTCTCCAGTGGATCTACGCGGCGTCGTTCGATACGTCCATAAAACATGTGGCAGTTCTTCTACCCACCTGCCCTTCGCATCGTCCAGCCTTTTCTTAAGTCCACTGACTATGACCTTATTAACAGCCTCGGCTTGCCATTTCCCTAAGGATAAGCTGGAGTGGAATATCTATTTATGATGCCCATGTCACCACAATATTTCCTAAAAGCTCTGCTATCAAATTGAACGCCATTGTCCGAAATAAGTGTGCGTGGTACCCCAAATCTGGTGATGATGTTCTTCCAGATAAACTTCTTGGAATCGACATCCCTAATATTTGCTAAGGGCTCAGCCTCGACCCATTTAGTGAAGTAGTCGATCCCCACGAGCAGCACCTTTTGTTTCCTATAGCCCTCGGGAATGGCCCTACTATGTCCAATCCCCATTGAGCGAAGGGCCAAGGACTGGAGAGAGGATTAAGGACTCCCCCAGGCTGATGAATGTTAAGAGCGAACCTCTGGCATTGATCACACTTTCTTGCATAGTCCTGAGCTTCCTTCTACATATTGGGCCACCAATATCCCTGAGTCAGGGCCCTATGAGCTAGGGACCTTCCCCCAGTGTGGCTTCCACAAATTCCCTCATGTAGTTCTTCCAAAAGTGCCTCCATTGACTCGGGGTGCACGCATAATAGGTATGGTCCGGAGAAGGATCGTTTATACAGCTTCTAGTCCTCGGACAACCAGAAACGCGGTGCCTTTCGTCAGATCTTGTCTGCTTCAGACTTGTCCTCGGGAAGAATGTCGTTTTTCAGAAAAGATATCATAGGATCGATCCAACTAGGTCCAGACCTTATCAAATGGATACGGGCTGCACCAACAGTGGTAAGAGCTGGCTTTAGCAAATCTTCGACAAGGATAACACTGGGCAAACACTGAGCCGAGGATGTTGCTAAGGTAGCCAAAGAATCCGCATGTGTATTTCCACCTCTAGAAACGTGAGACAGGGTCAAGGAATCAAACTTAGATTGCAGATGCTTGACCTAGGCCAAGTATTCTTGCATTCTTGGATCCCTAGCCTCCATGGTCCCTATCACCAGGCCGACCACTAACTGAGAATTCGAGATCATATGAACTCCCTTTCCGCCCATCCTATGTACCATGCTCATGCCGACCAGGACTGCTTCGTACTCGGCCTCGTTATTAGTAGCTGAGAACGCCAATCTCAAAGATTTTTCGAAGACAATCCCCTCAGGAGACACCAAAATAAGTCCAACACCAGACCCCCTCTGGTTAGCTGCCCCATCAACAGACACTTTCGACGTCGGAGGTCCTATGTCTGTGATCGTGCCAACTAATTTTTCATCCATGTGTGATTCCTTCACAGTTTCTTCTAACAATGGTTCGGCAAACTCTACCAGCAAATCTGCGAGAACCTGGCCCTTTACCGAGGTGCGCGGCATGTACTTGATATCAAAGGCTCCTAAAATAGTTCCCCATTCAGCCACCCTTCCAGAGTAGTCTGCGCTGCGCAACACTGACTTGAGAGGCAGTTGGGTCAGAACTACAATGGTGTGGGACTGGAAATAGTGGGGAAGCTTCCGCGTGGCATGGACTACGGCTAGAAGCGCTTTCTCCAAAAGTAGGTAACCCCCCTCGGCTTCATTCAAGGATTTACTGACGTAGTAGACCGATCTTTGCACCCCACCGTCGTCCCTTATAAGTACCAGGCTGACCGCATGGACGGCCACCGCCAGGTATGCAAACAGGACTTCATCCACCTCAGGCCGAGACATAATGGGTGGCCGGGAAAGATATTCCTTAAGTTGTTGGAAAGCTACAACGCACTCCTCGGACCATTGGAACCCCTTCCACTTGTTCAACAGTTGGAAGAAAGGCCTGCATCTGTCAGCTGACCGAGAGATGAACCTGCTGAGAGCAGCGATCATTCCAGTCAATTTCTAAACTTTCTTTGGATTCCGAGGTGGCTGTAAGGTTTGAATAGCTCTGACTTGTGCCGGATTCACCTCTATTCCTCTATGAGTAACCATGTAACCCAGGAACTTCCCAGACCCACCCTGAAAGAACACTTCGAGGCATTAAGACGCAACTTGTACTTTCTAAGTACCTGAAAAGTGTCGTCCAAATCTTTCACGTGCGTAGATATCATCTTACTCTTAACCACCATGTCATCCACGTATATCTCAATAGTCTTTCCAAGCTGCAATTCAAACATTCTGGTCATCATCCTTTAATAAGTAGCCCTAGCATTCTTCAATCCGAACGGCATCACTTTATAGTGATAATTCCCTGTTGGAGTAATGAAGGCAGTTTTCTCCTGATCCTCTGCCGCTAGTGGAATTTGGTGATAACCCTAGAAGGCATCCAAAAAGCTCATCCGAGGATGCCCGACCGTGGCATCCACCAGCTGATCGATGCGTGGCATCAGGAATGAATCCTTTAGGCAGGCTTTATTTAAATCCGTGAAGTCCACGCATACTCTCCAACTTCTGCTCTTCTTTTTCACCACGACCGTATGCGCCAACCATTCTGGGTAGAAAACTTCTTTAATAGCCCCAGCCCTCTTGAGCTTGAGCATTTCCTTTTTGACAGCCTCGGAGTGCTCCTTCGAAGAACGCCGAAGCAGTTGCCTTCTAGAAACAATGGCAGGGTTGACATTGAAATGATGACAAATAAAGCTTGGGTCTAACCCCGGAGCCTCGTAGGGATCCCACGCAAAAACATCAATGTTGTCTTTCAGAAACTCCAACAACTCCATCTTCTCCTGGTATGGCAAACGCACGCCTACTTGAAAAAACCTTTCAGGATCATCTGCTATCAGAAACTTCTCCAAGTCTTCGCATAGGGCTTCCTCTGCTATCACCGCGTCAGGCGCATCCAGAGTCGTTAATTGCTATAAGTCCTTCACAACCGAGGCCGAGGACTCTGCTTCGACCTGATGCAGTACTGCAACCGATATGCATTGCCTAGCCATTGATTGGCTGCCAAGAATTTCTTCAATGTATTCCCCCGAAGGGAACTTAACCTTAACATGCAAGGTGGAGGAGACAGCACCCAAAGCGTGCAGTCATGGCCTGGCAAGGATGGCTGTGTATGGGGAGTATGCATCGACCACAATGAAATCCACCTCAACCGTCTCCGAGCCGGATTGCACGGGCAAAAAAATATGTCCCTTTGGTACGACAGCTTTACCTTCAAAGCTTATGAGTGGCGAGTCGTAAGGAGTGAGATCCTCCAGTTTCAGCCTTAGCCCCTTGAATAAATCAGGATACATGATATCCGCGCCGCTGCCTTGATCGATCATCACCCTCTTTACATCATAATTCCCAATCCTCAGAGTGACCACTAAGGCATCATCATGGGGTTGGATGGTCCCAACCTTATCCTCCTCTGAAAATCCCAAGACGGGGACATTCGCCTTTAACCTCTTCAGCTTGGGGCCCGCTTCATCGGACTGGGAGTGCGAAACCGCCATCACCTTGGTGGGACACGAACCAGTCCTACCAGGCGCGGCAAAAATAACATTGATCGTTCTCAAGGGCAGCCGAGATGAATTATTCTTCTGATTATTCGAGCCGGACTGACTGCCCTGCCCGTTAGGTTGGTAGAGGTGCTGCTTTAATTTTCCTTCACTGACAAGCTGTTCCAAGTGGTTCCAGAGGGTCCGACAACTCTCGGTGGTATGACCCACGTCCTGATGGTACTGACAAAAGAGATTCTGATTCCTCTTCGCAGGGTCCCCCGCCATCTTACTAGGCCATCTAAAGTAGGGCTCCTTACGGACTTTCTCCAGTAGCTGATGTACTGGTTCTCAAAATACAGTATTAACAGTCTGAGGTGCTGCCGAGCCAGACTGCCCGGCGTAATCTCTTCTCGGTTTGTTGTTGTGATATCTGTCCGACCTGAAATCCCTTCTCTCCTGCGGGATAACCTTCGCCTTACCCTTTCCCTGCTATTGGTCTTCCTCGACCCTTTTGCATTCATCGATACGGTCCATAAGGCGACGTACACTCCGTACGGGCTTTTTGGTCAAAGACTTCCTCAAGTCATGGTCAGTAGGAAGGCCTACTTTGAAGGTATTGATCGTCACCTCGTCAAAATCACCATCTATCTCGTTAAACATCTCCCAATACCGGTCGGAGTATGCTTTCAACGTCTCGCCCTCCCTTATGGCCATAGATAACAGTGAGTCAAATGGTCGAGGAACTCTACTGCATGTAATAAACTGTGATGCGAATGCTTTCGTAAGCTCCCCAAACAAACCTACAGACCCCGATTTAAGGCCGTTAAACCACCTCATAGCAACAGGTCCCAAGCTAGAAGGAAAGACTTTGCACATCAGGGTCTCATTGTGAGAATGCACCGCCATTCTCTGGTTAAAGTGACTCACATGTTCCACCGGATCAGTCCGGCCATTATAGATGGTGAAGGTGGGCTGGGTGAACATCTTGGGGAGTCTCCCATTCTCAATCCTACGAGAGAATGGCGATTTGGAGAGTTGATGTAACGCCCGGCTCATAGCATCGTTCCCCAAGCCCCTGGAGGGGAGCTTTTTGTGCCTACGACCTGATGGGTCATCGTCTTCACAAGAGGATGTTTTGCTGGGGGGCGACCATGACCTTGAACTATAACTACTTCCCCGGGATTCCCCTGAAGAAGGATTCGATGAGGGTGGCGAACGCCTCCGTCGGACGCGGCGTAGCTTCCTTTTAAGATGATTAATTTCCTTCTGCATGGCCTTGGCACCATCTTCATGGGTGGTACTGCCTCCACCGTGAGTATGACTCGCTCTAGGATATTCGGTGTGAACGCTGCCCTCTCGATCCCTCCGGCGCTCAAGACGCTGGAAAAGATCCTCAGGTTGCGATCTCTGAGATTCTGCATGGTGTGAGCCTAAGCTTGCCATGGTGTTCCAGCTCCTCCCACACTAGATCCCCACAGACGGCGCCAATCGTAAGTGCACAATTGCGCCTGGACCCAAAAACAAACGTGGGCTCAGGCCCAATAAGCCTTAAACAATAAAATTTGTAGTGTGTGGATTTGAAATCTAGGTTTAGGGGTGTTGGAAGCTTGACAAACAGGCTAAAGTGTTACAATATTTGCAAGTAATAAGCGAATGAGACAAAGGAACCTCCTCAGACGTAAGCCGAGGACGATCTATGTATTATTTCTCTTTTTCTTCCAAAGATTACAGTTCTAATTTCTTCCCTTCTCCTTCTTCTTTTTCTTTACTCTCTTCTCTTCTTAAATACTCCTTTTTCCCCCTTCTCCACGGTTTCACCCAAATCTTCTCTCCCCCTCTCCACCACCTTCCTAGAGTCCTTAAATAATGGCAGGAAGGTGGGATTCTACTGTTCAGGGGTCACTTCCCCATTAATGCGGCTAGGGAAGTAGGTGCAGGATCTTTAATGTGGAGGTAGCAACCTTTTTCTGAGATATTTCTCTCACACCGTTGCGTCTAGAGGGTACTTGGATCCCCCTCTTAACCAACAGTTTTTTCCAGAACTCTGCATTGATCTTTTTGGCGAATCCCAGGGTCGTTGCGAGCCTGTCCGAGGAGAGATTCGTCCTCGGACGAATCCTCGAACTTTCACTCTGTGGGCCGACTTGTAGTTCTAAAGGCTTTTGGTCAAAAGCGGACTGACACCCATCAACAAATTCCAAGGCCCAAATAATTGTTCAGGCTTCTTTTACTCCCCACACCTGCCATCATTTTCCTCTTTCCCTCTCCCAATCAAACACTCTCCAAAAAGTATTTTCTCCTCATTTTTTCTCCTTTTTTTCCATCTTACCTAAAATTCACTCTACCAAACACACCCTAAAAGAGTTCGAGATAGACTAAATTGTGTTCAAGGCAGGGGCGGAGGCACACATAAGATTGGGGGGGGGGGGGGGGAGGGCTATGGCCCCCTAAAGCTTTTGAAACCCCTATATAATACTATATAAAAATAAGTTGGCCCTTGCATATGTATTAATTGGCCCCCCCCAAAAAATTCACATACCTAGTCTAATGTTAGTTTTAGTGGTTTCCCCTTTGAAATATGTTGTGGTTGTATGATCGATCAAAGGGCTAAGACAATTATCTCTCAAAACTACATAGAATGACACATTAGCACTAGTGATAAGAAATATTTGATACCATAAGTATGTCTCAATTTTATTGTTTGATGATTGGATCTATCTAGAGCATGGAACTATTAGGATTAAAGAAAGTGTAAAGAAGTAATGAAAATAATTAGCTAAGTGGGGTTGTCTAGCAAATTGTGACATACAAAATGACTAAAACAAAGTAAAAGTATTAGTTACCCTTCAGTCATTAGCCTTTGGTTCAGCAAGTGACTAGAGCAATTGTCATATATTTTATTTTGTTGTGGGTCTTATGCATCATACAATGTTAATTTCTTTATAGCATTCATTTTGAAATATGACCATTTTTACAATTACAATATTTTAGTTTCTTGAGTAGACTTCACCCAACAAAACACACGTTTACTCAAACCAAAAAAACAAAAAACAAAGTTGCCAAGATACTTTTTTTATTTTTTAAGTAAACAAAAGTGCACTATGTTTGTGCATGTTCAAATGTGAAAGTCGCTAAAAATTTATTGTTTTGCTTAAACTAGTGATTTTTTTGGTTTCATTCTTAGTCATTAAGCTTCATTTCTTTATATCTTTTAACTCTATCTATCTCACACATACGTACACATAAATATATGAGTTATGACTAACGTACAAACATGTATCGGCTCCCCAAGTGAAAAATCCTGGCTATGCCCTTGGTTCAAGGCATTATCGTTGGCTACACCCCATCCCTCTCTCCATGATCATTTAACAATGGTTCTAACAAAGCCATTATATCTAATTAAATGTAACAATTAGGCATTTTAATTGGCTCTCACCATCAATTATACTCACATTTCTCAGAAACTCATAGGCTTGTGCAGCTACTTTTGTGTCAGATGCGCTCCAAGCTTCCGAGATTGTTGCATAGGAGAAGCCACCACCCACAGGCGCATCTAAAAATAACACATTGGCTGTCTGCAAAAGCATTATGATTATCACTTTAAGCAAAATTCGAAGGAAAATGTGTCTAGAATAATGGAAATTAATGAGAAATCGCAGAAGTACTAAACTGCGTACCTTGGTCCATGTGTTTGGTTCATATATCAGTGTTGGTAAGCCCCCAGTGTAATCAGCGATATTGAATTTTAATGGGCCTACGAGTGAACATGAAAGTTTAAATGAAAATTTTCTAGAATATCATTGAAAATAAACAATTAAATTGGGGGGGAAAAATAGAAAATTACATTTAGATAAAATTCTAACAAAAAATATATATTAAAATTTTTTTTGAAACTTTTGTATACAAGTTTTAATAATTTATATCTGCTTATAGTGTCATGAAAGCTCTCTTTTGTTAGTCGGAATTGAAAATCTGAAGTAATCTGATGTTTGATAATGGCTCAGCTTCAACCCATTTGGTGAAGTAATCTGTTCCCACGAGAAGCCACCATCTGTTTCCCGTTGCTTTGGGGAAGGGTCCAACAATGTCCAAGCCCCATTGAGCAAAAGGCCATGGGCTAGATAGAGGATTCAGGACTCCACCTGGTTGATGTATATTTGGAGCGAACCTTTGACATTGGTCACATTTCTTTGCATAATCTTGCGCTTCTCTCTGCATATTTGGCCACCAATAGCCCTGAGTAAGGGCCCTGTGAGCTAAAGACCTTCCTTTTGTGTGACTTCCGCAAATCCCTTCGTGTAACTCTTCCAAAAGTAGCTCCGTTGCCTCGGGGTGTATGCATAGCAAATATGGTCCCGAAAAGGAACGTTTGTACAATTTTTGGTCCTCGGATAACCAGAAACGAGTGGCTTTCCTGCGAACTTTATCGCAGCCAGCTTTTGCTCCGGGCGGGATGTCATTTCGAGAAATGTTACTATTTGATCCATCCAACTAGGCCTGTCCTAATTTGAAGAATTTGAGTGGAGTTACCATCCGTCCCGGTGGGTTTCAACGGATCTTCAACGAGGATAACTCGTGGTAGACTTTGCCGAGGACGTCGCGGCGTGGCTAATGAGTCGGCATGGGTATTGCCACATCCGGATACATGCAATAGTAGAAAAGACTCAAATTTAGATTGCATATACGACTGGGTTAGGTATTCTCGCGATACGGAATCCCTTGCTTCTAGCTTGCCTTCTACTTGGCCTACCACCAATAGTGAATCCGAGAACATCTGCACGTCTTTCCTCCCATTTTATGAACCATGTTCATCCACTGCGAGGACGGCTTCATACTCTGCTTCGTTGTTGGTGGCCGAGAATCCCAATCTCAAAGATTTCTCAAAAGTAATTCCCTGCGGGGATATCAAAACTAGTCGATACACCGATCCCCTACGATTTCTTTGCTCCATCAACATGGACTTTCCATAATGGAGGCCCTTCACACGAAATCATGCCTGCGATTTTTACCCATGCCTTCTTGATAGTCTTCCAACGAAGGCTCGGCAAATTCCGCCACAAGGTCCGCGATGACTGTCCCTTTATAGAGGTGCGGGGCATATACTTGATATCGAAAGCTCTAGAACTGAGGTTCCCCATTTGGCAATTCTTCCCATATAATGCACTTCGCAGAATTGATTTAAGAGGGAGTTGTGTAAGAACAACAACCGTATGGGAAGAGTAATGGGGAAGTCTTCGTGTAGCATGTACCACCGCCAAGATAGCTTTCTCTAGTGGCAAATAACTCAGCTCGGCCTCATGCGAGAGATTTGCTTACATAATAAACCGGTCTCGGATGTTATTGTCATCTCGGATAAGAACCAAACTAACGGCATGGTTAGCCACCACAATATATGCAAACGAGAATCTCATCAACCTGCGGCCGAGACATGGCGGTGGTCGCGAGAGATATTCTTTTAGCTGTTGGAAAGCTCTTTGCGCACTCCTCGGTCCATTCAAAACCCTTCCATTTATTTAATAATTGAAAGAAAGGCCTGCATACGTAAGCGGACCGAGATATAAATCAGTTGAGAGCGACGGTCATACTGTTAGCCTTTGCACTTCTTTAGGATTCCGAGGTGGGTGTAAAATTTTATTGCCTTAACTTTGAGCGGGATTCACTTCAATTCCGGTGAGTCACCATATATCCTAGAAACTTGCCCGACCCCACACCGAAAGAGCATTTAGAGGCATTGAGCCGCAATTTTATACTCTCTTGCTTCGAAAAGTGTTGCTCGGATCTTCCGGATGTGCGAAAATTCTTTACTCTTTACCACCATATCGTCCACGTATACCACAATAGTTTTTCCTAAATTGTGCCTCAAACATCCTCGTCATCATCCTTTGGTAGGTAGCCTAACTGCGTTTTTCAAACTAAAAGGCATTACCTTATAATGATAATTTCCCGTAGGAGTGACGAATGCGGTCTTCTCTTGGTCCTCAACGGCTAAAGGTATACTGGTGATAACCTTGGAAAGCATCAAGAAAACTCATCCGAGGATGTCCAACGGTAGCGTCAACCAATTGATCAATCCGAGGCATCGGGAATGAGTCCTTTGGGCAAGCTTTGTTTAAATGTGAAGTCTACACAAACTCTCCACTTCCCATTCTTCTTTTTCACCACCACGTACGGGCTAACCATTCGGGATAAAACTTCTTTGATAGCCCCTGCCGCTTTGAGTTTGAGCACTTCCTCTTTTACGGCTTCGGAATGTTCTTTTGAGGACCTCGAGGTGGTTGCCTCCTCGGCACTACGGTTGGATTGACCCTTAAATGATGACATATGAAGTTCGGATCAACCCCGGGGGCCTCATACGCGTTCCAAGCGAACACATCCATATTTTTCTTTAAAAATAAAATCAGCTGCCTCTTCTCTTCCTGTGGCAATTGAATTCCAACTTTGGAAGAACTTTTCGGGGATCATTGTCTATGATAATTTTCTCCAATTCTTCACATACTTGCTTCATCCACCTCGGCTATGGGAAGAGACTTTGATTGCTATGCTTCACCGTTAGCCGAGGACGGGAGTACGGTTCGGTCGACGCGAATTGCGGCCGTGACACACGTTGTCGAGCCACGGAGCCGACTCCCAAGTAACTCCACCACCTGGTCTCCAGAATGAAATTTGATTTTGACATGCAAGGTTGAGGAAACAGCCCCTAACGCATGCAGCCAAGGTCTCGCCACAATAGCCGTATAGGGAGAATAAGCATCGACCACGATGAAATCTACGTCTACCACCTCTGGACACGATTGCACGAGCGGTCTAATCTGTCCTTTGGAACGGCTTGACTCTCCCTTCGAAGCTTATCAAGGGTGAGTCATATGGCATAAGATCTTCAACTTTTAACTTCAAGCCTCTAAATAGGTCGGGGTACATGATATACGCACCTACCTTGATCAACCATTACCCTCTTTACATCATAGTTCCCTATTCGAGGGTTACCACTAAGGCATCATCATGAGGCTGGATGGTCCCCATCTTGTCCTCTTCGAGAAACTTAGGAATTGGCAGCGGGATACTTGCCTTAATCCTCTTGGCTGATCCCGTGACTCCTCGGCCAATGTTCGAGCACTGACATTACCACGAAAGGAGCGAGCCGGTCCTATGTGCTGCAAAAATGACATTGATAGTACCTAGAGGAGGTACGGATGAAGGACCGTCGTGGTTTGCCACTCCCGATTGGTTTCCTCGCCCGTTGGGTTGGTACGGCTTGCTTCGGCTTTCCCTCTTTAACCAATTGTTCCAGATGATTCCACAAAGTGCGACGGTCCTCGGTGGTATGACCTCTCTCGCAGTGATAATGGCGGTGGAGATTTTGGTTGCGTCTCAAAGGGTCCCCTGCCATTTTATTCGGCCATTTGAAAAAAGGCTCATGCCTTATTTTCTCCAACGAGTTCTGCACCGGCTCCTGAAGACGGTGTTGACCACTGTGGGGGTATGTGACCGGCACTGGAAAAATCCCGCGTAGGCCTATTGTTGTTGTATCGGTGGAACACGAAATCCCTCCTTTCTTGTGGGATAACCTTCGCCTTGCCTTTTCCACTGCCGATCTTCCTCGACCCTTTTGTACTCGTCGATGCGATCCATCGGTCGACGTACGCTTCGACGAGTTTCTTCGTTAAGGATTTCCTCAAGTCATGCTCCGTTGGTAGGCCGACCTTGAAGGTCCTTATTGCTACATCGTCAAAGTCTCCGTCAATTTCGTTGAACATTTCCCAATACCGGTCCGAATATGTTTTCGGGGGTTTCCCCTTCCCTCATGGCCATGGATAATAAAGAATCCAATGGATGAGGAACTCTACGCACGTGATGAAGCGAGAACCAAATGCCACTAGTAAGCTCTTTGAAAGAATCAATGGAGCCTGCCCTTAAGCCGTCAAACCATCTCATGGCTACGGGCCCTAGGCTAGAAGGAAAAATCTTGCATAACAAAGTTTCATTCTGGAATGCACCGCCATTCTCGGCCCAAATGGCTTACGTGCTCCACGGGATCCGTTCGACCATTGTAAATAGTGAAGGCCGGTTGTGTGAAGCGCCGAGGTAACCTCCTTTCTTCCAATCTGCGCGAAGGGTGACACCGGAGATTTGGTGTAACGCTCTTCCCATTGCGTCATTTCCTAAGCCCCAGGGGGTAGTCTCTGCCACGCCTCCCATGCGGATTGTCTTCCTCGGAAGAGACATATTCACACAGGGGAGTTACGGATCTCCGCCCGTAATTGTCATCCTCGGATCCTTCCGAGAAGAGGGGTCGAGACCGGAGGAGTTCTCCTTCGCCTTTCGTGGCGCAATCTCCTCTTTAGGCCGTCAATCTCCTTGCATGGCCACGGCATTTCTTTCATAAGGAGCTCGCTTCCTCCTTGCGAATGACTTGCACTTCGATGGTATGTGTAGTATGTACACTTCCCTCTCGGTTCTCTCCATGATCGGGATGCAAGGAGTGATCCTCACGGCGAGAGCCCACGGACTCCGCATTGCGTTGTGGTCACGATCCTACCATGATGTCCTAAACTTCCTTAAAGACTAAATTCCCACAGACGGCGCCAATTGTAAGGACACAATTCAAATTCCCAAACCACGACTGGGAGGAAAATGGGCTTGAAAGGCCTTTCTTCACAATGAATTTGTAGAGGATGGGTTTGTAATTTAGATTTCAAGGATGGCTTAGACAATCACAAGAAGAACGGGCTTTGGGCCCAATGGAACAAAACAAAGAATTGTTTGCAAAAAGTAAGATTGAGAATTCCTCCTCGGACTGTTTCCGAGGATAATTTCTAATAGTATTTCTCAAGTTTGGATACAAATATTGATTATCATATACTTTTTCTTTCTCAAAAAGCCTCTCCTTGCTTCGTATGCCTTCCCTCCTATTTATACTCCTCCTCTTCTCTTCATCATCTTCCACTTTATGGCTGCGACAATACGATTTTTGGATACTTGTCCCATCCATTCTTCCCTAAAGTCCGCTGGGATTTGGGACCAAGTTCCAAGCTCATGCTCAGTCCCATCCTTCCATCTATCTTGTCAGCGTATCAATTACTGCTTTAATATATGGGCGGTGGTAGCAGCTTTACTTTAGACATTCCACCGCTCTTTCTACTGTCCTCCACGTATACTGTGTATCCTCGGCTTAACATTCCGAGGACAAATCTACTCCTCGGACGGTATGGGACACTTAAATACTCCACGATCATTTTGATGTTTTCGGATTTGGGTTTCTAGCCCAAAAGACCTTGTTGGGCCGTCCATTATAGATTACTGGGCCCAATACCCCTACAACTAGAATTTGATATTTCTAAAAGTTATGATATAGAAAATACATTTGAGAGATAGATCTCTTTTTTTCTATAAAGGAATAATAGATCTCTATATTTAATTGCACTATTTTAGTTAATTTTTTTAATATTTGTACTAATTTAATATTTTAAATTAATCCTGACATAATTACGATTCAACCTCAGTCCGACCTCAAAAACCTTGAACCTCTCATTTTTATGGTTCATTAAACGGTCTGGGTCTGAAAATCATGATTTAAGGGGTCTTAACCTAGCTCCTGGGTTATATAAACTAACTTCGAAAATTTTTGGCAACATTTAAATGGGGTGATGGAAGCACCACAATTTATCGGGACACCAAAAGTCATTAAATGAGACATGAAGTTAAAGATCTATTCGTGGGTTCTAGTTAGCTTAATCGTTAAAGTTTTTTTTTTTATTATTATCTTGAATAAGAGATTTGGGATTCAACTTCGGCCTACACCGATAACTGATTGGTGTCTTGGTATAATAATAAAGAATTATCATTAGAAGTGGACACCATATAACTCTATTTAAAAAAAGGTTAAAGACCTATGACCTATCAATCATTTAGCTATCATCATTTATCACCAAAAAATTTAGGATAAAATTAAATATTATATAAGTTCATGAGTAAATCATATTTTTATTATATACAATATAATAAAAATTCTATCTTAAACGTGGTTTTGATAAATGGAATTTTTTTTTTAATTTTTATTATTCTCCCATCTCCCCCTTTTTATGTCTCCTTATGTCATGAGAGGCAGGCACTCCAAGTCAAAGGAGTTAATACCATTCGAAAGTCGTTTTAGTTTAGTCAAAAAAACGAAATATTTCAATACCGATTAATACTAATGTACCATTTTAAAATTATCACTAATTATATAAATTTTTATATACACCCGCATATTGGTAAAAGTCAAAACCCACACAATTTATTAAATATTTTTTTTTTTAAGTTTTAGTTAAAAAGTTAACTTTTTGAAATTCATTATAAATTTATATTAATGATACAAACATTTTTTAGATGACACATGGTAGTAGATTATATATATTTATTATTATTAAAATTATAAATCCATTAGACATTAATATTATTTTGGTGCACTGTGTAGTACGTGTACCATAGTTGAAGTTTAAAAAAAAAAAAAGTTTTTTTCTTTTTTCTTTTTTTAAAAAAGGGTGAAGTTTGAATTGATCTTCATGCTAGTGGGTGTCAGACACACAAAACAACAAAACAATAAAGCAAAATATAAAATATTTTATTCAAAATCTGAAGTTGGAACTTGAAACTTTGGAAGAAGTAACGTTGGGTCAAGCATAGAAGACAAAACCAAAGGAAACTTAAAAGCCAAACTTGAACAAAACTAAAGAAAGAGGTTTCTGGCCTTCTGGGTCTTAACGAAGAGGGAGGAGATTGGCGAAATGGAACTCCGGCAATGTGGTGGTGACATTCTGACAATGACAGTGGTAGCAAAGTGAGAGACATTATCTTTTTCATTAGATCTGGAACTTTTTTTTTTAATCTATAAGTGTTGATCTATTTCAGTCCGGTATGTTTTTTCTGGCCGAAATATGATATTTCGTCCGGTATAGCTAGAACAACCTGGTATGACCGGCATTTGTACCGTTTTAAGCTCCATTAGGAAAAATACTGGCCATATTAGCCGATATGGTATGATATTGACTTTTTTACTCTAGTACATTGAATGTTGCCATCTTCACTGAAGAAGAAGAAGAAGAAGAAAAAAAAAAAATACTGTTGCCATAGTTGCTATAAGAGGAATTCTATTGTCAAATCCCAAGAATTTCTAAAAATATTTCATTATATATATTTTTATAAAATTTCAATAATGTACAATAAAATTTTTTTTTAATAATAAATTAATTTTGGGTCTTATAAGTTAGTTGCACTTAGGGCTGTCCATGGATCGGGGCGGGTCAGGTTTTTGCCCAACCCGCAACCAACTCGTAATAGTAATAGATTCGTCGGTTCAGGTTGCTAGCGGGTAGTGGTTGGTTTCGGGTGAACCTGATTATCACCAGAATCCTTTGAAACGCAGCAAGATCTCGCCAGATTCGGCGAGATCTTGCCAGATCCATCCAAGATTCGATGAGATCCCGTCGGATCCGGCGAGATTTTTGCCAAATCATGATGAGAAATCACTAGTTCGACCAGATCTGGTGTTTATTGTGCAAGAAATCAACGGATTTAAGTGAAAAAATGGCCGAAATCTAGAAATAAAAAATGGCCGAAATCTGGAAAAAGTGGCTAGAATCTAGAAAAAATGGCCGGATTTTGAATGGACTTTGATTCGAGTCGGGTTTTATGGGTATTGAAATTAAAAACCGACAATCGACCCACTAAGGTCGAGTTAGTGAGGTCAGAACCAGTGTCCAATCGTCGGAGTCGTCGGATCGAGTGGCGACGGATCGGACGGGTTGGGCGGGTTGCCAATTTCCATGGACACCCCTAGTTGCACGAAGTGTCTTAAAGTATGTATTTTAATCTATTTTATCACGTGACTCATTATAAGTATATTAAAATTATTAATATAATTTACTCCAAGAAACTAAATTATCAAAAATTTTAAGAAATTCATAGATAATTTCACTAATTTATTTCACATTATTTTATAATCTTTAATAATATATATGTTTCTTCATAAGAACTCGATATTTCCTTATATGTAATTCTTATCAAATTTGAAGAAATTTGTGTTGGTATAAAATAAAGGTAAAAAAAAAAGTAATTTTTTTTATTATAAACAAGTCTTTTTTTTGTTCTTTTATTTTTGCTATTTATTTATTCTATTTACTACTCGCAAACTCGTACTATGCATGACAACCTAACTATTTGTAAGATAAACTAAAATAATTTTATAAAAAATTAAGAAATTACACCATTGCATGATTTGCTCTTGTATGACTTCAATTTGTATTACAATTTGATGAAGAAGTTATTGCTTGAATGTGCAATGAATTATAAAAAAATTTATCAGACAATTTCAAACACTGCAAAAAATAACTCAAAAATTCAAATATTAAAATTTTTGAAAGATCAAAAAATATTAAAGAATCAAATGATTCACTGCTTAGAAATTATTAAAACAAAACAAAATATATATGACTAAACAATAGAGAAATATAAGAAAAAAATTGGTTACATTCGAAATAAACGCCTAAAGAGAGTTTGTGGTTCATGTACAAATATTACCTTTCTAAAAATACATGAAAAACCATAAAATATTTTTTTTTTAACAAAATAGAGGAGAATAAAATAACATAAGAAGAGCTCATAACTCTACTCGGCTTTAAAAAAAAATATTGGAGTTTGCTTTACTTTTATAGTGTTCATGATTAACCTTTCAAATTTGGAGATAAATTATCAATGTTTAAGTTTAAGTTGGACTTGTTAGAGAGTTTGAGTTTCACTCCTTGTTAAGTTTGGATTGAGCAAAAATAATTTTGTTTTAAAAAAAAATGATAATGATGAGTTTGAGTTTAAATTAGACTTATTAGAGAAATAGAGTTTCATTCCTCGTTAAGTTTGAATTAAACAAAAATAATTTTATTTAAATAAAATGATAATTTTATTTAAATATCGTACTGACGTGAAAAATTGAGTTCGGTTTTATATAGCTCAAAATTTTCCATTTCCACCAATTTCATAAGCGTTTGGATAGCGTTAGGAATTTTGCGTCTGACGTTTTGCGTTTTGTTCTTTTTTTTTTTTTTATGCACGCGTTTCAGTTTTTAGGTGACAAAGTACACTGTTCATGCATTGTTCATGCACTATTCACGAGACTCACAACCACTTTATTCAAAAAAAAAAATTAAAAATGAATCACTCGGCATTATTCACACATTTAAAAATTATTTTATTACAATATTTTTAATTTTTAATTTTTAGTAAAATAAGCTCTATCCAAACCAACGCTTCGTATAAGCTGTCCTTATCTGTACTAGTGTGTACACTAACAACCAGCTAATAACAATACACCAACAGTTCAGAAGAAAATACTTAAACTTGTCCATATTCTATCCTTTTCCTGCAATTTCTTATCTACCAAACAAAAATTAAAACAAAAGGGTCTCAAAGTGCAGAATTACCTTCCTACGCTCCCATCGATTCCAACTCACAAATTCAGGCAGTAACTCAGTCCTAAACCGTTCCAACTCACCCCGACCTTTACTGACCCCTTCCTTAGCTCGCCCCACAAACTCACCCACCTTCACGTTGGCATCTTCCAAGCAAACCCAGTTTCCTTCTTCCCTGACTCACCGAGTTTCGACCATAACCGCTCCGAGCCACGCCGGACTGACCGAATCAGACTCAGCCATGAAAACCCATCAGACCCATTTGGGTTTGCAGAAGCTAGAACACGAAAATTGGGTCTGTGGTGGGAATTTTTGGACCTGGGGGTCTTAGGAAGCTTGAGAAGGATGAGAGTTTGCCGTGGGTCTGATCGAGGAGGAGCTGGCTGAGAGTTTCTTTCTTCCCTGACTCGCCGAGTTTCGAGCCACGCCGGACTGCCCGAGTCAGACTCAGCCATGAAAACCCATCAGACCCATTTGGGTTTGCAGAAGCTAGAACACGAAAATTGGGTCTGTGGTGGGAATTTTTGGACCTGGGGTTCTTAGGAAGCTTGAGAAGAATGAGAGTTTGCCGTGGGTCTGATCGAGGAGAAGCTGGTAGAGGAAGGTAGAGAAGAGAAAGCAGAGTATCATGAAAGGGAAAGGCAGAGCATCGGGATTAGAAAAGTTTTATTAGGTTTTCTTTTTTGTTTTTTTGTTTTTTTTTTTATAATATTGTACTGTTAAAAATGGTGGGAGTTTCAGTTTTATATATATATATATATATATATATATATATTATGCATTCCTTATTACGTTACGTGTGATTTCTTCAAGAATCTTTCTGGATTCTTGGCACATGTAATTTACTGAAAATTCACTCACTAGTCAGTGTAGTCACTACAATAAAGTATGAAATTAGTGTAGGGTTATTTAGATGCAAAGAGAAAAAGGAGGAAGAAGTCATACCAATCTGGTACAAAAATCCATTCAAAGCAGAACAACCAGGGCCTCCGTTGATGTAGAGCAAGAGAGGATCAGCTCTGGGGTTCCCTTCCGACTCGACGAAATAGTAGAAGAATTCCCCTTCACCAACACTAATGTATCTATATACGAATTCCCATCAACACCATCACCAATCAATTAACCTGTTCTCTATAAAATCTTTAGAAAATAAATTAAGATATATAGTCTTAACTGCAGAAACTAATAGTGCATACCCGGTTTCAAGTTTAAAGGGCAATTCACCAGGGAAGCCAGGAAGAGTCTTAACAATCCAGTGTGAGACTGCAGTTCTAGTGCCTGATACAAGCAGTAGAAGCAGCAAATACAAGCATACCGAACTTGATTTGGACGACATTAATGTAAAGGTGCTTATTTTTTTTGATAATCATGTAAAGGTGCTTATGGTTTGGTTATTAATTAGCCCCTAAAATATTTACCAATATTACTAGGCTTCGAACTTACTAGTTAAGCTATGCGCATGCAGTTAGTTGTTTGATACTAAAATGTAGGTATAGAACAAGGAAGTCAATACCGTACCGGAGGCTGTACCGGTTTGGCCACAGGTACGATATATTTCGGATACCGGTCAATACCGGTGTACCGTTTCGGGTTTACCGCTATTTTATATATACACACACACACACACCAAAATCTCTAGAACCACATTTATAAACATATAATATTTCACTTATATTATAGTAAATATAAAAGTTTATTATAAAACATTACCTCAATTCAGAACAAATTATTCATAATTTTAGACTTTAGTATCAAATAAAAGAAAAAAAAAACACAATATAAAAAATAGAAAGCTTAGTTGTTCATTGCATACTAAGAAAACAAATAATACTAAGAAGTTAATGTAAATAAGTTACCATTATGCCTTTACAAAAATTCAAAAATTACAAAACTAAAAAAAAAAAAAAAAAAAAAAGCTTTTTTCTATATCGGCAGGTACGCCCGGTACCGGCCGGTATTGCCCGAAATTGGCCGGTATGGCCGATACGCGGCCGGTACAGCCGGTATTTTTTCCGATACAATATAGAAGTGTACCGGTACCGGTGCACTGGCCGGTACGGTATGAACCGGCCGGTACCGGTACGGTATCGGCCACACTGGTATAGAAGGTTAGGTGAATCATATCAACAAAAAAAAAAATTAGGTGAATAATCACGGGAATAAAGCTCAAGAACGTTGGATGAAATATTGTTGAGTTGAGTTTAGAAGTAAAAAAATGTGTATGTGTTTAATTGAGCACTGAGGATGTCTTATGGTGGTAGAGAGAATTTTGTACTCTGCATCATTGCACATTTGTGAAAAATTTGTACTGCATCATTGCACATTTGTACCACAATGAGAATTTTGTACTCTCATCATTGCACATTTGTGAAAAATTTGTACTTTGCATCGTTGCACATTTATACCATAATGAGAATTTTGTACTCTGCATCATTGCACATTTATGAAAAATTTGTACTTTGCATCATTGCACATTTGTAGCATAATATATATATTGTGGGTGGTGGGGACCCGTGTTAAACTATATTTTAAATCCTATACTTAAATATGGTTTCAAACTAAACCTTATAATTTCTCTAGTTTTAAATTTGAACCCCAAACTTATAAAATCATATGAATTTAAACCTTCTACTTTTCTTAAACTCCATAATTCAATTTGAACTAACAAAAACTATAGGGCTTTTTCTTTTCTTTTTTCTTTTTTTTTTGGAGAATGTACTATAAGGCTTAATATGTACATGTGTTTAATTTTTTTTTGAAACTATAAAGTTTACTTTGAAACCAACCCTAAATTATATGGTTTTAAATGTAATTTGACATGGTTTTCGTTTTTGAAGGGAGTAAATTTCAAATCATATCGGTTTGGAAGGCTGAAATTTCTCTAACCGGTGACCAAACTGGTACAAATAACCCTCCATTTCATATTGCTTTGTATGCTGGACTATTTCAGATGATTTTGGCAATTTCAGAACATTTCGGTCATTTCATGAAGGAAACAACTAGAGAGGATAGTAGCAAATCCATCTATGGAACATGTCATAACATTCCTTGCGCTTGTACTGTGTTGGTGAGTGTCCAGCACCCTACAAAAATTTACAGAATTCATGTAATTTAATTTTCTTTAATTAATTTCTTGCAACGATAAATCATTTTTTTTAATGAAGTGAAAAATAAAGGCTCTTTTTCTTGCTTCACAGTTGCGTATGTCAAGCGGTATCCGTGATTTGTATATTTCCTTGTGTACCTAGAGAATAATATGCACATTATTAGCTATAAGGAAATAACAACAACAACAACAACAACAACAACAATAAACCCTTAGTTACAAGAAAAAAAACATGAAAGGAAACAAAATGCTTATGATAAATATCATATCTTAAAAACTCACCCTGCAACCTGATCATCAACGAACCATGGTCTCCAGTCTTTTATCAATTGTCAGGTTTAGAGAATTTACCCATTGTTCAATAGCAATATGTGGGACAGTCACGTCATGATCGCTACTGCAGGAGAGCATAAAATTTATAATAAAAAAGTAGGTAATTATCTGGCACAGAATTCTGCTGTAAATATGTGGCCTATATATTCCCATATTTGAGTTTGGTTTATATCAGTAATAGTGTAATTAATAATTGATACAAATAAATACTTAGTGCAGTGATCTTGCTGATTGGCACCTGAAAACCAAGATTTGCAAGCCTGAGCTGGTCAAATTTTTATAATAGGGAAACGCATCTTTGACATTGTAGGTGTACTCCGAGGTCAAGGTGATGTTACATCTAAAGACTTCTTTGACTGCTCCCTACTGAGAAAACCCACAATACAATCAGCCTTGCCCCCATTCCTTTTCATTGATAGTACTTAAAATATTCACATTTTCTTTTTTTAATTGTTGATGTGAATGTTTCTTTGTAAGAGAAAAATTGAGTCCTTTAGTTGTACTATTGTAGTCTTACATTAACGGCAATTGCATTAATGAGCATTTAAGTGAGAGAGAGAGAGAGAGAGAGAGAGAGAGAGAGAGAGAGAGAGAGATTTACGTGGCTCCAAAAGTCTCCATTATTGCTAGACCATGGTAGAATGAAATTTCTTGAGTTTTCATTAAGAAATAAGAAGTCTTTGGAAATGGCCACTCCACAAGTATAAGTACTTGTGAGGTGTGGGATGTGGGAAGTAAAGGTCAGGGTTCAAGTCTCCAGAAAGGAGTTTCACACACATATACACTTAAATTATTCTACAGTAGAATTTTATGTTGTATAAAAAAAAAAAAAGTCCTTGAGCAACTTCTTTTGCTTTTGGTGATATGAAGGCGTAATTGGGACCCAAGATATCTGCTTCATTTATTAGCTCTATGCACAAAATATTTAGATTAACAATCGCTCATTTTAGCGTCAGTCTATTTTTTTTTTTTTTTTATTCTTAGACTTCTACTATGTGGGAACAAGTCTCTGCTGTAAATCCTCCACTAGTGTGTTCTAAGGACATTGAGCTCTTTGTCAAATATTGGGATCGCCTTAAATTTATGCACTTTATGATGGGTTTACATGAGGATTTTGAGCCTACTAGGGCTTCTCTGCTTTGCCGGTCTCTTACTCCTTCTCTTGATGCTGTAGTCAAGGAGCTCATTTCTGTCATTATCTAATCATGTATTGGCTACACCATCTCCACAATTTCCCATTGCTGCATTCACTGCTCCTCCATGAATAAGCTCTGGGCGTCCCATCTCTCAGTCTTCCAAGGGTACTCATTACGAGTTTTACCGTGCCAAATTAAGGCCATGACATCTCAGTTTGTCGCAAACTGCAAAAATTTAGGCAAGAGCAAAATAAAGCTTCTCTTCCTCAGGCAGCTGTTGTATGTCCTTCAGATCCATCAGTTCCTACAGGTTCATCTTTGGCTTCCTCACTTACTACAGCTGATATTGAAGCAGTAATTCAACAGGTTTTATTCCGAACTTCCACTGCCCTTTTGTCACCTCAGGTAAACATCCTTGATTTTTTGATACTACATGTTGTAACCATATGACTCTTGATGAATCTCAATTTTCTTAAAAGGCACCCTTAGAAAACCCCATCACCATTTACACTGCTGATGGAACTCTTATTCCTGTTAGTCATAAATGAACAATCTCTTCTCTTTGTTTATCCCTTAGTGACACTTTTCATATCCCAAAGTTATCCCTAAATTAGCTTTCTGTTGGTCAACTTTGTGAATTAGGCATATATCTTCTATTTACTAATCATGGTGTGGATGTGTAGGATCCCCAGACGGGTCAAGTGCTTGGGCAGGCCGTAAGGTTGGTCACATGTTTAAGGTCACGACTTGAAGATTCCTTCACAAGTTGTTTCTGCAGCTGCTACCACTGCCACCCCCTCATCTGATCTATAGCATGCTCGTCTTGGTCATCCATCCTTATCTCATCTTCAGTTGTTAGCTTCTCAAGGTCATTTAGGTTCAATTTAGTATCAAAATTTTGATTGTACTTCCTGTCATTTTGGCAAACAAACAAAATTGCCCTTTAATAATAGTGACTTCTTTTCTTCTGCACCTTTTGATCTTATACATTCTGATACTTGGGGTCCTGCACCTATTCCCATTAAGAGGGGATCTAGATATTTTGTCATATTTATGGATGATTTTTCTCGATATACTTGGATTTATCTGCTTCATCATAGGTCTAAATGTGTGTCTATTTACCAAACATTTCATAAAATGATTGAAACACAATTCAATCGCACTGTCAAAGTCTTTCAATCAGATAATGCTTAAGAATATAATGAAAAATCTTTCCTATCCTTTTAAGACAGGGACCCTTACTCAATGGTCTTATCCTTACACCTCTTAACAAAATGGTTGTGTAGAACGAAAACATCGTCACATTCTTGATGTTGTCTGCACCCTTCTCATTTCTGCCTCTCTTCCTAAGCTCTTTTGGGGTAAGGCTGCACTCACTGCTGTGTACATCATTAATCGTATTCTTTCACCAACTACACACAACAAATCACCATTTGAGCTTCTCTATGGTCAAACCCCTAATTTCTCTCTTCGGGTTTTTGGTTGTGCTTGCTTTGTCTCTCTTCCTCCTCATGAACGAACAAAGCTCCAGCCTCGTGCTCGTCTCTGTTGTTTCCTTGGTTATGGTGTATCTCAAAAGGGGTTTCGCTACTATGATCTCATTTCTCATCGCCTTCGTGTCTCCCGTCATGTTAAGTTTTGGGAACATTGTCCATTCACAAGTCTTTAGCAGTTCCCTGTATCCTCTTCCTCCGAGTCTCCCATTTTTACTGATCTTTTCCTCCCTCTCTATCCTGAGCTTGTGGAGGATTCTTTGACATCGGCTACCTCTCCAGACGACTCATCTCCGGTTCTGTCCCCGGCATATGACCTACCTATCTTGGATCCTATGGCACCACCCTCTCTTAAGTCTCCTAAACTTCATCGTTCCACTCGGGTAGGCATTCCTCCCCCTTATCTCACTTATTATCACTGCTCTTTTGCTCTTGCAACCCTCTATGAACCTCACTGCTTGCTCACTCCCAAGTGCAGGAGATCATAGCAATATAATTCTCGGAGTACCGAGGTCGAACCACAAGGAGTGGGGTAAATTCAAAGACAATATAATTAAACAATAATTTTGGTGTAGAAAATAAATACTTTTGCTTGGTGATTGTTAACAAGAATAATAATAAAAACTTATTTAAATCAATAATTTAAATACTAGGGCATCGGGGTGTTTTCCTATATTGATATGAGATTCTTTGTGATCTAAGAAAATATATATTTCATAATTGATTGTTTATATACAATTAAAAACTTATGATTCGGTTGAACTGAGACAATTCAAGAACGCAGGATAACCTCGATTAATAATGCGGTTAGAATAGTTTTCAGAAAAACTCATTCACTTTAAAACGTGATTTCTATCTGAAACTATTAGAAATTCATCTAAACAATAAGAAAAAATATGATTGAACTTATTGAAAGTATGGAAGAACTAATACATCAAAAGAATTCTAATTGAACAATCAAATATGTTATTGTCTAAAATCTTAGAGAGAATCACATTGAATATTCATACCGTATAGAAGAAACATAACCCCTAGCCCTAGCAAAGAGTTTAGGCTGCCATTAGAGAAAGAAAAATACAAGGTTTTATCTGCCAAAATTCGTTCTACACAGCCACCCTTCAAAAGCCTAACGTAAAAGTGTCCAAAGAAAATAAAACTTTTACTATTTTTAATTTCTGTCCAGGTTTACAGCTGTAACTTGTAAGTTAATTTCGGCCATCAAAAATTGAGAATTAAGAAAAACTCAAAACTGAAAAGTTGTAGATATTTAAGTCACAGTTCCAACCCATCTTGTCTTGTATTAATTGGATTTTTGAGAAGAGAGATACGCCCAAAATACTGATCAATGCTCAAATCAAATTTTTTCTTTTTAGATTCTGTCTCTTTGATTTCCTTCCTTATTTGAAGCTTCCAATCATGGTAGACGATCCAAGCACTCTAGTTGCACCTCCTTAGACATTTAAGCATGGTCCCTTAACTCCACTTTAATTCTAGTTTGGCCTCCATTCTCTCACAAATTCCTGTAAACTCATTTTTCTCACATGATTTCTTGAAAGTAGAAAATTACACACAATGAATGACATCTTATTCAAGAAATTATGTAAAGATAAATAATAGGTACTAAAGCAAATCATGGCTTAATCATACAAATTAAGCATAGTAATAAGGAGATAACACCCACATAAATATATAACAAATATACATTTTAAGGTGTTATCACTCACACCTATCATGAGGCCCATACTGCCCCTCTTTAGCAGCAAGCTATGAACAAAGAACTAGATTCCCTTCTTAAGAATCACACTTGGGATATGGTTGATTTGCCTCCTGGTCAGTCTGTAGTAGGTTGTAAGTGGGTTTACAAGATCAAGACCAAGGTTAATGGATCTGTTGAACGATACAAGGCTCGCCTAGTTGCCAATGGCTTTACTTAGGAGTATGGCATTGACGATGAGGAAACATTTGCTCTTGTTGCTCGCCTTAGATCTGTCAGATGTCTCATTGTTGTGGCTACTGTTCGCCATTGGCCTCTTTATCAAATGGATGTAAAGAATGTTTTCCTCAATGGAGACCTCTAAGAAGAAGTATACATACAACCACCCCCTGGCTATCCACACTCAGGCAGTCAAGTTTGTCGCCTTCGCCGTGCTCTTTATGGCCTCAAGCAAGTTCCTCGAGCTTAGTTTGAAAAGTTTAGCTTAATTGTTGCTCAGTAGGGTTTCACTTCGAGTCCTCATGACACTGCTCTCTTCGTCCGAAGATCCTCTGCTGGTATCACTCTTATTCTTCTTTATGTTGATGATATGATTATTACTGGAAATGATTCTGCAGGCATTCAATCTCTTCAGCACTTCCTTAGTTAGCATTTTGAGATGAAAGATCTGGGCACTCTCAGCTACTTTCTTGGGCCTGAGGTTACCTCATCCTCTGATGGATACTATCTTTCCCAAGCTAAATATGCTTCTGATCTTCTCTCAAAAACTGGTATCACCGACAACAAGACTGTTTCCACTCCCTTGGAATACAATGCAAAGCTCACACCCTTGGATGGTGAACCTATATCCAATGCTACTCGCTATCATCAGTTGGTTGATAGTCTGATCTATCTCACTATTACTTGTCCGGATATTTCACATGCCTTGGGTATGGTTAGTAAGTTCATGGATGCCCCTCATTCTATCCACTATGTTGTCGTTCTTCAAATACTCCAATATGTCAATGGCACACTTTATCATGGTCTACACTACTCCTCTCAATCTTCTCTTGAGCTTCATGCTTATTCAGATGCGGACTGGGCAGGTGATCCGACTGATCGATGCTTTATCACAAGTTTCTGTTTCATGTTGGGTACTTCTCTTGTCTCGTGGTGTAGCAAGAAGCAGGATGTCGTTTTTCGTGCTAGTATTGAGTCTGAGTATCGTGCCCTTGCCGACATCACATGCGAGCTTGTCTAGCTTTGCTAGCTCTTGGCTGACATGGATGCTCCACAGCCCACTACCACTCCTCTTTATTGTGACAATCGTAGTGCTATCTACATTGCTCATAATGATGTCTTCCATTAATGCACCAAGCACATTGAAATAAACTGCCACATCACTCGCCAGCATCTCAAGAAAGGCAATCCCTAGTTGTTCTCCATCTCCTCTGCTTACCAACCCATTTTACAACTCACCTTACATCCCAGTTTTTATTTTTACATACAACCCAATAAAATAATATAAACTACTTAATAAAATAATATATATATATATATATATATATAAACTAATTTCTCTCTCTTCTTCCATCTCACTCTTTCCTCTCTCCAACAACCACCAGAAAGATTATCTCCTCCACCCACCACCACACACACCTCACAGCAACCACCAACAAAAAAAAAAAACCAGCAACCCCAATCCCCACCACCGACACACACACCACCACCACCTCTAACACACAAAAACCCACAGTCGCTGATCTACCCAAAGCATACTCAACCACCGATCAACATAAAGCAAGGTCAAACCTCCACCATGCCGATCCACAAACCCAGACCTCCACCACGCCGATCCACAAACCCACGCCGTCCACCTCACCACCACAGCAACACCCCACCACCACGGCAACACAGTATGCACTAAAACCACCCAAAAAAAAATCAAAGTAAAATCCACACAAAACCCACAAGCATCGAGCAAGAAGAGAGTTAAGAGAGGAGAGTTTCAAAGAGATGAGAGTTAAGAGGGTCAGAGAAAAAGTGAGAGAGAGAGAGAGAGAGAGAGAGAGAAAAAAATGAATAAGTTAATATTATTTCGGTTTACAAACTCATGAACAGTAGGTTCTAAATATAAGCAACTAATGTTCACAAGTTCTAAAATTTTTTGAATTTGCATACCAGGTTGGAGCATGTTTTTAGGTTCTCAATGGCTAAAATAGCAATTGGGGCTGTTTTACACCCCTGGATGCAAATGCTTTGGCACAAGAATGGTATACCAAATTACCAATTACACATGATTCTCATAGACTTAATCACCCAACCACTTAGCCAATAACATGTGATTTACTAGGAAAAAAAAATCCTTCAAAAAGACTAGGAGAAAAAAGCTCAAGAACATTGGATGAAATCTTGTTGAGTTGAGTTTAGAGTAATAAAAGATGTACATTTATTTAATTGCGCACTGAGAAGCAGAGCAACACAAGATGTGTGGGCAGGAGGTCCAAGTAGATTGCAAAAAGTGGGCACGGAGCATATGGATTTTATGCAGGTGATAGAACACTGGATCCACAGATTGTCCGAGGAAGAGTTAGAGCTATTTTGGGTCCATTGCTAGTTAATTTGGAACTAAAGAAATGTGGTGATGCATGGAGGGAAAGTCCAGGATCCATCAAGACTGAACATTCGAGCAACTGACTTACTAGATGAGTTTAAAGCATCACAAGATCAGCTGGCTATCCATACAACCCGGGAGGCAGTGCAGTTGTGGTGTCCACCTTCAGGTACTATGTACAAGCTAAACTTTGATGCGGCAGTATTTACGGATACGGAGTCGTTAGGCTTTGGCGCGGTTTTAAGGAACAATATGGGGGAAGTGATGGCAGCGCTGTCAGCTAAGGGTCCTTCGGTTGCAAACAGTGAAGAAGTGGAGATATTGGCATGTTGGAAAGCTTTGGAATTTGCTATGGAGGCAGGCTTCCAAGAAGTGGTTGTTGAGGGATTTAATGCCACCATAATGAGGGTTTGACAATTACCAGTCCCGACAACTCAATGCTGGGAATCATATATGAGGATGCTCGCGGCTTGGCTATGAGGTTTCGAAGTTTATCAGCTAGTTGCATTAGACATAGTGCTAATGGTGTTGCCCATTCTTTGGCCCAGTTTGCAAAAAAATTAAGTGAGGACTATGTATGGTTGGAAGAACAACCCCTTTACTATGAGCACGAACACGGACACGGACACAGACATGACACGGACATTGATACGACAATACGGCAATTTTTGAAAAATAAGGACACGACACGGCGTGGACACGGCAATTAAATAATTAATTAAATTTTATATTTAGGCATATTTTTAAATATTTTTAGGCATAAAATACGTTTATATCTATAATTTAAATTATGTAAAAACTACAAATAAGTAAACTAACACTCAAAGTAGTACAATAATACACATAAAATGTTTAGAGTACAAACCAAAAGTTTAAATAGGCTACATTCAAAAGTTACAATATTCATTTTCAATTTATACTTTTAGTATTCATTTTAATAAAATCATCTACAATATTTAAGTTTAACTTTAATAAATTAATAAAACTATAGCAATAACAATATTATATTATATGGCAGTAACAATTAACAACATTATATTTGGCACATAATGACAGTAACAACATAAACGTTACATTATATCCCACTCTCACACAGTGACAGTGAGAGTGGGATTAAAAAAAAAGAAGCACGTTGTCCTTATAATAAGTGAGTGTTTATAAGTAACTCATTCACCCATTACCAAATGGCCAAATATCTAAAAGAAAAAGAAAACAAAACAAAACACGAAGAGAAGCTTAAAGAAAAGAGATCGGACCTGACGTCCACACCGAGAGAGAGAGAGAGATCGGAAGGGATAGGGCACAGCGGCGACGTCTATGGAGCTCACCGATCGGCCCGATCTAGCTTCGGCGATGGGCAGAGGGCAACGGCAGCGGCAGTGGGCAGAGGTCAAAGGGAGGGTGGGTGGGTTGAGAAGTGAGAAATTGAGAATCTGAGATGTGGGTTTCGGTCTTGTTGTTTTGGTCTAACTTGAGAATCTGTGATTTTCTTCTCTTTTTTTTTTTTTCACTGCTGGCGTGTCAGACGTGTCGGCGCCACATCGGAGCCGCGTCGGAGCCGCGTCGGAGCCGTGTAGGAGAAGCGGAAAAAAAAAAAAAAAAAAAAAAAAAAAGACACTACTTAGACACTAGAGTCCGGCAAATCGTACCGGTTTCGGTGTCCGATACGTGTCGGACACCGACACGATGCCAAAAATGGCGTGTCGGTGCAACCCAACCCCCCTACCCTTGAGCCTTTGTATTTGGACTCTTCTGTTGCTGATTAATTGAATACCACTCGATTCATTTTCAAAAAATTGCGCACTGAGAATATCTTATAGTTCGTATAGACAATTTACTTTGCATCATTGCACCATAGGTTTTTCTTTTCCTTTTTTGGGTATGGAGGAATGTGTGAAATCATATTTTAAATCATATATTTAAATATGATTTCAAATTAAAACCTAAATTTTTAAAAGTTTCAAACTAAATCCAAAATTTCAAGACTTTTACAAATTAAACCTTATAATTTCCCCAGTTTCAAATTTGAATCCTAAACTTATAAATTCATATTTAAATAAACTTTTTACTTTTTTAAATCTCTAGGATTTGATTTGAAACTATCAAAACTATAGGGCTTAATTTGCAATAGTCTTAAACATCTTTAATTTGAAACTAATCAAACTACAGAGTCCACTTTGAAAGCAACTTAAACTATCTAGTTTTAAAAATAATTTCACGTGATTCCCCCCCCCCCCCCTCGAATTGTGCCATAGAACTTAAAACACATTTCTTGCTTGTGCATCATTTGATTAGGAGGAAGATTGAAGAGAAGCGAGGAATTAAATTGTAATTGGAGTTGTCACCTATAATTGTGATCATAACTTAGATAAGGTTAAACTCTTGTTGCAATCATGACTTTTAATCCCAACTTTTATATATATATATATATAAAAGTTGGGATTAAAAGTCATGATTGCAACAAGTGACTGTACAAAATTGTAGCAATTTAAAATCAATTTTTTAGATAGACAACTTTTGGGTAGACTCAAACCCAACAACTAAGAGGATTTTTTGGATAAATCCAAGAGAACTTTTTTAAAAAATAAAAGAAAAATTATACGTTAAAGAAAGAATAAACCTTTTTAGCTAAGTTTCAAAAGATATAAAAATCTATTTCGTGTGCATTTGGATGATGATGAAAAATTAAAATTATTTTACTATTTATCTTATTTTTGCTACTATTCATGGGCCTCACTGCACTTTTTGGCACTATTCATGGGTTTCACTATACTATTTCAACTAACTTTTACCTTTATCTACAATACTTTCAACAATAATTTTTCAATTTTAGCAAAATAAGCGATATCCAAACACACCCTTCAACTAAAATTCTATTTTAACTAAAACCAAAAGTTGCATTATCCAGTAAGTATATATCATATCATCATACACTATATAATAAAAGTGAGGCTTAGAAGTTGTGATTGCGCAAAGTGGCTGCACAAAATTGTAGCAATTTAAAATCAATTTTTTAGATAGACAAATTCTTAATTGTTCTTATCAACTCTTGCTCTATTTATCTTTGGATAGACACAAAACATCTTAATTATTCTTATCAACTTTTCCTCTAATAATCTTTGTATAGACACAAAATTTTTAGTTTTTCTTATCAACTTTTTCTCTATTTATCTTCAGATAGACACAAAAACTTAATGTTGAAAAACAGTTTTTTTTCCTTCATGTTATGAATAATAATCTACAAATTTTTCATTTTTTTAATACACGACTTTATCCACACAAAAAAAAAAAAAAAAAAAACAAAGAAATTCAAATTCAGCAAAAAGAGATATTTTTGGATAGACTTGGAGCATTCGCAATGGAAAATTGTATCCTATCCTATTTTATCATCTCAAAAAGTTACTTTATCAATTATACCATACCATTTTACAACACACCCAACATCCCAATTTTTATTTTCCTATTCTACCCATTAAAATAATATGTATTACCCACTAAAATAATCTCTCTCTCTCTCTCTCTCTCTCTCTCTCTCTCTATATATATATATATATATATATATATACATATATATATATAAAATAATTAATAGCCTAAACATTTGATTTTTTGTTGACTACTCGTCATTGTGCCATGTGGCTACATAAATTGTAGCCACATTTACATTTTAAAACACCGAACAGTTGTTCCTTTTTAATATGTCTATTCACAATTACATTTAAAAACACCAAAACATTGTGCCTTTTCATTTGGTCGAATAAGAAAAACTTTTCAATGATATTTTCACTTTTCGCTACCGTTGTGTTTAGTTGTCATAAATCCTTCGTATCCCTTTGTTATTTTAAAAGCTCTTGGGTAGTTTCAGATTTGAACGTTACATATGTCTTTCCAAAAGATGAAAACCAGTTCTTTCTTCTCTCTTTCTCTCTCTATGCAAGTTCTTCTCCCTCTCTATGCCATTATGAAGAGAAGTGGACCCTCAACGAGGTAACACTTCTCTTTGAATCTATTTTAATCTCAATTCCTTCAATTTATTTATTTATTTATTACATAACTTTTAATAAGAATTTCTCTCTTGATGTTGATTTATGCAATTTTATTTTATTTTTTTGGGTTTGGTTTCCGTGAAAGACTATATAAAATACAAAATAGTTGGGTGTGATCCAGGTAAGGCAAATTAGGTCTTGCTTATGCAATCCACAAATTGGAGAATCCAATTTGTGCATATCTCTCCAATGGGGTTTAAACTACGAACGTTGTAAGTCGTCCCATGTTTCTCTCTATCTTTTTTGATTGAATCTAATGTAATTATTTTTTGTTGCCCCAGAAAGAAGGGATAAAACTTTGGTGGCCAAAAGGTAAGTACGATGGTTTTCTCTCTATCTTTTTTTCTGTTTTATTTAAGATTCTCTTCTATTATTATTTTTATTGAAAATTTTCAACTAAATAACAGAGTTGTTGATTGTGTAGTTCAGATGTTGTATATGATTATTGGCCTTAGCGATAATTTTATTTTTAAAAAATGATAATGATGTGGTAAGCTCTAGAGAGGTCAATAAAAAGTCAAAGGCTTCAGTTATATATATATAAAAAATGTGACCTAATTCATTAGTGAATTCTCTGTAGACATATGGCTTGAATTAAGGAGTTCCACTCCTTATTGGATTTGGATGAGAAATGATTTTTATTCCTTTGGTTACTATCCTTTGAAGTTGGAATATAAAAACCAAACTCTTTTAACACGATACAAATCTTGTCTCCTACTTGATTTGGAATTCTACTTGGAATAGGAGTAGAAATTTGTTTTGGTTCAAAGCTCCAACAGTACGTGTATCTCTATTGGATCTAGCCGACTATTGTCTTGCTTGTAGTTGTGTGCAAGTATTCTTAATGTTTTGTGTATTTTGATTTTGGATTAATTTTCTTAGTTCCTATTCTTTGGTTGGAGATCTTTTTCAAACCTACAAAATATTTTCATAATCAATCTTGGTAATTTGAGCTTCCGCTATTCTACAACATTCTCAACCTGAATATAATTTGTTTTTCGTTTCCCAAAAAGGAACAAATTTTGTTTATTTTTTGTAGCTCCATGATGAAAATATTTGAGAAGAAAATTTGGTGATCAAAAAGTAAGTTTGATAGTTTTCTCTTTTTCTCTCTTTTTTTAAAGATTTATTTTCTATTTTTATTGAAATCTTATCAACTGAATAACATAGTTATTGATTATATAATTCTAATGTTCTATATGGTTATAAACTTTTGTGATAATTTATAATTTTACCCAATTCGCTTGTGATTTTAGACCAGTATTATCTAGAAATAATGAAATATATTGGTTTTAGTTTATCTTGGTGGGTTGGTATAAAAAATTGGGTTTTATCACTTATAATTTTTTGTTTTTTGTTTTAATAAACTAAAAACTTTACCTTCTCTGGGCACAATTCTAGAATAAGGTTTTTTGGCTTCTCAAAATTTGTATCATGCTCAGAAAGGTAAAATTAAGTCATTCTTCAATCACACAAAGCTCACAAGATTTGTAAAGAAGAAACATAACAGCCCAGCAACCCAACCGAGCACATCATATGCCAAAACTCCATACAACTATGAACTATGTCTCTAAACCAACAAAATTCCTATTCTGTTTTGCCTCGGCCAACCAAACATCTATTCACCCAATCCAACTCAATGAAACTTATGCCTAACATAAGGCTTAAAGTAGCTCAAAGCATCAACAAAATCCAATTAGATAATACCGTTAAAAAGTTGTAGTTAGTGGTTTAGTTACCATATTAGTGAGTCACTGCCAATGATGATCTATATCTTTTTCTATTTGCAAAGATTTTTGTGCTATATTTTTAGTCTATCATAAGTAAACATAGCCAGCTTTGATATTGAAGTAACAATATCTTTGTTTGAACTCTTGAACTTGCTGCAAAGAAATGATATATTCAGCTGAAGAAGAAAAAGAAACTGAAATTTCTTTAGATCTCATTATCAACCAATTTTCCGTGCATTTCACGGGTTTACAACTAGTATATATATAAAACCGAAACCTCTAAAGCTCTCACAATTTTTCACGTTAGCACAATATTTAAATATAATTATCATTTTATTTAGATAAAAATATATTTGTTGAGTCCAAATTTAACAAAGAGTAAAACTCTATCTCTCTAACAAGTCCAACTTAAACTCAAACTCATCATTTTTTTTATCATTTTTTTAAATAAAATTATTTTTATTTAGTCCAAACTTAACAAAGAGTGAAATTCTATCTCTCTAACAAGTCCAATTTAAACTTAAACTCAAACTCATCATTATCATTTTTTTTAAATAAAAATATATTTGTTTAGTCCAAATTTAACAAGGAGTGAAACTTTATCTCTCTAACAAGTCCAACTTAAGCTCAAACTCATCATTTTTTTAAACAAAATTATTTTTGTTTAGTCCAACTTAATAAGGAGTGAAACTTTATCTCTCTAACAAGTCCAACTTAAACTCAAACTTTGCGAGGTTAATCATAAATACTATAAAAGCAATGCAAACCCCAATTTGTTTTTAAGTCGAGTAGAGGTATAAGCTCTTCTTATGTTATTTTCTTCTCCTCTACTTTGTTAAAAAAAATTATTTTATGGCTTTTCATGTATTTTTTAAAAATTAATTTTCGTACATAAACCACCAAACTCTTTTTAGCCATTTTTTACAAGATAAAAAAGCTTGCAATAATTTTTAGGCCTTTCAAAAGTTTTAATATCTGAATTTTTGAATTATTTTTTTGCAATATCTAAAATTGTCTGACAATTTTTTTGTAAACCATTGCACGTTTAAGTAATGGCTTCTTTATCAAATTGTAACACAAATTGAAGTCATACAAGAGCAAATCGTGCAATGGTGTAGTTTCTTAATCAATTTAAGATTTTATAAAATTATTTTAGTCTACCTCACAAATAGGTAAGTTCTCGTGCATAGCACGGGTTAGTGACTATTATAATATATTCCAATACAACTCTCCTTCTCTCTTCTCCTCCATCTCTCTTCCACTTTATCAATTAAAATATATTATAATTTTTACAATTGTGCTATAGTGCCATCATACATATGGATAGCACTATAGCACAATTGGGAAAATTTTTGCAATTCTAGCCTTTTACAAGTCCGGTTGCCAACACCTTTTTGTGCCTTGATTGTACTTTTCCCCTACATTTCCCATTTGCAATTGCCAACGGGCATGCTCTAACTAAGAGGATTTTTTGGATAAATCCAAGAGAACTTTAAAAAAAAAAAAAGCTATACATTAAAGAAAGAATAAACCTTTTTAGCTAAGTTTCAAACAATATAAAATTCTATATCAACTAAAATTCTATTTTAACTAAAACCAAAAGTTCTGTTATGATGGCTCATTCCTGAAGCCTTCTGATGAAAAAGTATATGAAACAGTTAACCCTACAGCAGACATGGTCCAAGAACTGTCCAATGAGAAGTTCTTAGATACCATCAGTAGGATTAACTTCCAGAAATGGCATTCCAAAGTCAGGATTGTCATCAGCAGAGATTTTGTATTTAAGGTCATAGCCTTAATAGATTCAAGTGCTGATCTCAACTGCATTCAAGAAGAAATCATTCCCTCTAAATATTTCAGAAAGACCAAGTAGAGATTGACACCTAAGGGACCCCCATCTTTAACGAACTCCAAGGAGTCAAGGGGGGAATGGAAGAGTTATTATGAAATAGATGTAAAACAAAATATGGGGAATGGAAGATGGATCCATGAAAATAATCATAATAATGGATAACTATGGCGGTATAACCTGCCAACTTGATTGAAAATAAAATGTAACTTACAAACACTTATCAGCCAACTTGGCTCTGATACCAAAAGGGGGGAAGCTCCAGGTAACAGGCTATTGGGACTCTGTTATTGGGTAAGTTACAAATAAAAGGAAAGGTAGTCCGAGGCCATGTAATTACAAAGATAAAGGCCGACTGAGGCCATCTGGTTACAAATGTAAGAACCAACCGGGGTGATACAAGTGTAAACCGGGATTGCCATCTGATTACAAGACTAAAGGTTGTAATCAGATGGAGATTAAGAGTCTTGGAGACAGAAACTTCCTAGAGGGTGCTAATTTCTTTAGGTTCTGGGCTCCTAAGGAACTTAAACTTGATTGTCTAGCCAAATGGGTGGGCAACGATTCCTTCACTATCTGTGATGAAAGGGTATAACAGACACATGAACAGGTTTCCTAAGATAACCCTATCTGTCATATTTTTGACAAGGACAAATGTGGTTTTGAAACATATGTTGTCCTAACAAACATGGGCTTTTGGGACTTTGAATTCAATCTGCATTTTTCCACCACTTGGTCTTTTGAAATATTTGGAGGGAATGATTCCTTCTTGGATGCAGTTATGATCAGCACCTGAATCTATTAAGGCTATGACCTCAAATTCAAAATCTCTGCTGATGAAAATCCTGACTTTGGAATGCCACTTCTGAAAGTTAATCCTACTGATGGTATCTAAGAACTTCTCACTAGATGGTTCTTGGACCATGTCTGCTGTAGGGTTAATTGTTTCATCTACTTCTTTATTAAAAGGGTTTTGGAATGAGGGACCTTCCTCATTGCCTGGATGAGAAGTATTTTCCAAGTGTTTAACTCTTTGATCAAGGAAATTGTGATCAACCCTAAGAATGGTTAGTTCTTGCTTAAGGGTTCTAATTTCTGACTTTGCTTCCTTGACTTCCTTTTGAAGGTCATTGACCGTAACTTCCTTCTTGGATTTGGTGAACCTATTGTAGATTTTCTCTAAATCTACTTTGGGTTCCTGGATTCTTAGTTCAAGTTTACTGGTTTCCCGTACTAAGGTTTCATGGAATTTGCTAAGCTTCTGAGCTTTGGTGACTGGATCTTCGATCTGTTCTATGAGATCTAAGATAAGCTCTTCTTGCTTGCTAAGGACATTGATAGTCTTGTTCCTACAACAACTATCTTTGCATGGTGTAGGTTCATCCGAGCCACTAGAGGAGGCTCTAGAGGGTTCAGAGGATGGCTGGTATAACTGTTGAATCTCTCGATCACTAGAACTACTAAATGACTCACTTTCCGAGTTATCGAGGTCTAAAAGCTTAAAGATCTCATCTTTGCTAGTTTGGTCATTGACAAGGGTGTTGATAAGGGATTTGGCCTTTGATCTACACTATTTCCTAAAATGGCCTCTTTTTCCACAATTGAAGCATTTTCCTGATGCTTTGGGGATAGGTTTTCCTATGGAATTGGATTTTCCTTTCTTATAGAAATCATTATCTTTGAAGTGGCTATACTTCTGTTTTCTATAATACTTGGAGGTTGTTTTCTTCCTATGGAATTTCTCAGAGGATTCCTTTCGTCTGTATTTGGATTTCCTAAGTGGTTCGCCTGTTAGCCGTTTAGCTGGAGTGAGGCATTGAGGTGTTGTGGTGAAAGCAAAGGACTGTGGCAATAGGAGGTTGAAGTTTGCACAAGAGAATGCGATTGTCTTGTTAGAACACCTTGTTTTAGATCTAAGGTTAGATCCAGAAGTTTAAGGATAAAGGTGATTAGGTTGTGATTGTTTAATTAAGCTTTTAATCTAGAACTATGAATAGGTTGGATAGAAGTTTCTCTTCCATCAGCTCTAGATCATCCCTCCCAAAGATTCCTCAGATTCCACAAGATGCTGGAATTCTCAATTCTGAGTCTTATGAGTTATCAGATGTATATCTAAAACTAGGAGATTGGAATATCCCCAAAGTCCCCACCAACCAGATCTATAAGTCTTCATGGTCTTTGGAAAAGATTTTCAAAACAGACTACCATGTTAGAACTATAGAACAAGTTTATGGAATTAACAAGGAGTATGAGACATGCTACTTGTTATCACCATCTGCCATTTCCGCACGCAAGAAAAAAGGACACAATTATCTGCATATAGGTTTAGTCCAGGTTGGAGTTAAACCTTTAATAAGAGAAGGGTTGAATTGTTCTATCCTCATGGCCCTTAGAGATTCTCGTCACATACGGTTTGATGACAGCCTCTTAGGAACCATCCAATCTAGTCTCAGTAATGGACCAGTCCATTTTAACTGTTTCCCCAATTTTACAGTTGCCCTTCATGACCCGCATATCATAAGCTCTCACCCTAAAAATCAAGACCCAAGGAACCCTCATGGTGTAGGGAACCTACCAATTAGACTTGATATATAGGATCGACTATAAGTGCATCAGGACGAACATGAATGTTCAAGCACTTGATAAGAAAAACATGGGAGGAACTACACTCATCCAAACCCCTGACCCTAGATCCAAGATTCAGGTACCAAGAACCCTGAAATGGTCTAAGGTCACTTTTCCTACAAATTGGACTCTAGAGAATGAGATTTATCCTCAACAGATCCAAAACCCAGCCCTAGAATCCAGACTTAGACTTTGTCCAGAAGTTAGCCAATGGTTCGGTTAGACTTAGCTTTGACCAGTCTAGGTTTAGAACACCCTTAGAATATGATGAATCCAGGTTTAGATCCCCAATAGATCTACACCAACCCATCAGGCAGTTACCTATCCTTCTTAAAGATAGATCTGCATCCCAGTGTAGCTCAACCAGACCTTTGGCGCCATTCCCAAAGTCTAGAAGAGGTTTAGAACTCCAAGGAGTCAAGACCAAATCCCAAGTTAGCACACCTTGCTACACAGCCAAACAAGACTCAGTTGTCGATGAGGAAGACAACCATGGTCAATCCCCTCCATCCCCATCTGGAACTGATATGGAACAACCAATTCAGCAAGAGCCCCAGTATCCTCCTATAAACCCCTTGCTCATGGTGATTAGGAAAGACTTCACCCCTGACCTAGTGGCTCTGGGAAAGGAATTTGATTCTGAAGAAAACAAAGTCAAAAGAGAAGCCTATAGAGCTAACCACACCAGAGAACAAATGAAATAAGTTTTGGAAAAATGGAAAGAATTCATGAAAGAGATATCTAGCAATGTCCCTTTCTTCGAATACTTTGAGAACCATTTTAAATGGCACAAAAGGTCTTGTGCCATCACTAAAACCAGTTGGACCAAAGAAGAAAGTAAGGAAGTTGTCTGGTCCAATCATCCACCAATGGAAAGCATAACCTTTAAACACCGTGGAAGTGATGTAGTTGCCTCACCTTTCAAGTTTCCCACAAGTGAAGAGAAGCCAGTCAAGAAAGTGATTGAGCAAACTAACTACACCAACCAGTGTCTAGGTGTTATAGGAAAACAGCTTGACAGGATAGAAGATATGATTGAAAACAAGGTTATCCTCCAACCAGGAAACCCTAGCAAACCTATCCAAACCTTAGAGAAGCCTCTAGTCAAATTACCCACAACTAGGCATACTAGTCTTAGGAAACCCTTCACCAGTTACCACTTCATCCAACCAGAATCCCCAACTTCATGTCTTAGATAACAAACCTAAGGACAAAACAGCCTTAGAAATAGTCACCCAAAAGCTTGAAGAACTTGTGAAGAAGGAACCAGTCACCCCTTCACCAGTTTCAACTAGTAAGAATCCCCAGCTCAATGTCTTAGGCACAGCCTCTAGGAGCATGACAACCTTAGAGATTGTTACCCAAAAGCTTGAGGAGCTAGCGAAGACAAAACCAGTCATCTCTTTGCCTAGAAAAGCCCCACAGCTTAAGGTTTTAGACATCCACACAACCTCTAGTAGTTCTAGTCAAGCCTCCCAAGAGTCTGACAAAGACATAGGACAACTAAAAAACCAGTTTAAAGACTTACAGGTAAAAGGCTTTACCACTCCAAAGTAAGTCCAACCAGTTTAACTAAGAATTGGTATCCCAAGCCAACACCCCCTGACCTCTAGTTCGAGGAAAGGAATGTCAGTAACCAGTTCTCGGTATCCTCTGGTAAACTCTATGAATGGAATATAAATGGTTTATCATAATAGGAAATCCTAAATAAGATCCAGCATATGACCATCGTAGCAAACAACTACCTGGACGAAGAATGTCCCCACACAGAGGTCATAGAGCTCATGGCTTTAGGATTCACAGGAAAACTTCTGCAACGGTGGAATAACTGCCTAGTAGAAGAGTTAAAAGAAGACATCAAAAATGCAATCCAAAAAGATGAGGAAGGAACCCCCATCTTTGACGAACGCATAGGAAGAGGAATTCTTGATGGAGTCAATACCTTGATCTATATGATCATGAAACACTTCGTAGGAAAACCTAGCAATATCACATCTAGGATTTACGAACAATTGAGTAACCTTAGATGTAAAACCCTTGGTGACTACAAGTGGTATGAAGATGTCTTTACTACCCGAGTCATGCACAGAAGTGATTGTAACTCTCCGTTTTGGAAGGAGAAATTCACCAATGGTTTACCCACACTCTTTGGCCAGAAAGTCAAAGAAACTCTTAGCAGTCTCTTAGGTGTCATAGATTATGATAACCTAACTTATGGAGATATCTCTAGTACCATCTGAAGTGAAGGGATGAAGATGTGCAGAGATCTGAAAATCCAAAGCCAAGTCAACAAGAACAAAGCCAAGTATGAAGTAGGGAACTTCTGTACACAATATGGCTTACCCTCAATAAACCCTTCCAAAAGGAAATCCAAATACAGAGGAAAGGAATCCTCTGAGAAATTCCATAGGAAGAAAACAACCTCCAAGTATTATAGAAAACAGAAGTATAGCCACTTCAAAGATAATGATTTCTATAAGAAAGGAAAATCCAAATCCACAAGAAAACCTATCCCCAAAGCATTAGGAAAATGCTTCAATTGTGGAAAAAGATGTCATTTCAGGAAAGAGTGTAGATCAAAGGCCAAATCCCTTATCAACACCCTTGTCAATGACCAAACCAGCAAAGATGAGATCTTTAAGCTTTTAGAACTCGATCACTCGGAAAGTGAGTCATTTAGTAGTTCTAGTGACCGAGAGATTCAACAGTTATACCAGTCATCCTTTGAACCCTCTAGAGCCTCCTCTAATACCTCTAATGGCTAGGATGAACCTACACCATGCAAAGATAGTTGTTATAGGAACAAGACTATCAATTTCCTTAGCAAGCAAGAAGACCTTATCTTAGATCTCATTAAATAGATTAAAGATCCAGTCACCAAAGCTCAGAAGCTTAGCAAATTCCATGAAACCTTAGTATGGGAAACCAGTAAACTTGAACTAAGGATCCAAGAACCCAAAGTAAATTTAGAGAAAATCTATAATAGGTTCACCAAACTAAGAAGGAAGTTACGGTCAATGACCTTCAAAAGGAAGTCAAGGAAACAAAGTCAAAAATTAGAACCCTTAAGCAAGAACTAACCATTCTTAGGGTTGATCACAATTTCCTTGATCAAAGAGTTAAACACTTGGAAAATACCTCTCATCCAGGCAATGAGGAAGGTCCCTCATTCCAAAACCCTCTTGATGAAGAAGTAGGTGAAACAGTTAACCCTACAACAGACATGGTCCAAGAACCATCCAATGAGAAGTTCTTAGATACCATGAGTAGGATTAACTTCCAAAAATGGCATACCAAAATCAGGATTGTCATCAGCAGAGATTTTGAATTTGAGGTCATAGCCTTAATAGATTCAGGTGCTGATCTTAACTGCATCCAAGAAAGAATCATTCCCTCCAAATATTTCAAAAAGACTAAGGAGAGATTGACATCCACAAGTGGTGGAAAAATGCATATTGAATTCAAAGTCCCAAAAGCCCATGTTTTTCAGGACAATATATGTTTCAAAACCACATCTGTCCTTATCAAAAATATGACAGATAGGGTCATCTTAGGAAACCCGTTCATGTGTCTGTTATACCCTTTCATCATGGACAGTGAAGGAATCACTGCCCACCCATTTGGCCAAACAGTCAAGTTTAAGTTCCTTAGGGGCCTAAAACCTAAAGAAATTAGCACCCTCCAGGAAGTTTCTGTCTCCAAGACTCTTAATCTTATAAATGCCAAAACCCTTTCATTCACAACTTCACCTGGTACCAATCAAGCAAAGAACCTTGATCTATTCGTACCCACCATTCCCTCAACAGTTGATGATCTCTTTGGCCCCATTCAGTCCCAAATATCATCATGCATCCATCATAAAAGTATTTGCTTCTCAACATCCTTTATCGTCAACAAAAATAGTTTTATATACAATTATCTAAAAAACTCAGCTTGTCCAAATATCTCTTGGAAGGAAAGGGAGCAAATAACGTACAGTACTAGTACCGCTAGTAAGTGGAATATGACTTCTTCGGCAAAGAAGAAGAAAAAGGGGAAAGCACCTGCAAATGGCTATCCTCAAGACAAAAGACTACTAGCGGGACAGTCTTTTGTAATGTATGAAGGCGCATCCTCTAAGGGAAACTAAAGTGGATCAACATCCCTTCAGGAATTTGTCCCAGCAGAGGTGACATATTCCAGTGGTGATATCGCTATTGTTTTACGGGAAGTTTTATCCAGGACTATACAATTCAATGATGGAGCTTATACACATTTACCACCCTCCATTAAATTTGTCCTTAATAATCTCCAATCTGTCTTCACCTTAAACCATCATGGCCTTTTCCAAAGAACCCTCAAAGCACTAGAAATCCACCTAGTTAATCTTGAGGCAAGAAATGAAGCCATCACTAGTCAACTCTTTGGCAAAGAGGAAATCCATTCAATGGATAAAAAGACTACTATGGGCATTAATTATGCTAGGCTTAGTCTTAAGACTCAAGCAACTTTAAGAAGTGCTATTGCCAACTTGCCCCCTGAAATACAAACTAATGTTTTGGGTAGCAAGGTTATGTTTGGATCAATTAACCAATGGTTCGAACATTTCAAGATATTGGTCACCACTACCGTTCCTGATCCAGCCAATCCAGAAGATACAGATGATATACTTGTTCAAGCTAGATGGGAATAATAATTTGGGAGCAACCTCAAAGTATATGAACAAAGGCATCCTTTTCCAGGTCTTCTTATCAATTATGAAGACGGATCGGATGACACTGAAAGAGATCCTAGCTGGTTGTCCCAAATGTTTGAATATGGCTTTATAAGAATGATTAAGCTAACAAGCCATAACCAGATTAGCTAGTTTCCGCCTATCATCCAACAAGTTGTGACATAGATCAAAAGTCCATTTGTTTCTATTAGATGCTGGAGCACGATCCCACAATGGGAAAGAAACAATTGGATGACAGTCCAGCCTTCCACCCACCTAGTACTTATCAATGGGTACACTCATCAAGGGCCCTAGTATGAAGGAGACTCCCACTTGTCATATAGTGATCCATATGCCCTTGCAGAATGTTGGAGGAATTACTTCACCAATGAAATCCTTGACACTGTTCAAGACCTATGGAAAGATTATCATCATGTAGGAAACACAGGAAGAATTTCTGTTTTTACTACCAAGCCATACTCCACTGCCATCCTAGACCTCCACAAGATTGGTTATATCAATCTCAGTCAGTTCATCACAAGAGAACCTGAATATGAACCACTGATATGCTGTGGATTATGCAACCAATATGCTATTTATCATGAGCATGATCATAATCATCACCCACTATGGAATCCTTATGATGGATATCCATCTGATGCTTATGATACTGATTAAAAACCTAGTCATGAGATGGGATAGCCTTAAGATTGATCAGGTCATCAGTCAACTCCATAAGGACTTCCCTCCTCCAATCTAGGGAATGGTTACAAGATCTCAATCTAGTCTAGACTCTGTCCAGGTCGCCAAAAAATCTAGCGAAGAATTAAAAGATCTTGCTTAGCAACTGCTTCTCTGGTCAGAGCAGCTAGAGTCAGAAGAAAAGGTTTCTCCTGCCTCTTTAGAAGCCTCAATCAATTGATATCCTTTTGACCCATTACAGGACTCCCAAGATCCTTACGATAGTTACAATTTGGATAGCAATTAATTCTGGATAGCACCAGTCACTATTCAGAACAATTCCCAGACAAGGCACTATTCATCTATAGTACCAGTCACTATTGATGAACAGGATCAGCCGACAGAAGAAGACAAAAGAAAGGAAACTATTCATGAACAATAACCGCACCAAGTTCCAAAAGTACTATTTGCTTTCGATGGAAAATGTTTTCACCTTCAATAAAAGCATTTTACCTTCCGGAATTTCAGCATTCTTCAAAGGAATCCAAGGCTCCTTCCAGTCTATAAAAGGCAGCTCAAGTTTCATTCTGAAGCAAGAGATTTTTTAGCAAAAATATCTTCCCTTCTCATTACAACCCTTAGTCTTGTAATCAGATGGCAACCCCAATTTACACTTGTATTACCCTTGTCGATTCTTACATTTGTAACCAGATGACCTCAGTCAGCCTTTATCTTTGTAATTACATGGCCTCGGTCGGCCTTTCCTTTTATTTGTAACTTACCCAATAACAGAGCCCCAATAGCTTGTTACCTGGTGCTTCCCCCCTTTTATATATCCTTAAGTTCATAATATAAGCAAATCTAAGTTTCAAATCATAGATTTGTTCCAAGCTCTGTTTCTTTTCTTTTCTTTTCTTTTAATCCATTTTTCTCATCATTTAATTTACTGAGATTCATAAAAAAGGGTTTTATGAAACCAAACATGTGGAGCATAAAATGCCAGGTATTTTTTTTTTCTCCCAATTTTTTTGCGGGTTTAACTTATTTATCAAAAACATTGTTGAGACCCAATTGGAGTGACAATAAATTCTTAATTACAAACATTGATAGGATTGTAGAGTGTGAAAGATATAAAGTGTTCATAACATAAGGTGAGGAATTATGTAGATAACTTTTGATCAAACATGAAATTTTGTTAGATTAGCAAAGAGGTTGACAAAACTAAGAAGGCATGTAAAGATCTCATACTTAATCATCTAAAGTAAGTTTACTCAATGCATAAGGTTAATACTATTCCTTATTTATTTACATTATACATTATACATCAAGAAAGTTAAAATAGTGCTTAAAATAATTCTGATAATGTTGGTAAAATATATAATTTATACTTTCATTTATTATTAAGTTTGTTATCAAAGATTAAACTCTATTACTAATAATTTACTATGAATAAAATTTATTTTCTAAGTTCTAAAATTTTTTAAATTATACTTTACTTTAAATTCTATTACAAAATGTTTCAAGTAATTTAAAATAAATTTAATATTTATTTAGATTATAAACCATATAACTTTATGTTTTAATATGTATAATTTATATACTACACATCATGTATGCACAAAGTGACTAAATACATGTATGTATTACATCTTTCAAAATTAATTAGTTTTATTGTGGCTCACAAATTATTAATATAGTTTTGACATATATAACTTTTAATTAAGATGTGCATCGCACGGGCATAATACTAGTGTGTGTGTGTGTGTAATCAAAACCTCTAAAGCTCTCACAATTTTCCACGCACAATATTTAAATAAAATTATCATTTTATTTAAATAATTTTTTTTTGTCTAGTCCAAACTTAATAAGAAGTGAAACTCTATCTCTCTAACAAGTCCAACTTAAACTCAAACTCATCATTTTTTTAAACAAAATTATTTTTATTTAATCCAAACTTAACAAAGAGTGAAACTCTATCTTTCTAACAAGTCCAACTTAAACTCAAACGTTCATAATTTATCTCAAAATTTGTGAAGTTAATCATGAACGCTATAAAAGCAATGCAAACCCCAATATATATATATATATATATATATATACACACTTCTTTTTCTTCTTTTTAAAGCCGAGTAGATGTATGAGCTCTTCTTATATTATTTTCGTCTCCTCTTGATAAGCCAAGAATGTATTGATCCTTGTGATGAATTAATTAATTAATTACCCAAGTTTATTAATTAATCAAATTAACATGCAATGTACTTGGCAGCACAAGCAAATCACCAACTAAAGTATAATGCAGCGAAAAATAAAGTTGACACGGTGATTTGTTTACGAATGGGAAAAAACTCCAAGGCAAAAACTCCACTGGGTGATTTTAAGGTCACCACTCCCGAGAATTTACTATTATCACAACAAGCGATTACAAGTAAAGGAATCTCAGTACCTTATACCAACCTACAATTGAACCCTTACCCCAATACCCAATTGGACTTGTTCTATAGTGACAATCTCTCCTTGTATTGCACGGTTTCCAGTACGTGACTAACCAATAAATGCGCGAATCCCAATACGCAACTTTATCACCAACTTAAGAAGGATATTGGCTGCAAAATTCTTCAATTCATCACACAATGAAGATCATGAAGTTTCTTGGTCACAAAATCCTACAGTGTACAAACACAGCAGCATCTTCAAGATGAACTAGGGCAAATTAGGTTTCCAGTCACAATTTGCATGAACAACACTTTTCTTCACACTAGTGTAATTGTGCTTCTTGTGCAACCTGTGACGGCCCTTAAAATAATCATTATATATGTTTAGGGTTGTGAGAAAAGAAAGCCCAAACATACATTCACGAATTGGATGAAAATTAGAACTGAAAATCTGTTTTTCATAAATCTCGACAGATACCCTATCTATCGAGCAGATATCGAGCCTCGAGCTAAAATAGCTTTTTAAGCCTCAATAGATACTAGTTGTCGAGCTAGTTGTCAAGTTTTGATGAACAGCACTTCTTCACTTGATTCTTGGACAGACTTGCATGACTTTATTACTTGACCTTGAAACTTTGTTTCTTGAAGCATTAAACGCATCCTAGATCTACCCAAATACAATTAAAGTGCGTTTTGTCAAATGATTAGCCAATTACATAAAATATTGATATATGTTCCTAACATGAATCACATATGTCCTAACACCTCTACATTGTTAAAAAAAATTATTTTATGATTTTTCATGTATTTTTTAAAAAGTAATTTTGTACATGAACCACCAAACTCTCTTTAGCCATTTTTTACAAGATAAAAAAGCTTGCAATAATTGAAATTATTATTTTAAATATAACCCATCTTTCTTTTATATTTCTCTATTGTTTAGTCATATTTTTTTTTCAATAATTTCTAAGCAATAAATCATCAGATTCTTTAATATTTTTTTATCTTTCAGAAGTTTTAGTATCTGAATTTTTGAGTTATTTTTTTGTAGTATCTGAAATTGTCTGACAAATTTTTGTAAACCATTGCACGTTCAAGCAATGGCTTCTTCATCAAATTATAAAACAAATTGAAGTCATACAAGAGCAAATTATGCAATAGTGTAGTTTCTTAATCAATATAAGATTTTATAAAATTATTTTAGTTTATCCCATAAATAGGTAGGTTTCTATGCATAGTACGGGTTAGCGACTAGTTAATTATAAAAAAGTGGAAGAAGAAGAAGTCAATTCATGCCAATTTTGCTACTCTTTTCTACACCTAAGAGTTGTACTTACTCTAGCATTATTGAAGCATTTTACAACCCAAATCAATACTGCTAATGTAAAGAATAATTGGTTTTGAACGATGGATCTCTCCTATATGGCCTTGTTAATTTTATAGGAGAAAACTCTTTCTCATTTTATGTTACTATTTTTTTACACCATTTTTTGTCTAGTTTATTTTACTTATTCCAATAATTAGAGGAAATTACAATTTTCCACCTTAAATATACTACATTTTACACTTTACCTCACAAAGAATTAAAACACACGATCGACCCCCCCCCCCCTCCAATTGAAAATTTTGTGACACTTAACTCATTGTCCTCTATTTTAATGTTAAATCAAATGGAATGTAGCATTAAAAGACCAATTTACCTTCTCTAATGCCTATTTTGGATAGAAGGCTAAATTGGTCTTTTAATGCTACGTTGTGTTTAACTTAACATCAAAACAGATATTAAAGTGGACATTGAAATTGAGTGTAAAATGTGGTATAGTTTAGAGTAGAAAAGTGTAATTTTTCCCAATAATTATTTGTATGTTTATAAGGAAGGGTAACCTCGTTAAGTTAAATAATGAGAAGAATTCTAATTACTTGATAGCCTATTTATTAAAATCATAATATTGTATGTGGCCGCAAGGTGATCTTAAGACAATAAGCAAGGCACTCAGATGCACTAACCTATGTAGGAATGAAATAATAAAAATTTCTCCAAATTGTACAAGACTAAGGCGAGAGATGGTACAAGATATCTGTCAATTTTTCATTAGTTAAGACGTTATTAAAAATGGATAAACACCTGTTGAAATCTTCCATTGTAGTACACTGCTGCATGCAATCGAGTTATAGTACGCATAATGGCATTGCAGTGTTAATGCCCACCTTTTGTCTTGTTCAAATTTGTTTCTTCGCAACGAAGTAGTGCTCTTTGGTATGTACTAGAAGACAGATGTCACTAAAATTAATATCATATTAAATATTTCATTATGGTTCAGTCTTGAATTACATACTTAAAAGCAAGATACAGGACTACAACAAGGATTGACATCATTTGATTGAAATTATTTACTACATATATATCCAAAACACTTCCTCCAAAACAATAATTGAAGGAAACAACTAGAGGGGATAACAGGGAATCCATCTAAAGAACATTTCATAACATTCCTTACGTTTGTTCTCTGTTGGTAAGTGTCCAACTCCTTACACAAATTTAAAATAATTCATGTAATTTATATATATATATATATTAATAGCAAAAATTTAGAGAAAATCTAATTAGATTTTAATTAGATTCTCAATTTTGTGCCACATGTCCTATTTAATTTTTAATTTTGCACCAAGTGAATTATTAGGTGTAAATATCAAAGAGTCCAAATCCAATTCCAATTTTCTGCCACGTGACCATCTAAGTCTTTAATCTTTATGGCAAGTTAATTACTGTGTGCAAGAACCGAAGAGTCCAAAACCAATTAAATTCTAAATCATATATATATATATATATATATATATATATATATATATATATAATTTTAGAAATGTATGGTTTAAAAAAAAGTTTAAGCTAATACCATATATAATTTGAACATTTTCTAAAAAATATTTATAATTTGAACCATAGAATTGTAATTGTTTTTAATTGTACCAGTGCATATGCACGGGGCTACACGCTAGTTTAATTTAATTGATATAAATAAATATTTTTAACTAAGTGAAAAATTAAGGTTCATTTTCTTGCCTTTATAGTTGTGTATGTCAAGTGCTATCCACGATTTGTATATCTCTTGTGTATCTAGAGAATAATATGCACATTATTAGCTATAAGAAAATAACAACAACAATAGTGAAATGCTTAGAAAGCCTTAGTTGCAAGCAGAAAAAGAAAATGGAAAGAAACAAAATGCTTATGATCGACAATCAGGCCAAAATGGGCATTTGCCCCTTTCTCACAAACTTTTCAGCATTTTGCCCTCTTTCTCAAACAATTTAGGAAAATGCCCCTGTTTTAAAACTCGACATTACTATAATCGAGTTTCATGAAAAACTCGATCATTTTATAATCGAGTTTGGACGAGATTTTTGCCATGCTGGCTCGCTAGTGTGGCATTTTCTTTTTTCTTTTTTAATCTATGAATAACTCAATTTTATAATAATCAAGTTATATAACCGACTATTTAAATATCGAGTTATGGTCGTGTTATAGCTATACTTCTCCTCCCATTCAGACTGTCTTGGTGTCAAGTGTAGCATTTTCTTTTGTTTTAATCCGTACATAACTCGATTACTATAACATCAAGTTATATAACCGACTATTACAATATCAAGTTATAAAGCAAAATCGAACTCTATAAAATCGTGTTATGCTCATGTTATAACTTTACTTCTTCTCCCATTCAGACTGTCTTGCTGCTTTCAGTCTGAACTAAATTACACTGCTGCTCCATAAATCCACAGCTTCTTCCAGACTAAACTGAAATTTCTATCACCTCAGGTAAAAAACCCATACCAGAATTTTATGGCAATGGTATTTTCATTTGATATTGTACTGAATTTTTTTTTTTTTTTTTTTTGGTTGAATGAGTGCTATGTGAGTACATTGGTGTGATTTTGGTTGTTTGTTGTAGTAAATTTTTATCACAAGAGAATGAGAATCTTTACCATAGCAAGAAGTAATCAACTATATAACTTATTTTTCTTAGATTGTTATAAGATGGTTAGTGAAATGAAGGATAACACATAATTTTAAGAATATGATAAGTAGCATTTATGGTCATGTTGATAACTCTAGAAGGCTTTTATTAACAAATCAGCAATGCAAAAGCAATAAAAGTGGTTACTATAGACGAAATTGTATGCTGGTCTCCCTATCTATTATTTGTTAATATGCATCCATAGGTGGTGGTACTCACATATCATTAATGTATTCCATACTTTAGTTGAACATACATAATCATCATTGTCAGACATTGACAACAACACTACGTCTTACACAGAGTGTCTAGATATTAACAACAATGTCTAATTTTCAAAGGTAGGAATTTTCGGAAATCATCATTGCTTGAATCTGAGAAGTTTGAAATATCTTTATCATCATCTAATTTAGTAATTTCATTAATAGACTTGATGGCTCGCTTTTGCGCCTTCCCTGATAGATGTTTCCTAGCCTTTTGGACTGCATAAAAACGATCTAGTCGCCTTTGCATTTGATTGTTCTCCCGTTCGAGACGAGCAAGTATGTTGGTAGGTTCGTCTCTAGGTAACTCGGCTGACCGTGTCTTAGGAACTCGTAACCCATGTCATCGACAGTACACCTCCAGCTCACACCTCTTCTCGTATAGCTCTAACCATGGTTGTTCTGCTGTAGTGAACTCCGTTGTTGTGGTATATGTACTCAGTTGTGCAGGTCTGCCGACCATGATGTATCTGACGCTTCCTAGACTCTCATACGTGTATATTAGAATATTAACGAAATCTCTTTTCTTTCCAACCCATTTCCCTCCATAGTGGTTTGTGTATGTCTGTAGTTGTTGGTCTGCTGGAACTTGTGATGATGCATTTGTTGAAGTAGATCCAAACTTGTTTCGCACCGTAGGTTTTGAGCTTGAGACGTTGCGACTCATAGCTTAGTCAGTCGAAGAAGTTAGTGGGATAGAAATAATCCATTCAGTATTGTGGTGCATTTATAAGCTCATCTCATTGTCCAAGTATGATAAAAATTTTATATATGAGTATCAGGGCTTGTCATGTCAGTAAAGGCTGGAATAACGGTACAGGAATGGGAGTACCCATGCTCCCATTGTTACAATGTATTTCCACATGTGTACAGTAGTATAAGTCAATTATATTTGCATAGTTGTAGTGTGCTTGCCCAGATCCTCATCTCTAATTCGCTGTTGTTGTATTCATACTCTGTAGGGAACAGTGTTTATGCACAAATATGCACGTTTGATGCGTAATCTTGAATGACTACTTATAGCAAAGAGGTAGGCAAATTATTAGATGCATAACCCATACATAATACCTAAATTTTCCTACACACAATGTTGGTCGATATGCATGACCTACATATCAACCAACTAACACATACATGCATAACACATACAATGTACATATTCTTACACAAGACACCAATATGCATGACCTGCATATCGTCCAACTGGCATTACCAACATTGATAACATAATTCTAGAGATAGTACGCAACCCACATAGAACCTAGCTAGGCGATGTAGTACATAGATATTCATTCAGACAGGTAATCCTCGTAGCTGAGGACACTATTACGTTTCGCTTGGGTGAGCTGCCTGTTGGTTGCAGCAACCTGCTCTTCTACAAGTTGTAGCAAGTGATACCTACACCTACAAAGGAACATTAAGTTGTTTTCCTCTCGAATTTTGGCAACGGCCTGCCTGCATTGCTCCATGTTTCCCTTTGGCATTGTTAGCGAGACTCGGTCCACCAAAGGTGCCCCGAGTAGAAGGAGATCATTATGTAGAAAGTTGGACTCGTTCATGCAGTACTCCTATTCTCGCCGCAGTCCTGCATAATATTCCCTCTCATCGTTATCTCTCTCCCTCCTGTAATTATTAGGAAAAAGAGGTAGAAGCTAGTTGCGCATTGACATTGCAAAAGGTGAATTTGATTGAGGTATATCTAGATGCTATGGGCAACTGTATGGTGTGGTAGTGTCAGCCATGTGCAAGTTGTTCAGTTAATAGTAATTGGTACATAAGTCAACTTGATCGATTGATATGACAAGACTGGATGCAGCAGTTCATAATTGGTACAGAAGTAGGCTCAACTGCATAATAGTAATTGGTACATGTAGGCTCTTCACTTGATATGACTAGACTTGGTGCAACAATTTCGAGCTGATGCAGTGAAGTGCATCAGGTAACAAGAGTATACACGTGATAAGAATAGTAGGGCTTGTGTCTGATCTGACTGGACAGAGCGAAACAATGATAGGATGTCAAGATGTGCACACATAACTGAGAAAATGACTCGACTCAACTGTAACGTTTGTTGGCGTGTGTGGTGTATTCGATGTAGTTGACATGACTGGTCTTGGTGCAATAGTGGTAGGTCCATGCAGTGTAGTGCAAAAGCGTGCGTAATGAGTCACGTGAATGTGTTTCTATCTTAGTGAGCATGGTGAAACTGTCAGAAGCTGTCACGTAGCTGCGGAAAAGTTGGCCGCATTAGTCATTTGAACAGTATTCACGTGATTCAGTTTGATATGACTGGAATCGGGGCAATTGTAACAAGCTGATGAGGGTACTGTGAGAAAGTTTGCGTACATATTCATGTGAAGCAATTTGATAGGACTAGACTTGGCGCAAAAGTAGCTGGCACATCTAGTTACTCTATTTTTTTTGGGGTAATGACTTGGCGCCCATTGTAATTATTATTGCTATTGTAGTTATTATGACTATTACTGGTCGCTAACCCGTGCGATTCATGGACCAGTTGAACAACACGATGAAGAAATGATAGTGAATATCATTATAAGACTTCTATAAGATTAACATTCGTATACTCCATTATAGTAGCGCGAAAGCAAAACAATCAATATTTGATAATAAAAAAACCGTTAGACCTAATGCAGGAGTGCATGAGGTCATGCCAAGTGTCGCTCTATTTTTTTTTCTCTGTTACGCAAAGCATTACCTAAACATATTTTAATGTTATCTCATTAATTGTGTAAACTAACTACACTAAAAGGTTTCATCAATAAATTTCGTAATGAAAATATGATGCATGAGGTACAGTCCACATGGGAACCAAATTCAGAATAATATAAATGCTGATTTAAAAGGGACAACAATATCCAACCAGTGGAAAATACATGTCTAAAAAGCACAACCTACAATAAAAGCAGTTGCCTGAAGTCAAGATATAGCTTGATCCATTGCTCCAAGGAAAATCTCCTAGGTGGTTCATCAGCAATATCTAACCATGTAAACCAATTGTACATTCACAAACCTTCAATTTGTATTAATAGTTACTATAATCTAATAACACGTGAATGTCATACATAATTATGAACTAAATCTTATTTACACTTTTGGATCTACTTGATATTATATAGAATCACATAATAATTAAAAAATTCTTAGAGTTAGAAACATTTTAATAATACTAATAATAAAAACGATGGGCATGAAACTAACCATCATATTAATATATCAAAATCATATTAATATATCAAATTACTTTCCACAGATACCGTGTTCTTCAAACTGCCACTAAAATAACAAAATATACAACTGGCTGCAAGTCACTGCATAGAACTGTCATACAATTCTCCAAATATGCTACAGCAACTACAAAAAGTTTGTCTCCCCCTTGGGTACAATGGTCAATGGCAATCATCAAGCATCAGATGATGGAGAAGGTGGAACAAGACGTCTATAGTCAGCTAAGTCCGCTCGCAGAGCTGCAACCTCGGCAAGAAGACCATCTAGAAGATGCCCATGGGCTGCTTGAGTCGTCATAACGTTCTCCATCATAGCACGAAGAGAGGGAGCAAAAGGGCCTGTATGCGCTGCAGCAGCAGTGTCAACATCTACCTCATCATCACCATCCTTGGCAACAACAGCTATGGGATCCCCATGCATGTCCTCATCTGGAACATCTCGAGTAGTAGACCTTACTCATGGTCTCTTGGATGAACCAACACTGGGGTCCACAAACTTCTTTTGGGCACTTCGCTATTAGCATCTACCAGTAAAATAAATTGGTGAAACATGACTAACTTTTGATTTGGAAATTGCTCCTATTAGAACAACACCATATATTGACAAATGACCACCAAATGATCAAAATGTGTATACGCACCAAAACAATGTCAGTATCCAAACAAGAACTCTCACAAATAGAAACAGTAGTTGCAAAACAGTAGTACCAATATATTACTACTTTCAAAGATAGACCGATAAGCTAGCAATTGAGATGCAAACAAAAATATTAATCCATATGAAATAATTTGCATATCCTATCAATCAAACAACAGCATAATTATCTCCATAATATATAAAGCCAAAAAACGAGTAGGAAATGCCGAACTAGGAAGTAAACAAAGGAACAAAAGAAATTGAATAATCCTGGCAAATCTCAAGTTGTGTTTCATTAATTATATAAAGCAGAGCACAATCTAATCATATGAAAATCTTTCATGACGTTGAGTAACTCCCGACAACTCATTGTTTAGTTTCAATCATTAGATTCCTTCACAATGACATTAAAAAATTTAAAAAAAAAACAAAGAGAGAGACAACTACACAGTGAGATGCTACACAAACTCATGTGAGTTTGATCATACACAATCAAACAAGCAATTTATCAAACACATTGTGAGCAACTCTTTGAAACTTTAAAATTCTAGTAAAAAAAAGCCCCAAGTCAGAAACCCATTCACAAAAAACACAAGATAATGTTAACAAGAAACACATGTAACGGAATTTTACCCGAAATGCGCCACCACGGCAACATGAACACCCTGCCCTCTCTGACTGCTTAATGACCTTTTCGTTTCCACCTCACAGGTCTCATCTTACCTGTTTCATCAGAAACAACAACATAATTAAATGAACATATTGAATCAAATGCACAGTATAATTAGCTCAAGAAGATGGGAAGTGTAGATGAATTACATATCATCACTGGTCCCGCAATCAGGAGTGTGCGTAGGAGGGCTTTGCAATCTCCACAAACCCTCCACTAGCTCAATGTCCTCACCCGGTATTTGCTCAATCTGTACAGCCTCTTCGTGGGGGTTTGGAGATGAAGGTCCTATAGTGGGCTCCACATGCACTAGAGGTGGGGTGGGCATGCCTGGTGTGGGGACAAATATGCATCCACCATCATGGGCAAATCCACTGAAAATTGGGGGCGACATACGAGGAGGGTCCTCATGGTCCGTGCTAGCACCTCAGGACATAGTCTGGGCTGGAACAGTGTCCTCATGACTGGCGGTGTGGGATGGCCCAGCACCAACATCAAACGTGCATCACAATGTCCCGCTGCCATCGTCAGATAGTACCCAATCACCCTCAAGCCATGACTCTTCTGCACCCGAGTCATCCCCTTCCTCGTAGATGGGTCCAGCTCAATCATACGGCTGCGACCAGCTCAACCACCTCCACAACATCCATACCCTCGAGACCCACCACTTCGCCCGCTGTGACCCGGGGCTTGTGTACCAATGTCGAATGCTTCCACGAGCGCATCCGCCAATTTAAGTCAGCCCAGCTCCTCGACAACCTCTAGTGTCAGCTTTAGGTCATTGTACATGTCAGAACCTCAGTCTCACCTCTATAAAGACCTAAGCGTCGACCGAAACTGCAAAACAAGGGCGTCATAAAAGCAGGAACACAAGTATGATGCAAGACTATAATAGGGGGTCATGTGAATTTATCTTTTTATTTACTTAAAAGTAATTTTGGTTACAAAGTAATGAAACTTGAAGGGTTTTGATTCTCACATATCCCCTTTAATGCTTTAAAATGTGGATATTTTCATATCACTTATGGATGTGTGCCAGATATGATGAATGCAAGTGACTATGAAACAATATTTTTCAAAAAAATAAAATCTTACAGCTACAGCCTTTTGTAACATATGGCAAGTGCCTTTATTGTAAAAGCTACTTAGACGCAGCTTTAAGCTATTATGGGTACCACATATGATGTTACAAATAACAAAACTACTTTTTCAGCCAAAATAAATTAGAAGGTCCAAAATGAAATAACTTTAAACTTAAGAGGTCAAAAGTGTATTGTAGTGAATAATCTAGTTCTCTCCTTAGACCCCTAAATACATCAAACGGCAGGTGAGTATAAGCATCATGGTTAACAGCATTCGAAACATACAAGTGGAGCAACAAAAAAGCTGAACCTTACAATTCATATGCTTTCTCAAGAGTCAAGTAATTCCAAGTTCTTTCCAATGTCTTCCTCAAATCCCAAGCAAGGATGTATCCTTACAACTTTTTAATATAAGGCAAGACAAATATTTGATAGGAATTGCATTCAAGTTACATTTACGGTAACTTTTAGAAAATTATAGTACTTGACAACTTTTTCCCATAATGTAATTTTTGGATATTACAGATATCAAGGTGATTTGGAATTTGGATACTACGAATTCACTTATTTATGAAGAACTTAAATCATAGAATTTGTTTACTTTAAAATATAATGAAAGATAAACCCATAGAGATTTAACAACAATAATTATTGTGAAGTTTTGCATGCTTGATAAACCTGCTGAAGATATTTAATCAAACAACGATTTTAACAAAGGGGAAGGAATTGTTGCCTCACCATGATTTCCCAATACACAGACTCTAGTGTTATGTACTGCCTTGTGCTGCGATTGTACCACCACATGTAGTCAATGAGGTATGTCGTATCACCATCTAGGAGAGGGGCAGCGCGAACAAGTTGCCCTTGGTTGGCCCATTGCTGAATATGGGCAACATGTTCTACCGCCCAGTCCCTGTCCCATTTACCCTGGAGGGATATCCTATGAAGGTCGATCGATTTATCCATGACCCCTAGAACTGGTTGCTTCATCCCAAACTAATGGAAGACCCACTCGGGATGATGCCCCTCCACTATCCAAAAATATATCAATGACACCTTAGCCCTCCAAATATGCTGCCCGGTAGTGCAATATGTAGGCAGGGAGCCCAACGTATGCGTGTACGGCTCCTATACAATCTACATAAGTGGATTGTTAGTTTAGTGATTATGTGAAGATGGATGGTTGTCATTTGTAATGGAAGTTAAGAGTATTTAAGCACAAGCCAGTTTATGACAACTCCAACCTTCCCCCCAAAATGCACACTAGAAAAATGCTACCATGCAACTAGTTAACCTAGTCGTGTACAAGTTGCATATAAATTTTTCAAGCATAGCAAGTAGACATATCAAAGATGAAGTTGTACAAAACCAATCACTGAGGAGACCCTAATATTAGGAAATTATAAATGTGATATATAAGATACAAAAACTAATTAGTAGTCCTTTTTCTTGGAGACCATTGACAAAAGCATAGAATTATTAGAATAGGGAAACTTGCTCCTTCTATGCCACTGGAAAACAAAACAAAACAAAAACAAAAAAGGTATAACAAACTTCCATAATCAAATCATTAAACAACCTAATTTTAATCAATATGCAGGTTTTATGTTAAAAAAGGTGGGAACCAAGTCTTTCTAGGTAAAGGTTATTTAGCAGTCCTATTCCTTCTAGAAGTACTATTGGCAAATAGCCTATATAAGAGTATTTTATGTATTCAATAGTAGACAGATAGCAATTAACTATAATAAAATTCTAGCAGCTTAAGAGTGTAATTGCCTTCTACTACCTAAGAATGATTTCGTTTAGAAAACCTAGATGTTATTTCTAGGGTTCATCTTGCTTTGTTTCTTGTTCTATTCATGGTTTTAACTTTTAACATCTAAAGGTTATGAAGCTCATTCACTAATCACTATCCAATTTTTTTAATTACTTAACTAGGCTTAAACCCTTAAACACCAACCCTAATCAAGAACCTTCAAGATCTCATCGGTGGTCTTAAACTTTAGTTTGTCGATATCTCTGTTATGATTTGGGCCACATGGTGGAGCAAAAAAGCGGTGGGGTGTGTAATTGTTGTGTCTATCTTGTGGGATTCTAATTCTATCAGTAAGTCATACGCCAAACATTCCACATTTGCCTTTTGATATTTTGACAAAGTAAAAGTTTTTCACTTCAGCCTTATCAAACACCCCCAGAAATAGGACCAGTTTGATATTTTGAGGGGGCTGTTGCAGAAACATCTGCACTGCTAGAGCAAAAGTGGGACAAAATATGTTATACAAGTTCTTAGTCATTTGTCATTCATTTGCCTTTTTCTTCTAGAATAATCTTAAAATCTTGAATAATTTTATCAATTGATATTTCTTTATATAAAAATTATTTCGCAATATTCTCCTTGTGTGTTCATTATACGGATCATAAAAGAATACATCTAATGGAAAAAAAAAAAAAAACATATTTTATAATGCAAGAGTGAAAATGAACTTTTTTAGCCCAAGGTTGAAAATGAACTTTTTTGGTTATGAATACCTCATGTTACAGGATGTTTTGGAGTCCACCTCAAATTTGATTCTTTATGCTTCTGGTTTAGATAAACATTTGGAATAAGGGAGCATGGATTGGTAATGGTTTGGACGTTTAATGTGCAACTACCAAACCACTATTGGGAATATTTGAGTTAGTGTTGGTTGAAGCTGTTGTGGGCATGGGGTGGAAAAAAGGTGAAAAAGATTAAAACATTGACTTGCTGGCATGGTTGAATAAACTCATATTACCCACCCTAATATGGACAACTCTCAATGTGTGTTCATGAATGCAAGTACCTAATGAACCTTGAAAATTTTGGGAGCAAAAAAATACTTAAAGGCGGTGATGAAATATCTATGGCCTATAACTGAAAAGCTACTAATGTAGTAAAGGTGTTAGCTTTGGGATTGACACAGGTGAGAGATAAGCAGGTATGTTAATTATCATTACCAAATGGCACACGCTTTTGTTGAGGGATCAACTCTAAAGCCTTTAATGTGTACTATAGGGTTTTAAGGCTGTTTCAGCAAATATGGGTAGTTTAGGGAAGAGTGAAATTGTGCTGATAGATGAATTGATGAGGCTAGCCTTCTAGAATTTATGAATACCTCTATAGATTTCTCCATCTTATATGGCTTGCAAACCAACGCAGTGTTTGTTTTAGAAATTTTCATTCCAAGAAATATTGGCAGGATGAAATAGGTCTACCTGTTTGAGGGTGGTAAAATAGCTTGATTATCTTTTATTATGAATACCTTCTCTAGCTACATGTCTAATGTCAATCTTCATTGTTCCCTCCCCAGTGAAGAGTTGATTAGTTGATTAAATATTAAGAGACTTTTTATATAGGTTGGAAATTGGTCAAAGTTCTAGTTTCACTTGGTGGGTTGAAGGGCATATATTCTCTTAAGAGAAGGTAGTTTGACTGATTTCTTTGTGGGGATACTATTTGATAAGGAGGTGATGTGTTGTCTAAATAGAATATTTGGTGCAGTGATTCTGCTCTTTTGATTTACTTTTCAGACATAATATATTGTAATCATTAATGGCTAAGGTCAACAACTTGTATTTGGGTTAAAGGAATTTCTTATGAATGTTTAATTAATTGGGTCAGGCTAATCTTGAACTATTGGCGGCAAGGATGTGGTGTAAACCAACCATCCTGTATGTTTTCTTTTTCATTTTTGGTGGTGTTGCTATGCCTATATGTGCCATCGATTTACCAATCTCTAACTGTTAGGCTTATTGTATGACAATCACTTAACAAAGCAACGAAAACCATGCCTTAGTTACAACATTTTGGAATCAGTTATGAGTTCGTAACATACTAATCATGGTAGGAAGCACAAACACTTCATTTGGGGTGTTGTATCAGTGTTGTAACAGGGTCCTATCTATTGTATTATGTTATAATTTTCAAATATTTTTCGTTTCATTGTATTGTACTTGAATCCATACCTGTGTTAGTGCATCTGACTTTACCATATATATTTTTGGTCATTCTATTCAATATGAAGTTATATTCTCAATTATTTCTTTAATTGACATGTCATTTTCTACTACCTCTACTAATGCTATTTTAGGTCTTCCTCTACTACAGCAGTATTCTACATTAATACAACTCTTTAATCGAGGATAACAACCTTGAATCACCATATTCAATTCTCAACTTCAGTCAATATGATCCCCTTTTTTTTCTATTGTTAATAGGTAATTTAGGGTGCAGGAGTTGAATTTAAAGGTAGCATTTACCAATACAAAACTTGATAACAATCAGCACCATGATTCAAATTAATCTAAGGAAGCATCAATACCAAGCATAGATCCTAAATGAACCAGAAGGCTTCAATAAAAGCCTAAACAACCTAAAAAGGAACCAATATTCTTAAATCAACTCATTCCTACAACAATCCAAGAATTGAAACAAAAATAAAAATAAAAACGTGGTCATGCAATTAAGGGAAACAAAAATAAAAACCTCAAATTGTGGCGAAATAAATGTGGTCATGCAATAGAATGTGGTCATGCAATTGAGGACGTAAATTAATTGAACATCTATTCTGCCCATAGTGTAGATAGCGACGTCCGGTACGCATCAAGGACGTGTGTGGCATGCTCTGCAGTGCTCTTTGGCCCGCTCCACCTAGCAAATGTGGAGTTTCTGCAAATGCTCGTTAGTGAACTTTCATGTGATGAACTATTAACAATGTCGTTAGTGAACTCTCTCTTCCTTTACATTTAACAAAATTTGCTTTATATTTCACATCCATATACTTTAGTATCTAAGCATTGATAAGTTTCTTTGTTTGTTAGTTTCGCATATTTTTAATTATATCAAAGAGAAAAATATAATATAATATACTATTACACATAAATAATTATTCCTAATAGATACATAGCTTGAATAACGAGAACTCAATGAACATACCTAATGGCAAGGGGCCCTGAGCGCACTAGCGGTAAAGGCAGCCTCGCAATAGGGCATATTCGTGGGAACCTTGAATAGGCCCACAGTTGCCCCAACAACAGTGCTCCTCCAATCTGCATTGCATCCTTCTTCAATGCACTACAAGGTGCCTGTAGAGCCAGGCCAATGCTGCACTTCCCCAGCAATACTGTCTCGCATTGCTTATTGGATTGAGGAATTGCAGAGGCAGGAGCGAGACCTGGTCCGCCGACTTGTCCATGAACAACAAGGCCCCCATCCAAACAAGTATGTGGTAGCGAGCATGTTGCTGCACTACTTCATCAACAGTGTCCGAAGCTGGGGGAGCGGCAAACCGTGCATCAAGCCACTTGTACCTTATCCTTGCCCCAGCAAGGATAGACTTGTTTGAGTTTAGTATCGTGGGTGGAGGTTCATGGCCCAACAAATCTCGGCACACCTCACTCCATTTCATGTCTGTCTTCTTAATGCAGGCAACCCATCCACCAGAATCCCTAGCATCACCTCTATATCTTGCAAGGTGATACCAATTTCTCCATGGGGTAAGTGAACATATACGTCTCCTAACACCACCGCTCGACCAAGGTTGTGATCAAGGCGTGGTTGACCTCCATATCAGGAACCTTGAATAACCCGGTTAAACCTACTGCATCTATGTATTGCATAATACGTGGGTCTAGCCCACCCTACTGCAATACACATTTACGGAGTCGAACCTTTACGACGCCAGGCACCTCCTGCACACGGACGAGCATTGTGTTAGGTAGTGCACACAAGGTAATTATAAAACGGAGATGTATTAATAATACAACTACATGCCTCGTCGGCGGCGCGCCTCCAAAGTGGAGTTGACCAATGATCCGCCTGCCGGATCAACTAGGTATCATCGTCGGGTCTAGGCTCCACTCTATTTAGTGCCTGCATATCTGACATGGCAGCAAATAAATTGTTAGCAATAATTGAGGATTCACTCTATGACAAGTAAACCAAGTACTCAACTAGATAGCACAATTGTCTCCAAAAAGATGTAGAATTTCTAAACCAGTAAACCACAATTAAATATAAAATAAAAGAATTGATACAGTAAGATATATTATGAGCTCAACATGATTGTCAACGTATCGTCAAGTTAAAGAACCAATTAACAAATCATATAATCTCTGGCTTCAACTCAAGTACTCAACTAGATAGCACAGTTGTCTCCAAAAAGATGTAGAGTTTCTATAGGTTACAAGTGCTCAACTGTAAGCCCTCATTACTAGTCGTATTTGCTTAGTATAGTTCATCCAAAAAAGGTTTCTCAAAGTTCAATGAGAAAATGTATAAAAGGTCCAGCCAAACAGGTCCAGTATGAATGTAGAAATGAAGCGGTATGATAAAGTCTTTAGACTTCTTTATCTCTCTTGTACATGAAGTAGTCTCTTTGCAGTAAAATATATGTTTACTTACCAAAAAATAAAAAATAAAAATAAGGTATGAAAAAGAAGCTTTAACATTGAAAATGCTTGCTATCCTCCATCTATGTAAGGCAATGACCTAAGTAGCAAAGTCCTTATCTTTAATATGCTCAAATTTTTTTTTTTTTTTCCATTCACACAAAACCACCTCAACATCTAGTGACTTGTAAAGTGTTGCTCTCAAAACCACCTCAAAGTTACTCTAGCTTCAAAGGTAGCTTAATTTCTTATTAGCACACATCAGTACAGGACCAAGGAATCCCATAGTATTGTATAATTACTCCATTAACACACATCCTTACTCCCAGGATAAATAAGAGGTAGACATTGAATTAAAAAACTGTTGTTCATCTTGAATTCATTGCTGATTCTATTCCTCATATCTCTGCAAAACCACCACTGATAAACCAGTTCCAACAGCCCATCCTCGAATGGCTATAGTGCACAAAACTATTGATCTGAAGTTGGTAGAATCCTACTTTACTTTTGCTGGGAGGTCACTCCATCTAAAAATTTTAAATTTGTACATATACATATCAATAAAGGAAATCAAATCCACCTACTGGAGAAACACAACCTTGCATCCTCTTTTTAAGAGGGGAATCTGGCTAGAAAATGAACAAATACCTACAGTCCCCTAAGCATGCCTAAATTATAACTTATCCAAAATCCCTTTGAAATAGGAGAAAATATAATATAAAAACACAGTCCACTAGGGTTACCTAAGGTGACATGTTGATAATGACATTCATTTAAGTCCTGCATAAAATCTCAAATCAGAATATTCTTGTGTTATAAGACCATGCTAATATTATCAGGTTGAGTTCCGTATAAGAAAGAACTCTTAACACCCCAGTAACTTCTTCACTCTACTAATGAGGTAATGAGACTTACAAAGGAGGTAGTAAGTCCAGGACTCAATAATCATCAACCAAAGTTTCCTAGTCGAAGTAATCTTGACATCAAATTTGGAATCATACTTTATAAATTATCTCAAACAAAAATTAATCTAAATCCTAATTCGAACCTGAACTTCCAATCAAAAGAAAAAGGCACAAAACAAGCAACACAATTGAGACTAAAATGTTTCAACATCAAACATACCAAGCAGATTATAATTGCACATCACTAAAAACATCCACAATCCAAAAGGCCAATTAATTTAACATGAACCCTCATGCAGGATTCCACAGTATTAGAGGCTCTGCACTAGGTATTAGAAGGCGGAAAAAATTTCATCAATATAAACATATTGCAATAAGATAGTTATCACATCACTTCTTACCCCTACTTAACATGCAACCCAAAAGCAATCAAATTAAAGCTTAAATAAATAAGAACTTGCCAAAATTTTAATAAAAACATTTTTTTTCTATTATCTGTAATTGAAGAAAAAAAAAAACAAAAAACAAAAATCCATCAGAATAGCATAGACCAAGTCACAGTCAAAACATGTAGAGACAGATTTTATATAATAATAAAAACATGGCAAACACAATTTGGAGGCCCAATTTGGTAAGCAAATGAATCAAGGATTGCAGCTAACCCAGTCATTGAAAAACAGAGTTCAATCTCACATCCAAATAATCCATCATAACTTAGATACACAACAACGAGGCTATTTCGCAAAAACGATATAACATTGAGAATCAAAAACACCTATTCCTAATAGCTCAAAAACATAAAATTCACATAGTTTGATTAAATTCTCATCATTATTATTACCATTGACAGCTCAAAAGTAGCAAGAACTAGCTACATTTACTTGCCATGAATGATAAGAAATAATTTTGGAGAAAAGAACAACGCATCGGGACAAAAATAATTGAGGAGGTTGCATGCATATAATCAAATTAGATTGCCATGATATTATATAAAACTAAAAAGCTGATGAATAAAATTATAATTCACTTTGAAGAGAGCACCAAAAGAAATGGCCGGCATGAATTCTAAAACGCCACACCAAAAGAAAAACGGTGTATCTATTTAGACTCAAACGTAATTAGTTCAACACCATTTAGAACAACTATAAAAAAAAAATCATGCCTACAATCGAATAAGACACATTTTACACAAACCCAGAGATATCACCACAACACCACCAATCGATTTGCCAAAACCCCCCATCAAAACCCCAAGCACATTTAAACTCATTAATGAGAAAATAATCATTACAGCATGTAAAAGACAACAAAATTCTCATTAATGAGAAAATAACACAAACATAACCATATAGCAAGAAATATTTTAGATCATCATCATTGCAGCATATAAAAGACAAAAAAATTCTCGTCTTGATTAGTAAATTTACTACTTTTAAGTAAGTTTCAACAAAATAATCGAAATCCCACATAAAACACAACCTAATATGACCGAAAATCAAAAAAGATATTAGGGGAAAGCAACGTACCTATAATCAACGGCAACGGGTACGATGAAGGTTCGATGGAAGTAACGATGGCTGATCGAAGAGGGTGAGGGAGACTGGATAGGGAGAGTGAGACTGATGGAGAGTGGGGGAGAGTGGGGAAGACTAATCGCAGAGTAGAGAGCGAGGGAGAGTGATGGCAGAGAGCAAGGGAGAGTGTACAGGAAGAGAGTGAATAGGCATGGTGAGACGTTAAGGATTCAAATCGTTAAGGCAAACTCGATTTTGTACTTACCGAGTTATGCATGTTCACACGAGCATTTTTTTATTGGAAAAAGCCACGTCTGCTTCGCCAGTGTGGCACAACACTCAAACTAACTCGACCATACGAATATCGAGTTTTTTAGTAACTCGCTTATAGGATAATCGAGTTTGATATACAAACTCGACCCTCACATTATTGAGTTTCAAAATAGGGACATTTTCCTAAATAATTTGAGAAAATGGGCAAAATGCTAGAAAGTTTGTGAGAAAGAGGCAAATGCCCATTTTGGCCCTTAAAGTGGAGTTCCTACAAATTAAAAAAATAGGAAATTGCTTGATGGAATTTGAGTCCATGTGGAGATTTGTTTCAGTTTGACTCAAATTCCATTTCTAATTTTACTTGAATTTTCTTGGCAGGGAAGGAAGTTTATTCTTCATAAAATAAAAAGGCAAATGAAGAATCCGTGTCTAACAATGAATAGGAGTTAGAGTGCTATATATAGCCTTTAGTAATATGGGATTTGGTGGCTTTGAGCTAAGGTTCTCCTACATGGGATGGGGAGAAGACTTTTTAGAAGAACGTAATCTTTGAAAAATAATTTGAGTATTTGCCTATTGTTTGAGAAAGTTATTGATTGTTTTAAGGTTGGGATTGTGAGTTTGCATGTGAGTTTGTGTTTGGGAGAGGTTTTATTTTACGTTTGTGGTTGTGAGATTTGTGAATATTGTTTGTAATAATCTATGTTTTGTTTGTAAAGTTTGATTAGGGATGATTGATTGGAGAAAGTTTAGTTACAAAATTGGTTGTAGCCTAAGGTTACAATCTTATTCAATATCTTTCTATTGGAAGTGAATTTGACAAATCCACTAGTGAATTACATCTTCTTCTTATATCCTTCATGATTGCAAAATTTCTAGTAAATTAAAGATCAATAAGTGTATCATCAATAAATTGTTTAAATTGCAAGTTTTTGTAATTTAAAATTATGCATAAAAATAAGCTTATAGTTATATAGTAAATAATATCCAATTGACACAAAATTTGATATGTATATTAAGAGCTTAAAGAACATGCAATTCAACGGTTAGATTTTCAAAATATACAGTAATGTGAATGATATTGAGTAAGATTATAGCCTTAGGTTACAACCAATTTTAATAGTAGATTTTGGTTGGTGTTGTTCATGGATGTCGTAGGCTTGAAGTTGGCTAAATCACGTTAAATATTGTTGTGTTGCATGATTGTTTTATTTTATTATTTATCCAATTTGTATTTCAAATTTTTGGTTGAATAATTCATTTAAATAGATGCATTTAAAGAGAATGATTTAGATTTAGAATGACTTATTGTTGTTGTTGTTGTTGTTGTTGTTGTTGTTGTTGTTGTTGTTGTTGTTGATGATGATGAAATATGTAGCATCTCTAATCCGTTCAAAATTCCTTTGCTCCAGACGAATATACAGGATCATAGATGCCACTTAAAGAAGCTTTCAAGATTGAATCCACATCATTCAAATAGCTAAAAATGATGGATTGCAAATTAAGCCAAGAAATATGTAGATATGGAAGGAGCACTATAATGGTATTACAAATTTACTATCATATTTTTATAAGGACGAAGTTTTTCTCTAAAAACTTCAAAAGGTTATTTTAGTAATTCGCAAAGGCTCCTAAAATCCATGAGAACTTAGCTTTAGAACTCTCAACCAACATCTTAGACCATCCCACATAATAGTTCTTAGTAATTGCTTGGCATGTGAGACGAGACTACACACCCAGGCGAATAATTAGATGCTAAAAGAGTTTTGAACACTTTTGTTAGCACCAAAAAAATAAAATTCCTCCATCTATATGATATCTAAAAATTAAAGTGTAGTAGCATTCTTACTGAGTGACATTAGCATAACATTTCTGTCCATTTCAGTCCTTTTTGGTTCATTTAGTCCATTTTAATCCAGTTCAATCTAATTCAGTCTAGTTAGGTCCACTTCAGTACATTCAATCCATTTGGTCTAGTTCAATTTATCTTGGTTCATCGATCCGCTTCGGTGATGCTTTAGGAGGAAATGTTTATGTAGAAAGAGGAGCTACTTCATTGATAATTATTGGTAAGTTCTTGATAAAATTACTTTTTTTTTCCTTATGTTATTAAAGTCTTGTATTTATTTATTTTTTAATATAAGTTATAAATTCACTTATATTAGCTTCTTTTTTAGATCATTCAAGACATATAAAGGATACCATCACGCATCCTTAACATAATGGTCATTCCACAAGTATAAGTGTTTGTGGGGTATGAGAAGGCAAGGTTGAAGTCAAAATTCAAGTCTCTAAGAAAGAGCTTCACACACATACACTTCAATTAGGCTTAGAAAATAATTCTATCTTAGATAAATGAATAAAATTACGTATAGAAGATAAACTGTTTGTAAGGAGCACTAGAAACAAATTTCAACCATACATTACATTATTTACAAAATGTATTGCCTTACAGAATAATTGATTTTAAAATGCATTATGTTTCCTTCATAAAAAAAATTTAAAAAAACTTACAAAATTTAGAACACTTTCAAATTACAAATATATATAACTTAATTCAGAAAATCAAATGTATTAATTGTATCTATTATATTGTTAGAAAATAATCACATCATTTTAAAAAATGTTTGGAACTAACACTTATAAGTCTCATTTTTTATTTTCATTTTTTGGAACTAGTTAGTGATAAAATTTAGAGCCTTCAACCAAGTAGAACCTACATTTTTTGGATAAGAGAATATAAAGTCCACGCTTTGGTGATGTGCAATTACATGCATTTATGGGTTGTTATCGACATTAATCTTATTCTCTTTTCTTTCTTTCTTTCTTTATTGATGAAACTATACTAAAATGTTCAATTATTTATAACATACCCTAACCATAATACCATGAAATAAGGAAAGGGAGGATCCAAACTTTTGGATTTCAAACTTCAAAGGCACTTTTACAATATTAATTTCAGAAGATGCTAGGATCATAATTATTGCTACAACTTGCTTATGTGACAAGTTGTTAAGTGGTGGAGTAAAAATGGTGGATCCACCACCCACAACTTACCACGTAAACAAGTTGTGGCAAGAGTTGTAATCCTAACATTACTCATCAACTTCTCCAGTAAAAGTGGCACCCATTGGATAATCATCACTACTGATGGGCTTTAGGAAGAAAATTTTTCTTCCACGGAATAACTAGTAACTTCCCCAAAATAAACAATAAAAACCTGATAACTAAAATTCATTTTGTGCATGTATCACAAATGGAAATTAGGGTGCAAACTAGTACTAACTACATAAACCAAAATTATCAATTTAAGTTGATTAAAAACCCCAAAGCAAAGAATATAATGATTTAAACATCTACTACAAAGGTGAATTCAAAAAAGGTGGAGTTTAGAAATGTGTTCCATCTTTATGCAGACAGAGAAAGTTATAGGTTTCACTTCTTGACTTATTAGTACAGCTTAAAACTGTTTTAGGAGTCAGGGCCTGGCTTTAATTAGTTAGCAGAAACCAGGTCACAGCTCTCTAAATTGGCTACCTGCTCCACTTCTAGCCCAGCTTGATGAGGTAGGGAATCAGCTTTGGTGCTCTCTCCCAACTCAATGCTGCCCTCAGGACCAGTGCTCTCCTCCAAGTCAATGATTTCCTTACCTAGAGGAGATATAGAAGTTCATACGAAAAGAGAACATATAGTTCTAATTTTTTTTTTTTTTTTTGATAAGTAAACATATAGTTATAAATGAGAGCATGTCTCTTCCAAAGCAATAAATACCAACTTTAAAAAGTCATGTTTTACAAATCATTAACTTGTTAACATGTATCATATGATCCTCATCTCAGTAGCATCTTTGATGTTGTTTGAAAGGTAATTTTGAAGACAAGAATGAAACTTTTGTGATGAACTTTAAAAATTCATAGTAGTTGAATGAATTGAATTATAAATCTGAATATTCTTCCCTATAGATTATCTGTCAGAGAGAGACAGAGAGAGAGAGAACAGTTTTCAGTTATTGTGAGGTTCAGAACTTTACCCTGATCAACAGCTGACAACTTGAAGCTCTGACCTGGCAAACGCTTCCTCCAAGCTGAGAGGAATTTACTCCTTTTGACAGCCAATGACCTTGAGCTTTGGCCTGACAAACGTTTCCTCCTAGCTTTTTTGATAAGTAAATGTGTCCTCTTAGCATTTTTGAGAATTTTCTTGGCTTTAAATTTCTACACGGTCACAGACGTGAAAAAAGAAAAGTGGAAAATTATCAAAGTCTCAACATCTGGCATAAAATGCATAGAAAAATGCAAAGAGGAGGACCTTAATATATAAACGGAAAAATGACAGGAGGAACTAGTTTTACTTTAAGCAGCACACCATCTATTTGAGGAAACCAATGGGAGGAACATGCCAATCAAGTAAAATTGCTTTTCAGAAATATTATGAATGGGAATACATGGTGAAAGTTCTGGAGGTTAAAGCCTCCAGAACAATCAAGTTCAGACATTGGTAAAAACCAAAATTTGCTAGTGAGAACCATCCGCTCTTTCTACAAGAAGAGGCATAACACTTAACTGGAAATTCAAGAGATCAACTGAAACAATATGTTTTAAAAGTCAACTCATCCACAGAATTAAATGGAAACCTTCCAGCCACCCACCCCCCCCTCCCAAAAATAGAAATCAACTAAAAACCCTAAAAGAATGACTAAGTTAATTGCTTTGCCTTCCTTCAAATTGCCTCCAATATGAAATGTGTTAGGGGCATGAGAACACCCCAAGATGGCTGATGGCCTTATCATTCTAGAAAACTAGATGCCCATTACGGAAGAAAATGCTGGGACATTTTTTATATAAGTGGAACCCCTCCCCCCTCCTCTCCATCCAAATACCCCCAAATTGAGGGAATTAAAAATAAAGGGTTTGAGGGGTAAGATACCCCTCCAAATCCCCCTAAACCCTTCCTCCTCCCCCTCTAAAAAAATCCTAACATGGAAAATTAAACCATTCTCATTGTTCTCTCTCTACACCCCTCTACTCCACCTCCATCAAAACACCCTCTAAGGCATAGCAGATATTATAAACATCAATCAGAGCAAAAGTAAAGCTATTTGTGGATTCTTTCATCATATATTGAACTAGGACAACAACAACATGGCCATGGTCCCAAATGTTTTGGGGCTATAGATCCTCAACAAATTAGTTAGGGTCGACTATATATATTCCTCATTTGCATTAAAAGGAAAAAAATACTTAAAGTTACACTGGGTGTCTAAGAATGATTCAGTATTTTGCAAAGATAATTTAGTTAACCAAAATTTGTTCCACGCATGAAACATCCAGTTCTTAATGCAAAGACCAAGGTGGGAATCTATTCCAACACTAGAACCATACTGATGCGATGAACTAGGGCTAGTTTCCCTTTTTTTTAAATTACAAAATCAAAACAAGAAGAACAAGCAACAGAACAATCCAACAGACAAGAACAAAATAAAAGAGACACTACTAGTTCCATCCTATCCTCATGAAAGACTTTGTCGCCTGCAAGGAGAGACGGCACACATCCTTCAAAATAATTCTGAAAACTTGACAAAACCAAAGACCTTGAAGATTTTATTTACAGGTCTTGATGTCGTTGATGGTTGCTTGCTGCTAAATCCCATGTACACTTAGTACAGCTACTACAAATATCTTTACTACTAGTTAAGACCAGTATACTTTGAGAGACACTTTGTTTGAGAAAAAACAACACTTCTCACATATAGATTATGCTTTATGCCTTTAAGCCAAGAAAAGTGTAAATATCCAATAGCATATATGTTTATGACCAACATGTGGAAACACTCAAAAGGCGGATTAGGCTAGGCAAGATGTTGTAATGAGAACGTCAATCAGTAGTTCTCAACATCTAGCAAGCACCTTCTCCAACAAAAAGAATTAAATTAATAAGATTCTATTGCCTTTATCATCAAATGGTCAAAACTGGGCTTTCTCTTATGCACTTTGTAACAAGATTGTGTCAAAGAGGCTGTTAAACAACTTCTAACTTGAGTAAGTACTTTAAGGGTTATAGTTACATTTATCCTTAGTGGCACAATTATAATACTTGGGGGTTATACCTTCATAGTCACCTTACGAAAGTACACAGATGATTTCCTATCCTAGTAGGAGGGTAGAGGAAGCAAAGACAGAGAAGATTGTTTTATATCGAGCACTAGTAGCTAGTCGTTTAAAAATGTAACAGATGCATAGCCTACCTCAATGGCTCAATTCCCACAAGTCTAACTAGGTCAAGTTTTGTATTACATCTTGCTCCACTTCGGTTAGAGAATGAGCTAGAACCAGCTAACTAAAAAAATTTCGCCTAAAATGTTTGATTGTAGGTTGTTTATTGATCAAACCTTCACCTTTTTTTCCATATGTATACAATTTGGGCTCTAGAAGTCAAAGCAATGCATTTGAAAAAATGTAGATTTCTATAGAAAAGCATGTGATACAATTTGTAGTAATATTGCTAACCACAATGTCTAGATCCTTCTAACATTATTTCTTCATTTCTTTTGTAGCAAGGCTACTACATCAAGCTAGCAACTGACAGTGGAAAAAACAAACAGAAGCGGGACACATCCTAGCTAATAATTTTGTGGGCTTAAACATCTCACCCAAAAAGAAATCATTATGCATTCATCATATGATTAATAAGCATGCTCCCATAATGACACATGACCATGAAAATGCCACCATAGATGTCATGAACACCCATGCACAAGGAAGCACATCACCAATAAACACAGATAAAAATATCTAGATAGTATGAAAACATAGAAAAGACCCTCCTAATAGATATTCCATTCAATTTTTATAAAAAGAATTTCTCCGTTAGAGTTATGACAAATTCATAACAAAAAGGTCCCATAACTTTTTTTTCTTCAGCATATCTTCAAATACACATTACTCCAATGAACCCATGTTAACTCACACATGGACATTTCACCAGGCTTGATAGAAATATGTCATTCACTGCTCTGGAAGTGTCCAATTCAGTTACTTCCAGAAAATCCAATGCAAGTAAGCAATTTCAATCGTATGTCTTCAAGGAAACAATATGCCATCTCATTTACTAGATTACAAACACAAAACTACATAAAATACAAAGCATTTTCTTAAATGCATAATTCAACAACAGGAAGATATGACCGCCTGGAAGAATCCAAATGAAGTATATTAACGTTCATTTATGTTCATAATTTGCTTACCATCCTCCTAACTGATAAGATTTCCACTTTATTTAAAAAAGGAATATTAGTAATAATATAGAAAATTCTTTCCTTACATCTTCTCATCTACCAAACAAGGGAAGTTAAGATTTACTTTCGATCCCTCCACTTTTCCTTCCCTTTTACCAAACACTTATGAAAGAAAATCAACTTCTTGCCTTTTTCCATCCTCCCCATTTCTTCCTTCCTTCCACCTTTTCATTCTTTTGATTTTTTTTTTTTTTTTTTTTTAAAAAGGAGACTGTTTGTGTCTGCAATTTGAACTGGTCAGATCAGGAAATAAATACCATGGAGACACAGGAAAATCTTCTACCATTTAGGTTGGCTGAAGGGGCAAGCATTTCCATCATAAGGCCTACGATTCAGTATCCCCATCCCATTATTCAAGGAGAGTCATGGTTATTTTTTTACTAAAAGCAAAATGTTAAGACAAAGCACTGTAGGTCCTCATCTGATGCTACCAGCCCCACTTACTTCACAGTTCAGAGACTCAAATTACAGTATTTCCAAGGACTTGTTGACAAATGGTATTCCACTTTAAACAAGGGGCCACTCCAGAACATTGTTATCAGTATCAGAATGGAGACCATCTAGGCTGGTAAAATGGTCACCTTTCCTGGCAAGATCTATAAGGGAAGACTGGTCAATAAGGATATCCTCACAATATTCATTTCCAATTTCCATTGACAGAGATTTACCTAAGGAAGAGTATAAATTCTCTGGTCTAATTATCTAATCCTAGTCTGCTTCCATTAATCCAAAAAGATACAGTTCAAATTCATTGAAAAACAACCATCTTCAGTACCCCTAAATTCAACAAATCGATGCAAGCATAACATATTAGGCAACAAAATCTCCACAAAATTATATCGGCTTAATCAATCTACCATTAAAAACTAAAATCTTATCATAAAATGCAGGTAAATTTAATGATTATATTGGACTCATAAAGCTGAAATCCCCACCAGAAATTAAAAGATCAAAATAGACAGATGATGATGCATGGGTGTTCAATTACCAAGAGTTTAGATCTGTCTTTCTGGACTTCATTCTTCAAAATGCAGCTGGTAGGAATTACGCCTGATGATTTCTGATCTGCCATATAGGATAATTTCAACGGCACTGAAAATATTCTTCCTTTTACTTCCTCTCCGTTTGAGAAGCACTTCAACCCTAAGTCTATGATGAGAATGAGGCATTAAATGGCAATGCTTGAGAAAAAAAGATGCCTTTTAACACCACGTGTTGACATTCTCTCCACGTGTTCATTGCTGTAGTCACAAAATTTGCATGGAAATGAAGAGAATTGACCCTTGCTATTTCCTTTTTTTCTTTCCGTTACAAGGTTTTATCTTCTTCCTCTCTTCTTTTTTTTTCCATTTTTAAATAGCAAATACAAACAGAAAAAAATAATTATACAAAATCAAAGTCTCAAAAGGAAGAACGTAATCTAACTCAAAGCAAAACACTGAAATAAAAATAAAATAAATAAATCAACTCAGCAATCAATAATCAGCTTGATTAGCTTCTCCACAAGAATGGCTTGAAAAGGAGGCAATCCTCTTTATAATCATAGATAAGATAGGAAGCATTCATAGCAGCCAGGCAGATGTCCAAATGGGAAGTGAATAAACCTTTAAAATAGGATTATTGGTCCTATTTAACCAAAACCAAGAACAAAAAGACATTACCATGGTGGTTAAATGATCAAATAAATCACTAAAAGATAAGAATTAATAATCACGAAATAGGAACCTTAAATCCCATGCCCAGAACTTGGGCTACAAACAACCTACTAATCTGACCCTCCTCTCTTTTCTGTACTTGTCATATGCTAAACATTACTGTCTTGAACTTCTTGCACATTGATATGGTAAACTGAAGCACATCATGCTACATGTCAAACAACCCGATACAACTATTCAAATGATACTTACCTACAAGCTTGATAAAGAATGTTGTAATATCTTAACCTTGAATTAATCTAGAAACCTAGTTTTGCCCCCATACAATAGACCAGCCTACAGAAATGTTTGGTTAATCTCTTTAAGAACATGATCTCAAAGGAGGAAAACAGGGATGATTAATTTCCTCTACCATTGTAGAACATTATAGTGATTTTGGTATAAAAAAGATGGAATGCAGAGCTGTCAGGGCAGCAGCCCTGAAAACCCCCAACTGAGTAGCACCCCTCCTAACTTTTCCAGCCCAAAAGAATGCCTTCTTTATTCATGGGAGAAAACAGTTATAGCCTGAATCACATGTTCAAAGATTCAAGCCAGAACAGAAACATATCCCTACAAACAAAAAAACAAAAAAAACGCATGCCCTTCTTATCCTCATCCAAGAACTGTAAGCCATCAAACAGTAGTAGCATGAAAGAAATGAATTTTTTGATGGCCACATTGAAAATATAAGATACATGATCTCCGAGATCAATATAACTCTACATTTTCAGAAGATCGTCAATTAAGGCAGTGACAGTTGCCTTCACAGCTCTACACTCAACTGTTGGTTCCAACATTTAAAACATTCAGGAGCCTTATTTAAAATGTTTCATCCTCTCTCCGATTTTTTCGAAGTTTTTGCCAATCCACACAATAAGAGAGCCACGGCACTCTGGAATAAAGTCTTATCAAATGAAAAATTAAGCCATAACAAACTGTTCTTCAGGAGATGGCATTGAACCAGCGTACATCCATTCTCAAGGACTAACTTGGGTGTATTGATTTGATCCCAATCTCACGTCTTCAACCATAGGCAGTGACTAAGCAGAAAAAAAAAAGAGTTGAAGATAAGTACATTAAAACCTATGACCTGGGGCAGAGAAACATTAATAGTGGAGGATATTATTTGTTATCATTAACACTGTCGAAGCAATGGAGGCTTGGAGATTTAATCTTAACAAAGATGCTAGGCGGGTTATCACTACTCATCCTTTTGGATATCATTTATACATGCCTTCCGATTTCAAGATAAACTCGCGTCAACGAAATCACAACTTCTTAAGCCTCAATTAGGATCTCTAGAAGAATGCAAGAAATTCATCCATTGTTAAGCACTTTCCTTTCCTTTTCCTATACTAATTCTTTCCAACGTCCAAAACAACAACAACAACAACAAATTAGTCAAATAAAACTTTACTATAGATCCTTAACAGATTAGTCAACTCATTCGTTCTATTCCATCTAAAGTTATACTCTCTGTTACTTCCTTAATTAACATGTCATTTTTTACTACTTCTACTAATGTTAATTTTCGTCGAATCAACTCGCTCTTCTTCACCGGTACATTAATTGCTCTCCTCTTTCTACATTTGTTTCTAAAAGTGCAAATACCAGACAATGAATTCCTCTTTATACAAATACATTCACATTAACGAAGTGTTTAAACTCCAAAAGATTTTACAATATTCACTTTGCATATACCAAAAAAAAAGTTAACTTCAATAAATGATTCTTCAAATATAATTTGCAAATTAAGAAGTCAAAAAAGGCAAACAGCAATTTCAATTTTCTTTTTCTATCCCAACTGTTTTTTCCCCCCACAATGAAATAAACTAAATATTGAAGCAAATTACTAACTCTGCCATTGAAGCGTTAGAAATGTGGATTCAGAATCTTCCCCCGAAGCTGGAAGTGGAAGCGGCACATTGGAACTTTCCAGAAGGATATCCAAATGGCACGTGCCATTCCGTTGCTGCAGAAATGAAAAGGTCCTAGCAGAGCATGGCAGAGAAAATTGCAGAGAGATTGGTATATAACTATAGGATTTGAATTTTCCAACAAAACAAAATTTTGTTTGGTTAACAGGAAAATGTGAACACCGTCAATATATTGTGGAGAGAAATAGAAACCTTCGCTACGACGTCGGTTCCAATTCTTCAAGAAGCTAAAACGCCGTCGTTCGGAGGATCGCTCACATATTTTTCTCCGTTTAAAGTTCTTTGAAACGGCGGCAGAGTTTTTTGTTTATTGAGATTCTTGGGTCTTTTTTACCTTGTGGACCAAGAATATATATGTTGTAACTATATCATCAAACGACAGTCGTTTTTATTTATTGAAAACAATAACTGCCCATAATATAAAAACCTTGTCCAAAGACTCTAAATCATATTCGGTAGAGTTCTTTACGACCATAACAAAATCCTGTAAGTCGTAACATTTATTTTCGCAACAAGCTAAGATGTTGGTCTTTCACGGGTCAAAAAGAAATGAAATAAAATAAATTATACATAAACTCACTACAACTTAAAACATTGATGTTGTGAGATTTTATTGCGCAACTAAACTTTCTCAAGTTGTTAAGTATTTACATTCAAGGCCCTCATATATCTTGTTAAATTTTGGGAATTCCATGTCAAATATATTTTATTAGGGTAAACCATAGGTATGCACTTTAGATTTTTTTTAAACCTGGCAAAACTGGACCCAAACCAAAAAACCTACTTGAATCCAAAGAGAAAATATGGGTATTGGAGAAAATATGGGTATTGGTAAGAATTTTTTGGACCCATAAAAAAAGGGTCAACTCAAACCCGATCTATTGAAATGTAAAGTCGAGTTGACTCCCGAGTCACATAGTTTGACCTTTTATCAAAGGAGATTTTTGTTTTCGATACTTGATATAGAGATTTTCGTCGCTGCCACCTTCCATCGTCACTATCCCTGAATTCTACAAAATTGTTAAATTCATTCCCAACTTAGTTGATAATTTGTTCATGGCTAGTTGATGACAAATCGTTCCCTCTACAATCTTACGTGTATTAGTCAAACGACATTTTAAAGGCAAATACACACATGCTCGACTCATGCTCAACGCTGTATGCATAATGTTTTTATTTATTTGTTCTTTTATTTGTATTAAATAGAGGACAAAAACAGTATCATTAGGTTCTTTTTTTGTGAAATTTAATATGTGTGTGTGAGAGAGAGAGAGAGAGAGAGAGAGAGAGAGAGAGAGAGATCGGGTTGATCAAATCCTAAAAAGACTAGGTAAGTATTATGGGTTTTTCAACTTATTTAGCAGAACTCATTTCTAACCTGAATTTGATTTGGCTCAAATCAAACTAGACCAAAGTCAAATCCAATTGACCCAACCCGTTTGTCAGGTCTAACATCCACAATTATATCTCTTCAAAACAATAACATCCCTTGTCTAACTTTGAAACGACTATCCCTTTCTAACTCGACGACTGCAAACCTTAGTGAAACAAAACTACCCAGTCCATTTCTAAAATCTTGAAAAGTGGTCTTTCAGAATACTACGATTTTATTTTTAAGTGTTTTGACCTCACATCCGGTGAATTATATGACTCCAATTTAGATGACCAACATTTCCTTCAAAGTTATACATGTACGTAATTCAAGATTAAAAAAAAATGAAGAATTTAATTCATAAATTGGTAATGTGAGCTTTGAGCCATACGCTAACTAGCCCGTGGCCCATGACATGGCAGCAATAATGCAACCAGCTCATGACTTCATTTCCTTCAGTTAAAAAATGTTTTTAACCTTCAAATTAGACAGCGCAAAAGAAAACCACTAGTTCACTACAGCAATACCAGCTCATGAATGCCAGGCAACTGCCATTTATTAATCATGAGTGCAGAGTGGATTTCCTTTTTCAGACCATCATTTTTGACAATCTGCACATTAAGGAAACAGATAGGATTTAACTTTATGGCCATCTATTGAGGTTTAGTCTTAATCAATAAACATGCTTGAGAACTTGGCACTTATAAGAAGACTCAACGAATTGGTCATAGGTGACAATATGCATAGTTATAACACACCTCAAAATGTTCTAACCCTATTACATTTTCCAGTTTACATTATAACTTCACAGTTTTCAGACTCTGAAATAATATCATTTTTACTTCTAACATTATCAAAGATGACTAGAAACATAAAAAGGAGTGGGGGTAGGGGCATGAGAAGTCTATATATTCAAGACTCTTAACTGAATAGATTTAACTTTTAGTTCCAAGCACCAAAAGCCATTGAACAATAAAAGGTGGGGGGGGCCTTCATTAGTCTATATATTCAAGGCTCTTAACTGAATAGATTTAACTTTTAGTTCCAAGCACCAAAAGCCATTGAAATGTCTCAAATGGTCAAAACCAAGTTGAACTGAAAACCAGAACAAACATAAGCAAGGTACAGATGTTTACAAGTTCAGCATAAGGAAAAACATAAACAACTCATTTCATGATTATGCGACGGACTATACAACTCCGTCGATTATGTCCTGCTGCACCACATTCACTGCAGTGTGGTGGTTTCCTTGTTTTCCTTGGAGATTTGATGGGGCCAGTTGGAGCAGCTTTAGTTGGTCGAGGTTTAGGAAACCGTACCTGAAAATTCCATGTAAAGAAGAAAAACAAAACAAAAAAAGGTGAAAGATTTAAATTAGAAAAAACATTGTCAAAAATTTGTAACAAATATCAAGATAATGGGTGGATAAATGTTAAGTAATACCCATTCATCGGTCATGGGCGTGGAACAACTCAAACAGTTATGTCCAAATTCACCACAGCGGCTGCAGTGTTGCTTGAGCTCTTCTTCTGTAGCTCTCCTAAGTGCCTGAATATTCCAAGAATTAGAGCATATGGTAAGAAATAAAGTTAATACAAAAGATACTGTATGAATTGAAGGAAATATTGAGGAAAGTAAGCAGAGAAATTGATAGTCAAACATACCCATTTGCGGAAACTAGCTGAGAAACAAGTCAAATTTCCAACTTTACCACATTGGCCACATTGTCGATTAGCCACTTTTGGATCATCCCATTGGCCCACATTTATACTATACAGACGCAATGGAGGTGGTTGAGAATCTGTAGATCCCTGATAATTTTAAAAAGAATAAGTAGAGTGCGAAATGGGAGAGAATAGGAAAAGAATATAAAAAGGTTAAAAAATTTGTATGAAATTAGTGGACAAATGGCAAGGAAAATCCATTTTTATAAGCTTCCACATCTAGCGTGTATGTATGTCAATTTTATGTGACAATACACATAATTCATCAAACTGCCTACGGTAGGTAAAAATTGGCTACCCACACTAATTTTTCAAAAAAGCAATCTGTTGCAGTAATCATACTAATTGAAAACCAAGTACAAACACAATATAGACTTCATGTTAGTTATGCACAGCACTATCTAAATAAATTAAATTTATGTGCAGGTATTATCCAAATGTATAGCTTAAATTTAAAACTCCCTATGATAATTTTACATTTTCATAAGAATAGCCCTCATAGTAATTTTATACAAACAAGCTTTGAGCAAAAAGAAGACTACTCTCTACGTTTCTTATTTTCATAAGAATGGAAGTACAACATGTATAGCCCCAAACACAAGACCACTCAAACAAAGTCCCAACTAACAAAGATTTCAAATAATCTAAAGGTCTCTCCATATCTTCAAGTACGAGTATTGCACTCCTGCCAAATCAACCACATTAAACAAGCTGGTACCATATTCCAAATACTTGAAAATTATTTCCCCAACCAATTCCTCCATGCAAAAAGTAAAGAAACAACCTCCTTTGGCATCATCACTCAATAAATCCCAAACATAAAAAAAAACTTCACTCCACAAAGCATGAGCAAACAATGATGTCCACAATTTCCCCCATCAAATCAACACAAGCAACGCCAATTAACTAGGGGCAATCCCCTCTTAACAAGATTATCAATGGTAAGAATCATATCCCAAGCCGCTTTCTATAAAGAGAGAGACACTCTTTTAGGTGCCTTTACACACCAAATACTCTTCCAAGGGAAAGAAGCATTAGGAGGATCAGACAAAAAATTATAATAGGAGCACACATCCTAAACTCCTGACCGAGTCAATTTCCAAGTCAAATGATCATCACCCTCATCCCTTGGCAATTTGGAATAAAGAAGCTCAAAGAAAGTATACACACCCTCTAACTCCCAGTCATGAAAAGCACAGTGGAATTGTAAATTCCAGCTCCTACTTCCCCCTCTGAAGCATAAAAGACCAAGTCAGAAATTCAAGGTTCTTTAGACACAGAACATGCAGACAGATCAGGATAAAGGTCCTTTAGAGGAATATCAAAAAAAAATCTCCGCACCAGCTCTAATATTTTTCCACATGCCACAGCCATGAGCCCCTCCAACACTACATAGCAACTATTTTGAAAAACGACCATAATGTATTAATGCTTTTAATAGTGGTTAGGTACTTTAAGAAGACAATCTGATTGGGTACTTTGAAACAAGACCTATGTAATAATGGCGTAAACTTGAAATAGCCTTCTTCAATTTTACATAATGAAATTTTATTGAATTGAAAAAGGGAGAATCCCAAGTACATAAGGAATATACAAGGGCAACGCGAAAAATGAAGACCTAAAATCACAAAGATTCAAGAACCCTAAAAAAGAACAACAACAATCTCCCATACTCCTCAACCAATTAAACAAAGATCTAAGAAAGCAGAGTCTCAAATGAAGCAAAGATGCTTAAATCCCATCAAATGATCTAGCATTGCTTTCCTTCCAAAAAGACCAGATTAGGCATAGCGGGATAGCATTCCACACGTGATATCTTTGATTGCCTTTGAAGCTGCCTCTCCAACAGGCTAGGAGATCTTTCACTGAGTAAGGCATATAACCCAGGAAAATACCTTCTTTATTTGAGTTATCTGAAAATATGGGCTCCACAACAACCCTTAATTCTGTCATTTCTTTTCCAAGTTACTTTATTCAATCCTTTTTTTTTTATATAGGTAATAAAACTTTTATTCAAAAAAATTGAGCATCATGTTCACGATGGTGAACATTCTGATCAAGAAAAATAAGAGCAGATTCAAAGACTCAATCTAATAGAATGTAAGAAATCAAAAATGGAAATGCAATTCGTAAAACCCCAAACACACGCCCACTGAAACAAAGTACCGAAGAGAACAGCTTTTAAAAGATCTAAGGTTCCCTCCTTGTCTTCAAAGATGCGTTTATTACATTCCGTCCAAACCAGCCACATTAAGCATGCCAGGACCATATTCCATATGGCTAACAGATGCTTTCCAAACTAGTTTCTCCAAGCAAAGAGGAGAGAGCTAACTATCATCGGCATTACCCAATGGATCCCAAATACCTCGAAAATTGCACTCCATAATGCATGAGAAAACTTACAGTGGAGAAGAAGATGGTCCACAGTTTCCCCATCACAACAACACAAACAACACGTGTTAACCAAGGTCTGACCACACTTAACTAGATTATAAATAGTGAGTATCCCATCCCTAGCTGCTGTCCATAAAAAGAAAGACACCTGTTTAGGCACCTTTGCACACCAAATACACTCCCAAGGAAAAACCTCATTGTAGGGACCAAACAACTTATAGTAAGAGCGCACATTAAACACCCCCTTCTTAGACAACTTCCAAGTCAAAGTATCATCCCCCTCACCCCTCAGCATGTGGGAATACATAAACTCAATGAAAGAACACACATTGTCTTGCTCCCAATCCTTTGGAGCTTGACAGAATTGAAAATTCCAGCTCCTACTTCCCCCTTCTGAGGCAGATGCAATAAGGTCAGAAATCCAAGCCTCCTTAGATCGGGAACGGGTAAACAGATCAGGAAAAAGGTCCTTTAAAGGAGTACTCCCACACCAAGGATCATGCCAAAAACTAATACGGTGACCCTCCCCCACATTATACTCTACCTGTCCAAAGAACTTCTCGGCTCCTTCTCTAATGCTCTTCCACATCCCACACCCATGAGTACCTCGTACAAATCTAGTGCACCAGCCTCCTCTAGCCTCGCTATACTTGGTTGCAATAACTTGACGCCATAATTTGTTACTTTATTCAAACCATAAAGTTACTCTACATTAATTTGAGTCAGTAAGTCCTAAGGCTCCATTTATAATAGTAAACTCCTTGTATTGTAATCCCTAAGTTTAGCTGCCACAAATATTCAGCTGCTAATCACTTTTAAGCCTTATGAAGGAGGACCATCACAATCTTTGATTTAACTTTTAAATAAGGAGGGCTAATTTAAAGACTGCCCTAGTCAACTCTGGCAATTAAGGATTGTAGGTGAAAACCTTTCAGCATTTTAAATACTTCCTCCATCTCTTTTGTTTGTCTGCTTTAAAAAATCCAACTTTTTAAAAGGAAATCATTTAATGCATTTCTATCAAATAAAAAGGTATAAGCGTCCAACATGACCCTCTTTAATTTCAATTCAAAGAAAGAGAAAGGACAAGAGGCACTAACATTTTCAATAAAATATAAGGCAACATTAGTAAAGTTATTCAAATTATGCACGTTAACTTTTCAATGTGGACATTGATTCGAGACATCCCAAAAAGAAACAGTGAACAGTAAAAATGGAATTGAGGGAGTAACAAAAAACCACACAACAAAAGAATTTTCAACCAACACATTCATTATATTTCAACTGACTTCAGTTTGTTTTCAAACAGTAGAGTTCCATCTTACTCATCTGCTAGATGCAGATGATAGGCCTAGGTTTAACCATTGTAGCACTACATTGCAACCTCTACTAGTGGTTCAATGGTCCAGTGTTTCTATTAAATCAGACTCATGACTTTTGATGACAATGTTGATGAACTATACATCCACCTACACACTTCCAATTATAGAAGACCTAGCACTCTGACCACCTATTGCAACAATTGAAAGAAACTGGGGTGAAGCTTGAATGAAAGCAGAGAAAAAATTTGTATAAAAAGGAAACTGACCGTATTTAAATACTAATGAGCTCTAGCTCAACTAGCACCTCCTTCCCTTATAAGTTATAGGTGGAGGGTAAGGTCATGGGTTCGAGGCACATCAGGTGCTTGTGTAACTTACCATTCAACAAAAATAAAATTAAAAAAACATACCTTCTGTAAATGAGCTATTGTACATAAATCAGCACATTTACATTTAACGTGATAATTATGTTGAATATCTTGACTCTATATAGAATGGTTACTTACCAAAAAATGTTTGAATAGTAGACTCACCTTTCTCACCGAGTAGCAGGGCCATATGTAGAACCAAAAGGCAAAAACTGTAATAGCAAATTTTACTCTTCTAGTTTTACTAGTAACTTAGACTCATTCACCTTTAATAGCAGTCTCCATTAATTAAAGCTAAGAAATGTGCATTACAACATGCTTCCACTTGTAGTAGCAATCTGTTTTAACTATATTACACCACTTACTTTTGATGATAATATTAATGAATCTAAAATAATAAAATAGCACATGCCACCATGCTTTGCAGCATTGTGAAAAGTGTTGCAAATGTTGAAAGAACCAGGACATCATTTGAAAAAAAAAAGTATAAAAGAAAATTTGATTTAGATTGGATCTAATTTTGGTGTGAAAAGGTCCATTTAGGCATATAGGCAATTATTATGATGAATACCTTGACTTCATACAGTTCAAAACAATATGCTTGGGATTCAGGATTGATTTTTTTTTTTTTTTTCAATAACTTAAGTCCTCAAGAGTTCCATATTTCACACTTCGTAACTATTATACCATGGCCGGTAGCCAAAATTATTGCCATTAATAGAAGTTCTACAATTCTAAAGTTTTTAGAAAACTATACACATGAATTTTGAAACTTGATCTAAATGAATTTAAAAAATTTATAAAAAAAAGGTAAAAAGAAAAAATAACAACAACCATGCCCATGCTCCTATTGGTAGTGGTCTTAGTGTTTTTACTAAATTGAGACCCACTATTAATGATGGTGGTTCTTTAGAAAAATGAATTAAAATAATAATAATAACGCACGTCTCCATGCTTTTCAGCGTGGCAACATGCATTGGTAAAGTTGAAATGAATAAGAACATAGTTTGAAACGAAAAGGCATAATATGTTTGAGATAGAGCCTTGATTCTTATACACACAATAGATATTATAACAAAATACACTCATTCAAATTTTTTGCTCTCCTACTTGGTGGTAAATATGTGGTCAATCCTGACTAATCTATTAAAGATCCATAGCTGACTCCAAAAATTTTGGGACTAAGGTTTTGTTGTTGTTGTACTTGGAAGTATGATATGCTTTCTTTTGATTCATTATTTTTTCCTTTTCTTAAAATTTTTACATTCTCTCTCTTTCCTCTCTTTTCTTTTCAATGTATAGTGTAAGAGACAAATAAACTTATACTTCTTAAATAGAGTCGTTACTTTCCATAGAGGTTCATTAAGAAGTTGAAATAAGAATCGTTACTTTCCATAGCGGTTCTTTAGGAAGTTAAAGTAAAAAAAATAACGCATGCCACCATGCTTTCTAGCATGGCAACACGCGTTGCTAGAATTAAAACAAATTAGGAAATAGCTTAAAAGGAAACTAAAAGGCATTTTAATGTCAACACATATTCATATCATATACTTCAGTATACTAAAGTGGTGTCGATGGTAGATCCATGTGAAAATGATGTTACTTTAATTATAACTTGCCACCATAGCAAGTTGTTATAAATTTTAATACCTCGCATTACACTACTAGAAATTAGCGACATTTGTAAATTGGAATCCTTTTAGACCCATCTTTATGTTCTAATTGTCCTTTTACAAATGTTTCAAACTATGATATTCTTTTTGGTCACTAGATAAAAAGGTTAAAGGTCAAGTGTTTCCTATTTGTTTGCTAAAGTGGTATCATTTGTTCTTATCAACATTCATTTAATTGTTGAATGCATTTTATGGAAAGGAAATCATATGGTAAACTATCTTAAGTTGATGATATTATTATTAAAAGCAATTCTTTAATCATTTGGATTTCAATTTCAGCCCTTCGTCCATTTCTAGAGTTTAGTGGCATTTTCTGATTGCCTATGGATATACATTTACTTGCATATGAGTAATATGAAACTAACAATATTTAAGTATGATGTTATAGTGTACCTCACCTTGTTTACTATTCCTTCTAGTATGACTAAACAGCTGGAGAGATTATAGGGAAACTTTTTGTGGGGCGCCTCGGATGAAGAGTTTAAGTTCTCTTTGGTGGCATGGAACACCATATGTTCTCCTATTGCCACTGGTGGGTTAGAGATATGACGTTTAGGGAGTTTTAATCCAAACCTTTATGTTAAGTGGTTATGGCGGTTTGGAACTAAGGTAACTCATTTATGGCGACGGATTATTACTAAGAAATATGGGGAGGGATGGGGTGGTTGGACTTTGGGATTAGTTAGGGTACCTCATGGCTGTAGCTTATGGCAGAGTATTAGGGCAGGCTGGGACACTTTGCAGCGATTTGTGTCTTTCGAGGTAGGGGATGTTTAAGGCTTTGGCAAGATGTGTGGTGTGGGAGTCATTCTCTTAAAGAGTTGTTTCCAAACCTTTATGCTTGCTCACTTAATCAAAATGCCTCATTCCATTCAATTTTGGATTGTCATGTAGAAGCAGTATGGCAGACCTGGAACATGAGATTTCATGAAGGTTTTCATGAGTGGGAGTTGGAAGCAGCCATTTCTTTCTTAGATCTTCGGTACTACAATATTCCTAGGAGGGAAGGGGTGACGGGAATGGAAATTGAAAAGGGAGTGGCATCTTTTCCGTGTGCTCTTATAATGAGGTTATTCAAGGTGCACCAACAAACTTTTTCCCTTAGAAGAGAATTTGGCATGCTAAGGCACCTAAGAGGGTCTTTTTCTTTGTTTGGACAACCACCTGGGGAATGACCCTTTAGTGATATCTGCTGGTGTAGTGAGGAGACGGTAGACCATTCGTTGCTCCATTCTGAAGTTGCCTTTGATTTATGGAGCCTAGTTTTTAGGTTGTTTGGGAGCCATTGGGTGTTATGAAGGAGTGTGATCAACTGGATGGAGATTTTGGTTTTTGGTTTGGGAAGCACTATTAGGCGATTTAAAAATTGCACCATTATTTTTTATGTGGCAATTGTGGAAGGAGCACAATGATTGTATTTTTAAGAATACAATCAGTTCAAAAAACTAGCTTGAAGTCTTGCTAATTTGAACTCTGTTTAATTGGACCCGTGCATGGGGTCTCACGGGTAGTATCGCTCTACTGGATTTCAAAGAATCACTTATTTTTTGGCATAATTTAAGTAATTCTTTTAGATTACGGTGTGCTCAAAGTCATGAGCCTGCCGTGACTTATTTTATTAATAAATTATTTACTTATATGAAATATAAAAAGTCTTATTATTGGGGATTCTTTAATTTGTTGCTTAACACATTTATTATTTAATCATGATTTTCATATTAAAAATAGCACATTGCTCTCTCTTGAGGCGATGAATGCTAGGAAAATTTAATATGAGCATGTTTTTAACGAATAAAGCTTGCAGTCCTAGTCTGTTGGAACTTGGAACACATAAGATTTCATTAGCTTATGTGAGAAAGCTTGTTAGGTGGTAATTAGTATTGCAATTTAGATAAAATGGAAAGTATCCAGTTTTCCATTCCTAATTCCAAGAATCTTGATTAGATTTTCTTATGAAGTGAACACTTTTAACATGTTGAATCAATTGGATATTTACATTATATTATGTCCATTAATGTTGGACCATTCTTGGCCCTAACATTGAATGTCATAATAGTCCTTCCACTTTCCAAACACCATGGAACACGAAGTCAAATTTTCTCTACCACCCTAGAACAAAGCTTCATAAAATAAAGCAAGCTTAAATTATGAAATATCTGTAATGCGAAGCAAGTGCAGCATGCCTTTACTAATTCAAAGATTCTGATCATACAACAACAACAACCAAGCCTGAGTCCCACATTTTGGGGCCAGCAATGGATCCTTAACAAATTAATCAAGGTTGGCCACATGTAATCTAGGGGAAACTCCTAATATGTATCTATAGTGGAATCATTCATAATAGAGTGACCAAATTTTACGCGCTGGCAGTCAACCTACCGCAAACCTCCTCCTTTTTCTGGGTTTGGGACCGGCTGTGAACAAAACATATGACAGCAAGCATAGACATATGTGGAGTTATTATTAATCATAAAAATTAATTTTTTTAAAAAAAATCCTTAAAAAACAGAATGGAAGGACGTTAACTACTCTATCAACAATGATTAAAACAGTTTTCCTAATTTAATATCTAAGTGCAAGAAAATGGAGATCCAAAAGCAGTAAAGAAAACAAAACAAAAATTGGCATATGGAAATGTAATATTACAGGAAGGGAAAACTGAACCTTGAGTGATTGACACAATGCTTCTAGAAATATTATATGAATTTAAAATTCTCTATTGTAAAATTTCCTTCCAAATGCACTCAATAATGTACAAGATAACAAAAAGCACCAATGATACCTACTTTGCACAAATAAATTGAATTCATTCATGTTTCATTTATTTTTATGGCCATTAAAGAAGGTCATCACGCATAATATCAACAAAATGACGACCATAACAAAAGTATGAATTTAAAAGGATTCAATTCTCCAAAGATCACTGATTCATATCTTACTGAAGAACATAAAGGGTCAAATATGAATGAGGTAATAATTTTTAATGACCTCAATACCTAATGCATATCTCAAGAAAGCAATACATAGATGAAGCCCACTTCACATCTTGAACAACCAACACATAATGATCAAGTTTAATGAACATGAGTTAATATTCAATAAATAGACATTTGGATCAACCAAGTCTCCTTCTAAAAAAGATTTCTAATTTTCAATTAGTTGCAAGTTATATCCAAATTTCTTCCAGTTTTAGCAATACACATCGCATGTAGGAAAGCAAGGTGATATTTGTTATTTTTCACTTTCAATGTTCTTATTAAAATATATAAGCAAGATTTCATCCCAAGGAGGGAAATAGGAGATTAGAACTAGTGACCTCAGCTTCACGAGTCATAGAATTGCCGCCAACAGAATTTCCATGAAGTTCTTTCTTTCCTGATCTTAAATCTGTGAATTCATTACTCATGGGAAGGGGAAAAGGAAACAAAAAGGACAACCAAAATGGTCAATATCTCAATACTTAATGCATATCTAAACGAACCAAAACAGATAAGAAGCCCACAGACATTTTGACTATTTCAATCAATAAGGACCCAAAAGAATCAAATATCAAAAACATACACGAAAATAATCAAAAGGGTCAATAACTGTACTTATGCAGTCAAATTCACAATGATCACAAATTTGTAAGATAGCAAGAAGAGAGAGAGTACCCATTTCAATTTTTAAACTTTTTTACTTAATAAACATAAAATTCAATAACCAAAACAGACATGTAAAAATCAGCAGAGTCTACAACTCAACCAGTACACTTAATCAAAATTTTGTGAAAGAACAAGCCCAAAGTATATTGAATAACCAGCAGCATCCATAACTGAATTCAGCTACACAAAATTCACAAACCTAAAGTACATATCAAATTCCCATTATGAAGATTTAAGGTAAAGAAGTAAGGTTACCACGGATTCAGTATCAGACACCATCTCTTCCTCCTTAGCCTCAGTGGGCATCAAATTCTTCGAATTCCCAGCAGCCATTTTCCTCAAAAAACAGACCAAACACACAAAGTAGCTCTGAAATGTATTTGCTTTGAACTCAAAAGGCAGGCTTTTTCTGGGCAACAGAGTATATGGGTTTGTAACTCAGATATGAACAAGAAATTAAATGGGGTTGTTCGAGCTGAAAAGGAAATTATGGGTCTGAGCCCACGTGTCGCCATTTGGAGTGGAACCCAGAAATTGTGACTGCAAATTTTGAAGAGAGAAAAAAAAGTTTTTGATTCTTTTTAAGAGTTAGCACCTTGAATCAGCATGAAGAAATGGACAAAAGGGAGTAATGGGGTGTGTGAGGTTTGCTGGGTGTGGCGGTTTTTGGGTTCTTGGGGTACGTGCAAGGTGGCGAAAAAGAAGACAGAGTGAGAGAACTGAGAAAACCAGCCGTTACTGGATTTCAAATATGGTAGGTAGAAACAAATACGACATCGTTTTGGCTTGTTAAGGAAGGTAAAAAGTCCTTTTGAGGATTTGGCAACTTTTTATTTCACAACTTGTATTGTCAATTCAAGGCTGGGTGGGTTTGTATTTCTTGTTTGGGAGATGTTTAACCATATTTGAAAATGAAAAACTATGGCAATATCAATACCCATAAAAAGAGAGACTTTAAAAAAACTGTAGATAAATAAATAAACTAAATCATTAAATGAAAGCTATCTATACCGATTTTTTTTTTTTTTTTTTGCTTACAAGTGGAAGATAGGGATTCGAAATTTTGAACACTAGGTTTTTTTTTTTTTTGATAATCTTGAACCCTAGATTCTCCCCCATGAAAAATACTATTAGGGTAACTAACGAGTCACAAGTCTCTTGACAATTCAAGTTTAACTTACAATATCCATTTATATCCCACTATCTTGATTAATTTTTAAATTAGCAAATTAGTGAATAGTTACCCACAAAATATTAGGGCATTTGAAATGTGTTACATAAGTTTAAAAAAAAAATGCAATCAATACTGTAACATGAGATTAATTTGGATAATATTGAATATTACAAGTTAAATTTTTAATTAGATTTTGATTTTTTTTTTTTTAGAAACAAATACACACATAAGGGAGAGATAAAAAGGGTTCTAATATAAGGGCACACCACAACTCCACTCAAAAGCCATAATAAATTTTTAATTAGATTGTTAATTACAATTTTTTAGTTTAAATTACACATTGCAATTTCACCCATAGCTAAAAATAAATAACTATAATAAACCATCAATTAAGTCCATCTATTTTGGCAAATTCCTTTTAATATCATAAATTCATGTAACACATAATTCTAACATTTTGAAACTCATCAAATAACAATATGTGTTAAGCAACTATTCAATATTAGTAGTTCGAAAGTCAACATTTGGGAAAGTGTCTTAGTGGTATAGTCAATTTGTTGACTATGTGTTTTGATTAGATTTTTACCTATTTGTTTATTTTCTTATGTACAAATTTTTAAAGCCTTATTTTTTTACTTTCACGGTTTGTTATGAGTCATTAATCTGTATCTAAAGAAAAGCCGCTCATGCATTAGTTTAGATGTACTTTCTATATCCGTAGTATCTAATCCTACATCAATTTCATGTATTTTCTATATACACAGCATCTAATTCTATTATGTCAATGTCAACATATAATAAGAGGTCTTCAACTTCAAGTGATAGCTCATTAGTTTTTTTTTTTTTTTTTGGTTTCCCACAGTGTTCCTCAAAACTTTCAACCAGAGACTAATCATTGTTCGTAACAGGTGGGCCCATAATGGGGTAAATCTTATGGGCAAATCGCTGGCCTAGGGAGTTTTTTCAAAGTGCTGGTATCTGGACTTGAACTAGGGAGGTTCTAGTCAAATCCAAGACAGCCACTTTGAGACCAAGTGCCCAACCACTTGGCCAACCCCACTGGGTTAGTGATAGCTCATTAGTAATAACATCATTTATGATGCTATGGTTCAAACCTCGCGTCCACTTCCATCCAATGCTCCGCTTGATTAGATGTGGTGCATATCAACCATCATAACTCCACTCTCCTTTTATAACATTTTGAAACAATTTCTACAATACTCAATCAAAATAAAATCAATCATTTTCTTATAATAATTTGACTTGACTAGGCTATAACCACTCACAATCATATTTGAATGGAGTTAAGAATAGTTCAAACTTGCTAATAGTGGTTTCTTAGTAACGACAACAAGGCTTAGAGGGCGTTTGGATCCAAGTCTACACGTCCACGTCCGCATTTTGCTTCCTTTTTTTTTTTTTTTTTTTTTTTTTAACCCAGCCGCAAGGTTGGACTTTTCAGCCATGAACAGTGCACAAATGCACTGTTCATGGGTCCCACAAATTTTACTTTTCAGCAACTTTTTCATTAAAAATGGGTCCCACGGTATTATTCACACATTTAAAAATTATTTTGCTACAGTGTTTTCAGTTTTCAGTTTTCAGTTTCAGCAAAATAGGTTCTATCCAAACGGACTCTTAGTGTGTGTTTGGCAAAAATTATTTTTGCCAACTTATTTTACTATTCAGCTTATTTTTGCTACTATTCATGAGCTTCACTGCACTTTTTGATACTATTTATTTATCCCACTGTACTATTTCAACTAACTTTTACCTTTATCTGTAGTACTTTCAGCAAAAAAATTTTAATTTCAGCAAAATAAGCAGATCTCAAACAGACCCTTAATATTGAATTTTATGGGTCAGTTATGAATCCTCAACAGAACACTTAGGGTAGACCACATATATTATTTTCTTCCATTCTTAAGTCAATATTAATTTACAACATTGGCAATGTCCTTTGTCTTCCAAGTTTTATGTTACAGTCAGAACAAACATTTGAGAAAAAGATAACTCATCACAAATAACAAAGCAGTCCTAGATGATGATGCATATTATACAGAAATTTATAAAAAATTTATATAAAAAAAAAAAAAGTAACACCCCCCCCCCCCTCTCTCTCTCTCTCTCTCTCGCTCTCCTTTCCTTTGTTTTGGCACAGAAAGACAAACTTTGGCAGCAACCTTATTCAATTCATGACCAACACAGTGGGAAGATGCTTCGTATGTGATCCTCAATTTTAGGCAAAAAGAAAACATAGTAGAACAAGATGGCTTTAAACCCGTATCCAATTTATGCAGAGACTGAGAATGATGATAAACAATCCCTAGCCTTTTTCATAGAAGAAGCCTAACCATATCATTTTCTTGAGCCATGCTTTCCTGCACGAACAGCCAACCCTAGCTCTTTACATTGCTCTTCATTTGGTTGCAAGCTCCCTGGAATTGCACCAAACATTCTTCGAGATGCTTCAAACCCTGAAATCACATGATGCATATATGCTGATGCATCCTCCATGTTCCTCTTCATATTGAAAGATGTGGACATAAAGCTCTTTGAAGGAGTTCTTGACAGTTTCCCTGTAGGTAACTGGTCCAGCTCGGTAACCTTCAGAAACCGTTCTGTAGCTGACTCCCATGATAATTCATGCCTATGAGCTTCTGTCAGCTGTCCAGGCTCTTCAGCTAATGCCCTTCGTGTGGCTTCAACAAAGCCATTGCTGCTATCATAGGTCCAGCAATTTGGGAACTGCTTGAAGAATTCATTTGAGGGATGATTGGCGCACACAACAATTTTTCCCATTGCCAGTGCTTCAGCTGTGGTTGTACAGACTACATCCGTGGTGCTTGGATTAAGAAAGACTTTATAACTGAAAGAGAAACAAGAAAAAGGAATCTAATAACACCACCAACCATGTTGATAATCTAGAAGCAAACCACATATGTGGTGGTTGGAATCAGAAAGACGATATTGCTGAAAGATAAAGAAGAAGATAAAAAAAATAAAAAAAGGAAGATCATTACTTTGAGTGTTTTTGAAGGGCTGTATGCAACTAGAGTTCCATTTGTTATTTGCTTATAATCACAAGACCAATTTCATCCTTTCAAGAAAATAACTTAAATAATATATATATATATATATATATGTATGTATAGAGAGAGAGAGAGAGAGAGAGGGTTGGGTTCAAATTACACATGGTGTAACTTTATGTTATGTTACACCACCTAATAACTTTTTATTGGACTAATATTCAAAAATCTCACTATTGGATTACATGTTTACTATGTTCTTAGTACACATACCAAGTTTCGTGCCAATAAAATGTTGTCTACTATTCACTCAATCAAATAACCTACAAAATATGCACAATTTAAATACAAAAACTTGAAAATTAAATATTTGATTGATGACATGGTTCTTGATCTCAAATCATCTTGAAATTTTGCAACATGTAGAGTATAAGAAGAAAATCTAATCCAACGATGGATTTGTTAAAATTAGCATTTAATAAAATAAAAAATAAAATAAATAAAAACACTGAGTGACTTAACATAGCTTGAAGTTTTATATATATATATACCTCCCGTCTTCCCCCCCCCCCCCCCCCCCCAAAAAAAAATGGAGGATCATTATCTACGACATAAGAGGGGTGACTAGCACATATTTGGCATAAGAAGCGCAGATTAAGACATAGGGGAACACAAGAGTGCTTTTAGAGGAGATATATACCAAGTCGGTCGTCACAAATCATTAAAGTATTTGGACAGAATTCAATCTTCTCTGAAGTTGCAAACAACAGAATGAAATTTGTTCAATTATTACCCCTTCTCTCCTTCTGGAGGGGCCACCTGGGGAAGGGGGTGTGGTTTGAGTGACTTGAGTCATTGACTTATTGGCACAAGCATTTCTTCTCAGGACCATTTAAGTTGAATCATTGGTATGCTAGAACACATAGAATCCACCACAAAAAATGTGATAGTCATGATAGACCACAAGTTGCCACAGGTACTTTCTTTCAGCTTCATTATTTGTTCCCCAAAAGTCAATCAAAAGTGTTCGATAAGGCCACCAGTAACACCCAAACTACTGTGGTGCTAAGCATTATTGGTTGACTAACCTTATAATTTCTCTTTTTAATTATAGATAAAACCAACAATAACATTTGTAACATAAGACAGTTGGACAAGAGGAAGAAGGCTTACTCATGGAATAGAGGATCAGAATGATCACGACCAGGGTGAACTCTAACAGCTAGTTCCAACTTCTTAGCAGCTTCCTGGACCTGATCTGAGTCCTCACCACTTCCATATAAATCAATCTCAATCCCAGCTAGTTCCTTCTGGTGATCATGAAGAAGTTTTAGTAGCTCCTTGTAGCCTTTGCTCCATACCATCTTCCCAATGTAGTAGGCACCTTTGGTGAAGGCTTGCTTCCCATTTTGTTGTTGCGCTATCTTTTTCCTGCCTATCTCAATGAACTTGGGATTGACTCCATGAACATTGCAAATTATTGATTTGGGATACTCCTGCGTGGCAGCAGATAATCTGATTACCTGCAATCAAAGTACAAGAAAAATCTGGTGAGAAAGATATTTTTCCAAGATAATGACAACAGATTTGAGAATAAGCAAAGTCAACTTTCCTCAAAATTGTCCACTTACTAATAATACATTTAGCATGTAGAAAAAAGCAAGGAAAATAGTAATCCTAAAAGTCTCTTCTCCATAATTATCAATAGATTCAATATTATTTGTAAATCTATGTCACATTGACACTTGGAGCCTAATCACAGTGTCATGCTACACCTAGATACACTCTGCAGCACAAAAAAAGTTCCTAATTGTCTCACAAGCCACGATCCCCCAATGTATGCACTCAAAACTTTACAAAAGCAACTATATTTAACTTGAAATAAATAAAACAAATGGCCTTCAGCTATACAAAAGACAGATTACGAATGCCTAATCTTCCCCTAACATTCTAGCACAATCAACAATAATGCCCCTAGAATAAATAGTTTCTCAAGTGTACCATATCAACACACCGAAAATGCATAATTTCTCGTGCAATGCATTATACATAACTATAATCAGTGCCAATAGGATTGTTTATTTGGGTAATTAAACTCACGCAGCTCTCATTAGGGTGGTTTGGGATATTTGTGATCAACCAAGGATAAGGATTTCAAATATGCCTATGGGGTCATGTATTTACGCATTCATATTCATTAATAAGTATCATGCATATAATTTTCTTTTTCTTCTTCCTTTTCAGGAGTTTTTATTTTTTATTTTTTTATGAGTAATAAATTTTATTGATATCAAAAAATGGACACCCTAGTACACAAGGAGTGTACAAGGGGTCAACAAAAATTATAAGAATCAAGAAAATCAAGAAAGGAAGAAAATGATTGGTTTCGCAAAGTAACCAACCAATCTAATAAAGTCCTAAAGAAAAAAAAGCTTGAGGTCTGGTATGGATCTCTCATTATCTTCAAAACGCCTACTATTCCTTTCCTTCCAAAGACACTGCATTAAGCAATGGGGAACAATTAACCATATATGACCATTTTTATGACGACTAAATCTGTCTTGCCAGCAAGCTAGAAGCCCCACAACAAACTTTCAAATTCCCTTGAGATTTACGGAAACTACACTCCCCCGAAACTTCTATAGAAATGAGTATGACAGTCAACCCTCCCTCCCCCCAAAAAAAAAAACAAACAAACAAACAAAATTTGACTTAATGCCTTTAATAGCACATTTGAATTTTCAATGGACTACCCGGCCCTAGGTTAAATGAAATTTTCCAATCTTACCTTTACTTAATGATGAAAGCACCATTTTGCCCCTAAGTTGCCCAAAAAAAAAAACCTAAAAGGAAACCAAAGCCCCCCAATATTGCCAATGGGGGGCTAGCAAAATCCTCATATTGTCCTTTCCATATCATTTTCTCATTTTCCTCTTCTTTTTTTTCTTTTTTTTTCTCTCTCTCCTTTCATCGCTGTTCTCTCTCTTTCTCCCCTTCTCTCTTTTTCCCTTCTTTCTCATCTAAGCCGACCCATCTTTTGGGAAATTTTAAGGACTGATTTTGTTGAATTTTCATTGAAATACCGAGAAAACAACCATGTCCAATACCGAGACAAGATCTTCCATGAATACCAAAGCCTCCACCATGATTCATGAACATAAAAACCCATCGATAATTAACTGAATGTTTATCGTTAAGATCATAGCACAAATAGAGAGAGAGAGAGAGAGAGAGAGAGACAGAGAGAGACAGACAGACAGACAGACCCACAAAGGAACAAGGTGCATTTTAGCAAGGCTGAAAGAGAGACATTTAGGGAAATGGAGGAGGAATTGAGGTGTAAAATGGGATGGTGTTGATAAAAAATAGATGGCCATGATTAGATCCAATAAGCTCATATCCAAAATGACTTAACCATAGTTAAGACAAGAGTTAATAAATGTAGGAATTTTCTTATAATAACAAAAAATATTCTATTAGAGTTAGTAACGTCAAAGGGTAAGGATTTATCCATTATGTTTATCACACACTGCTCGCCTTGGGAGGGGGGAGGGGGGAGAGTGTCTTTTTTAGCAAAAGTTCGAGGGTTAATCATTAATATCATTTGCTTAAACCACAAAGAAGATTAATGCGATTTACCCTTTTTTTATTAGTAAATATAAATAAATAACTCTCTTTTTTTTTTTTGATAAGTAATAAATAACTCTCTTTTTTATTGGTGTATTCCTTGCATACTTCTCTTGTACTTCGGTTTTACTCATATCCATAGCTTTTTAATAAAATTCATTCTTACTTATCAGTTCTTTTCGCTCATGAATTGAACTCATTAAGAATAAATAAATATATAAACTGAATCAAAGACTGGTAGAGAAGGTTCTATTGAAGGTAGAAATCTCCCATATTATGAATAACAAACCCTTCATTATGTAAGAATGAGACAAACTTGGACCGCAAAACAAGGTTGTTAGGTTTTAAATTGTTGGCTAAATTCCCGTGTTAAAACAAAGTGTTGTAAGGATTGCATTTTAATCAAGTTTGGTTTGTATTTAGTCAATCAAGAATCAGAAGTTCCAAAATCAAGCTTCAAAAGACTTGCTAGAGGGAACTTCAGATAGAAAGTTCACAAGACCATCGCTCAATCAAAACTTGAATTGGAAGTTCGTGAGACCTTCGCTTGATCTAGATTGCGTGAACAGCAAACCGACTTAGCAGTGCCAGCTGTTTAACCTATTTCCCTCCATACAAACAACCCTTACTACAGAGAGAGGGAGAAATGCTGCCATACAGAAGTAGATCTAAGAGTCAAAGCTTCTTGAACCTAAAGAGTTCTAAATCCTCCTCCTAGAGTGCTTCTCCTTGTGAGACATTTTCAGAGTTTCTCTTTAAGAACTCCCCGCTTGAGCCTTAAACATAAGATTTAAACATCTGTGGGTGTAGTTCCTTCAAACCATAGAAAACCTAAACCCTTTCCAGCAAGTTCATTGGTAGAAAACTTTTAGAGAGTTCTTTGGAGCACCAGAGTTCTGAGTCATTGCAAACAAGTTTGTTCATGGAGGAAGTTCTATAAAAGGATTCCATGGGCAAGGGGCCACAATGGTGGAAAGGCAGATGGGTCATTCACTGAGGTTCCATAAGGAGTATAGGATACAAAGGTTATACATGTTCTAACAATCGTAAATGCTTATTCTATAGTGAACTCTTCAATTGATTTTCCACATCATCACCAAAATCTTTGTGTTGATTTTCTTGCTTTTATTATTACTGTTTTTGAGATTTGGTGATTTATAATTGTGGAACGACTATCTATTTGGATCAATATATAACTTGATCTATTGATCAATTAATCTGATGCTAAGTCATTTAAGGTCTCAATCAGAATTTTACAAAGGTGTATACCGCAGCCACACTCTTGAAAGATAAATGATTCAACGTAAGGGGGCATATACAAAAACCAAGCACCAAGATAGGGACTTTTCTTATTGATATAAAACTTCAATTAAAATATCCATCCAACACCTTCACCTACTAATTTGACACTTACTAATGCCACTAATAAAACAAAATTCTGTGTTTCCATATACTAAAGAAATATCACTGCATGTGAAGTTATGAAAAACTAACTAAACATAGCCAAAAAAAAAAAAACTCAAAACATAGCAATAACCAAAAGTTAGAGTTTACTTAAATAATTAAGAGAGGCTTGATTCATTGCCTAAACTAGCTCAGAGAGAACATCAGCCAACCCAAAGTTAGTCACAGCCATCACCCTGCGTTAAAATCTTATAAGTCATTTAGAAAAAAACACCAAAAGGGATGTCTATCACTAAGACATAACTAACATGATGGTACTCAACACCCCAAAATAAAATATTCCAGACTCAAAAACAACTTAGTACATGGAAAACTAACTAAACACAGCAATAACCAAATGCTATACTTTACTTAAATAATTAAGAAAGTCTCAATTCATTGCCTAAACTAGCTTAGAGGGAACATCAGTAACCCCAAAGTTAGTTACAGCCATCACCCTGCTTTAAAATCTTTTAAGTCATTTAGACAAAAACACCTTCAAAAGGGTTGTCTATCACTAAGACATAACTAACATAATGTATTCAACACCCCAAAAAAAAAAAAATCCAGATTCGAAAGAAACTCAATATATATATATATATATATATATATATATTGGTATGAAAACTAACAGTTATCAAGAAACATACCTTGTGGCAATAGATATCAACAACCCAGGTATTTGCGTATTTAAGAAGATATGCTTGCATCCCGCTCTTCTCTCTCTTTACATATTCCATATAATTGGTATGAATAATTCCTACAACCAGGCGGAATTTGACTTTCCATCTCTTCCCATGATGAAACCATGTAAGATGCTCAGGCTCCTCAAGAACGGCAATATCTGCCTCTTCATCAGGGATGATTTCTGAAATATCTCCAACAGCAAGAATGCTCCCTTTATCTCTAGAAAACTGCACCAGAAGTGATGTAATTGATTAGTATCATTCTCCACAACTGAAAATAAGAATTAAAATGGCCAAAAGAGCAGGTTTTTAATATTGTGCCTAACATTGGTCCTAACCAAAGACCAGAGAATTTGGGACAAAGCCAATGAATGGCAAATGATTTGACCTCCATGGGACCATGTCCACAGTCATTAGGGTAATAGTAAAGGTTATAGTTACATTTGAGCTTAGTATTATGCTTGAATTAGACAAGTGGGTTAAGGGGGATATAATGGCATAAGCACTTCAAAGTTCATGAAGTCTCAAAGGGATAAGGAAAATCTTTTGATTGCTAGGTTACAAATAAAAGACAAAAGTATCCCTACTCAGGCCAACAACTAGACATTCAACTCTCTTATGGAAGATGTCAAACCCACTTCAAAAAAATGATTAATTTAGGTGCAGGTGAGTGCATTAAGGATTTTATAAAATTACAGAAATGATTACCCTTCCAGGATAAAAACGTATGCTGAAACAAGATGCAAATCCAGCCCTCTCCTCAAGCCACTGACGAACATATGTTTCCTGCTCTGAAGGTGATTTGAATGTGATGTTGCTGGGATATACTAGTACTTGCTCTTTCAAAGATAACCATGGAATCACCAAGGTGACCTTTCTCTCCCCGTCTTTTGAAAGATATGCTGCACGAAACAGAGGGTTGACAGCAGTTCCAGTCATCCATGGAAGGCTGGCGGTAGTAAAAATGGCAATATGCTGCTTTTTATCCATTCAGTTATCAGGTTCAATTGCAAATACTTATCAACTCCATACGCTCTCTTGCAACTTGAACCAAACTACTTGCACAAATTAAGGAAGCACAACTTTCAAGGATCAAAAATTGAGGACCCCAACTGCACTAAGGGATAAAAGCAAACAATCATTCAAACTATCTAACAGCCATACAAATTCAAAAACATATTATGAAAGAAACAGCCATGATAAAGAATTGAACATAACTTCTTCTTCTTCTTTTTGTGAATAGAATTGAACATAACTTGTGCTAAGTAAAAATATCAACGCATACTTATTCCAATCAAATAAGTATTGAGAAATAATATTTTAATATAAGGGAATTCTTAAGAAGGGGGGAGTTCTGGATACGCACTTAGCGTTTTCCCAGGTTAAAGGGAAAGATTTATATAAATATAAATCTTCAATTACATCTTTACAATATTAAAATCAATATCCAAAGAATCAGATTCCAACCAATTTGGAACTCCAGAGAACCAAAAAAAGGCCCTGGTTTTCCTCTTTTTAACTATAATTGCTATATATTCTTCTATAAAGCTTCACCCTCAACTTGCAATACTATACCTCAATTTACAATGTACAATAATTTTCACTCTAAAAGTAAACAATTTAGCTTAAACTAAGTATATTCCCTAATAGATTGACCCACAACTCTGATTCTCTAAAAACTTAAACTTTCCCTCTTTTGACTGGTAAGTTACACGTGCACTCAGCATATTTTGAACCCAAAATCTCACTCTCTCAGCCTATTCTTATAGTTTCATTTGAGCCATAGCTCATAGCAAAATTATTCTCAAATTTCATCCTATCTCAAACTCTAGCACCCAAAAATTACCATATATTCAAAAATAATAAAATAACATAACAGCAAAATCATGTAACAGAACTTACAACAGAAAAAAACACAAAGAAAGACAAGCTCAAATATTGTTGGCCGTACAAGAAACACAAAGTAAAGCAATTTAGAATCAAACAAACTAAAACAAAATCTGTACCTTAAATTAATGGCTATAACAGTGAACTAGATATTTGCGTTATTCGCCAAAACTGGAATTAAAAAATTTAAAAAAAAAAAAAAAAACTGTACCTTAAATTAATTTGTTGGAAATAGCAAACCTAAGCGAGAAAGAAATGTGGAGCAAAGAGAAGAGACTTAAGAGAGATTTTGTGGAAAAATATGTTATAGAGAGAGAGAAGAAGAAGTGTACGAAAGAGAAATTAAGGAGTGTTACGGTAACAGGAAACGTGAGAGAAAAACAGAGAGAGAGAGAGAGAGAGAGAGAGAGAGAAATGTACTTTGGGTCGTGGGCTTTAAGGTACTTTTATGTGTAACTGAAACCGTGCCGTTGAAGACAGTGTTTGAGGAAATGTCTAAGACGGCGTCGTCATAGTATTACGTGTATTCCGTTAATTGGCAACGCTGTCTATTGGACGAAACAGTTGGAGGTGGGCCGTGGTATGATTATTGGTAAACGGGTTGTTTTGTGTTGTGAAAAGATGAAGGACCCAAAACAATTGACAGACTTTTTTATTCTCTCTTTCCCTATTTTATCCTTTTTCTTGGTCTAAAAGCCAAACAATATGGTCAATATGCGTTGTAGGAAGGAATTGTTCCAACCTAAAGATAAAGTATGACTTGCTTACAAGAATATGAAGGTTTTCAAAATATAAAAATGATAAAATAAATGAAGGAAAAATATTCAGAATTATGCTTGATTTTTTTTGTTTAATACTTTACTAGGATGACCATAAATTTGGTGAGGGTTAAAGTCTGATTGGAACGTGTAAACTTTGGACAATGAAAAGGTTACTTGGGATGTGTGAAAGGTGAAATGTATAAAGTCTATAGAGGAAATGTATATTCATAAGTGTACTCATTATTACAACCCTATCTCATAAACTCTATAAGCACTTTAAGGTCCTATATATATGTGGGACCAATATATATGTGGGATTATTTTACTATTATTGTACACATCTAAGAGAGATCAAAAGAATTGTGGATGACCACTTGAATATAAGAGTTTATCAATATATATTTCTTGTTTCCTTTTACTTTGTTTTAAATATTTCTATCATTTCACAACACGTTATCAGCACGAACTTCTACCCAATCTTTAAAAAGGAAGTTGTCCTCCTATTGTTCTTCAATCATCAAATATTATTTGTGTAGTTCTCTCAACTCACTGTAAGTTTTCTTTTAAGGAATTAGTAATAATCTTATTTATTTGTCTTTACGTTTTATGTTCATAATTTTAGTGATTTTTAATTGATTAAAATTTTTATGAGATTCACGTTATTCTATTGTTATATATTCTTATGAGATGCAAGTTATGAGATTCACATTTAATTGATTAAAAATATTTTGTTAAAAATGGTTTGTGATAAAGCAACTTAATAATAGTTATATGTACCGTGTATGAATCAACTTTGAATATATATGCCTATGTAGCATTCTTTCATTAGAATTTTGTATGATAAAAATATTTGTTTATTTAATTACTTACGTAATTATATATTTGATATAAATATCAAACCTTACAAAGTTTAAATTTGTTGTCCTTAACATCTTAGGCAAGAATTTCTTACCATGGATACCATGGATCCTTGATACGAAGATTCATCTAGAAGTAATGAATCTTGATGAGATTTATGTTAATGTAATAAATTCTGAAGATATTATTATGGATGGCAACAAAGTATTCTAAAAGGATCATGCAAAAACAATAATTTTTATTTGTCATTATTTATATAAAAATTGAGTACTTTACAATAAAAGACCACTTAGGAAAATCACAAATTCTAGAAGAATTTAATCATCATAAAAGCTCAGTATGACTAAAGTTGTAATAAACTAAAGGTGCAAGTGAATTAATTTGGCACTTTAAAATCAGCCTACAATTAAAATTATATAATAGAAAACAAATATATCATGTTTCGAATGTGCTCCTGCAGTAGCAATATTGAATGCATATGTTTATAAAGTGTTATGAACTAATGTTTATAAAGTGTTATGAACTAATGTTTATCTTCTAGTGGCTGAACAAAATAATGAACTGTTGCTGAAAACTATCAAAGGATCATGAAAATAAGTGTTATAGGTGTGGAATGGAAGGTCATTGGTCACGTACATGTCGTACTCCTAAACATTTGGTAGATTTATACCACGCCTCCATAAAAGAAAAGGAAAAGGGAATTGAAATGAACTTTGCTAATCATAATGATCCTGAAAATCCTATGAATTATCTTCATTTTTCCAAATGGAGTGGATATGACTCATCTTGATGTCTCTAATTTCTTTGAGGATGTTGATGGAAAATTTGATAATTTGATTGATGATAGAAATGTCCATACCAATTAATTATTTTCTTTTATTATATTATCATATTCTAATAAGTATGATTGGTGATGGAAATGTCCACAAAAATTAATTATTTTTCTTTCATTATATTATGGCATTGAAATAAGTATTTTTATTTTGATATGTTTTATTTATATTTAAAGTAATAAAGTTTAATTTATGTTTTGCATATGTGAAGATGCATGGGTCATACTAGTAAAATCAATTCTAGGATAACTAGGGAAGATTTTTGTCTAGCAGACAATGCAACAACTCCTACGATCTTTAAAGATAAAAAATATTTTAAATTTTAAAATTATGCAAAGCCAATGTCAATATCATATCAGGTTCATCAAACTTAATTGAAGGCTCTGAAAGAGCGATTATCATGTTGCCAAAGGGCACAAAACTTTGTATTGATGATACTTTGTATTCTTCAAAATCAAGCAAAAATTTATTCAGCTTTAAAGATATATGTTATAATGGTTATCATATTGAAACTAATAACGAAGACAGTGAAGAATTTCTTTATATTACTTCAACAGTATCGGGCCAGAAGCTCATATTAGAAAAACTGTCTATTTTTCTCTTCTGGGTTATATTATACTACAATGAGAACAGTTGAAATAAATATTTTTCACTTGCACACATTTGGATATGCTGTATATGTACCTATTGCACCCCCACAACGCACTAATATGGGATAAGAATAAAATCGTTGTCGACAACATATTTTCATATAAAGTTATTATTGATATTACTAGAAGTAATGATAATAAATATGAACCACAAACCGTTGATGAATGTCAACATAGAAATGATTGGCCAATGTGGAAAGAGATGATTCAAGGAGAATTAAATTCACTAAGTAAATGTGAAGTTTTTGGACCTATAGTCCGAACACCTAAAGGTGTAAGGCCTGTTGGATACAAATGGGTATTTGTACATAAACGAAATGAGAAAAATGAAATTATAAGGTACAAAGCACGACTTGTAGCACAAGGTTTCTCGCAGAAACCTGGTATTGATTATGAAGAAACATATGCTCCTTTAATGGACGCAATTACATTCAGATCTTTAATTAGCTTGGTAGCAAAAGAAAATTTGGATATGCAATTAATGAATGTTGTTACAGCATATCTATATAGATCATTAGATAATGATATCTACATGAAAATCCCTAAAGGATATAAAATGTCTGAAACATATAATCCTACATCCAGAAGTATGTATTCTATCAAGCTACAAAGATCCATATATGGGTTAAAGCAATCCGGACGCATGTGGTATAATCATCTTAGTGAATATCTTTTGAAAGAAGAATTTGAGAATAATCCAATTTGTCCATGTGTTTTTATCAAAAAAATCAGAATCTAGATTTGCTATTGCTACAGTATATGTTGATAATTTAAATCTTGTAGGGACTCTAGAAAAGTTAACAAAAACATCAAATTGTTTAAAGAATGAATTTGAGATGAAAGATCTTGGTAAGATAAAATTTTGTCTTGACCTACAAATTGAACATCTTCTAAATGAAATTCTTGTTCACCAATCAATATACATAGAAAAAGTCATGAAGCAATTTTACATGGATAAAACTCATCCTTTGAGCACTCCAATGGTGGGTCGGTCACTTGATGTTAAGAATGATATGTTTCGACCACAAGAAGATGATGAAGAAACTCTTGATTCCGAAGTACCACATCTTAGTGCAATTGGTGCTTTGATATATCTTGCAAATTACACACAACCTAATATAGCATTTGCAATTAACTTTCTAGCAAGGTATAGTTCTGCTCCAACTCGAAGACATTGGAATGGAATTAAGCATATTTTACGTTATCTTCATGGGACTACTGATTTGGGATTATTTTATTGAAATTGATCAAAACCACAGTTAATTGGATATGCTGATGTAGGTTACCTTTCTGATCCACACAAAGGCCGATCACAAACAGGATATTTATTTACTTATGGAAATACTGTTATTTCATGGAGATCTGTTAAGCAAACAATTTTTGCTACTTCCTCAAATCATGCAGAGATTATCGCAAATCATGCAGAGATTATCGCAATTCATGAAGCGAGTCGTGAATATGTTTGGTTGAGATCGGTAATTCAACATATTCGTGAGAACTGTGGATTATCATCAATCATAAATAGTCCAACGATATTATATGAAAATAATGCCACTTGTATTACTCAAATTAGGGGAGACTATATCAAGAGTGATAGAAATAAGCATATTGCACCAAAAAAATTTTATACACATGAGCTCCAGAAGAGTGGCGATATTGATGTCAAACAGATACAATCACGTGATAATTTGGCCAATATGTTCACTAAACCATTATCAATTGTGAATTTTAAGAAGATGGTGCACAACATTGGTATGTGTCGACTTAAGGATATGTTTACCATGAACAATGGAAATTCCATGTACTCATGAGGGGGAGTAAATTTTCTGAAGAATGTGTGATGATTGTACTCTTTTTCTTTCGTTTGCAAGGCTTTAATGAGACAACCCTAAGGTACTAGAAGTTATACAAGAATATTGTACTCTTTTTCTTTAGCCAAATTTTTTTTCCCACATGGCTTTTATTTGGCAAGGTTTTAACGAGGCATATTCTTAGAAAGTGGTCATCCAAGGGGGAGTGTTAAAGTCTGATTGGAATGTGTAAACTTTGGGCAATGAAAATGTTACTTGGGATGTGTAAAGGGTGAAATGTATAAAGACTATAGGGGAGATGTATATCCATAAGTATACTCATTATTACAACCTTATCTCATAAATTCTACAAGCATTCTAAGGTCCTATATATATGTGGGACCTTTATATATATGTGAGATTACTTTACTATTATTGTACACATCTAAGAGAGATTAAAAGAATTGTTGATGACCACTTGAATATAAGAGTTTATCAATATATATTTCTTGTTTCCTTTTACTTTGTTTTATATATTTCTATCATTTCGCAACAGTGGGTTTTTTTTCAATTTTATTTTATAGTTTCTTTGCACAATATTAATCTGACAAATGAGTTATGTCAAGCATATTCATATTAAATCCACTCGAAGTGGATCAAATCAAATTTGGATTCAGAGTGGATCAAACTAAAATGGATTGCACAACAATGGACTTTTATTGAATTTTTTACAAGTCAAGTCTACTCGGTATAACTTTTCTTTTTTCACATCTTTGAAAACAAACCCTTGCCTCCACCAACCTCCAAAAATGTTGAAACAATTAAAAATCTTGGAAGTTTCAGCTCGACCGATTAAGTAGGTTTGTTTTAGTTATGTGTTTTATACTAAACTTTTAAATTTATTTTACTATTTACAAATAAATGTAAGAAGTTGTATTTACTATAAATCATATAATTCGTTGAATTAAAATCATAGAAAGTGACCCACATTCCCATTGATTAAAGGACATATGCTTTAAGCTATGTGTACTTTCTAACATTTTAAAAAAAAAATTATGAGTATCATATTCACGTGACCGTGTATAATTATATATATAACAGGTTGGATCGAGTCTTTAGCAGTTTTAAAATACCTCAACCCAGCACTTTAATAGTTAAACTTGCTCAATTTGTTTGAAAATCAATATCATATATATATATATATATATATCTCAAACATTACATGAATTATCAACAGATTTTGTTTATATTCACAAAGAAAGGACTGAGATTAATAAAAGAGTATTAATCATGTAGATAAAATATATTAAGAATAGTTAAAATTTTTTATTTTATTTGTATAATTCTATAGTTAGATGTGAAGGAATTTAAACTCTGAATGTTTTCGTTAGAAATACCAACATGTGTCAATTGAGCTATTAAAGTCCTTGGCAAAAATGACTATAATTTAACTATGGTGAAGTGTCACCTTTATCTTTTAAGTTTCATTGTGGGTTTCACTCAGCTGTTAAAGTCTCTTATCGTTGAATAAGAGATCTGAAACTTATTTCCCGCATACACCAATTACTAATTAGTATCTTGGTCTAATAATAAAAAGTTATCATAAAAAGCGGACACTATAAGATAAGCCTCTCTTGAAACTCCATTTACTGTTAGGAAAAAAATTTGACAAGTCAAGTTGAAATGTTAGTCCACCACAAGTTACAACAAGCTCAAATTGTACAAACTGTTCTCACCACAATTCAAATTTGTTGTAGAGATATGGTGAGATTTCATTAACACAATTGATTTACAAGCCACATGTACAGGGTGGAGCCAGGGGGTCGAGGGGGCAATTTTCCCCCTGGCTCCTAGAAAAAAAAACCTTGAAATAGGTATATTATGAACTATTCTTTAGTACTTTATCCCGACAAAAAAAAAAAGACTCCCACTTTAATACATGTATAGACCCTTAACACCAAAAAAAGTAGGAAAAAAACATTCTCCCACGTACCACATCATATCACTTTTTCACCAAATTTACTATTCTTATTAGTTTTATCTCACCATGTAAGTTTTCACTCATTTCATTGTTCCATTTTTTCTCAATCATTATTTTCAGTTTACTATTCACAACACTTTTCTTGTGGAGCAATACTATGAATACTACAAATTTACAAATTGATGTGGTATCAATCATAAAAAAAATCCATTCAAGCATTTATTTATATAGGGTCTGTTTGATTGGAATGTTTAAACAACAGTTTTTGTTGTTTAAACAACACAACATGTATTTTTACAACACTTTTTCACCCACACGTATTTATACAACACTTAAACAACGTTACTAGAACAATATTACCAAACGGGCCCGTTTAAGTGTCATATTTTCTTGTCACAGCTTTTTACAGTAGAATTTATTGTCTTTTTAGCTTTGATAATTTCTATATCGAAAACATTTTAAAAACACTTTCATAACAAATTTAAATAAAAGATTGTTACCAGTTTTTATTGGTGAGCAAAAAAGTAATTTTAGTGATGGGTTGAAATTTGAACCAATAGCAATTTACTACTAATAATTTATTGTGAAAGTATTTTGAAAATTTTGCTTATCCCATATTTTTTTCATGGCAATTCAATTAGTGGTTCCTATAAGTAACACATAATTATTAGAAAAAATAATACTTAACATCCTTTTAATACTATTTTAATCTTATCCCCTCGTGTACAATGATGTCTGTTTGATATCTGCTTATTTTACTGAAATTGAAAAACTTGTTGCTAAAAATACTGTAAATAAAGGTAAAAGTTAGCTGAAATACTATGTTGAGACTCATGAATTAGTACCAAAAAGTATAGTAAAACTTATAAATAATAGCAAAAAATAAGATAAATAGTAAAATAAACTGGTTTTTTTAATTTGAATCAAAACGCAATGACAGGCCAGGATTTGTACCATTTTTTTTGGGCAAAATTTGCTCAACAGCATTTTTTCAGAAAAATATTCGGTGAATAGTATGCGGCTGAAAGAATTTAGTAAGTTGGATTGTTTTTGAAAATCGAGTTTGTGAAACTCGAGTTCCAACCCAAAAAAAAAAGAAGTTAAACTCGAGTTCCATTTAAAAAAGATAACGGAACTCATGTTTGCTTCCCTTGAGTTCCATCTGATTTATTTTTTTTAAAAGCATGGAACTCGAGTTTACTAAACTCGAGTTCCACCTTTTTTTTTATTTTATAATGCACATCAAGTCTAAATCGAGTCTGAAAAACTCGATTTTGAGTTGAAACTCGAGTATTATAAACTCGATTTTCAAAAAACAGTCAAACTTACTAAATACTTTCAGCTGCATACTATTCACCGAATTTTTTCCAAAAAATATACTATATACCAAATTTTGCCTTTTTTTTTTTTTTTTTTTTTGTGTTTGACATTTCGCTCGCGTGCCCAATAGCCGTTTTTAACGTAAACGGGAGAGCACCAGTGAGCATTACTAGTGAATACTGATCCACCGAGCCTGAGCTGATCTAAAATCTAAAATCATTATATTTTAAGACTAGAAAAATAATCCCCCAAACCCAAAGCCATAAGCCATTGGACTGGTAGTTTACTTTAAATCACTTTATCCAGCTTCTATTCTTCCTCTTAAAATCACCGAAGAAGAAGAAGAAGAAGAAGAATAGTAGAAGAATACCCCAACGTACCATATTTCTGATATTCGTATCGTAGCCATCCATTAATTATTCCAGGTAAAATTCTAAGCATTTCTCTACTTGTTCACTATTACTTGCCTGTTGATCTGTTTCGAATTTTTGTAACTTAGACCTTCTTCTTTTTTGAAAAAGTCGATTTTGAAAGTTCACATTCTGTTTGGTTCCTGAGAAAAACCGAAGAAAAAGGAAAGTGTGAAAGGTAGTTGAGCTGCCTGTTGGTACTCGAAGTTATCAATATAGATCTCGTTTTACCTTAATTTCTTTCATTTTCTCAGGAACCAAACGGAGCGCTAAGGTGCGAAATCACTCATGTGTAATATTAATAGGGTTAGGACTTAAGATCACCTATGTGCCATTACAAACTGTGACAATTTTAAAATAAAAATAAAAAATCTGATCCAAAGTTTTCTTAGATGACAACGAAAATCAGGGGGCATAGTGTAATTTATGGAAACAAGAGGGAAAGTTTCTGACGTTTTTGTAGACCTGGTGGGAGATTGGTGTGATTTACCTACAATGATACCGCTCAAATTTGTAATGTACTGTTTGCTAAGCATTAGGAAGAAGTTTTGCCTGGTTTAGAAAAATGTTTTTTGGCAAGAATAAGGCATTTCATGTTATTGATGTCTGCCTATGAATTTAAATCATACTGTATTGTCATACGGGGTCGAAGTTTTGTTTTTGTATTTAGGAAGGAAGGAAAAAAAGAGAGTGGAGAATCACTTTAGCTTAGCCAAAATCCAAAATATTAACAATCGGCGTATTCGGGTTTTTGTTTTATGTTTTAATATTCATTCTTGATTTCATGGTTCAAGAGCGAACGTGGGTGGTACGAACAGAATATGAGGACTCGAGTCATTCAAATATGGTCTGATTCTGTATTTTAAACGGCGATATGCAGTGTATCACCAAAATGTCTTAAAAAAACAATCTCTCTCACTCTCACTAATATTATTGTCTGAGAGCAATTATGGTCCAAGAGTGAACAAAAGAACTTGTGAATCCAGTGTTATATGTCGCTTGTGGGTGCATTTGATTAATCTTGATATGCTAGCATTTAGTAATGTGATAGCTTGATTTCTCAGCAAAATATTTTGAATAAGCAACTGATTGGACCAGATCATTTGCTTTGTTGGTTAAAATATTGCACCTAAAGGGGAAATAATGTTGCATTGGTTATGGTATTATTACTATTGTTGGTTTTAGTAATGAATGTTTATGTCTCTTAATATCTAGTTTTGAGCTCGAAGAAATGTTGATGGGTCATACGGATGGTCTATCCGAACGGAGGTCATCAAAGGATCATCTACTTAGTGATCTTGATACCGAGTTAGATGATGATGAAGCTGCAGATTGTTCTGAAAAGATACTGTACTTTGCTTCCTTTGAAGAACTTGCAAGAAATAGTGTTAAGTATGACACTGTTATATGGCTTTCTATATCGCTGATGCTGGTCTTAGCTTGGGGAGTGGGCATCATTATGCTGCTATATCTGCCCATTAAGAGATATGTGCTTCAGAAGGATCTTTCCTCACGCAAACTATATGTTACACCTAGTGAGATAGTCTACAAGGTATACAAATTGTTTGGATTGTTCTCTTGTTATTTTTTAAAGAAAAAATCTGTGTAGATGTAATTTTTTCATTTCTCCCTATGAAGGTCTCGAGGCCTTCTTATATACCTTTTTGGGGCACTGTGACAATCGAGAAGCATGTTCCACTTTCCATGGTAATTGATATCATTATTGAACAAGGTACCAGTGCAAGCCTTTTCAGATGCTTCTGTAATATATGATTACTAAAATAACGATTTCAGATCACATTCATATACTGTTCTTCTCTGTTATTATTGGTTCTGTACCCATGCAGAGTTTCTGATAGGATAGGAACTTAAGGAGAGAGAGAGAGAGATTTATTATTTACTAACCCATTCTCTAATTTTCTTCCTTTAAAAAAATTGCATTTTCATCATTGGCATCTGCATAAATCTCTTGATCATATGAGCTCATATGGATTTGGTTCTTTTGTCTGTTGGGTGCGCAATATATATTTTCTATAACAAATGCTTCATTTGGAAAGAGGGTTATGGTGTTTTAACATTCTATTCTCAATAGGTTGCTTGCAATCAGTATTTGGAATCCATACCTTTAGAGTTGAAAGTATAGCACAGGGAAAAGCTGCACCTGTGGATGATCTACAGGTTCAAGGGGTTTCTAATCCTGGACTTCTGAGAAAGGTAGTTTAAGATTTTTTTTTTCTTTTAGTTTGTTATCCATTTGACTATTGCTAGTCTATTCTTCACATTCACTGTTTCATGGGTTGCAGATGTTGAGTATCACATTATTAAAAAGGGCACAGTTTATAAAAAAAACTTAAATGAATTGCATGTCTTGCAGGTCATTGTAACAGAAGCTTCAAAGGTTATACAAGATGTTGGTAGAGGTTGGAAGCCTACGGTTCTAACCATTGAAGGGGAAAACATGGGTCGTATGGGTTCTTTGTCTGAGGGACCAGCTGTTTTGAGATCTCCATCCAAAAATTGGAAGGTAAATATTAAACTCTTGCAGATCATAGATTCATCATTTTCATTTTTCCTCACTTTTTAAAATCGCTTAGAGATAAAATCAACATCCAATCCCCCCCCCCCTCCCCCTTTCAGACCAGGCAAAAGAAAAGAAACTTAAGGTATTTCAGCTCAATAATTCTTGGTCTGATGACTGCAGTGCTACCAAAACTCTTAACACTCTTGAATGCTACAAATAATGCTTGTAACAGCACAACTGCTTTAGAATTTTATTAGACTAGCATGATACTCAGGTTTTGGTTGGTTCATAATCACGTCAGCCTGAGCTGATTTAAATTGGTTGAAATCACCTTGCAAGATGGGGGGGCATAAAGCTTTATAAGGTCTCTCAGAGAAGCTCATTTTCATTATTAGTTTTTTTCCTTCTCCCATGCCGGTTGGAGAATGGAGCTATCATGGTTGATCCCTGAATGTGTGCTTTGGTAGTTGGGATTATATATGATGTATGACAAATTGGAGAATTTGTCTACAGTGATTGTGGTGGGTTAAGGTTCAGTAGGATTTATGGATTTAGGTTTAAAATTTTTTACAAGGGTTAGGATTAGGGTTCAAGAATAAATATTGTTTGTAGAGAAGAGAAAGATTTGTTTTGGGGTTGAAAAGAGGTAAGAAGAAACAGAAACCAAATCTGCCCACAAACTGTGAATTGTGTGCGTGAACAGTAGTGCAAACCATGCGAGAGAGAGAGAGAGAGAGAGGGACAAATAACAAGGCCAACATGTTTCAATACTCAAAACAAATATCAACTTATCAAAAAAAAAAAAAAACTCAAAACAAATATCAATCAACTCCTTTTATTCTTTTGAGTACATTGATCACAAATATAAATAAAGAGTCTTTCTTGTATTAGTAATATTAGGACTCTTAGTTTGACTAGTAAACTAAAACTTTTTTTTTATGACATGTAACCTCACCAAGGTAGGGCCCTTTGGACCTATTGTGAGGAGTAAACCAAGGATACACAATTCCACTCGCCAAAACCGTGTATCAAGTAATCCAGGAGAACTCCTAATAATAGTAAACGAAAAACATAATAAGGTAATAATAACTAATAAAAGACTAACCTAGACCCAAAGAAAGAAAACCTAAGATACTTAGGATCTAATAAGTTATTCTAGGCTAAACAAAATTACCAAAATATTCTTAGTCTACAAAATTGTTGAAATTAAAGTTTTACCCCTATATACAAAATTGGCCATAACTGTTAAATAAAAACCCAAATAAAAAAAAGGTTTTAACCCTAGTATACATCTGAACTTTTTAAAGCCCATGACTTTTACTACAATTGGACTCCACATGTGGGTTCAATAAAATAAATCTTGAATAGACTAATTTGCAAAGTAGTAACAAATTAATTTTCTATGGTTGCATCAAGATTGGTGCAGAAGCAGAACTGATGTTTATGGTAAAAGACTCTGGTATTTAGTGCTTGAGGATCTGAGGAAGCAGTCTTTAATCCTATATGAGGGTTTTCATGCAATTTCCTTGCTCATATGGTGGACATTCGAAAATTTTGTTTCGAGTCAGCTATTATGTTCTAAAGATTTAGTAGCACAGGATCTGTTTATTCTACATTATATGATCATATTGAGGTGTTTCACTCTTTTATCAACTTCATAGAAATTTCAGTGGTGATGGTGAGAGTTCTTGGCTTATTCCCTATTGGATTCTTTGAATCGTAGTATGCATGCTGATTGGGGTGTCCCATAAACATCCTGTTCCATAACTGACTTCTGAGACATGTCTGAAGTCTCAATAGTAATGAATAGGGAGTGATTGGTTTGAGTCCAGGAGATTAGAACTAACCTTCTGAACTAGGGAAGGTTAGTTTCAAATCAGAAATGCTACGCATGAGAAAAGGGGTGTGGTAAGAATGGATTTAAAAGAAATTTCATGTTTGTTTCTGGGCTGAGTTCGTATTTCATTTGGTCTATAGATGCAGACTTAGTTTGTAGTCGCTGAATCAAAGAAAAGAAAAGACTGGCAGTTTTGAAAGTAGAAAATTTTCCCCTATCTTTGGTTCCTGAGAAACATATATATTGAGTGTATCTGTGCTCATATATTTAGTTGGCATTTAATATATATTATTAAATTGCTTGGAGACCAAATAACAGAAAATGTAAAACAAGAATCATATCGGTACCTTATTCTAGTTTCTCAGTAACTTGTCTAATTTGTGACTTCTTGGTAGCTTGAGTGATTTTTCAAAAAGGTTGTCTAAAGAAAAAAAATGATAAAACAAAACAAGAGAGGTTATTCGTTGGTATGCTGGTGTTGTCTGTGCTGTTGTAGTGGAGAGATAGTTGATCTATTTTTTTTTTCATTGTTCTGTTGCATGGGAGTTGTGGAGTTTTGTTTTCAATTCTTTTGGAATTGATTGGGTATTACTAGGAAAGGTCATTGATCTTCTATCTGGCTAGAGGAACTGGGTCTGTAAGCAGTCTTCAAATATCTGGAATGTCGTCCCCTTATGTTTGATGTGGATATTGTGGAGAGAATGTGATTGGTGTATTTTTGAGGATGTGGAGCATACTGGTACCCAAGTGCTAGATTTGTTTAGTAGATCTTTGCTGGATTGGTCCCGTGCCATAGCTGAATTGAAAGTCTCTAAGCCTGTGTACATAATTTTTGATTCTTTGTAATTCTTTTGGCTTCTCCATGTTCATCTTGTTCATGGAGTGGTCTTTTTTGATAAAAGCATATTATTAGTTATCAAAAAAAAAAAAAAAATTAATCTACAGGTTGAAGCAAGAGATTTTTACTTGAAGGAGTACACACGCACATAAAAGTCAATTCTTGCAATTGACAGTCAAATGCAGCTATAAATATATGAAATCTGAAAACTCTTATTTTTTGGGGGCCACTAGGACAGCCTGAAAGTCCGTTACAGCTATAAATCTATAAAATATAAAAACTCATTCTTTTGAGGTGGGAGGAGAGGGATGGACTAGCTCAAATTTTTGAGGAGCCAACTCTTAGATTTGTTGGCCTAACCCTAAGCATCAAAATGGTTCTGCCATTATTCAGCTGAAAATGGTTAAATTACCTTCTTCTTCTTTTTTTTTTTTCTTTTTTTTTTAATCTTTCTTCTCTATCAGTCATCAATGAAAATAGAAGCACACCATTATCACATTGCGATACTGTTGCTTGTTTGTGGGTTTTTTCATTCTTTTATTTCTTGTAATTTTTCTGTCAATAATGCTATATTGAAGACACTGTTTTCTATCCACTGAGTTTTTTGTTTTTATGCAGATTCATGCATTCTAGAAAACTACACTTTATGCCACTAACCAAAAAAAATACACTTTTTCAGATGACAGCTTCACCACGCCATGCCACAATGGAACGCAGAGGCATACTTACTGGGGAACTGCTGCTAAATAAACTTGAAGAAGTCAATAAATCAGTAAAGGTAAAATACCTTTCTTTGTTTTCTTCATGGGTATGGAGTTTATAAAAACAAATGGATTTTTTATGGCAAAAGTTAACAGATGTTCTAACGGCATTAGTTTAGGAAATTTTTAGAAATTTTTTATGGGAATAGAAAATAGTAATTAAATTTTGTGACAACTTTTTATATTTCCCGTGAAAATGGTATTAAAACTTTCTTAAAACGGTCCATTACCAAATGCTCCAAGGACACCTGACTGGAACCTTTTTATTTATGACAAAAAATCAGTCCAACCCCCCCTTCTCTGTTCAAGTCACTTTGCTCTTTCTTTCTGCATAATGGGGACCAGTTTTTGGAACTCAGAAAAGGCCTTACATCAACTGTGAACTTACATTAAGATGCATTCCAAAGGGATAATCTATGATGGGATGCTGCCTCATAATAAATTATCAATCTTGAATGCACGGTGCTCAACTATATGTTATCCCCATTTTAAATCACATGCAGAAGAAAAATGTCACTATTTCATCTTGTTTTCAGACACAAACTTCCAACTTTTGGAACATTGTGCACAAGCAATCTCTCTAATTTGTAGCAAGTTCAGTAACTGTTTAGATATATATATATATATTGGGGGGGTCTTAAAAGTCACTCTCTGTCTCTCTGTCTCTCTCTCTCTCTCTCGTTCTATATATATATATATATATATATATAGAAACTTTTTTTTTTCCGCTTTGAATAAATCTTTGTTGGTTTACGTAATTCCCAGCATATACTTACATCATCTTTCTTAACTACATGAGCAGAAAATCGAGTTGCTTATTGAGAAGTCTCATGCCGCCCCTTATGGCCGTTGAATTGTCAAGTATCCTACTTTGCAAATCCCAAATTTTGGCAATCAGCAAACTGGAGAAGGAAGTGAATCTCGTTAGCTGTTACTTCATCTGTAACAACAAGCTTAGGGATATAGTATATTATAATCAGATAATCATCAATCCAGTTGTGTCATTTCTTACCATATGTTTATAGATTTACAATAGGAATTCGAAGCATGATTTTTGTTTTGAACCTCAGCCCTCGAGCTTTTACTTTCCTAAATAATTTTTTTGGTTACTGTATTGTTTTGTTATTTGGGTTTAATATTGCAGAGATAATTCATATGATTCTCACGGTCTCACCTGATATCTAACTTTCCCTTCCAACCTCCAAGTGTATCAATCAATTCTCTAGCCGCTGGAATGATGGATCTGGGCTGAAAAATCCCAACAGGAATTCTAGTTAAGACTGTGCTAGGTTGAAGTCCTTATAATTTACCAGTCTAAATCTAAACACAAAAGGGGAAGAATATGATAATTTTTTTAGAACAAAAAAATATATTTTGCAAAAGACTTGCTTATGAGAGGTAATTTACTAATTTTCATGCCAGACTGATTGTAAACAAAATCTTCGTATGGCTGATTACTTCATATGGAATGATTGAAGCTTGATTTGATTATTGAGGAGATTACCCTTTGAGAGTGGTATAAGCAACTACGTAACTAAAGGTAGCAACTGTAATTCCTAGTTCAGCCTCTTCCAATAGGTATAAGACCAAAACTTTCACTAAGTTTCAAATAACTAAATCAATTCAAATTGAGTTTAGTTAACTTAACTAATAAAATTTCTATAAATTGTATAAGAGATCTAAGATCTAATCACCAAAAACTGAGCAGTGTTTTGATCTGATATTATTAAAAACAGACCTTTACTCAAAATTCTTTTCCATGTACTTCTTAGGATTGGTTCCGAGCCATTCTGGCCATGGGATAAGAGGACTTCTGGGTTCTTATGTTGTTGTTTATTATCAGAGAGAAAGAAAGCCATTGTCAACTGAATCAGACACAACACACAAAGTCAATAAGTTGCAACTACGGTAGTCAGCTTCACATAGACAGGACAACAGTGCCAGCAGTTATATATATAATCTGCTCAGAAACATGAATATTATCTCATAGACCTTTTAAGATCTCTGAAGTCTGACATGTGATAGTTTCATGATTCATCACAGCAACTCAAAACCAAACCAAACCAAAATCAAGCGCACCAAATTATCTGTCTTGGAGTATTTCATAAAGGTCCAAGTTTGATTCCTTACAAAACAATGTGCTTATCGTTAAGAGTTTAAAACAACAATAGAAGCACTAAAAATCTAAAACGAAAAACATATCAGAAATATGAAGGTTCTTGAAGAGATCAGAGAGTGTGCTAAATGGGTTTGTCGGTCACGGTTAATCAGAAACACGGACCAATATTTTTCTCATCATATCTCGTCATTGAACCACCAATTCTTAACTCAAAAAAATATATATATATATTAAAAAGAAAAAAGAAAGAGAGTGGAACGAAAAGAAATCATCAGAGACTTAAATACAAGTAATCACGAAATTAATCGATCATTTTGTTGCAGTTATTTCTATCCTCATCTGATTTCACTTCATTCCCATGACCCAATAAACGTAATCAGTATGACGCTATTATTCACAATTATCAGTATATCTACCAACACCCTAAATGAGAGAGAAAGAGAGATGTTGGGGATGGGTGGCGAGGTTTAGAGCTAATTTATAGGCGCTGCTGAGAGCGAGGGGGTTGCCCTAGATCGGGGTATTGTATTATAGTCAGAGTTAAATTCACACCGTTGGATTAAACTGGGCTTTAAAAGTTTGCATTAGTGCAGGTTTGGACTTGCAACATTTCGTTTTGAGTTCAGACCATACCATTGGGTCGACCTGGCCCATAAAAAGCCTCTAAATATATTTATCTTATAGGGTGAAGCCCTCTATGTAAAAAAAAAAAAAAAAAAACTTAGGTACAATACCTTAAACATGTTTCTTAAATTTTTCTCTTAAAATTCAATCATATGGTTTTTTTCTTATGGGTTGAAAGTGTATTTTTAAGTAGAGATGACAATGGAGTGAGGTTGGATCATAGGTCCTTATTTCCCTCCCTATCCTTTCTCTTCGGTATGAAAGAAGAGAGGTTAGGTCCTGGGTGGGTTTAAATGTATTTTACTAATCTTAATGAGATGGCTCTAACATTGATGAGTATATATTTTCTTCCACTGTTGTTTTTGGTTGAGAAATCCACTACCCATTAGGGCTGTGCAAAAAAAGCGCCTAACCTACCAACCTACCTACCTAACCCGCACTAACCCAACCCAACCCAACCCAACTCATGTAGGTCGGCTTGGGTGAGTTAGATAGATAATTTAGCAAGTCGAGTTGAATAATGGGTTGAAATATTTCTACTCTGCCATAACTCAACCCGCCCACACACACACTTTGTCATGTTGCAAAAATCTACCTCATATACGCTCTCACTTTATTTCTCTCATCTCTTTCTCTTTCTTTTTATTTTTTCATTTTCACACTTCTCTTCCCTAATAAACTCTAGCCGCTTTCTCTAATATTTTGTTATTATTTTTCTCTTTGTACACATCTAATTTCAGATTTTGAGAAGTTTTTCTTTTCTGTAGAATAAAATTTCAGTCATTCTAATAAAAAAAATAATGTAGTGTTTGTAATTATTTTTAATAAAAATGGTAAAATTTTCTTCCCTTTTTTTATTTGAGGAATCAAACTATTATCCAGTTTAATTGAAATAATTTCATTTAGTCTCTATAAAAAAAATTCAAGTCAATTGAATTTGCCAACCGGCTTAACCAGCCAAGTTGAAATTGTTAGAATTTTCAACCAACCCTCTAGATTTATAGATTGGTGAGTCGGCGACGGATTGGAATTTTTCCAACCCACCATTGGCAGGTTGGTTATAAATATTGCCCTCCATCCACCCGTCCCAACCCATGCACACCCCTACTACCCATTATTACTAGAATAATTATAAGTTTTCATTACCTAATCACTTGTGAAACACGTGGTTTTGTTAATTTGTATTACATATTTCTTGTAGTTTACACTTTAAAATTTTGGTTCAATTTATTTATTTTAGATTTTTTGTTGCTTGTTCATGATCTCCTATTGTGGCTAGTTAAATGAAGAGTAATTTGTATTATTGAATTTAGATTCAACTGATAACATGTTTACAATAATAATTAAACAATCTCTCCCCCTTTATTTTGTGTGTGTCATGATTTAAGGATTTGAGATCCAAATTTAGTATCTTAAATTTAGATGGACTAAGATTTTTTGTTTGTTTTTTTTTTAATAGATACGATAATATTTCAAACTTATATCATCCGTTACATATTAATTATTCTTTATTATTAGGTCAAGAGACTAACTAGTTCTTTGTGTGGGTGAGATTTGAATTTTAGATCTTTTATACAATAACTAAAGACTTAACTTTTTTTAATATAAACAAAGACAATGTGGCAATTCACTGTTAGTTATGCTAATATTTTTCATCCACTAATTAACTGTAGGGATTGTTTTAATATAATATCAAAAGGTTATGGACTATAAAAAATCAAAAAAAAAAATTTGAGAATGTATTAAAAATCAAATTGATACATGATGTAGACATTAAGAACCAAAATAGTAATTTACTTTACCCTTTATGGGCTAGAATCTAAAATAATAATAATAAACCGAATATCTATGGGCTTAAAAAATACATATTTGGGCTTTAAAAAAAAAACCAAATAGATATGTTGTTGTTTTTTCTAAAACAAAATTAAGAACAACCCAAATCCAAACTTTAAATGGGCTTTAAATATATGTATCTTCTTTTAATCTTTTTTTTTTTTAAACCACAAAATTAAGAAAAATCCAAATCCAAAATCGGAATTGATACTTTTCCGCTTTGGTAGCTAATACCCAACTAACCCAACCTCTCAGTTTCTCCTTAGCCAATTGCCAGTTTGCCGCCCATAATTCTGTTCCCTATTTTCCCAAACCCACTGTACCATTTCCTTACTTTCAGGCAATGTGATAAACTCTGGCAGTGACAGGCCTCTAGCTGACACTGACAACAGAAGTTTCCCAAACCAAAATACAAAAATTTGCAAAAAGAAAGAAGCCCATCCGATTCCAATTAACAAAGCACCAATCATAATCTTCCAATTGCATAAAAAAAGCTTAAAAAACAACCCCAACATTTCCATGGAGAGAGATATTAGAGATATGAGTAGCAGGAAGAGAGTTTTGGCAGTGGGAGGCACTGGCTATTTGGGACAACACCCATTGCAAGGCTTTTCAGAGATCTAAGGCAACTCATGTTGGTGGTAGCGTGTTTCAAATACTTTTATTATTATTTATTTTTTAGTCATTGAGAATATATGTGTATAATAGTTGTTGGACCATTATGAAAAAAATAGTTGTTGGGCCATTATGAAAAAATACTTTTATTATTATTTATTTTTTGTCATTGAGAATATATGAGTATAATAGTCGTTGGGCCATTATGAAAAAAATAGTCGTGTTGGATAATAATGGATAATATAGTTGTTAGGTTTTTATGGGTCATTATTAACCAATAACTATAGACTTATCATTCTCATAAATAGCCCATATAATATTCATCATCTTTCCTATAAGGCTATTTTATTATTCTATATTTTAAATGATAAAATTTAAGTACAATACTCAGCTACTGTTTCTTGGATTCTCTTTTTAATACTTAGCCATATGGTTTTTTTCTTCATGGGATGAAAGTGCATTTTTAGTTAAGTACAACAATATTGTTGAATCTTAAGAAAAGAAATTTAAGCAACAACACTTAAGTATTGTACCTAAGTTTTGTCTTATTTCAAAATATATTATTTATGTTCTCTTTTTCTCTTACATATTTTTTTACAATTTATATTTGTTATAAGGAAAGATAAAAATGTTGTTTTTGAACCTTCCTAAGTGGAAGTGTGTCAATCACTAAGGTTGACTCTATAGCTTTATTCTAGGGAGTTGTTTGGCTAAGAGAATTAGTCGCACCAAGTTTTACTCTGAGTGGCACGAATCAACCTTTAAGAACAACACTTTTACGGCGTAATTCTATAGCACTGTAAGACTGTTCCTCTATATAAATATATATATTTGTTCTTGCTAATTTGCATTCTAGATAAAATACTTGAGATAATTAATATTTGTTGTACGAGAAATGATATGTCCACAATATTTTCACAACATTTTTACAACAAATCCTAAGTGGAAGGTTGTTACTGATTGTTATTATTGGGGCAAAAAAGTAATATTCGTGTTAAGTTCAAATTTGAACCAATAACAACTAACCACCTGTGATTTGTTGTGAAAATGTTATGAAAATATTGTGAACGTAACACCTCCGTTGTTGTATTAAACTTGTTTATTATATGATATATTTCCAACTCCCGATATGTATATGATCTTGCATTCACCTACCACTCTAACCTTCCTCAACCACTGCTTGATGCCATTCCTCATTTGCTTGCTTTCCATGTTGATTTGAAAACTGGGCAAGGAATATTTGATGCCAAATCACACTCATTTGGCCAGGTCTGTTCCGTTTTCACCCAAAACAGCAACTACGTTCACTATTGTTTTTTTCACTTTTGATTGTTGAATTGCAAACTAGAGAAAGTTATTATTTTGGTTTGTGGGTGTTTTGTTCATAATGTGGTCTAGGAGATCTTTTTTTTAAAAAGAAAAATAGAAATAGATTATGGGCATTTTCTGCATGCTGCATTATGCGTTTAAAAGTGCACTAGAAACAAACAACTCAAGGTGCCTGTACCTGGGCGAAAATTATATCTTATACCCGGCATATATGCCGGGTCAGGATATACCGGCTCGTACCTAGGAATCTTTTTTAGTCCTTTTTATGGATTCTATTGATTCATGCCGCTTTTCTTTTTTGGCCCCATGAAATTTATTGGAAATAAGGAAAGTAGTATAACTGAATTGCTATCTTCTTTTTTCACATTGTCAAGTTCAGAATTGAAAATAATATAGGGAAATATTAACGAACACCGTACTGTGCTTGTTAAGATTTTCAAATTGAATCTTAATAAAAATGACAAAAAATTATTAAAAGAATTGCCAAAAAAAATAAAAAATTGCAAAAAAATGATCAAAAAACTAAAAAAGTAAAATAAATTTTATAAAAAGCTACAAAAAATGTTGTTAACGATGCCGTTAACACAACCTTACAACTTTTAGTTATCACATATGGAGGTCCATATGTCTTTAGCCATTAGTGGTCTAGGCAGAATTCAGAAAATCTGAAATGGTAAAAAGCTTCGTCTGCTGACACTTAACATAAATGCGAAGTGAATCTAATTTACTGTTTCTGGTTAAAAAGAAGAAGAAGAATAGTAGATTTTTAAATTTTAAATACAGATGAACTTCTATCTGTGTTTCAAGTGCTGACAAGTATGACATGCATTCACTTGTCAACTCATCAAGGTAAGTACTGCTGCAATTACTGTAGAAAATAAAAGTAGATAATGTAATTACTATTAATTGTTATGTATCCTTATTGTTTGTATATATGGATTTTCATGTTTTAATTTTTGATGAATTCAGTTAATGTATACCATTGGAGTATATATTAATAATCTATTTTAGTCATTTTTTTATTTATCAATAAAAAGTTTTTTAAAATAATTTATTCATGTGTGTATACTTTAATAGCCTGTTTGGAAGTCAAAAATAGGAGGGAGTAGAGTAAAGGGAAGGAGAGTAATTCAATTACCTTGTTTGTAAGTTTTTTAAGGAATGAGGGAAAGGGATTTGGAGGAGTTTGGAGAGGGTTTCAACTACCTCTAACCCCTCATTTTTAATTCCCCAAAATTGGAGAGATTTAGAAGGAGAATAGAGTAGATAAATTATTGACAAAATAAATTCCCCAATTTACCCTTTCTAAATTAACAAAATTACAAACTGGTTATATAATTAATACTTGTTTGTTTCCTAAGAAAATTTAAGGTGAATGAAAAAAAAAATTGAACCCAAATGGTTTAACACTACAAATGACAAATCTTCTCAGTGTTTTCTTACCAACCAAACACAATTTCTCAACAACCAAACACAACAAATTTAGTATCTTTACAGTTTCTATCCAATATTTTCTTAGCAACCAAACAGAAAAGAGAAACCCAACCGGACTGTGCTACCTAACAATCACTGGGATCGAGTTCAGAGCCACAGTCAAGCAAGAGTGAAACGACGTCGGTGAGTCCATTGTAGGCTGCGACGTGGAGAGCCGTGTGATCGTCGCTGTCCTTGAAGTTGACGCCGGAGAAAGTGAGAGAGAAACGTCGAGAGAAAGTGAGAGAGAGTGAGTCGTTGTTCGCCGGAGAAGTTGACCGTTGCTGTTCGCCGAGTACATCAACCTTACTTCTAGATCGATTGGTCTCTCCACATCATCGGTCGGAGCCATCCTGGTTTGCCCAGAGCCATGTTTGATCGATTGGTCTCTCCACGTCAAGCTCGTCGAGCTCCAGAGCTACTCCACCTTGATCAAACCGGCCGATCTCTCTCTCATCTCCACCTTGTTTGGTTGCTCAGAAAATTTTGAATTCTAATTTTACTTTTTGGATGTCATATAGCTTTTTATTTGGTTGGTGAGAAATGGGAGGAGGCTTTAGAAATTTATGAAGGATTTTTATTTTTTTATAATTTTTTTGAGGTAAAAAAATTATTTTATAATAGTTAATAGTAATTTTATACTTTTATTAGTGTTTTTTTTTTTGTTAGAGTATATTAGTGTTATTTGATAGGATGAGAATGTTGATTAAATAATTATTTAATCTAACAAATTAATCATAGACTAATATTGCAAGTTTATTTTCAAATAGGGGTAAATTTGTCTATTTAAATCATTTCCTTTCATTTTTATCCTAATTTTTAAAACATCCAAATAAGAGGAAGTGCTAATTACTCCATTCCCCCTTACGAATTTTAAAAACATCCAAACGAGGTGGAGGATAACCATTCTCCTCTACTCTACTCTCCTCTCCTCTACTCTCCTCCCTCTCTAAACTTCTAAACAGGCCATAAGGACATACGTTTGTAAAACCCAATTTTTATTAGTATTATTTTTATATCTATAAATAATAAATACTTAAAATATATGAAGGGTTGAAAATCACAATAAGTATATAAAAACTAGAGTTTTTCTTTGCATACATTTTACCCTGCTGAAGTCACTTTGGAAATGTTCTGCACTGTCTTGAACTCCTTTTCACAAATTAATAAAATATTGATATAGCTTAAAAAGTGATAATTGTTACAAACACAAAACACACAATATCTACAATCTAAATGTATTAATAGAAATTGATTGGAGAGAGAGATTTCGGTGTATGTTGTTATCAACAACTCGGCAACACCTCTAAAATTTTGCCTGCGAAAATGAGTAATTGCACCCCATTTGATTAAGTTAGGTTAGGAAATTTATGTATGTTGTTGATAACAATGTTAACATCATGTTTTAAAATTTTTGTAGCGGAAGCCCTAATTTTGTAACTAGAAAATTTGTGCCTAGTTTTTGTAAAGTAAATTAGTTTTTTTTTTAATTAAAAAAGAAGAAAAAAAAGAAGAAGGAAGCTACAAAATTAGAATCTACATCTCATAAACTTTCGGCCAACAATAGATTTTTTTTGTTTTGTTTTGTTTTTTATATGTTGGATAAGAATTGAGAGAGATGTGAATAATCAAAGTTTTGGAAAATTAGGATTCTAAGAGTAGAGGATGACCCTTTAGAACTACACCCGTGATCTCTTGGACAAGAGAGACTGGGATCCACCCCACCCATGTCAAGACTCAAGATGACCAAGTGGTTGACCTATTTAGGTTTGTAAATTCTTGATAGATTTTAATATGTTTTTTCTACAACAATTGTCACTTTTTGGTTTCTCAAAACCCACTTAGATTTCTTAAAGTTTGATTGGAGGTGAAATAGGAAAAATAAAAAGGAAATGAGAGAAAATAGGTTTTGACTCTTTTGAGATTGGTTGGTAAAGAGAGAAAGTCAGATGAATTTTTGGTGACACTCAAATATTTTATCCCCTAGACTCACCAAAAACATATCTTTTCAAAACGAAGGAAAAACTTGGTTATTGCTCCTACCAAATACCAATTGCTTTGACAAAATTAACCACATTCTTTAACTATATTCGCGTTACAATCTTCATCTTGTTTCCATCAATCTTTGTCTTTTTCTTCATTTGTTTGTCTTTATTTTTATTTTCAATTTATCTGTTTGGATATTACTTATTATTAAAAATTAAAAATACTATAACAAAATAATTTTTAAATATATAAATAATGTCGTAAGATTCAGTTTTAATAAAAAAATTTCACAAACCCATATTTATGAATTTCATAAATAATGCATAGGACCCACACAAAAACGCAATTCCTGCCGCGGAACGCTGTCCAATCCAACGCTTAGTCACGTTAATCTTTGTCTTTTTCTTCGTTTGTTTGTCTCTGGGCAAAATAACATGTTGCCTCGTGCCGCCGATATTTTAGTTACTTCTTTTTCTTTTTTCTTTTTTAACTGGACATGGTTGGGTATTTTTTTTTTCTTTGCCTTTTATTTTTTAATTGGGCATGGTTTTTGTTTTATTAAACTTGGTGAGATTTTTTTATTGATTACTTGTTTATTTTTTAATTGATCACAAATTTTTTTAACAGAGGCATATGAGTCAATTTATACTGATTTTATTTTTTATTTTTTTTTCTTTTCAACTAAATAAATAAGTTTTTTTTATATTTGCTACTTAAAATTTATCACTTAGAATTTATTATAAAAATATCATGAACATAATATTTCTTTATATTTTATGGTTGATTCACAAACAAAGTAATGCTTTTTTCACAATAATTTCACAACAAATTAACAAGTATTTAGTATATACACTTAAAAATATGTGTTTTGTTGTTTAAAAATATGTGTTTTGTTGTTTAAAAATATGTATGAAAATAATTGTGGGTAAAAAAATATATCAAAATACATACAAGTATTTTTTTTTTTTTTTAAATATACCAAACAGGGTCTTATACTTGAAGCATACTGGGAAGCATGTCGGTTCAGACACAAAACTGAAATTAATTTTATACCCGTCAACAACTTCGCACTATTAGGATTTAAAATATTGTTCGCTGGTGCCTGGTGGCATATTGCTATTTGTGCCGCGTGGCCATCGCCATCGTCGAAACCTCCTCAACGGCCACTGGAATTTCATCAAATCATCGTCAGCTATAGCTTGTTCTTAGTTTTGGGTCTCAAATTCAAAGCCATATATAGTACCAAGCTCGAGTTTCAGAGGAAGAAGGACCGGTTGAAGAGAGAGCTCTCCAAGTCATTTTCCCTCAGTTTCGGGTTACGTACTATCAGCTCACTGCCCATCTTTCAGGTATTTTTTTGCTACTGGGTGTTTGATAAATTGACTGAGATAACTGAAGATTAATGTATTTTGGGGAAAATTATTTGGCTGAAGGTGTGGATTTTGTGAAAGCGTTTTGGGAAGCAACCAAATTATAATAAATAAATAAAAACACACAAATCAAAGAGAATCATAAAACCATCGGAAAAAAAAAATGCAAATCTCCAGGATATCAAACAAAACATCAGATCTGATGAAACCCACCAAAACAAACAAAAAAAAATCCATGAAAACCACAAAAGAAATCACCTTGTGTAGCTCTTTGAAGACCAGTAAGAGACTCTGATTCCAAACTATAGGGGTTTGTGCCCTTATTGACCCCACTCGCAAGGCAATGGAACCGTTATATATATGCTGCAAGCCATGTTTACGCAGTCAACGTGGGATGATATCCTCCACATCCAAATTGGCCCAGACTCTCAGTCAAAGTAGTGTATCATGTGGCTCTTCGGATGTCAGCTAGGGAGGACAAGAGTTTATGGAATATGGAATAAACTATAGAAGCTGCATATTCCTCCGAAAGTCCGTAATTTTGTGTGGCGGGCGTGCTCAGATATTCTACCTACCTGAGCCAACCTTTTTCGTCAAAAGGTCCCGCTTGATCCTCAATGCACAGTATGTGGATCGGGACTGTGAAACGGCTGGTCATATCCTGCGGGAATGTCCATATATTGCCACGTAATGTTTGGGCATTCGTACATGGAAAGCTGCAAAAGTGTGGGGGCGGTTGTACAAAGTTTCTTTCACTTATCACGAAAATGGTGGAAAACCCTATCGGGAAAGATCTGAAGTTATGACCAACGATGGCATGGTCCATTTGGAATACTAGAAACTGATTTCACTTTGAAGCAACTCAAACTCACCTAATGAGATACTTAAAAGGAGCTACGACATTCTGGGAGGACTACCAAAGGCTAGCTTGAAGCTTACCCCTTGCTAATAAAACTTGAATCATATCGTGAATCGATTTATGATTTTTTTGTATAATGTATCATGAGATATTCAAACATCTAATATAATTATATTAAAAAATTATATATATTTATAGGGTTTTACTAATATATGCCCTGAGATTATATTAATAAGCTAGTTTAGGAAAGTTTTTATTGAAAAATGAAAAAGTTATCAACTTTTTTTATAGTTTTTTTAATTTCTTATAAAATATTTTTAAAAATGGATGGCTTAATGTGTGCCCTTAAGATACACATTAACCGGACCCATATAAATATATAAATAAAGTATATTTATTATAAATTCATAAATATGAAAGTGAATCGTCAAGTGTATAGTCTAAATTTTGTAAGAGAAAGAGAATAGAGGGAAAAATCTCAAGTATATGTTATTTTATTGGACTCAATTAAGTATCCCTATAATTTTGTGTTAAAAGAGAGTCCAACAACTCGTTTAAATAAAATAAAACCACAAATTTTAATAATAATAAAAAAACTTATTTTAAACCCGCATGTGTATATATCATACTATAGATACGATTCAACGACACGATATGATTCATATGATATGCACCTATATATTGAACGATTCGTAGGCACTTTCGATATGCCCTTACAATACGCCCTTACAAACATAGATTTTTGTACACATTATGATTTAGTATACTTTCTATCTTTACAGTCAAGAAAGAAATGAAATTTGATTTTTTTAAAGAAGAATGACCTCAAAACATTATTGAAAGAAAAATTAGTCATAATTGGCTACAAGAACATCATGAAGGCGGGAGGGAACATCCTCCATCCACACCGATAAAACTATAACATGTCTAATATGTTTAGCAAATTGTGAGCTACTATATCACCTATTCTACGAGTATTAAAAAAAAACAATTGAAAGCCGCTATGGTAGGCTACACTGCTGCAAGGAGATGTTTGAAGCATGCCAAAGACTCATCTTCGTTGTTGAGATCATTAATAACTACCACAGGACCTCCCTCAAGAATTAAGGAAGAGAGGCCAAGGTCATGAGCAAAAAGGATAGCTTGAACTGCCGCCATAGCTTCAATGTCATCGGACATGGGAGGGAGAGGGACTTTCTTCAAGAGGGAAGCATGAACTAACCCTTGGTTGTCTTGAACTTCAACACCCAAACCTACCTCTTTTGGAAACTTTGAACACTGCTCCATCAAAATTAACTTTAAACAAAGGAGCATGAGGAGGAACCCACTGAGTCTGATTAGTAAATTGGGTAGAAGCATGAACCAATGCCATGTGGGAGTAACACTAATAAAATTTATAGAATCTAGGTAGTAGAGGGAATAATTTAAGGTATCGGTTAATCCTTTAAGCTTGTTCTAAGTTGGTTTCTACAGTACTGGATAGACCAAACTAGCATAGCAAACCACTCCAAATCTTTTCCATCCTCCTCAATATAGCGTATTAGATCCAAGAAGCCAGTGAAAGTTTTATTTTGCCGAAACAACAATGTTGGAGAAGAATTCCAAATCATAGTTACTAATTAAATATGTACCAAACCATTAGTTAAATTGTAAAACCCATGAATCAAAGCACTATTTGGAATGGTTTGGTGTAAAATACTGGATATGCAATCACCCATTATCAAACCGATGGATTGCAAGGGTTAATATTTTTAACTCGCGAATAAAAAAAAAATAATACTGTGTATATGTGAAAAAACTCAAAAAGATTGAACTAAACTACTAATGTCACTAAAGTTTGAAGTTATTGATTGTATTTGGAGATTTAAATAATTTTGTTAGGGTTTAATGATTAAGCTAAATAGTTATTTTGAATTTCTATGAGATATTGAGGTATGTTGTTTCAAGACTTTTGAACTATATAACTTGGTTATTGGATGATATATGTGAATGGTGTGTTTATTTTTTTATTTTCTCTAACTTTATGTCATATGATGTAATTTTTTTATTGTTATAATTTATTAATTTACCCAAATAGAGTATTTTTATTTAATTTTAGCTCCTTTTTAAAATTATAAAACATATTATTTGATTAATTAATGAACTTACAATTCAACCAATGAACTATGGGTTGAACCAATGAATCAATTATTTAGCCAAGTGATCCTCCGGTACGGTTTTGATATCTATGTTCCAAATAGGCGTGAGGTCTAGGCGAGACCAAATAGAATGTAAAACATCTTCTAAAGATTATTTACAGTTGTCACACTTGTTTTCAAAAAGGACTCTATGCCGACGCGAACTCTGTTTTACTGGGACAGCTTCCTTATTAGCTCTCCATGCTTATATATGAACTCACTTTTTTTTTCATGCTCTGTTACCCTATAATTGTGGCAAAAAGTTGTGAAAAATTTGATGATTCCACCATTTTGCTATCGCTGCTCCTAACACTGAAACAGGATCGGTCTGCCTCGTACCTATCAATCAAAATTAAAAAGTAGAGCTCTTCCTTTTCCATTCAGAAAAAAAAAAAAAGAAAAAAAAAAGAAAAGAAAGTAGAGCACTAGTGCACTAGACCTCAATAAAAAGTCGCAATGAGTATTCATACAACCTGCCAAAAGGTACAAATAATGGTAAGCATGACCTAGATGAATTATCGGCAATCGTTGTTATAATTGGATTTTATCCTTGATCAACATCGTTAAGCATATGTAAAACCCAAGATATTTTCAATGCACGAGAGAGAAATTGAGGAACTGATATGATGGTGGACCCAGTGGATCACGATCACAGCTAAGCCCGTCATTGAGTCTATTACGTGTACCCACTTTCAGCCACACAAAAATGATGTCGGACCAATAGCTTCAGCCACAAGTTTCCCACCCTTATGTCCCACCATTTCACTTCCTCTATTTCTTTTAATATATATGTTTACAATATCAACTTAAAAAATTTATTCTGTAGAAATTAAAATTTTATTATTAAAAGTATTATAGAAAAATATAAAAGTTAGTTGAAATAATACTGTGGGTTCATAAATAGTACTAAAAAGTAAAATTATTCATAAATAGTAGTAAAAATAAACTGAATAGTAAAATATTTTTAATTTTCCAATCTTATCCCAGCACATGTTATGTATATGTTTTGAGAAACATCTCCCTCGAAGATTTGAAACTTGGTTTTGCCTCCACTCTCGTACAAATTTTATACTCTTATAATTTATAAAACCCCCCAATAAATTAAAATAAAACACATAATAATGCAATCAATAAATGAAGAATCTTTAAGAAATTACATATATGTTAAGATTTTTATATAACTTAATTGGTTGATATGTTTTGGTATTTTTAACTTAGTATAAAATTACTCCATTCTTAAGTATTAAATTATTAATATACAAATTTTATTACATCAAATTTACAAATTAATGTGTCATATTAGTGATATTATTATTATTATTTGCTGATATTTTGATTTGGTAAAACTCTTAAGTAGATATTTGAACTATTTTTTTGCCGTTGATTGCACGCTAGTTTAACCTAATAAGTAAATATTTGAATTATTTATCAACGTTGATTGCACAGTAGTTTATGAACTCTATATAAGAAAATTTGGTGGTATAACCTATCACGCATTTTAATCACTTTTCTCTAGAATAAAACTTTAAAGAGACATTATTACAAACCTTTTTTTTTTTGGGGGTTAATTATTCTTACGTCCGTACTGAGCCCAAAAAATTATATGTAGGCCAATTGAACCCAAAAAAACAAAAAAAAAACAGATAAACAAAAAACAAAGAGGGTGGTCAACAGTACTAGGAAAAATGGCCAAGAATCCTTCTAACGTACGCCGAAACAACCCATATAGAACCGCTAATGTGCGCCGGGAGGAAACGACCCTGAACACTCATACCACAGCAACAATATCTACTTCAAGTTCTACAATCACCACCGCCACGTCACCGATATCTGTATCGGAAGGGTTTTCGGGTCAACCCGGATCGTCGCCCAGTAGTAGTAGTAGTAGTACCACTAAGCACAAGAAGTTTCGGGGCGCTCGGAGTCGAAGCGGCAAATGGGTATCCGAGATACGCCAGCCACGTAAAGCCACGCGCATTTGGCTCGGCACGTACCCGACGCAGGACATGGCGGCGACGGCGTATGACGTGGCGGCCTTGGCCCTGAAGGGCCCCGACACGGTGTTAAACTTCCCGGACTTGATTCTCTGGTACCCGATACCGCTTTCGACGTCGCCCGTTGACATACGCGCCGCTGCTGCGTGTGCTGCTGAGGCGATGATGGAAAGATCGTCGGAGAGTGGCAGTGCTTTTCACGGAGCGACACATCTTAGACGCAGTGACGAAGATTACTTCATTGACGAAGAAGAGTTGCTGAACATGCCCAGTTTGCTGGTCAATATGGCAGAAGGGATGCTCTTAACTCCGCCTAGGATTCAGTCAAAGTCGTCTTCTGATGAATCCGGTGGTGACGAAAATGGAGATGGAGATGGAGATGGGTTATGGAGTTACGCATATTAACTAAAACCTTATAGTGCGTGAAAAATCTCTGTACGCTTGTACTGAGTATTGTATATGTGTGTTTTGTTTTGTCTTGCTTTGTTTTGGTTTGTTTGTTCTTGTTCTTGTTTTTTGTTTTTTTTTTTTAAACTAGCTATTGGACGAACTTCGTCTATGTGCTGGGTATGTAAACTATGAACCAGTACAACATTGTTCGTGATTTTAGCTATAGCTAGAAGAATTAGATTGCTTGAGCTTCTAAATAGGATCTTTCTTGGTGGCTGGTTGTGTTTTGTGTATATCCGATATACCTTGTATTTTATGTTAAGGCACTTCTTTGATCCTATGTTTTGGTAAAGTCCAAAGAGACTTTGGATTGTTTTGACCTTTTTTTTTTTTTTTTCTTCTAGAGGTACCATATTTTCTTTATAGGATGGTATGGCACTACAAAGAATTTTCGTTTAAGAAACATAATTTATTATGATTGTCTTTTTGAGGCCATGGATTCTCAAAGACTTGTCTTTGAGATCTGTACCTCGGCGTTTTCTTTGTCTTCTTCTGATCATGTGTTGGCAGTAAGCCAAGCCTTGCACTCAAAACGCCTAAATATTTTAGCAAGAACATAAAGATGCTCAAAAGGGCCTAGCTAGTTAACTGAAACACTTTTAAGCATCCGAATCTTTGGGTTACTATGATCAAAAGTGTTTTTGTTAAAGATTGTGGGAGAGAAGAGGGAAAAAAAATAATAAAAAAAAAAAAAGGAAAGAGATATGCAAAAATTAGTTTTATATGATAATATTTGAACCATAAAAAAGCGCGGGAGAAATTACTCTGTGTACTACTACACCTTTTTCCACGTAAGAAGGTTCCAAAAGAGTTGGCCCATCTTACGTCAGGGCAAAAAGACAATGTACTTGATACCTTAATTGAAAATTTTCATGCAAAAAGAGGAATTATTTATTTATTTTTTTTGCACCAAGGTCGTGTGCATAAAAATCTCTCCATTGTAGACACCTCCTATATAGCCTTGCCAAATTAATTATTTCATTAGACCTTATAGATCTATTAGAACAGTGCTAAACAGGAAAAGTTTTCTTCTTTAAGCTAAACCAACAGACTAATTGTGCAAAACTGCAAATATAAAGAACTCCATTGTAGAAGAAATAAAGTGAGCTCGTTTTATGAAAAGTTCCAATTGCTAAGTATGAAACATATATGTAACCAGGATTACACTCTCTTATAGTTGTTCGTGCGTATATCCTATCATATACTTCACACCACCCCGGGCCCAAAAATAAAAAACCCAGCAGACTTTCTTGTTGTTATTCAAGCATATGGGTCCAAAAAAAAAAAATCCAGTGTTCACATCTTCGGATCTACCCCACATAAAAGAACGAGGTTGGGGGAGTAGTTAAAAATAATTAAAAAATAAAAATAAAAATAAAAAAACAAAACAAAACAAAAACAAAAACACTTTTTTTCCCTTAAAAAGTTCTTAACTTCTTATTAAATTTATATAATAAAAAAAAATCTTAACTTCTTATCCGTGAATAGTTAAATACCTGAACTTTTCCGCCTTCAATGGTCAAAATTTCCAGACAGAAGGAAAAAACTGTACCAAATATCAAGGACAAGCATTTTGAGCAAAAATTGTGCCAAATCTGAGTGACTATTCTTCTTCTTCTTCTTTTATAACAACACTGATTTTTCCAAGTTACTTTATTGCTGGGGATTTATGTATGACTATCTATTAAAGATATTTTGTAAAGTGGAGATTATTTAAGTGTTTTTTTGGATTAAAGTAAGATTATTTTTTTTTATGTTACACAGCTGTAATCTCTATAGAAATTAGTAAAAAAGTACTGTTTTTTTTTATATTATTATTTTTTGGTCACATGTTTGTATATAATATTTTAATGGAGATAGAAATATTGAGGCGGAGGAGGTCTGTCCGCCGTGGACTCAGTCTTAGTTTTGCGGTGGAACCGACAAGGGAGGTGGGTTTGTGTGGTGGCATGGTTCACTCCGGTGGAGTGTCAGTGTGGTTATTAATTAGGGAGTACTTTGTGAGTGGGTCTGGGTTTGGGTTTTACTTGGTTGGGATTATCTGCAACTTTCTTCTTTTTCTTTGTAATATTAAAAAGCTGCCTACCTGTCTAAGTTTAGAGCCATGTAAAGTTATAAAAATAAAATATGTCCACCTTAGCTTTTTGGGTCCACATAGTTAATTAAGCAAATTAAGGGGACAATAATGGAATGGCTGATTTGATTTTTTTAAAAAATTTATTAATATGTCAACAGTTATTGGCTCTTGGCTAATTCTCACCATCTTTGTCTCTATTCTTCTTTCCTCTTTAAATATTAAAGATTAAAATAAGACATTGATCAAATCCAGATATCAAACATATATATTTTTTAAATATGTCCACCTTGGCTTTTTGTATCCACATAGTTAATTAAGCAAATTAATGGGATAATAATGGAATGGCTGATTTGATTTTTTTTTTCTTAATTTATTAATATGTCAACAGTTATAGTGCTCTTGGCTATATTCTCACCATCTTTGTCTCTATTCTTCTTTCCACTTTAAAGATTAAAGATTAAAATAAGACATTGATCAAATTCCAAATATCAAACATATATATATTTTAATTTAAAAAATATATATGTTTGATCTTTTATGTTAGATTATTAAAAAGTCAAGTTAAAATATAATAATGTGTTAGTGAACAAACTTGTGAGAATGAGACTCAATTTCAATATTATATATATATATATATATATATGAATATATACTTATATAAATTGGAAATTTAATTGTTTAGTTTTGTAAATAAGTTCATAAGGTAGCAAAGTATTTTTGTAATTTTTGTAATACATTTTTTATATAGAATTAATCTTTGATAACATAAATATTCCATTTCATAAAACAATATAAGTTTGGTGAATCTAATTTTTATAAATTTATAGACAAAATTAAATTTACCTAACTAACTTATATATATATATATATATATATATATATGAATATATACTTATATAAATTGGAAATTTAATTGTTTAGTTTTGTAAATAAGTTCATAAGGTAGCAAAGTATTTTTGTAATTTTTGTAATACATTTTTTTATATAGAATTAATCTTTGATAACATAAATATTCCATTCCATAAAACAATATAAGTTTGGTGAATCTAATTTTTATAAATTTATAGACAAAATTAAATTTACCTAACAAACTCAAATACTTTAATATCAACTATAATTTAATTATCAATTATTAGCATAGACTTGTGTAGGGACACAATTTTTAGACCAAGCCCAAAATGTAAGGGATCTTGGCCAAGTGAACCCAATATAATAAATTTGTAGAGAGTGGGTCAAAGAGCTAGGCTTTAGTGCTTAGATAACAGTTAATATGGTTTTGGATGATGGGCCAACAAGAATTGAACCCGGTTTGTGCGAGAAAGTTGGTTCTCGGCACAGTCCGAGGAGTTTTGTTCTAGCATATATTGGATGACAATGGTTACAAGAGTTGTTGAGATTGCTATAGTGCTTTCTCTTCTCCTTTTTTCATCCCCCCTTCTCTGGGATCTCTACCCTTATTTATATTACATCTCTCCCTTCATCCTTACCCTACACGTGGACCACATGTGGACAATTGATGGTTGTCCCATCAGCCCCCTCTAAAAGTCTTCTGGGGTGGCTGTAAGGCTGCCATAATACTGTTCAAAGGTCACTTCCTTATTAATGCGGTGGTAGCAATTTTTCTTTAAATATTTTCGAGTCATTATCCCTCTTGTACGTTCATGATGCTCATTGCTATCATTAGAACTTCCTGGAAGGTCATCCTTGATCATTAGGATCTATACCAGATTTGCGTTTGGCTTTATCCGATGAGATAGTACTCCTCGGACTCGGACCACCCATGCTTCTCGGCCAAAACCACATGCTCTCGGCCAAATCCCAAAATCCATGACCCCACAACTTGTAAATGGGAAAAATTTGTAGTTGTGATGTTTACTATATATGTGGAAATAATAATTTAATGAAGTAACTCGTGAGCATATTTGAGTTTTTTCTATAAGAAAGTGAGGCTAGGTTGAACATATGATTTTGGGTGTGCATCTAACCCACCAATTCAATCCAACTTGATGCCTTAAGTTGGTTTTCCTGGATTGGTTTGTGTTGAAATTTTTTTTTTAAGTCTCAAGTTTGGGTTCTTTGTTTTTTCAACCTATTTGACCCAACATTACCTACCATATATATAAGTTTATCATATTACTCTTATTTTTAAGTTTTCAGCTTTATTTTTTTTTTGAGAAATAGTTTGGCAATATACGAAATTTAAATACAATTTAAACATTTTATGTGAACTGTAATTATTTATTGAAAATGAGTCTTTGAATAATTGATTAAAACCCAACTTTTTACTAGCATGAAACATATAAGTACAACTTAACGACCCAATCCGACACATGTGGATTGGATTAGGAATGTTGGATTGAAAAAACTCTCCAATCCAACCCGTGTACATGCCTACACATAATCTAGCTTAGTGATAAACTCGAACTCGACTAATATTCTAAATAACATAAAATGAATTAATATTGAACTTTCAAAACTTGACTCAATTAACAAGAGTTTTGCATCTAAGTAGCATTGTTTGTTCTTCTTTAGTAGAAAAATCAAGCTTTAAATCTCCTTTCTATTGTAGTAACTTTTGAATTATTAAAGAAGTAAATAAAAACCTCAACTCAACTTTCAATCTTTAGAGTCCTATTGAGTAGATTGAATTGGTATTATGTAAACTAAACTTTAGGTTCATTGATCCAAAATCCTCAGGGTCTATAACTAGGGACGGGGCCAGAACTTTGAGTAGGAGGGTGATTTTACTGTTGGTTATGTGCGGTGGTTTCAACTTCTACCTCTACTATTACTTAATTACTGATTTTTTTTTTTTTTGGGTAAGAACAAAATTTTTTTTGTTTAGAATTTTTTAAAGGGTACGATTGTTTATTTTGGATAAAATTGGTTGATTGGGGTTAATTTTTTTTTTTAATTTTACTATTGGTAATATTTGTTGTTGAGTTAATTTTTTTTGGGGCTTGTATATTTTGTTTTAGATTTTAGATCTATAAATTTTTTTATAATCACTAAAATGAGGAAAATACTAGAGTTACAAACTTTTTAATAAATTTATGAGGTTTTTTTTTTTATTTTGAGAAGGAAAAAAAAATTATGAGATAATAAGTGATTATTACTAAGTAAAAAAATGATATAAGTAATGACTCATATGCGAACCAATAAAAATTTGTTATTAAAACAATTGGTAAAGAAGTTTGTAAGTATAACATTACTCTTAAAATAATTAATAATATTATATAAGGAGAGTAAAATGTAATTTTATAAAATAAAATTGTTAAAATTAATAATAATAATAATAATATTAATTTTTAAAAATAGGGATCATTGCCCCTAGTCCAACAGTGGGCTCCGTCCCTACCTATAACACCTGACTAGAACAAAAATGTCGGATAAAGTCAGACTGTTCAAATTGTTTAGGCTGGGTTTCGATAGCAGTTGAAGCGGGCGTCTGCTTTTTTTATATGAGCCTCATGTTGTGTTTATAGAACTCATAAGTACAAAATTTAGCAAATATAATTTTAAAATTGGGTTTTATGGTAATTAATGGGACCGACGAAGTAAAACACGGACGAGATTGTTTCCACAGACGAACCTGACCGATTATCCGCGTCACTGACGAGAATGTTAAGACCATTCAATGCTGCCAATAATGTCCCGGACGGTTACAAGACCAGCTAGACGAACTGTTGAAAACGTATTAAATCCCATTGCTCAGCTGGAGATGTTATCAAGGGAGACATTAACACCACAATGGCTAGAATCCAGAGGGATATATATAAAGCTCTCACAACACCAATGCAAGGTACATACATAATCACAAGATATACTGAACTATTTTTTTGGTATTTTTGATTGTTTTCATCTTCCACACTAACTTTGGCATCGGAGGCGTTGTGGTAGGCATCACACCGGTGATCACTTGAGTGAGTTCTCGCTTCCGCCGCGACGCCGAAGTGTGACCGGCCATATTTGGACAAACTCATAATGACTAACGAACTTTTGCTTCATCAAAAATATTTATATATTTAAAAATAATTTTGTTATAGAATTTTTAACGATAAATTTTTAATTTCTAGTAATAAACAGTATCCAAACAGAAGCTTAGATTGGTTAATTAATAATAAAAATATTATTGTTATTATTATTTTTTGGCTGAAAAAATTCGAACTTATAGTCGTTGTGCATGACCTATAGCCACAAAAATGAACAGTACTACACTGAAGTACGCAGGATGTTTGACGATAATGACACACAAATAAATTAGAAAGAAATTTTGGTAATTAAGATTACGTTTGAAAACATCTTATTTAGTTAAAATTAATTTTTTTTCTAAAAGTATTATAAATAAAGGTAAAATAATACAGTAAATCTTATAAATAGTATTAAAAAAAAAGTGTAATGAGACTTATAAATAATAGCAAAAATAAGCTGAATAGTAATAAAAATAAATTAAATAGTAAAATAAGCCGAATAGTAATAAAAATAAATTAAATAGTAAAATAAGCCGACTTTAAACTTTAATTCCAAACGCAAACTATGGATCTATTTAGAAACAACTTATTTAGCTAAAATTAAAATTTTTTTGTTAAAAGTACAATAAATAAAGTTAAAAACTAGTTGAAATAGTGCAATGAAACCTTGAATAGTATCAAAAAATACAATAAAATATATAAATAATAGAAAAAAAATAAATAGTAAAAAAAATACTTCCAATAGCCGCCTAATGGTTCATTTGGATAGGGCTTGCTAAAACTAAAAATTTATTATTAAAAGTATTATATATATAGATAAAAATTAATTAAAATAGTACAATAATACTTATAAATAATATTAAAAAATATAATAAAATTTATAAATAATAATAAAAATAAGTTAAATAGTGAATAATTTTAATTCCTTAATTCTTATCCAAAATCCAAACGCATGACGCATGCTACGTGTTTATACTGATGTTTTAACTTTTATGCGTGTGAAGCAAGCAATGAATGTTGTGCTTTGCTTAGCTCTTCAAACACAAAACACATTATGAGATTAGTAAAAAAAAGACTGATGGAGGTAATGATGAATCTTTGGCAGGACAGTTGACTGTTTCCTCACCAAACAGGACAACTGCTGAAGATATTTTAGGGCAAAATTGAAAATATAAAGAAAATTAACTGTTCTAGATGCGAAAGAGGACGAAATGTTCAAGAAAGATAACGAAAAAAATAAGCAGTCAGTCATCTATTTTTAGCAAGACAAAAAAGGACTATTTTAAATATTATACTGAAATATATTCCACATGTAGGCATGATCATCATTATATTATAGATAATTGTTTTAAGGTATGGGTGGGATGATTAGCAAAAGTCAAAAATGTTTTAAAAATACTGCCACTGCAACTGTCGTGTAGATGACAACAATTGACAATGGATAACTGAAAGGGAAAGCATACCTAACTTTTCTTTTCAATGTGGATTTTACACATTAAGAATGTGTTACGTTAACTTTTAAGAATGTGTTGCGTTAAGATTCCTATGATCAACTTTTAAGAATGTGTTATGTTAATTTTTTTTATTTGTGTTAGTTTTATTCCATGTTAATTTAATTGTAAGTTTATACTTAATTCTTTGCATTTGCGGGCTACTTTTGTAATCGAGTTAGGTTTGAGTGTCTAATGCTGTGCTATTGGAATTGAATTTGCAAGACATTGGCACCCGCAAAAAAGAAATGTGACACTTTTAATAATTCATTTTACTTTTAGATTTGTGAGACAATTACCAGTTCGTACTCGCAAAATTTTCGATCATCGGAAAAAAAAAACAGTTATTCAGATTATTTACTACCAGCCCCTTCCCACTATAGATACCTATCATTTCCCACGAATTAAACTCTAAGCATTTACCTGTGAGTTGAGATAATTGTATCCATTATTAAGAGAGTCAAACTCCATCAATTATTTACACTCTTCCATCTCACCATAGCTAAACCGTGAGAGTAGATTATCTCAATCAAAATCATCACCATCCATTAAGTTTTGTGAGTGAATTGGATTGCTGGGAACCATTGGAGCTTGCCAATTTCAACCATGGTGGGGTTAAAGGTTTTAATTAGATAAATTCCCAAATGAAATTATATATATATATATATATATAAATTATATTTTAAACCTATAATTTAGAAAAAGGTAGTTTCAAAGGAAAATTTTAAACCTTAAGATTACAAAGATTAATAAATTAATTTGCAATTCATTTAAGTATAATGGAATTGTGTTTGGACTTATAAAAATAAAAATGAAAAAAACTCTAGAGTTTTTTTTGTCATTTTTGAAACCATATGGTTTAATATGTTACACTAATAAATTATATACTTTATTTAAAATACATTTTTTGTTAAAAAAAATGTATTATTGCAAACATGAGAATGTAATTCGTAGTGAATTCTAGTTAGTTTAAACCCACACTAAAATCAGTGTTTCAATCAAATTACAAGATTAATAATTATAAAGTGAATATTATAAGTTGAAATCCTATCCATTAAAATGTCTATAAAAGGAAAAGGTCGTAATCAGACAAGGAAAACAAGTAAAGCAAAGGTTGTCTCCTCATTCCACACAGCCCCACCCAACGACGTGCCTTTTACTGCTTTTACTTGGTTTTATTATAGGCATAGTCCTGATATCAATCATGCATCATCCGTGTAACAGTAAATTCACAAACTTAGATTTAATTGGTTTACATATTGGTCTCCAGTTTTGTATAAGAGAGGAGAAATATACGATTTAATCTACAGACTGTTGACGGATAGCTATCCACTGACCAAAGATTTTGTTGAAGATTTTGACAAGAGAACTAGAGGTCCCAGATTTATTACTTGCAAATATATTTCAAATAGTACTCAAATCTCAACAATTGAGATTCAAATCATGTGTGTTGAGGATTCATTGCTATTCTTGTGGGTTAATTTTTTTGTTCCTTCGGATATTTGGACTCAGATTCTTTTAGTCCAAAGACTTTATTATCATCAAGGTCATGCTTTTCGGCCGGTGAGATGTATCTGTTCCGGATTCGATTCTAGCGGTAATTATTGTAATTGTAATATGATTATATTATATAACTCTCTCTCTCTCGTGGTGGAGGGTCCATCATTTTTTGTCTCTTCTACTTTGTTTCGAGTGCAAGATAAAGACTTTAAATGTTCGTTCGTGAATAGATTTTTTTATAATTTTTTTTTGCCTAATTTGTGCTAAAAGCCTAAAATATAGTTGTACATTAAAGAATGAGGTCTCCTGCGCCTCCAAGCCCATTGGCTTAGGCCTATGAATGATGAATGATGAATGATGAATGATGAATGCCGAATCAGCCATCCGACCTAAATCAATCATCCTAAGAAGCAATAGTGGAGCTATAAAATATTCTAATTTTTTTTTCAAGATCAAGTTAAATATATCAATATTTTTTAATAAACAAAATACAACACACAAGCTCAATAATTTTTCTTTTTTGCTTAAAAAAAAATCTTTTTTTTATTATCTTTTCTTCTAATGGGAAAAGAGCCATCTATTGATTCTTATATCCCTATTCCTAATTCTCCGTACTCAAAATGAAAAATAGTTTGTTTTTAAAAAATAAATAGATTTCTATTAATGTGATTTACTAATATAATTTTGGAAGTATGGATTTTCAATGCTCCTAAACTTACTCTACTCAATTATCTACTTAGCGTCGGTTTGGATAGCAAACGCGGTAGGCGTTTTCTTTTTTTCTTGGGTCCTGTACACTGTTCACAGGACCCACAAATACGGAAAAACACAAATGTAATTTTAAAATTGGGTCCCATAGGTACTATGTATAATTTGAAAATTATTTTGTTACAGTATTTTCAGCAATAAGTTTTTAATTTTCAACAATTAGCGGTATCAAAACAGGCCTCAGAGTTCTATCCTGACTTTGCCATTGCAGTATGTTACGGGCTGACGTGGTATTGCATGGGACAATCCAAAGTGGCAACAGTTGCATAAGATTAGAATTGTCTCTGTTTTGTATTTTCAAATAGAGCATTGGTTTAGGATAGGTGTTATTTTATCTCATTATTTTAAGATAGCTGAAGCTCGTCTCAATCTCATTGTTGCGTTGGAATTTCTATCGTGCATAGGTCCTATATGAGACCCACGAATAATAATAGAACATGATCAAAATATTTGAGTAAAAATCAAGCTTTTGTTCGTTAAGGAGGTCACGATTATCACTCGAAGTATAACAAAAAATATATGTATCTCCCTTCCCTACTGTTTTATGTCCGAAGTTGTATCAAAGTACTTTTCATCAACTCCGCAAGTTGGTCTCAACCTCTGAGGTTCAGTAAGTAGGCATCTTCTCATTTTGTGTTGGTCCTAAATGTGCACGATAACGAGTAGTGATCGCATACTACAACCTGGTGTCTATCGATAATGAAATGTATATGAATGTAAATGAGGGTTGGTATTTATAAGAAAAGTTGCACTCCTTGGGAATAGACACATATGTATGAACAGATACATCAACCCCCAAAGGTACGGCCTTACCCAAATACTGATTATTCTTTACAAAAACAAATATTGCGTCTTTGAAGCAACTCTATTCACTTATTGTGTGTGTAATATATTATAGTGTGATCACCCGTTACAACCACACACAAACATTTTGCAGGTGTTGCATTTGCTATTAAGTGTATTAATCAACTACATTTTTCACAACTGACCAAGGCCTATGTCTTTGAGTATGAAAGACCCTGCTATGCCCAACAAGACCGGTTTCAAACCTTTCTTTTTTATTTTAATTGGCAATATGGATGATCTTTTGATTTTGTGACTATTGACTGCAATGTAAGATATTTGGGAAATATAAGAAGACCCAAACCCGAATATGGGTTGGTGGTGGAGTTTGATTGGAGTGTGGTAGAAGGACACCGAAGATTGGTAGCAAGAGGGAAGAGTGGGGCAGTTTTGGGTTTAACGGTGAGTTAGTTTGAGTTTTTTTTTTTTAAATGAAAATATTTATTTATTTAGTGACTGATGAGGGGACATAATCTTAGCCTTTTATTTTAGAAGTAAGGTGGGGATTAAACGAATTCTATCTAGTAGAATACCCTAAGAATGCTAGAGGATTTTGATCCTTAAACTTGTGTTGTTCTCTTATGCCCTCTATGTAAAAATGTAAGACGTCAGAGCAATGATTTTAGTTAGGGATGACAACAAACAGTGTTGGATCATGGGTCCTTAGTGCTCGTCCTTTCTTCAAGATAAGAGTAGGAAGGTCAGGTCGAGGACAGGTTTGGAGATATTTTACTAATCCTATTGATGACATAAAGATAAAACAAAAAAGGAAATGAAGACCACAAGAGTACTAAAAAAAAGGATAAACAAGTGTGAACATTGTAAATATTGTTTCCACTACCTATAAATCAAAGTTTTCTTCCAATGTTGTTTATAATTGAAAATTAATTTCACTACCTAGAACTAGAATATTTATAAGTTTTCATTACTCACCACCTGATCACTTGTGAAACACATGGTTTTGTTAAATATTTTTTGTAGCTTACACTTTAAAATTTGGTTAATTAATTAATTAATTCTTCTAAAAGATTTTTTTTGTTGATTGTTCATGCTCCACTCTTGTGATTGGTTCAATGAGGGGTAATTTGTATTATTAAATTTAGATTCAACTTATAGCATAGTTTATGAGAATAATTAAACAGTCTTTCACCCTTGGTTTTGTGTGTGTCGTGATTTAGGGATTTAAGATCCAAATTCAATATATCTCAGATTTAGATGAACTGGGTTTGTTTTTATTTTTATTTAAATATGCTATAGTATGTCAAACTTATGACTTCTGCTCCATATTGATTGCTCTTTATTATTAGGCCAATAAACACCAATTGATTTTTAATATAGGCGGGAATTGAACCTCATATCTCTTATACGACATCGAAATATAACATTTTTTATATAAAAAAAAAGGCCATGTGGCAATCCACATGACATCAATATTAATATTTAAATATCACCATTAGTCACGTTAGTATTTTTCATCAAACTTAATAGTAGAGACAATTTTAATACTATATAAAAAAATTAGGGACTAAATTGACAAATTTTAAATATTAAAAATTAAATTGACATAGTAGAGCATTAGCATCAAGTGGCGGGTTGGCTGCAAACCCTTAAATATATTCGTATAACAATGATTCAAGCAAGTTTATCATTTTCAAAGAAAGTGTTTTACTAACATATGCTCTTATAGCATATGTTAGTAAACCATTTTAAGAAACTTTTTATGAAATGAAAAAATAGAAAACCAATTTATGAAACTTTTTAAAGAAAATATATGCTTCTGGCCACCTCATTCCAAGCTAAAATTTTTGTATGTATGTAAAGTTTTTATTTTATTTTTGATAAGGGTAAAACCAATATGACGGCATGGCTGGTATGATTACAATAAGGTGACGGGTAATATGACTTAAAGAGGACGGATGGGTGGTAGACGGACAGGAAGAATTCATGCGTCGCTCTCCAGGCTACCTCAAACCACGCTATGTGATTAGGGCTGACGTGGCCCTGAGTGTGATTCACGCAAACATGAATGCGAAGAATTCTTGCACTACACGTTAGCCTTAATCAAATGAATTTCATAAGGAAAGGAATTCTTAAAGGTATGAGAATGGAAAGAGTTTTAATCATAAAAGGAAAGAGCTTGATAATCAAGGGATGGAAATCGATTCTACACGCCTATAAATACATCCAAAACCCCCATGACTAAAGGTACGCACATCTGACTCAACTCTAGCACTTTAGGGTTGAAAAGAAATTCTAACTTGACCTTCGGAGGGTTTTTGGCCGGTACCACACCGGTGCTCTCTTTTAGGTCTCTTTGTTTTCTGTTTGCAGGTTCGATTCAAGTTGGAGAGTGCTCGCAACTTATTGGTGATATTTTTGACATCATCAATTTTTAAACAAAAGTCTAAAATAACATTTTACCTTAAGGGCATACCTTAATAAAACCCTTTTAGGAAACTTTTTATGGAGAAATGAAAAGTAGTAAATCATTTTATGAAAATTTTTAAAGAAAATGTATGCTTTTGGCCCCCTCATTCTTGGCTAAAATTTTGTATATGTGTATAATTAGTATTTACTTTATGGGTAAACTACATAATTGGTCCTTAATATTTACGCTATATCTCAATTTAATCTCTAATATTTCAAATGTGTCAATTTGGTTCCTAACCTTTTGATATTGTATCAAAATGATCCCAACCGTTAAGTGATGGATGGAAAATGTTTACGTGGCTAACGGTCAAAATAAAATATTATTTTTTGCTACATAGACTGTCACATGTATTGCCATGTCAGCATAAACTTAAAAAAAAATTAGTGCCACGTGTCCTTCAATTTTTTTTTTCTCCTTTCATTTTCTTTTGCTTTGCTTTCTTGGGGAACAAACGGGATTATAAACCCAGAATTGAAAGTTTCAACTTCATTTTCCTAGAAACCAAACCAGGGAAAAAACAAAACTTTGAAGCACAAGCCAATCACCCTATTTCTTGTTCTTCTTGCTTGCTGTCAAAAGTATCATGCTTATTGGAATCAAGATTTTCCTTTTCTTTAACCTCAACCAATGATCAAATATTTTACCCTTGCTCTTCCTACACGCTGCCAAAGTTCTATGCTTGTTGTCATCATATTATACGTTTTCTTTAATCCCAATCCCACCCAAAGATCAAAATAGTCCATAAATTTCTTTAGTGTTACTAACAATTTGTTGTTAGGCCTAGTGTCAGACTTTATCAGCATCAATACAATTGCACCTGAGAGCTTTGAAAATAATAGTGGACTTTGTGGAGGGCCTTTAAATTTCTGTAAGCAACATAAATATTGTGTGTGTGTGTTTATTTTTTATTTTTAGAAATGGGTTTGTAGTTAGTTTCGCAATTTCTGCTTATTCATTAGTATTGCTTTTCCGTTATTCTATTGCTAGGAAAATGAAGTCCAATTTTTCAATTATGGGTTTATAATCCCGTTTGTTTCCCAAGAAACCAAAGCAAAAGAAAATGAAAGGGAAAAAAAATGAAGGGCACATAGCACTAGTTTTTTTAAGTTTATGTTGACGTGGCAATACATGTGACAGTTAATGTGGCGAAAAATAATTAATATTTCATTTTGACCGTTAACCACGTCAGCATTTTTCATTCATCACTTAATAGTTGAGACCATTTAGACACAATATTAAAGGTTAGAGACCAAATTGATACATTTAAAACGTTAGGAATTAAATTAAGATATAGTTTAAAGGCTAAAGATCAATTATGTAGTCTACCCTTATGTTATTTTTAAAAGAAATTCTAAAATAACATTTTACCTTAATTAAATAGGATTACAATCCTTTTTTTTGGAGATAATTATAATATACTGAAAATTTCACAGCTTGAATATTTCCTCCCTAGACCCCAAGCATTTTGTGCATGAGGAGGTGCTAATTTAGCTAAAAGGCCCTTGGCAATATGAATACAATCCTACTAGAGATAATAGTATATGTCATTAACTTTAATTAACTAATCATTCATAAATTATGATGAACACATTGTTATTGTAACAATTTTTACAAAGAAAATAAAAGCAAATCAAAAACCCAAAAACAAGTAATCTTTGCTCCTTCCTCATTAACAAATTTCTCTAGCTTACCTTGGTGGAGTTAATGGCGGAGGGTTTCTTCTTCATCCTCCAAAAATTAGAGCATTACATAGTCATAGATAGCACCACCAAACTTTGCTAATCTGCATCTGGGATTCTAGGCAAAAAATTAGAATACAACCACAATCACAGAGGGTTTCTTTCTTCCTCTCTCTGTCATTTCTTAATCTCCAATGATTAGACTCACTTGTTAGTCGGTACATTTGCTTTTTTATTTTTTTTTTTCATGTGTTCACATTTTAACGTGTCCAATTGAACTGGATACTAACCACAGGCTGTATCCTTCTTTAATTCTTCATCCAGTTCACTACTTTATTCAATAAGAATTTTTTTTATTTATTGATTTGAGATTACAATATGCTTTAAGTCACGTGGTGGGTTAAAAAAAAAGAAAAAGAAAGAAAAAGTCACGTGGTGGTTGGTAGAGCTACACTACAAGTTTTCTATTCAAGCAAAGTTATTCTCCCCAACTTACACTTCAATTTCGATCATAGTTTGCTACAAGTCCTACATGTGGGACCCTAGGTGTGATTTTTCTTACCTTCGTTATTAGTCATTAAATTAATCAATCTATTATATGATATATAAATATAATAAACTATTATTAAAACCAATATAAATATATTTTGTCTAATATTTTTAGCAATTTTTAATCTATTCTTTTTTTCTCAGACATTATACTTGATAGGTTGTTAATAGTTTTTTTTTAAAAAAAGTATTGAGAATTTCACTTCTAATTCGATACTTGATAATGCTCTCTAAAAGAGTATTGATTACAGTTTTGAATAAAAATATTTGACTTTTTATATTATTACTTGTTTTTGACATATCTAGTGATATTTTTTTTTTTCTTGATGGGATATCTAGTGATAATTGATTACACATAAGTTTAAAATATTACTCCAATCTTTTTGTCAATCTTAGTGAAAGTTGATTACACATAATGACATCAGTTAAATATATTAAATTCTTTGTCAATCTTGTCTCAATCTTAATTATAGTTGATTACACATAAGTTAAAAATATTAATTTTTTTGATAATCTTGTCATATGATTGGTTATATTCAAAACACCTTTTGTTCCATCAAAAAAAAAAAAAAAACACTATCACGTCTTTACAATACTTTTTCAATTATTATACCAAGTATGGATGTAGTTTTCAGGCTCTATTGCCTGGAGGTTTGAACCCCAATTTTTGTTTTCCCGTCCCATAATAACTTTGTATTTATAGAATAATCATTGTATGGTGGTGTTTTCACTTGACTATAGGGCACATTGCCATTTTCAATAACGTGCAAACCATACTCATCTACTAAAGAACACCCCACCATAGTCAAACCTCCCATTTTGACAAAAAATATCGTTCATGAAATTTTAATTCCCATAGCCATATAGCAATTAAGTATTAAATTTTAACTTGAATAATTCTAACTGTAGTACCAAAACCAATATTTTTTGTTTCTCTATATTAAACCTATTACTTCTTAATTGTTACAGTAGTAGTACAAAGATCGGTAATAAGTTAACTTAGTGGCGAAATGGAACCTATTGATAAATTATAAGTGGTAAAATGTCCGTTGTAGAAAATTAAAGGCACTATACCAGTTGGGTTTGTAACGGTAGTTTAGTGCTTAGTTCAAGTTGGGGTTTTTAAAAGGGGTAGGTCTCAGTATAGAGCTTGGCAATGCTGGCAACACTATAACTGTGTCCTTTCATTTGGGGAAGGAGATGGATTCAACTGTTCAAGTGAATCTGTAAGGCTGTGTCCGTTCAACTTTCAAGTGATAGATTAGGATGTACTGAAGTTGGCAGTTGATTGCTTACAACATTTTTACAAACTAATGTAGTGGTTAACTTCTTACTGGTTCTCGTCTTGACCCACTAATAACATCTCTTTTTTATTTGAGTAATGCTACAACTACAAATTATTTTATAATATTTTTACAAATTATTGATGTGACAAATTTTTATTAGTTCTAATATGGATCCACACTAACATCACATTTATGTTTATTAATGATTATTTGAAAATTATTAAAGTCACGTCAGTAGTTTGTAAAAATGTTATAAAATAGTTTGTGTCTGTAACATTATTTAATCAATAATCACTTACCACATCAGCATGTTGTAAAGTTTTTGTAAAAAAGTTAGTATTTTTAGCATTTTTCATATTTAACTATGTTTTTTAAACCATTGAATCTTCTAGATAACTATGGTGTAAAAAATGCGTAATTTTGTAAGAGTTGTAAATAATAACTTGAACTCATCTTTATATATATATAAATATATATATATATATATTAGCCTTTGAGTACGCACGTTATGCGCGTGCTCAGAGGCTCTTCTATTTTTTAGGTAAAGGTTAATAATTTGTATATAATATAGTTTAGAAATATATATATTTTTTAATTTTCAAACAAATAAGAATTATAAACTTTAGAAATAAGTAATAACTATAATTTCTTTTTTGAACGTGAGGAAAAAAAATTGTAAATTATAAGAGTTCTTTTTTTGAAGTCAAATTAAAATTTATTATTTGATATTAATGATCATATTTCTAAATGAATTTACCTTTCACTAATAAGGATATTTTGAATTACAGAAAAATTCAATTGAAACTTGAAAGAGGCAAATTCTTTTATATATATATATATATATATATATATATGGGCTCAAAAAAATTACCGAATAAATATGTTGTTTTTTCAACAACGAAATTAAGAACAACCCAAATCCAAACTTTAAATAGTATATGTATCTTCTTTTCTTCTTCAATTTTTTTTTTCATCCACAAAATTAAGAAAAACCCAAATCCAAAATCGTAATTGCTACTTTTCCGCTTTGGGAATTGGGACCCAACCTCTCAGTTTCTCTTCGCCAATTGCCGCCTACAATTCTATTCCCCATTTCCCACACCAAGTGTACCATTTCCTTGCTTCACTTTCAGGTTATGTGAGAAACACTGACAGTGACAGCCCTCTGTTTGACACTGACTACATAAGTTTGAGCAATCCAAAAACGAGTAAGGCTAAGGACGTATATAAGTATATAATTTTGTGGTGTAACTTGCTACGTGGCGTGAGTGGTAAAATCGCCCCACAAGTCGCCACTTGATAAATTGTGACACAAAATTATACATTTTTATGTGTTCATAATATTACTCACCACAAACACATGGCACTGATAGCAGTACTAAAAAAGAATGATGAACAAGTTTCAACATTGAACATATTGTTTCCACTGCCAATGATCAAAATTTACTTCCAATGCTGATTTTGGTTGAAAATTTCACTACCCATAACTATAATATTTGTAAGTTTTCATTACTCACCACTTGATCACATGTGAAACACAAGGTTCTGTAAATTTTGTTGCATATATAATTTACAAGAAGATTAAACATCCTCTCACCCTTCGTTTTGTGTGTCTCCAGATTTAGGGATTTGAGATTCAAATTTAGTGGACTAAGTTTGATATAAGTCCGATAATATTTCAAATTTATGGCATCCACTCCATAATATTTTTTCTTTATTATTGTATCAATATATACCGCATATCTCTTATATGATAACAATTTTTTTTTTTTTTAACAAAGGCCATGTGGCAAACCACATGACATTAATGTGGCGTTTGGTACGTGGGAATCCACATTACTCTTGGCATCTAGATTTTTAGGAATGTGATTCCTAGGAATCACATTCCTAAGAATGTAGTTATTCCTATGTTTGGTTTCATTGGGAATGTCTTAAGATTCCTAGGAATGTAAGATAATAATGTTTGGTTTATTCCCAGGAATCTTAAATAAATTATTTATTTTTCCTATTCTATCTTTAGATTTAAATGTGAACTACCAAGTCCTTAAAAAAAAATCTTCTTATAAAGAAATAGTGAAAAACCAAATATAAACAATTATTTATGAAAAATTCATTAAAATTATAGTTTAACATTTCAAAATGACAGGTATAATACAAAAATAACTATTTAAATTCTCAAATGCTTTTATTCTTAATAATAATTTTAAAAGAGTTTAATCCATAATAATTTGTTTTATATTTTATCTTAATTGATTAAATGATAATGAAAAATGGTTAAAATGGTCAATATATAAAAAATACAATTTCCTTTAAGCTTGGGAATCTAGATTCCTACCTGTTTTAAAGGGAATCCACATTCCTACTGAGAGGGGAATCCAGATTCCCCTGACATCTGATTTCTTAACGTGATTTGCAACCAAACATGGGAATCTTTAAACATTCCTGAGAATCCTAAAACATTACCCCGTACCAAACGCCACATAAGGGTCTGTCTAGATATTACTTATTTTGCTGAAAACTGAAAACACTGTAGCAAAATAATTTTTAAATATATGAATAGTACCATAGGGTCCATTTTTAATGAGGAAGCTGCTAAAAAAAGAGGTTTGTGGGTCTTGTAAATAGTGCATAGGACCCACTGGTGTGCACTATCGACCGCTTATTCTCTGGTCAAATGTCCGTCACTATCCTATGAACAATGATATACAACACAAGGAAGTCAATACCGTACCGGAGGCTGTACCGGTTTGGTCACCGGTACGATATATTTCGGATACCGGTCAATACCGGTGTACCGTTTCGGGTTTACCGCTATTTTATATATATATATATATATATATATATATATATATACACACACACACACCAAAATATCTAGAACCATGTTTATAAACAGTTAATATTTCACTTGTATTATAGTAAATATAAAAGTTTATTATAAAACATTACCTCAATTCAGAACAAATTATTCATAATTTTAGACTTTAGTATCAAATAAAAGAAAAAAAAAACACAATATAAAAAATAGAAAACTTAGTTGTTCATTGCATACTAAGAAAACAAATAATACTAAGAAGTTAATGTAAATAAGTTACCATTATACATTTACAAAAATTCAAAAATTACAAAACTAAAAAAAAAAAAAAAAAAAAGATTTTTGATTTACCGGCCGGTACGCCCGGTCCCGGCCGGTATTGCCCGAAATTGGCCGGTATGGCCGGTACGCGGCCGGTACGGCCGGTATTTTTTCCGGTACAATATAAAAGTGTACCGGTACCGGTGCACTGGCCGGTACGGTATGTACCGGCCGGTACGGCCGGTACCGGTACGGTATCGGCCACACTGATACAACATCTTCACGTGCTTCTCAATTAAAAAAAGAGAGAAGAAAAACGCAAAACGCCAGATGTTGACCTTTTTCATCCGTATTCCAAAGGATACTAATACTAATATTTAAATATCACCATTAGGCACATTAGTATTTTTTATCCACTATTTAATGGTAGAGACTATTTTCAATATAATATCAAAATGTTAGGGACTTCCAAAAAATAAAAAATGATAGAGATTAAACTCATACATTCCTTTCCAAAAAAAAGAAAAGAAACTCACACATTTATAAATTATATGGGCTTGATTCTAAAAAAAAAAAAACATATATGGGCTTTAAAAAAAACCAAATAGATATGTTGTTTTTTTTTTATAACGAAATTAAGAACAACCCAAATCCAAACTTTAAATGGGCTTTAAATAGTGAACACTGATCACCACATTCCATTGAGACAGATTCAAAATTTTGCCATGAAGCTCGAGCTGTTCCAGATTCATGTCCTTGGAGGATTAAATCTATTTGTATAGACATGCTTAATATCTTGTCTAACTATGCCATTTGTCCATTAATGTTGGAACTAAAAATTTAGCTATTTAGCACCTATAAATATTATTTTTATCTATTTTACCTGTTCACTTAATAATACATCCAACATTAATGGACCTATATTTTTAGCTAGTTGATTAAATTAATATAAGAAATTCATTAAAATAAAATAAAAAATATCCACCACAAAAACCTTTCAACCAGCCACAACCACAACCACCTCCACCACCACTTCACCTGCAACAACCTCCACATGGCAATCACAACCTACAACAAGAAAAAAAAAAAAAAAAAAAAATCAAACCACTATCAACACAGCCACAACTACCAACACATCTTTACTGTAGCATTTTGCCAAATTTTTTACCTGTGGCACAACATTTTGTAGTTTGAGGAGGCAAAAATAGCATTATAGCAATATGATTCAACCAATAATGATGCTGTCTCTTCATTGTAATGTGTTTGGCTCTTTAAAGTTAGCTTGCTGTCCCCCTGTTTTGAAGCTGTTGTCAAGGGCGAGGCTTTAGTGTTTTGCTGCTGCAATAAAAATGGGGTGATTCATAGAATCACAAATTATTCTATAATTTTTTTTATCATAATTTTGACGTGGCATACTATGAATAGTTAACCGTTACTTACATATAAACATAAAATTTTTTATTTACTAATCTTACTTTACTATGTCACAGTTGTCATAAAGAAGTTGTAAATTTTTTTGTGCTACTAGACTTTTCGAAAAATAGTCTCTTTTATAAAAAAAAATAAAAATTGGGCTTTAAATAATTTTTCAACCACAAAATTAAGAAAAGCCCAAATCCAAAATCGGAATTGACACTTTTCAGCTTTGGTACCCAAGCCCATCCTCTCAGTTTTTTTTTTATTTTTTTTATTTTTGAGGAACCCCAACCTCTCAGTTTTTCTTTTGCCAATTGCTCCCATAATTCTGGCCCCCATTTCCTAAACCCACTGTACCATTTTCCTTCCTTCACTTTCAGGCAATGTGAGAAACACTGGCAGTGACAGGCCTCTGACTGACACTGACAACAGAAGTTTCCCAAACCAAACTACAAAAATTTTGCCAAAAGAAAGAAGCCCATCTCATTCTAATTATCAAAGCACCAATCATAATCTTCCAATTCCATAAAAAAGCTTAAAAAACAACCCCAACAATTCTACAGAGAGAGATTAGAGATATGAGTAGCAGGAAGAGAGTTTTGGTAGTGGGAGGCACTGGCTATTTGGGACAACACTTATTGCAAGGCTTTTCAGAGATCCAAGGCACCCCATTTGAATATGATCTTGCATTCACCTACCACTCTAACCTTCCTCAACCTCTGCTTGATGCCCTTCCTCATTTGCTTCCTTTCTATGTTGATTTGAAAACTGGGCAAGGATTTGATGGCATTTCACACTCATTTGGCCAGGTCTCTTCTGTTTTCACCCCAAAACAGCTACTATGTTCGCTATTGCTAATTTACTTTTGATTTCTGGATTGCAAACTAGAGACATTTATGAATTTGGTTTATGGGTGTTTTTATTTTTATTTTTTTTAATAATGTGGTCTAGGAGATCTTTGTGTTAAAAAAAAAAAAAAAAACTTGAGCTTTTTTAGCTTATTAGTAATAGACTATGGGAATTTTCTGCATTCTGCATTATGTGTTTAAAAGTGCACGTGAAACAAACAACTCAAAGTGCCTGTACCTGGGAATCATTAGTCGTTTTTATGGATTCTATTGATTCATACTTTTTTTGTTTTGGCCCCAAGAAATTTCTTGGAAATTAGGAAAGTAGTATAACTGAATTGCTATCTTCCTTTTTCATTGTCATTTGTCAAGTTCTGAATTGAGAATAATCCAACTTTTAGTTATCACATTTGGAGATCCATATGTCGTAGCCATTAGTAGTCTAGGCAGAATTCGGAAAATCTGAAATGCTAAAATGCTTTTGTCTATTGAAACTTACCATAAATGTGAAATGAATCTAATTTGCTGTTTCTGATTCTTTTTTATTATAAAAAAAATATAAATGTATATTTTAAATTTTAAATACAGATGAACTTCTATCTGTGTTTCAAGTGCTGACAAGTATGTCATACTTGAAATGCCAGCCTGATGTGGTGGTGAATTGTGCGGCGCTCTCGGTACCTCGTGTCTGTGAAATGGATCCTAATGCTGCACTCTCTGTTAATGTGCCATCTTCTCTTGTTGATTGGTTATCAAACTTTAAAGAGGGTAGTACCCTTTTAATTCACTTGTCAACTGATCAAGGTAAGTACTTCTGAAATTACTGGAGGAAATAAAAGTAGAAAATGTAATTATTATGAATTGTTATGTATTCTTATTGTTTGTATATACGGTCCAGAAGTCTTAAGATAAAAAGAGTGCAGACCTGTGTCTTATAAGAATTAATATCTGAAGCTTGACCTGGCTAGTTGGTTTCAGCCTTATTAAGCAATGCTGAAACACAAAACTGTCACTAGTGGTTTTTTTTTTTTTTTTTTTTGTAAATAAAAAAATAACTTAAGGGATACTTTAAATTTTATTTTAGAGGTGGCCGCAATTCTTTAGTCAACTCAAAAGCCTAAACACCAAATATGGTAAGATTAAAGTACATTCATAGGCCTTTATTTCAATTGAGTGAATTGACCACAACACTTTTTGGCTTAATTCCTCTTTTCTCAAGTCTCATCTTGTACTCATTTGATTAATTTGGCCCTATCTTTTGAAATACCACTATTAGATACTGGGGCAGTTACACATTATGATTTTTTTCCATGTTAATGACAGCATGCATATAAGTTATAACCTACCAGTGCAAGTAAATACAGTAAATAACCATTCTTGTGTTCTGGTCCAGGCATTTTCTTTCTATTATTATTAGTCATCTAAGCTTAATTTCTCACACCTGAAAAATTGTTAGTACCGTGACTGGCTGGATTGTGAAATTATACATGCACCTAGTGGATCTTGAATCCTTGACCTCATCCTCCACCTTGTTCTTATGGCAATAGAAAGTGCTTTTTGAGCTCTAAGTCATTGGCCTTTTCTATTTTTCATTTAGCTGGACAAAACAAATCTCAGATACAGCTATTCCCTATCTCATCCATTTATCTTTCTATTTGGCCTTTAAATATTTGTGGCTAGATTGTCTATGATGTAAGTTCCCAAACAGTTTATGCAGGGGTGAAGTCCTTCTACAAGGAAGAAGATGAAACTGTTCCTGTGAATGTTTATGGAAAATCAAAAGTGGCAGCAGAGCAGTTTGTTTCTGAAAAATGCTTGAACTTTGCGATTTTGAGAAGCAGTATCATTTTTGGGCCACAGACTATCTCACCTGTTCCAAAATCGCTTCCAATTCAGGTGTGTATGTAGAATGTAGACCTTATGTTGTACATTCACAAGTTTATTAGCTATTATCTTAGCTGCATCTGACTAGAGACTGCTAAATGTAGCGGCTTTAGTAGTGATGGGAAGAATAAATTGTCTTTCTCACACCAGGTCTGAGTGCTTGTTATTGATGGCTATGTTCTAAGCAAATGCATTCGTTTTAAAGTTCTCTTATTGTTGCTTTCAGTATATAGTTTGCCCATATTGCTCTACAACCTGACAAATCCTTGCTATGAGAATGATCCCTTTCTTTATGAAAGCATCATCCATTCCTTGTAGTCATCATTTCCCAGGTTTAAAGTTTAAACTCTTCTGTGTTGAAATTTCGCCTCTTTATGGTTTATAAAATTGGATATACCATTAATAGAATGATTAAAAACTAATCTTGTTTGCCAGTTCACTGTCTTAAGATAGAGAAAAACCAAAAATAAAATAAAATAACAATCTTAGGTAATCTGATTGAGTTACCTTGATCTTATGGATGCTAGAACAAGTTGTGTTAACTGGCTTTTGACTGATTTATAAACGATTTGTGGGGAATTCTTCCTGCTTTGAAATGAATTGCACAGACTTGCAGACTTTACTCCATTGATGTGTTGCACACCAAAACTAAATTATACTGTTCACTATTCTTGGCTAATATTTTTGTGGCCAACATGACAACTGACAACATAACAAAGTGCAGGATTATTTCTTTGACACTTTTTCAAACGTTCAACTGAAAAGTAACAAAAGGTTGGAGGTACAGTCGTACAGATAGTGGAATTGATTTGTTGGAGATAGGACTAATAATAATATTAGCACTAGCAATTTTTCATGTAATTGGCAATTACCATCCAGTGGAAACATCAACAGCAATTACTTGGAAAATGTTTTCTTTTTACCAAAATGAATTTAATTGGTCTAAGGAAATTGAAACTATAATTTTCAGTTTACATAATGTGTGAGTGTGAGACGAGTCAAAATAATTTTTCAAAGTCATATATTGTTGTCATTGACTTTGCAAGTGATTGGTTTAAATGTGTGGCCATGAGACAGGTCTGGCTTGGAGAGAGATGGGGGAGGGGGGGGGGGTACCTTTTTATAGGATGGGTACATTACAGATATAGAAAGTTTTATTGGGATGATTATATTTTTCCAGCTTAAGAAAGCACTTGATAAATTGGATATTATGATTATTTTGTACATGACCAAAGGAGTGGCTCTTAATTGATGCAGTGGATTGATGGTGGCCTCTCTAAAGGAGAAAAGATGGACTTCTTCCATGATGAGTATCGCTGCCCAGTATATGTCAAGGATGTTGTAGCTATCATACTAGCTTTGACAAGCAGATGGATATCAGGTATAATTTTACAGTATCGAAGTTTAAATACTAGTAACATAGATGATAAACTGCAACACGTATTTTTTTCACTTCATCATTCATTTGGTTCTTACATTCAGGATTTCCATCTTCTGGTAAAGGACAGTCTTGATTAAGATGTGGGCCGCGTGGCAATATCAAAATTGCCTTCTATTCTATAATACCATGCTTTTGATACTTTTGAATGCTTTGTTTGTGGAATATTATCCCTATGAAAGGAAAGAGTGTCCAAATCTGGAGCCTTTATGTTTTATTTGTGGTTATATTTTATGGATGTCGCCAACCTTCTGCCTTTTCTATATGCTTTGACATCTCTCTCTCTCTCTCTCTCTCTCAATATGCTGAATTTTATGTCTGTATTAATGATTTTGACAATCAATATTGTTGAACCAGAGGGTAAGCAAATGCAATTGCTACTAAATGTTGGTGGACCAGATAGGGTATCTCGGGTACAGATGGCTGAGGCTGTGGCGGATTTCAGAGGATACAACACGTCGTTAATCAAACCAGTGTCTGCATCTTCAGTATGTATATCATTTAAGATTTAATCCTTAATTTTTTAAATGCCTGAGAACCAGATTTTTTACGTGCCTTTTCCTCATTTGCTGTCTTGATCATTGTGCACCATCTCTTCATTCCATCCCCTAAACATCTACCAGCTCAACTGTTGAATGCACATTTCTTATTATATTTACTAGCTTATGATAATTCACTTCATTGGATCGTGCAATCACATTGATTATTATGTATACTTTTTGTGGTGATTTTTGTTCTTTAAATAATTCTTCAGGTTGATCGAGGAGTCAAGTCCCCAGCTGACATATCCATGAATATAACCAAACTAGTTCAGACTCTAAATTTTTCTCCCACTTCATTCACAGATGGAGTCAAATTGACACTCACTACTGGGGCTAAATCTTGAGGACGTGAAGATGTAATTTCTGTAGTTTCTAGTTTGTACAAGTGCTATTCCCAGGGGTATAGTGTGAACGATGATTCTCAATACTAGGCCCCAGTTGAGACCCCGAGTGTCTTTCCAAGGCCACTGCTCTTTGTTTTTTTATAGATGCTTCTCATGTCTTAAAACAAGGAGAGAATAAAAGTGTTTTTCTTTTATCATCCTTCCCTAATTTTGTTTTCCTTTAAGGGGAAAAATGTATGAGTGTTATAGATATGTGTCAATTTGGTATAGTTTCTTTTTCAGCCTTTTGCAAATAGGCTGTATGAACAAAATGAAATCTTAAAAAATAACTTTTGAATTGCTTGAAAAATTATTTTCACATACTGAAGCTGGTTGTGAGCCATTAGTTTATTTTCTGATTCCTTGAACTTTGTTAAAACTGGTTGAAATTGATTTCATTTTAAACCTCTCTAATAATATACTTTTTATTTTTGCTAACATTGAAATCATATCTTCTTGTGTTAATTTGTTCATTTTTTGGAGCTAGTCGACTGACACCCTTTAACTATGTCAATATTTCTCATATGCATAATATAATCAAACATACACTTAAGCCTCAAATTGAGAATAATAGAAAATTATGACACTAAACCAAAAAAAAAAGCCTCATGTATGCGCAGAGTGCTTGCGATGAGGTTAGTAATTATAACTACTATAATCATTCTTGAATCTCTTGGGAGATAAGGCTAGTACTAAATATAAATACTAATGCAAGCTATGCATCAATATGGGAGGTGTAAACGAAAAAGGGCCAAGTAATAAAGACCAGTAAGCAGTGAACGATTAACTCAGGCCCACCAAAGACTATGGACTAATTTCCTTTTGAGACACCACTTCTTTATACTCTAGGCCGAATATAAGAAATCAACCAATAGGGTCAATATTTGTCCTAGCTGCACAAGCTAACCATTTCACATGCTAAAAAAGTATATTGTGAAATGATTTTGTGAGAGGGTGGTCTTTTATGGTATGTAGCATGGGTTTCATATGCAGTAAGAGGGTGGTCTCATGAGATATTTTCTTCTTCTAGCTTAGTAGAGGTGTTTTGATGTGTAAACAAGTTATACTCTCCTACTAATTTGTACATATACAATATTCTTTATTATTATTACTATTATTATTTTTTTGGGAAATTAAAATTTGTCCTCTTGTGATAGCCACTTCCCTAGTTCTCATTCTATATATATAGACCCCAATAAATCTTCCATAGTCTTATGTGGGTTTACAGGATGGTAAGATTTTTCTTCAATATCTTGCTTTTTCTTATTTTACTTTTCTCTACCTTGAAGAAGTAATGGGACAACAATAGGTTTTGCACGCCTCACGCTATCCTTACTTGAAATGGTCAGATCAAGTGAGAGGTTACTTTCCGATTGAGTCTAATCAACTCATGGACAACAATACTTTTTTTTTTAACACTTGAATGACTATTCTTCTTTGTTTACTTTCATTAATGCTAAAACCATCTTATTAGAAATGACAATCTACCTCTAATCTACCTCGCTTGTGACCTACCTTGCTCTTGTTCCATCTAGATTTTGGCCATCCCAAAAAGGGGATGAGACTCTCCTATTTGAACCCGTCATGCTCGTTGCCATCCTCAAACATAATATATATAGAGAGAGAGAGAGAGAGAGAGAGAGAGAGAGAGAGATGAAACTGGACCGATCCAATTGGCCCATTTAACTCATATAGAAGCTTTGGTTTGGTCCATGAAATACGTTGTCTCACACGAGTGCACGACCAAAACAAAAATAGAAAAGCTAGAGACATCCACGTGCGGAAGGAGCAGTAAAAGACAAAAGAGTCCTCCAGTTACACAGCAAAGTTGCACACCCATTCAACAACAAACAAATACCACACCACTCTCATAAACACTTGAGAATCCAAAGCGCTCTCAATCTTCCTGATCCTACTACTATTTCTCAGGTGAACCCCAACACAACACCACTTCACTCTGCCAAAACCATCACTCCACTGCACCTCACTCATCACTGATTCTCTGTGCACTTTGTATCAGTCTTTATCTATAACTACATCTGTATCTACATCTATATATATATAATGAAGTAAATTAGGGTTGTGCTTATGATTGTGATACATTTTCCGCATCTGAATTTTGGTGCAGCTAAAGAAAGAGAGAAATCCAATGGGAGGTGGAGCAGATCACGGACATGGACATGGGGAGGCCCATGGAGACTTTCGTACCAAGGTCTGGAGCATGTCCGGTGGCCCATACTGCAGGCCCAAGCACTGGCGCCGCAACACCGCTATCGCCATGGCCGGCGTCTTCCTCATCTGCATCCCCATCGCCATGAAGTCCGCCGAGCTTGAGGTCCTCTCTCTCTCTCTCTCTCTCTGTTAAATTTCTGTTTGGTTGCTGAGAAAATGTGGGGGAAATGTGAATCAAAGTGGACTTTTTGAGTTTTTTAGAATTCTCGAGCTATGTTTTTCTGGTCAACGTTTTTTAGTTTCCTTTTGGTTGCTGAGAAATATAAGAAATTTAGGAAATTTAGGAATTTTGGATGTTAGATTATTTACAATTTAGGCCTGCAATATTTGGTTGAAACAATGGGCAAACGGCTATTTATAGATCTAGGTAATAAGTGTTTTGTTGTGGTTTCGATAATTTCAAAAGTAGTTTGTTTCTATGAGAGTGGAACTTGTGAAGGTTTGAGATTAGGCATTTAGGCTTCTTGAGGCTGTGGTGAACAATTCTTCACTAGGAGACATTGAGACCGCAAATTTCCCCAGCGAAGAAGTGATTGGAATTTTCATTTAGCATATGAGCTTATAGATCTGCTTTGGAACTTCCCTTATGTTTTTCTATTGGACTTTATTTTTTTGATAGGTAATCAGAAAAATAATATTAAAGACAAAACAATAAGAGAAAAGTACAAGATGTTCATGATGAACAACAAGAAAAAAAAAGAAAAAAGAAAAAGAGGACACAACACAACACAAAGAGGGAAATCAGGAAACTAAGCTAAGGGAAGACAAAAACTCAGAGAGAGAAGAACAATCGGTAAAACCCCAACTATGAGACCACTCCAAAAGACTGCGATGGCTTAAAACCTTTAACTCATCCAACGTCTTCTCCTTGTCCTCAAAAGATTGACGATTTCATTCCAATCACACAGTCCACATTAAGCACCCTGGAACCAAATTTCAAATGTTCGAATTATGCTTCCCAAGCCACTGATGCCAACAAGATAGCAAACCTGCCATCGAACCTGGCATAACCCAATGAATACCAAAGGCCTGAATCATAAAATACCATAGGGAATGAATAATTGGACCATGAAGAAGAAGGTGGTCTACCGACTCTCCATCACGGCAACACATACAACACCAATTAGCCAAGGAGTGACCCTTAAGTATTAGATTATCCAAAGTGATGATCCAACCATGACCAGCTGTCCATAGAAAGACCGCTACGCGCTTATGAATCTTTGGTTTCCAAATCCCTTTCCAAGGAAACAGAGAATTCGAAAAACCCCGAATCGCATGATAATAAGACCGGGTGTCAAAATCACCATCACCTTTTAGCCGCCAACAAAGAGTATCTCTCCTCTCACCCTGAGGAATACGAGTTTGGATAAGCTGAAACAGAGAATAAGATACAGCCAACTCCCAATCTTCAAAAACTCTATAAAACCTTAAATTCCACACTATAACAGTACCCCCTTCTGGAGTTCACAAGATCTCAGAGATGTAAGCATCCTTTACCGCTGAACACACATAGAGCTCAGGATAGAGATCTTTTAGAGTGTTATTACCAATCCACCTATCATGCCAAAAACGGATACGAGTGCCTTCGCCCACTACAAAAGGCGGATGCTTATAAAACCTCTCCCACCCTTCATTAATACTTCTCCATAGGCCACACCCATGAGTCCTCCTACCGATTTTAGTACCCCACCCCCCTTGACCCTCGCCATATTTAGTGGAAATAACTCTTCGCCAGAGACGAATAACTTCATGACTATATCACCACAGCCATTTTTCTAATAGAGCTTGATTAAAAGACACCACACTTCTAATCCCCAATCCACCCATCTCGACGGGTAAACACACATTTTCCCAAGCCACCAAAGGATGCTTGAAACTCCCCTCAGAAGACCCCTACAGAAAATTCCTCTGAATACTTTACAATCTAGCAGCCACAGCTTTAGGAATAGTAAAAAGAGATAAAAAGTACGTTGGAAGGCTAGAAAGGGTACTCTTTATTAGCATGAGCCTACCACTCTTAGATAAATAGAGGCGCTTCCACCCAAATAGTTTCTTCTCCATTTTTTCCAAAATAGGATTTCAAATCAAAGCAGTCTTAAAAGAAGTTCCCAATGGCATCCCCAAATATATCATAGGCAACTTGCCCATTCTATAATGAAGAATATTTGCCAATGCATCTAGATTATTCACCTCTCCAACAGGGGCAATCTCACTTTTCCCGACATTGACCTTCAAACCCGTAAAAGCCTGGAAACAAGACAACACCAACCTAATTGACAGCAACTGTTCCCTAGAGGCATCACAAAATAAGATAGTGTCATTAGCAAATAACAGATGGGAGATATGCACACCAACATAGTTCATAGCTCCCACATGAAAACCCCAAATAAGATTACACTCCTCAGTCTTCTTCAAGAGTCTACTTAAGACCTCCATTATCAAGAGAAACAAAAGCGGGGATAGATGATCCCCTTGTCTCAGCCCACGAGAGTGTAGGGAATTTTCACGAATTCCTAAACCTGTGAGAAACAAAAAAAATAGAGAAAACACACGCCAAAGAAAAATAATCACACGCACAAGACAATATTTACGTGGTTCGGCAATTTGCCTACGTCCACGGAGTTGCAGGGATTTCACTATTATCAGGGAAAAATTACAGAGTGCAGCTACAGTTCGTTTTTCTCTCACAAAACTGACTACAACATCAACAAAAAACCCTAATGACAAAACTGCGTCTTTTACCTCTTACGCACAGGATTCACAATGGGCTACAAAACAGGTCAAAATTTTTTCCCGAGGGCGTTGCCCCCGGACCCCCAAAAGGCTTGTCCATGAGCACTTTGACTTAAACTTGTCAATCCAAGCCTCCGCTCCATGAACTAAACCTCAAAAAATCTCACATTAAAAACCACATAACATTATTCAAGTTGAATCAAGTCATCAACCGAATCAAACATAAACTAGACTCCACAAAGCTCAACAAAGAACTTCCAAAAAAACCTTCAGGGGATCCATTAACCAGGACTTAAAAACAAATTGACGTAACACAAGCCTTAATCCACCCCATCCGGTTCAACAAATAAAACAAGGCCTCTCAGTTCACATGATCATAAGCTTTTTCAATATCAAGCTTACGAACCATACCCGGTATTCTACTCTTCAACCTGCTATCCAAGCATTCATTTGCAATTAAAACTGAATCCAGAATCTGCCTTCTGCCAACAAACAAATTTTGAGACTCAAAAATAAGATTATCCAACACCACCCTCAACCTATTAGCCAACAGCTTCTACACACTACCCACCAAACTGATGGGACAAAAGTCCTTAATGTTAACGGCATTACACTTCTTAGGAATTAAAGTAAGAAACGAAGCGTTCATAGACCATTCAAACACAGAGTGCCGATAAAAGTAAACAAAAAAATCCATGACATCCTTTTCCACCACACTCCAACATTTGTGAAAGAAAACCATGGTGAAACCATCAGGACCAGGAGCTTTATCACCCTCCATCTCCCTTAACACTTTGAAGACTTCCTCCTTCGTGAACTCCTTCTCTAAAGATAACCTCTCATTCTCTTCTAACATTGTATTTTTAGTACATAAATTTCATTCGAGTTTTTGTTATTTTAAATGCTTAAAAAATAAAAATCTTGGTTACACATTTACTTAGTGTGATACGAGCCCATAATCTCACCCTTCACGCCATTCATATGGGAGAAGCAAGTGTCACTTGAGCCAGTTGAATTTGGTATGCTGAATACTTTTAGCTAGATGTTTGTAATCAAGCTTTACCTTCATTCTCTGTTGTTTGTATTATATATGCTTGAAACATGGGAAATTGTTACTCTTAACTAGGCAATTTCATGCACTCAAGTAAATTGTTAACTTACTCCTTGCAATGGATGCCATTTATCCTTATTTTTAAGTTTAACAAACAATTAATAAGAAATGTACGTTTTAGCAGAGGCTATGAGGATATGGATGCATAGAGATCATCTCTCTTATTACCATACTGTCAATATCCTCATTCTAATAATGTTTGTGAGTGCGTGCATGAACTTCATTCATATTGCAGTGTTGCAGTTTCAAACTCCAGGCAAGATAGTTTTTTATCTGTCTTTATAAGTTATCCCTTGATAGTCATGTTAATTGACATGTGCCACTTGGAAATTTCAAATCTTGGGAAAGGATGTGGTGCCATCTTCAATGGATTGGATTTTCTGTATCTCGTTGGGTTGTGGTCATGGTAGATAGTGACATGGATTTTTTACAATAGCATAGTTGTGTTTGGGTTTAAATGTAATTTTATCGCTCATGACAACTAAGATATGAGAGCACTTAATAAAAATGCTATAGTAGAGTCCCAAATGTCTTCTCTGATTCAATTTGTGTCACTTGGGTTGAAATCAAGAAAACATTAACGTTGGTCGGTGGTCGGTGGTGTTTACTTGATCTTAGTTAGGTTTGTTTTGAGTTCCAACATCTTGGGAGTGCAGATGTTACTGCGTTAGATGTGCCATATTTGCAATGAACTACTAAAGAATTACTTTTATGTTCACGTTATTATATAGGGCTTCAATGGCCTTGATAAGGTCTATCTGTTCTACTTAGATACGTATATAAGAACACAGCTTAACTAAGCCTTATTCCCTAGTTTCTAGTGCTTTAATATAGATTCAGCAACAACAACAACAAAAAATTAAGTTCTTTAATATAGAGATAGTTGGGGGCTGAGGGTGAAGAAAAAAAAAATTTGAGGTTGGATCTCTTAGTGTGTGCCCAAATTAGCCAACAAACCCCCCCCCCCCCCTCTTTCTCGGGCACATAAATTGTTTTTAAAGTAATTGGGTTTTAGATCTTTTGTTTTTCTTTGTCACTAATATTTATTTCATTTTTTAAATTTTATTATACTTGGATCTATTATTCATAAAGATGCAGGGATTGAACATGATGTGAATCATAAGATAGCTGAGCGGAGAAGTTGATCAGAAGAATTTTGTGATAGTAGAATACATTTCTTTGATAAGTAATAAAAGTTTTATTATAATATTCTATAATCTCCCAGTATATAAGTAGCATGCTAAGAAGGTCGAACTCAAGCAAAGTTCAACCATCTATAAATTAAATTAAAATAAAATAAAAAGGAGAAGAACCGTGGCCAAGCAAAGTTCAACCATCTATAAATTAAATTAAAATAAAATAAAAAGTAGAAGAACCATGGCCTAGAAACACCGCCATCCAATCAAACAAGCTGTGTAAAAGGATCAGCTTCAGATCCATCAAACATCATTCTGAATCTTCAAACACTCATTTCTGTAGTATTAAATGTTGGGATGTTAAGAAGTAACATATTCATAAAATGAGTGTAGCTGAAATGAGAATGTTAAGATGGATAAATGGAAATACACAGAAAGAAATGATTCAAAATGAGGAATTTTGCTCAAAGGCAGGGGGCAGCCCCTATGGATCAAAAGATGATGGAGAGTCGTTTAAGATGGTTTAATCATGTTCAGAGGAGAACAAGTAATGCGGTTGTGAGAATGAGTGAATTGATTCAAGTTGAGGGAATGAATAAAGGTTAACGTTAGTAGAAGTAATACATGTCAATTAAGAAAGTATCAAAGAGCATGACTTTGGATTTAATAGAATGGTGGAAATGAAACCCTAACTAATATGTTGAGAATTCATAGTCAGGCCCAAAATTTTTTGGAACTAAAGCTTATGTGTTGTTTTGCGTTTCTAATCTGGAAAATGTCCATATTTGCATTTAAATAAAAGAAAGACAGTGTTGATATATAGTTTCTGGTGACCTCTCTCTGTAGTATTGATGAATATTTGCTCTAAGGATTCTTTCTAACTCCTAGGAGTTGGATGTCTTTTTCTTGGAATTGATTGAAAGCAACCCTATGTATATGATAACCGCTTTGTATAAACTGATGGAGAGGACTAGTTCAACTTTTGAAACCTCTTTTCCCCCTTTTCATGTGTTTTTTCATCGTGCTTGTGATGACCATGATGAATATAGCTAAGAGGACTTTATTTTCTTGCAGCAACGGCCACATCATCCTGTTCGTCCAATTCCATCACAGATCTGGTGCAAGAACTTTGGCAATAAAGACTACTAAAGCTGCCCTGGAATCAAGTGAAGTGTGGTGGAGGTTGGGTATCTAATTCTTGCTGGTTGGCATAGCACTCCTTGTATCTGTTGATTGCCAGACAATATGGTGGTCTTTTAAGACTTGCTTTTTGTAATGTTTATAATATTTGGATTTAGAACTCACAGTGTGGGTTACCATCATACAATTTTATTCATAATGAAAATAAGATGTTGACTTTTTTGCTTGCTTTCCTTAAAGAAAACATTTCAGATGGTCTTGCAAGTTGTGGTATTAGTATTGTAATTATTCTTACTTTAATGTTGTTAATTTCATTCAAAAAAATGTTATGGCTTAAAATTTTGATTGGTGAAATGATGAGTATAGCATTAGTTGGAAAATAATAATAATAGACCAAATTAATTATTTCAACCACCTTAGTCTTTGTACTAGAGTTGTTCATCAACCAATCTGCTCCGATGAAACCCGAAACCTGCTGGACGACACATGGTCCAGCGATCAACATTGTCATGTCATTTTGATCGTTGGCCAATAACCAATAACCATTTCAGAGTTCTGACAACCAACCGCACCACCATTTGAGCTAGCACCACCTCTTTATTTTTAGATTTTTCCTTGTCTGATCCATCGTTCCCAACAAATCTCTTAGCCCATACCATAGATTTGATTTCATTCCTCAAGCTCCAGTCTCTAGCGTCCATAACTCTGGTTGCTGCCATCTTGAATGTGTCAAGGTGTGTCATTAATATAATGGTTTGGGTTTTTGAGATCAAGATTTGTTTTCTCTTACATTGAGATCTCAAATCTGGTGGGTTTTTGAATATAATATTTGGTTTTAGACTTCCAGGTCTACTCTTTCTTTTTCTCTAGTTGTGTTTTTTTCCTTCTTTTTGAAAACCAATTGGAGCTTCGACAACCTACTGATTGAAATCGCCATAGATCTAGTTGAAAGACTGAGCTAATGACAACCTATCGACTGAAACCGCCGTCGATATAGTTGGAAGACTGAGCTAATCACAACCGTGACAACCTATTGACTGAAACCGCCATCGATCTAGTTCTAGTTGGAAGACTGAACTAATGATGTGGCGATTGTTATCTTTTTAGGAATTCCAACGACACTGCTGTGGCCCAAAAACTCCTCCCATCACTGGCTGCCCCGGCTGATATACAACCCTACTTAGTAGTACTCCTAGTTACTTGCTCACCCTTATCATATTGTATTTTATCGACAACGAAAATAAGATATTGACTATCTTACTTGCTTTCCTTGAAAACAGTAGACACTTGAGTTAGTCTTGCAAGTTGAGGTATTGATATTGTATTTATTCTTTGTTTCAATGTTGTATATGTTATGGCTTAAAATTTTGATATTTGAAATGATGAGGATAGCAATAGTTGAAAAACAATAGTAATTGACAAATAGAAATACTCCTAGTCAACCACCTTAGTATGTTATGACTAATTTATTTTTCAACCACCTTAATTTAATAATTTTTGTACTACTCCTAGTCACTCGCTCTTCTCCCATACCATATGGTTGGGAATCTTGGGATAACTTAATTTTATTGGTTTATTTTGCTTAAAAAAATAAGACAAATAGAAATACTATTATACGTAGAAAAAGTGAGAATTAAAAAAGTAGAAAAAGTCAAATTATTAAGCTAGATTCAAGTTTGTTCAAACAAAGAAAAATTTTAAGCATCCATTTACGCATAAATGTACGCTCTATTTGTTTCAATGAAAAACATTGTGTAAAGATAGTTTTTCACATTTTCTAATATTTGGTAGCATTAGAAAAAATGAGTTACGAAAAACTATCTTTAGTCAACAAAAAAAGTATGGCTTATTTTTAAAAATTATTTTCCTCTAATTTTTTTTGGAAAACAACTCTATTTTACAATAATCTATATAAGGGAAGTTAAAAGGTTGTTTTTCAACTAATTTAAGGTTACTACCAAACATGGTTTCAAAAAATGTTACTATCAAATATAAAAAAATGAGATAGTTTTATAGAAAACATTTAAAAGAAAATTTGACTCATTTTCTAGAAAATATTATTGTCGAAACAAACAGAGCGGTAATAGAGAACCAACAATATAGCACTGGGTAAAACTGTAAAAGACTGAATGTGAAATTTTTTAAAGAGAAATGTTAACGAATACCCTAAGGGTATTTGTTAGTGAACCATTTTAGAAAGTTTTTATAGAAAAAAGGGGAAAAAAAAAGTAATTGATATTTTTCAGCTTTTGCAATTTCCCATAAAAGTGGTATAAAAACTTGGGGCCGTTAAGAAATAGCTTTATGTTAAATCATTTTGCTTTATATCAGATTTTTAACCAACTTTACAGGTTGTAAAGCCAATGAAGCTAACTTTTTAAGTTTCATCTGTCACTTTAGTAATATTTTCAGTCTCTTCATCAATATATACCAGTTTTTTATTAGGTGCACCCCATAATAAATTATCCTTAAGATGCCAAACATTTCCCTAAAAACTTTCTCAAAATAGTTTATTAACAATTGCCCTAAAGACACCTGTAAATATAACCCATTGTTTAATACACCCGATGTATCATACCTAATTCTCGCTTAAAGTTAGGTCTCATCTATAGGTCTTGCACATAAAATGATAAAACTCAATCCTAGGCAAAAGAAGTGTTTCTTGTTCTTTTATTTGTAACTTTTCTGTTGTTATCAAGCATGCTAATTGTTGCATGGGTTCATTTTTGTTGTAATATCTCATCTCCAATCTTCCCACTCATGTTTTTTCAGCTGAGATGGTAGATGGCCCGGGCCCTAACCTCTTTTGCATAAGTAAAATATCTCATTCAATGCGTGTGTGCATGCGCACACACATAATCACAAAACACAAAGCTAGGGGAAGGTAAAACTGCGGCAGGAAATTGGGCTCAAGGATTTTGTTCCTGACAGAGCGAGGCTTAGACTCCCTCCATTTCACTCGAATGGAATGGAATCATATTCCACCTTTTATTATTTCTGTTTGTGATCAATTGAGTTAGTGATTCCACTTGATTGAGTTAGCATCAGTCAACATTATATTATTTATTTATACTCTTTTAAAACTTTCCGCAGGCCAATTTTGACCTGGGCCTCACTCAAAAGCTTTCTCGAATTTTTCCTTTGACAAACTATTCTCCTCCTTTTTCGTCCTAAAGTTCCTAATTCTAATTTCCTTCTTAAATTGATTCATGTAAAGAATACATATATAATGATATAGGGTCCGTTTGGATAGAACTTATTTTGCTGAAACTGAAAACTGAAAACTGAAAACACTGTAGCAAAATAATTTTTAAATGTGTGAATAGTGCTGTGTGATCTATTTTTAATGAAAAAGTTGCTGAAAAGTGAAATTTGTGGGATCCGTGAACAGTGCATTTGTATACTGTTCATTGCTGAAAAGTCAATACATGCGGCTGAGTTAAAAAAAAAAAAAAAAAAAAAAAAGCAAAAACGCGGACGTGGACGCACAAACGCGGATCCAAACACCCTCATAATGTTGTGGCCAGTGGCTACCAGAGTAAGTGACTACCAAATCCTATATTCGTAGTAGGTGTGACTAAACAATTTTAGCCACAAAATCTTAAATGGAAGAAGCATATTCTTAACTTATTTGGAATAGTAAATCAAATAATTCACCAAAAAATTGATTATAGAAAAAAGGAGCATATGCTGACCACTAATGAAACCAGAAAAGCAAATACATCCTCCACATAAAAGTTCCCTTTTGTCAAATTAAACCGTGCTGTGTAATCATAGTTTAGAAAGCATCAAGGAACAAATTAAGTGCACACGGTAAACCTTTTTTCAGCGGGGTTCCCTTCACATTCATTCCATCTTTGATTTTTTTCCAAAGTGCAAGTGTGTTTACCGTGTAAAGCTATATGGCTAGATGAGAGAGATGACTCTTTTCTTAGATTGTCTTGGTCCTCTCATTTTCAAAACTTTTGTGCTTTTCACGCGTTAGTGTCATTCACAGTTGGTAAAACTTCTACAAAAGAAATACACGACGAGCATTTGTTTGTTGTGCCTCTTATGCGTTCTTAATGTGATGTACATTATGATGATGTGACAGTTTTTAGTTTATTTTATTTTTTCTAACATTATCATAATTTAAAATTACAAAATATATAATATCACCTTAATCTTGTCACATTCCTAAACAATGTAATGTTGTATTATTGTATTGAAATTACATTAATGTAAGATTATAATAATGTAATATTATGGTGTAATGTAACCTCACGACGAACCGAACGCCCCTAAGCTTCAAAGGAAAGTTTATTATGTTTCAAGAGAGAAATCTTCTAACTTTGATCTTATTGATGTTTGATGAAGGAGCTTTTTGTGTGTGTGTGTGTGAGAGTACTAGAACAATCCTCTGTCAAATGACAGAAAAGCATATCTTGAAATAAAAGCAAGATCTGTGAATTGTGACATTAGGGAAAACGAATTTGGATGAGAAAGACAAAGTTGAGAGTGTAAAATGATAAAAATGGTTAAAAAATTTGATCTAAAAATTGAAATTAAAAATAAATTTTATAGCTTTGATGTAATTGCATGGTGCAATAGTTTCAGACCTCAATTCAGCTTACCACACGGGTAGAGTGGTAGGTGGCCTCTCCCTTCGTATCATCTACCAAGCATTTTATTAGCAAAGTATGTAGTGTCAACACTAACAAACAAAAAACCTATCAAAAAAAAAATATATATATATATATATATATGAGAAGTGTCAACTGTCAAGCGTCAGCATGTGACATATCATTTCTCATTTTATTCTCAGAGGAATGTGACATGTCTAGTTAAGTGTCAAGAGTTTGCAACAGTTTTGATTCCATATTGTTTCCTACTTTTTTGGTAGTTTTTGTACCGGTAGTTTTTGTATGGAGTCCTATTTTTCAGCACATAAATACTGAAAAATGATATTGTTGGAACAAAAAAGTAATCTTAGTGTTAAGTTCAAATTTAAACTAATAACAACTAATCACTTATGATATATTATGAAAATGTTGTGAATGTAACATCTCTCTATAAATATTAGGTACTATTGTATACCGTGAAAAGTGATAAGCTCACAATATTTTCATAACAAATTATATATAATAAATTGTTATTAATTTTAATTTAAAAAATAAAATTTCACCTATAAAACCTTTTCTATTGACTAATAGAATGCCTTGTCTTAAAAATTTTAATTAAGGCCCAAAAATGTACTAATTAATAACTTTTTTAAAAAATATATAATTTTTACTATATTTTACTATAGTAAAATATAATTTTACTATAAAAATATAAAAATATAATTTTACTAAATTTTACTATAAAAATATAATTGTGCTAAATTTTACTAATTAATACATTTTACTATATTTGTGGTAGTTTAAGAGAGTAAAAATTTTATCATTATTTTCTCTCTCTAGCAAAATTAGAATTAGAATTAATAGTTTTCTAGACAAAGTTGTAATTGAAATCCACAATGACCATCTCAGACATACTATTTTTTCTATCCAGACTATTCATATTTATTTTTAGAATTAAAAGTTTTAAAATAGGTTTTATAAATAAAAGAAAATAATCCAATTAACATATTAAGTTATGTCAAGATGCTAGATTATTTTTTCTAATGCATGCTTCACTTATAAAATATTAAGGCAAAAATGCAAACTTGAACCTCTAACTTTTAACGGTTTTCATTTCAGTCCTCTAACTTTAAGTTTTGTCATTTCAGTCCTCTAACTTTCAATTTTTGTCAATCCAGGCTTCTGTTAGAACTCAGTTAAGATTACCATTAAACACATTGAGAAATGACCGTTTTACCCTTCTTTTAAAAAAAAAAATTCGGAATTAAAAGAAAAATCTGTAAAAAAAAAAAAAAAAAATTTAAGGGGAACGACGATTGGAAAAAATCCAGTAGCTTATGTATATCCCTTTAGACGTAATCACCTTCCTCTCCCAAAAACCCTGTTTCAAAAATAAAAAAAGTTTCTCCCAAAAACCCCAATCAGACCCGAGACAGAGAGAGAACCACATCAAGTCATCAACGACGGCCGTGCACGCGGTTGTCCTCCCTCCGGCGCCCCGTCATCTTCCTCATCCATCTGGCCAGTCCTCCACCTCCGTCGACCCAGTTCCGTTCATCCATCATCCTCCTCACCCATTCCGTGCCGCCTTTCCCTTTCCCTTCCCCATCGCCAATCTCCTTTCCCTTCTCCGTCGCCGATCTCCTCTCCCTTCAATATTTTTTCTCTCTTCCTCCACCTCACCGGCCTGCCCAGCCATCGATCGAAGGCCTCAAAACGCTATTCGCCGGAGTACTCTGTGTTGAGTTCGGCTCCGACTGTGACTTCGATCCGCCCCTCTCTCTCTGCTATCTTATTTTCTCTACCGTGGGTGTGGTGGGTTTCTGTTTGTGTTACTAGGTGTGGTGGGTCTGTTGTTGGCTGATTTGGTGTTGCTGGGTTTGTATTTGTATTCGTGTTGTGGCTGATTTGAGGTGGAGTTGCTTGCCTTGACGGTGGAGAAGAAGTCCTTTAATTCTGAATTTGGTAGCTGATTTGGTTGTTTTTCTTTTAATTCTGATTTTTTTTTTAAAAAAGAAGAAGGGTAAAACGGTAATTTCTCAGTGTGTTTAACGGTAATCTTAGCTGAGTTCTAACAGAAGCTTGGATTGACAAAAATTAAAAGTTAGAGGACTGAAATGACAAAACTTAAAGGTAGAGGACTGAAATGAAAAACGTTGAAAGTTAGAGGGTCAGTTTTGCATTTTTGCCAAATATTAACTAACAGTATATATTACATTTGCATATATGCCGTATAGCTATCCAAAACTAAAATTGATAAATCATATTTAAGATTGAATATGTCACAAGAATTATTAACTGACTCAGTGATATTACCAATTAAAAAGGAAATCTTACTAGAAGTTGAAAAAAGCATAATTAGTAGTAATTTTGTATCTCATAAGGTAAGAAAGATAGTTTTTTAATTGAAAAAAATCACAACATAAATATTATTTAATTAATATTTTAAATAAAAGAATTCCCTTTAAAAAATGTGTTGCACTAGTTCTAGATTGGACCTTATTATTGCATACTGTGAATTTAAGTGAGATTTGAAATGAATATATTTCAAGTTGAATTGAGATATTTGACAAAAATGGCATCGTTTAAAATTTACAATTTTTTTTTTAAAAATAATTTATATTTAAAACACCCTATGCATATGAAAAATCATCATAGTGGCCATATTTTGCATAAAAAGACATTTAACATGCCAATAACATGATTAATATTTCATGATTTTGGCATGATCATCATGATATTAGTATAAATAAATCAATTCAAATAAGGCTAAAGTTGTTAAAAATGCACAAATACCAAATTGATGACTTTACAAAGAAGTGTTCAACGAGAATCACCGTTAAGATATTATAAGAAACTAATAATCTTAATATTAAAAAAATTATAAAACATTTGGAAGAAACTAATAATTCTTAATATTAATTAAATTATAAAACATTGACTTATAAAAGAATGAGAAGATAAAAAATTAGAATTAGATTTTGAGATGATTCTTTCGGGTTTTGATATGGACGGGCAAGTTTTGGTGATTTGAAAGGAATTAATTGGGTTTTATGGTTTTGATTGTATTTTGATCGTGAGTTGTTTTCATGCTTTCTTGGCTGCTGGCAGGTTTAATGCCTTTGCAAGAGAGTGGTCATGGGTGATGAGGATAGTTATGTAAAATTAGTGTTTTATGATTCTCATTAACATAAAATCATATAAAGGGCATTTACCACCACTAATATCTACAACAAGAAAATCATAAAATAGACTTTGGCAAACTATTTTCTGTAAGTATTAGTCAAAGAATAAATTAACAACACAAAACCATTACAGTTGCTTTTACCAGACTCTTACTTTGTCTTATGTTATCTATTAACGTTCCGTATGTGGGATTAACTAATGCTCAGATACATTGAGAGTAGTTGCCTTAAGCCCCAAAATGTATTAGGCTGGTTTTGATAATAAGAAGGCTAAATTTCTTCGAATTAATCCAAAACAAATTAAAATCAGTATCAAACCTGGCATATTAAAGTTATATGCATCAAATGTAAGCATAGAGTAACAATTGTTATGATGGTGAGTGATGCAAGCTTGAAGATAGAATTAGTAGATAATTATAATATATGTGGCGACACTAAAAAAGAAAAAAGAAAAAATTTGCCGTGTCACTAATTCAAGTACAATTTTTTGGGCTATATGAAATCGTTTTAGTCTCAAAACTATTATTATAAGGATATAAAAAGAAAATATATTTATTTTTCTCTTTTTAGTGAGAATAATGAGAAAATTGAAAAATAAAAATAAATTTAGTATTGTGTCGTGATTATAGTTTGAAATAATAAGAATAATTTTGTAATTTCATTGTTCATGATTATTTCTCTCATATTTTCTCTCTAATTACTCACACAATTTTTCTTTCCGGCCACTTTTCACCCCATTCAATCGATGTAAAATCATTATTCTCTCCCTTTTCCTTCCCTTCATCATCTTTTTGTTCACCCCAATTAAACATGGCATTAAATTGAATTGAATACATCTTTTTTAGAGCTCAAAGGCTCACCACTACTTTCATGACCGCACTATTAGTCTATTATAAGACCCCTTTAATTCGAGGTAGTGGTCCAATGTGTGATAAACAGCTTGGAAAAAATCTCTTTAAAAAAAAAAACTTGGAAATATTAGACGCACATGCAACAGCAATTTCCCAATTTCGCCTTACGACAAAAACCTATTTGAAGGGGATGAATATTACATGTTAATTTTGTTTTTAATCTGTCAAATGCTATTTGTTGGTTAACAATAGCATGTCAAGTAAATGCCAAACTTTAGTAATTGGTTTAAGTACTTAGGAAAATTTCGAACTCTATAATAATTTGTTGAGTCTATATTTTGATTCTTATTTATTTATTTATTTTTGGTAGTTGTTGCATTGGGTTCTACTCCTAGTTTTAGGAAGTGATGATAGTGAAAGTTGGGTACCATTGTACAAATCATGGCAAATATTCTTGAAAACGTATAAAATTAACAATGATAATACAATGAGCTTGGATCTTGATTTCTCTAATCTATTTTGTTTCTCTTGCCATTTTTAGAGTAATTATATAATTAAATAATATCCACACTAATAACTTTGATATTATAGTAACTAGCATGCAATTTATGCAAACGCATTGATGCATTTAAAATTAAACACAATTTTTATTATAAAAATATAAATAATCAGTCAAATTATTACAAAAAAATAGCATGTAACACATGTATTAATGCATACATATAGATACATTTAAAATTAAACACAATTTTTATCATTAAAATATAAAATAATTAGTCAAATTCTTCTTTTAAAAAGTGAGCGTAATTAGTCACATATTAAAATTCTTACTTAAATTTAATATTACTTATGTTATTTTTAAAAAAATATTTAATAACATAGAACGTGTGGTGATTTCTATTATATGGTGATTTTTATTGAGTATATGTGATTTTTTTAATTAGTCAAATTTTTTTTTTAAAATTAAACGTAATTAGTCACATATATAATTGATTCTTACCTGAATTTAATACTACTAACGATCATTTTTTTTTCTAATATTTAATAAGATAGAACGTGTGGTGATTTTTGAGTATATGTGATTTTGTTTTTAAATTTTATAGTTCAGTAATATAAGATTCTTAGTATTTTGCACTCATTAAGTCATTTTGCACAAAGATTAAAAAACTTAAGTGGACATATGACACAAACTTAAGTGGATACTTATGGGGTAGTCTCCACATAAATTTAGACACATGACACAAAATTGGATTATAATTTCAAATTTTAATTTAATTTTCTTTAAGCTTTACCTATTAATATATATAAAAGTGTTAGAAAAATATTCTGGAGTGAATAAGAAATTAACTTTTAACGTATCCATTTGAACATGTTATTAAAGTGGTGAGAATCCTTGAGTCTCACATAAGAAAGGACAGAGAATATGAGTTTATATGCTTATAGGTTGGACATTGGATTGAGCTTTAGGTGTATGTGGATTGGACTCTTGTTCATACATACATACATACATACATATATTTGAGTCGTATGCAACATTTTGTACTTTATACTAAACATGGTGTCTGTTCACCAACATATTCATTCATTGTTCCTCATTTATGAAACTAATTTTAACTAAGAAAAACTTTCCCAAAGAACATATTTTGTGCATATACATAAAGTCAAAGAGAGAGAAAGAGATATAATTTAGTTTGCTGAGCACAGACCTTGCAGTACATTTTATCCGTATTGTTGATCTTTTTATCTTGTGAGGTAGATATCCATGAATCTTTAAGCACCACAAATTGTGTCAAACACAAGACTTGATTAATTTTGCATAATTCATTTTTCACGCATTTGGCTTGTGAGTCATTTAATTATTATACTGTAGATTTCTTCTATTTGTGTTCTTGCTTATAATTAAATATGTATTTTGTTATTGTTTGTATTATTACAAAAATAAATTATTAAATATATCCAACATAAAGAACAATATGATCACCATAAATTAAAAATCATATTATATTCATATGATATAATATTTTTTTTTCTTTAACTTGTGGAATCCATCAAAACTAATACAATAATGCCAAAAAAAAAATCACTACTAATTAAGGCGGCAAGTTGTGATAGCTTGATAGGTGTGATATCACTTTTACACATACGAGAAGTCAGGCACAAAATGGAAGGGAAGAATTTGATATTAATCGGTAACAAAAATCGGTGTGGTAATATAAATTGGGATGGAGGAGCCTTTGTGATAAAATACATGGTTTTAAAAATCGGAATGATCAAAGAATTGAAAATAGGTCCGATTTCCTTTTTATTGGTTGAATTGGAAATTTTCACGGTTGAATTGCCAATTTTCTCAATTTTTACTAGATCGATTGTGCGTTTAGTTCTCGATTCAACCACTCGGTGCAATCTAGTTTTTAAAACCATGATAAAAGATCACATAGGACAGCCCATCATAAAGGATAGCTTCTCTTGGCATGTGGAGAACAAGGAGATGGGCACTCTATTAACCATATGAGAAGAACTGTACGCGGCATGGAAGGAGGGCTATAGACAAGCCATACTCATTAGCTTAGAAAAATTAGCAAAAGTGATGCAAACCACATGGATGCAGAGGTTTTATTGAAGGATATTCGAACTCAGAAGAACATGTTCTATACTCTATTTCAGAGTAGCTTCAAAGTCCAAATTTTACATTAATCCCATGATGAGCATTCACGGAAAACATCTAAAAAATTTAGCTTTTAGCAACTTAAAACACTACTTTATCTATTTTAACAAGCCATTTTATAATATACCCTACAACAAATATTTTATATTAACATTTAACACATTAAAATAATATAAATAACACAATAAAATAATATATCTAACACAATAACCAACCACTACAATCATCAATACATTAAAATATTTTTTTTAACACTTTACATTAAAATATTATTTTTTGTTTTGAGTCTTGAGCTACAGTGGTGTAGTTCAAAGTTTTTTTTTTTTTAAATTTTTAATTTTTTAAGTTTAGTTGCTTTTTTGTCAATTTAGCAACCTCTGGGGATGCTAGTATTCTCATCAAGACTTTTAAAAATTTTAGCATTTAGTATCTAAAACCTTAACTTTATAGCATTTAATACATTATTTTATAATACCCCTAACATCAAAATTTCTATTTTTTTTACCATTTCATTTAAATATTCTTTTTTTATTATATCTTATTCATTTTTTATTCTCTCTCCCTCTTTCTCACAGCAGACAAAAAATTAAAAAATTATAACATCATGTTACAGTGTGTTCTAAAAAATGAAAGCTCACTATAGTAAGATGTCAAATTTTGTAGCATATGACATCTTTGATGGAGTAGGTTTTTGTAGTTATAAATGCTAAAAATAATATTTTAGCATTTATAACACTCATGATAAGAATGGTCTTAGGCAGCAGTCGTTTGCACACACAATCTTGAAATAATCTCTCTCTATACCTCTCTTTATTTTCATAGTATAGTAAGAAAAAGAAGAAGTCACTTTTAAATAAACTCATTAAACACAACTACTTTAATCTGTGTGTGTATATATAAACGTGACATCTACTGATCTACCTTTGATTTTATTTAATTTTTATTATTAAAACTGGTAACAGAGTCAGTGACTTTGGCTATTCACATTCAACATTACTTGGAGCTGTACGCTATATGACCCTCTTGTCTTAACTCGTGCAGCATTGACAAAACATACGTGTATTTCGTAGCCCCAAAAAACCACGTGGCAAAATCTAATAAAATCTAATAGGTGAAAAAAAAAAAACACACGTTCCACTAGTCCATCATAAAATAGCAGATCATTACCTCAATACTGACCTATACGAACCAGTCCACTGTCCGCTGTCCACGTGCTAACTCACTCATTCACTCATATATTTTTTTAATTCCATTGTCGGTCCATATTTATTAACCTTTAACCCTCTTTTTTTTTAAAAATTTTTTTTTTTTGCTTGCATTATTAGCCTCTAAAAAAGCACGATATATTCGCATATATACCCCTACCTACCCGTCCCTTCTTCGGGCAGCCACAGTCCATCTCATTTCAACCATTCAGCTTCTTACCTTCGCATATTCTTCCCTTGCCCGAAATTCACGGGCAGATATAAAATTCAACGTCACCTTCAACTTCAACTTCAACTGCCTCTCTCTTCTCAGACACGAGCACGGCCGTAGGCGAAAACTCGTAAAAATTTTTTTTATAAAAAAAAAAAAAAAATAAAAAAAAAAGGTTGAATTCGTATTCCTTTAAATAGAGCATGATCTCATTCTCAGTTAGTCAATACCAACTTCTTCTTTTTTTTGTGACCTAACAGAAAGCGTAAAATTTTCTGGGTAAAATATTGCCGAGAAACACTGAGAAAAGACAAAGGAGCATAGGTGGACAATACCAGAGTAGACACTGTGTTCCTGACTTTTCTTTTTTTCCTATCAGTTTCTTTTTGATTTTTGGTTTTTTAGGGCATAGAATGTGGAATATTGCGCGATTCGCCGCGTCGAATCTGAGCCGATCGAGGCGCTTCTCGACGGCGATTCCTGGTCCTTGTATCGTTCACAAGCGTGGTGCTGATATTCTCCACGATCCCTGGTTTAACAAGGTCATTTTCTTTGATTTTCTTTCTTTTTTTTTGCTTAAATGTTACTATTTTTAAGCTTCGTTGTTTTTCTTTGGATGAATTATTGTGAGATTGTGGTGATTTAAAAAAAAAAAAAAATTGATAAAATGAGCTTGTATATTGCTTGTTGAACGTGAAAGTTGGAATTTTTGTTAAGCAAAGCAAGAGAAGTACTTTTAGAAAGTGCAATTTTAAGCCTTGCTTTTGAAAGAAAAAAGAGAGTTGATTTTTACTTGGACTTATATGGGTTTTCTATTTTTGGGGTGTGTTTTTTTAGCAACTTGCGAAGTGGGTGGTACTTATGTTGAAGGTTGAATGTCATAAGGTTTTTGTATTTTATTTTGATTGTATGGTTAATTGCTGAAATGTCAACATTTGATTGTAGATTGTAGATTGTAGATTGTACATGAGAGCCGGTAGTAGATTTTTTTTTTTTTGGGTATTAAAGATTTTGCACAAATTGAGAAGATGCAGAAATTGTAGTTGAAATTTCTTGATGCACTAGAGAAGTGTTAGATGCTAAGAGCCTGTCATCTTTTGGTGTTTCCAATGGAGACGTTCAGGGATCAAATTCCGCCTCCCCCATTGTTGTAACTATTGAATTACTAGATTGGCAATAGCAGTTGATGTGCAAATCTGCAGATAAATTGCTTAAGGTGGAATTAGTTAATATAGAGGAAATGGATACTTAAATTTATTTATTAAAAAAAAAATTAATGTCTTTCACCCATGCTAGGGGTTACTCTGACAGGACAAGATATTAAAAGGCTTCCTAGTGTAAGCTTTTTATAACTTTGAGAGTTTGGCTTGATAATTGAGATGGGCTTATGATAAATTTAATGCTTCTAGAGTCAGCATTTGGACTCTTTTGGAAGAATGCATGAGAGCTGCTTGAGTGATAAGTGTTTATGAAAGAGGTAAATATGCTGTGGGAATTTACATGGTTTGTTTGCTTTGTGTTTGCCATGTGCTCAGAATAAATTTGTTATATATTTCATTAGGTTGTGCAAATGGAGTAAAATATGCAAATTATTTTGAAGTATAGCTAGCAGTACTGTAATTTTTCATGCATTTTGAAATTAAACAATAAAGTTTACAACTGCTCTATGTTAAAGAAATGTTTTTGAATCTTTTGTCAATGATGAATAAGTATTGGTGGAATTTGGCTCAATCTCTATTTGTGGTTTCCAAGAGCAGGATACTGGATTCCCTTTGACTGAAAGGGATCGTCTAGGGCTTCGTGGCCTCCTCCCACCTCGCGTGATATCATTTGAGCAGCAATATGCTCGTTTCAGTAAGTTTGAGTTCTACCTCCTCACTTAACTGTAACTAAAATAAATCTATAAGGACTTGTTTTATGGGCCTTTCTGATACCTTTCTGATTTTTGAACTGTTAGTGGAGTCGTATCGGTCTTTAGAGAAAAATACTAGGGGCCAATCAGATGGCATTGTTTCCTTGGCAAAATGGAGGATCTTGAATAGACTTCATGACAGGAATGAGACTTTATATTACCGAGTAAGTATGATTACAGGTTTCCAGCTAATAGAACTTAAAACATTTATTGATCCTACTGGAATTTAACATGCTTATATTTCTATTATCTTCAGGTCCTTATTGATAACATCAAAAATTTTGCTCCAATAATATATACTCCGACAGTAGGATTAGTATGTCAAAATTACTCTGGGTTATTTAGACGCCCGCGTGGAATGTATTTCAGTGCGAAAGATAAGGGGGAGATGATGTCCATGATCTATAATTGGCCAGCTCATCAGGTATTAATTGAATCTTGTTAGATAATAACATCAAGTCAACCCCCCCCCCCTCCCTCTTGCGGGCATTGAAAGTTAAATCATCTTTTTTTGACCTAAATTCTTAGGCTGCAATTTGTCAAAACTGTATAAACTAATAACCTAATGTACATTGATATTTAAGTTTCAAATATTGGGTTAGGATGCTAATTTGTATCTAGATACCTCACTACAGATGAATTCCATAGAAAAAAGAAGAAGAAGAAGAATCTGAATCTGGGATTTGTAATAGATCAGGATACCCTAGTAATAGTTTAAAAAAAAAAATTTGAAGAGAAAAGCAATCATAATCTAGTTGTCTCAATTATGCTTAGGTAGGTCTAACTTAAATTGTTCAAATAATTTTTTCTTTTCTGCTTGATGCTAAGGCTTGCTATTTGATTTAGTTCTTGAAAGAAATTATTGAAATATTCTCATTGTTTATTTTAGATCCCGTTCACTGCAAGCTATAATAAATAACTTTAGCATCACAATCATATGATATGATGCCAACTTTTTGGAGCTGGTTGTTATAAACTTTAATGCCACATCAATGTAATGCTTTGTAACCTGATTTTCCTCAGATAACATATAAATTTGACACGTCATTTTCTTTTAATGTTATATATATTGCAAAATTTGGGTGTCTGAGCGGTCAGAGTTGGTTTATATTTGTTGGCTGTGGAATTTTATTTATAAATATAGAGCTGCTAGGCTTGTATATCTTTCTATAAATCTTTACCTTTCTATTTTCATATAAGCTTTCATGCCTTTGACATTACTTTTCAAAATTTATGGTATGTAAATTTCTTGTTTCATCTCTCGCTAAAAACTTTTCCAGTGGTAGATTTATGGCTGGATAATTTGTTGTGGTATCTTTTACTACAAAGATTTTCACTAGCGTAATTTTAACTAGAATCTAAAATATAAGCTTTAAACAGAGTGTTGTAATTTTTTGGTCATGACTTGGAGGTTAAAAAAGAAAAAATTATTTATTTATTTACTATACTATGTTTGTTTTGCGATGAAATGTTTTATGGAAAATATTTGCAGCATCTTACAGTGTTTGTTTTGTTGTAAAATGTTGTTCAAATTGAAAACATTTTTAGTTGACCGTAAAACATTGGTTTTGGTGGTTTGTGCTTGAAAAATTTTATGTCACACTAAACACCTGAAAATATTGGCTGAAAATGTTTTCAAATGTAAAATTTTACATTTGAAAACATTTTTGAGCCAAACAAGTGGAGCATAAGTACAGTAAGTGATTACATCCTACACTTCGCACTTTACAGGTTGTGGTTTAGGTTATTTTATTTTATATTTTATTTATATCTAGAAGGACAACCCAAGTACATAGGAGAATGCAAAAGGCACCACAAGAATCCCCCACCCCACCAAAAAGAAAATACGGATAAAATAAACTTTAAATGTGATCCTGGAATTCAGAGCATCAACAAATTCTAAAAATGAACCTGGATATCCAAAAAGACGGGTTAGAACAAAATTAGTTACGGGCATGCGATAGCCCTTTTTGGTTTCAGCATATGATTAGATTTACAAATGTGCTCGTGATATTGTGAGTGTTCATATTCCCTTTTGTGTTGCAGGTAGACATGATAGTCCTGACAGATGGCAGTCGTATCCTTGGCTTAGGTGACCTTGGAGTTCAGGGAATTGGAATTCCTATTGGAAAACTTGATATGTATGTTGCTGCCGCTGGTATCAACCCACAGAGAGTATGCTCTACTATCTCTGAGTGTGTGTGTGTGTGTGTGTACATATGCAAGCCAGGCATGTGGATGCCCTTTACACCTTTTTGTAAAATTGGTAAGTGTGCTATTACTTGTTTATTCAATCTATGTTCATCTCTGACAGATACTCCCGGTTATGCTTGACGTTGGTACTAATAATCAAAAGCTACTTGAAGATCCTCTTTGTGAGTAACAATTATGCATTAACTTTTTTCCTTGCCTTACTAAAATTCATGACTTGACTACTTAGAATTGAGTCATCAGAACCAGTTGTATGTTGATTAGTTAGTTCCTGCCTTGCTATGCCATCGATCATCTTCTCATCTTCGCAATATGTAAAATGCTTGTGAACGAATTCGTTCTAGTAAATATCATGTGGACATCATTTCACATGATTTTAGTTTGACAGATTTAGGACTTAGACAACCTAGGTTGGAAGGAGAAGAGTATCTTTCAATTGTTGATGAATTCATGGAAGCTGTTTTCACACGTTGGCCCAAGGCTATTGTACAGGTTTTGTATCTTTTAGAATTATAAATTTCAATAAATGTTTAGTTTCTACCAGTTTTGACTTGATGGTTCTAATTTATCAGTTTGAGGACTTTCAAATGAAGTGGGCTTTTGAAACTCTGCAACGGTATCGTAAAAGGTTTTGCATGTTTAATGATGACATACAGGTGAGTAGTTGGTGGTGTCCCGTTATTTATATGGATTTAAAGGAGCATGTAATGCAATTTAGTACTCTGGGAATATTAAGGGTACCTCATCTATTATAATATTTGTGCTGACTTGATGTTCTATAGGGGACTGCTGGTGTTGCACTTGCAGGACTTTTAGGATCTGTGAGAGCCCAAGGTCGACCATTGTCTGATTTTGCGCACCAAAAGATAGTTGTGGTTGGAGCTGGGAGGTACTTTGCATAACTACCTATAATGAGCTCTATATTTGGCTTAAAATTATCATTGTATTATATACATGTGCTTGTTCTCACTTCATGCTGCCTCATAATTCTATATATATATATTTTTCCCTTTTTTTCTTCTGGCTTTCAGTGCAGGGCTTGGTGTTCTTAACATGGCTGCACAAGCTGTTTCAAGAATGTCAGGAAATGGCGAAGCAGCAGTAAAAAAACAGTTTTTCCTACTTGATAAAGATGTATAGTTCTACACTTTTTATTATAATCTATGCAGCTTGCTTGTAATATTTCATAGTCATGACTTCGCTGTTTAAAATATACTATTGGGGGCACATGGTCAATTATATTACCTTCAAATTCATGTAAAAACTAATAATGATATTATGGTATTTCTTCCTGAATTAATTCTGAATCATTTATAATTTTTTCCCTAAATGTTCCCTCAAAATAAAGAGAAGGAAGTAGAAAGAAAGTCATGGCTATGAATGATGGCCATATACTGCTTGACCTAGATGTGTCATGAGGTCATATATTGGAATTTTTCTTTTATGTTTGAAAAAAAAAATGTTTTTATGCAGGGCCTTGTCACAAAAGAGAGGAAGGAACTTGATCCTTCAGCAGCACCATTTGCTAAAGACCCTAGAGAGATTGAGGGACTTAGGGAGGGAGCTGGCCTAGTTGAAGTGGTAATTCTTACAGAACTGCTTAGGCTTCTCTGTGTAAAAGTGTTGATTATGTATGCTATTAGTCGAAGGATCTTGATACAAGAGAGTTGAACCACACTTTGCTATAGCATAATTATATTTTCTTCTAAAGTCATACTTACTCTTTCAAACTATAACTGTAGATGCTGAGAGGTTTATGCTTTTCAGGTTAAAAAGGTCAAGCCCCATGTGCTTCTTGGTTTGTCTGGAGTTGGTGGTGTCTTCAATGAGGAGGTAAAAACCTTGATTTCATTTAATCATTTCCGGTCAAGTAGAGGACCAAATTGAACTAATGAAGGTGACTAAGTTGAGTTAGAAATGTTTGTTGTTCTTACAGCCTGTGTTCTGTACTGTAGAGTATTAGCAAACAATACAGGATGGTGTATGGAGTGCCTCATATCATTCATTCTTGGTGCTTTAACTATGCATTTTGAGGAATTAAGTATCAGATTTATTCATTTGTCTACCACAGAAATATATTCTATTAAATTTTCTACACTAGTGGTCATAACAGCTCCCCCCACCCCCAAAATTTTTTTCCCCCTGTTAATCGAAGTTGTTTTAAGTTTCTAAGGTGTCGTGCTTTGATAATTCAATCTACTTGTTAATTAGCCAACAATTGGTTGGTTTTGTTTGATGAAATTAAGATTTGTGAAATTCATCGCCTTCCTTTAGTTGTTGTTTAGAGAATGGCATTTTCATTTCGTATCTAGGTTATTGCTTTTTTATTTTTTTATTTTTTATTTAAAATTATTATTTTTTTAAAAACTGTAATTCAGTGTCTTACTGGTAAATATGTGCTAAGGTAAGGAGGGACTGATTCACTGGTGGAGGGAGGGGGGCGTTGCTTTTAAAATTTTTCCTCTTTATAAATTTTATAAAAATATATAAAGTTTTACTAACCCCCCCCTCCCCCCTAAAAAAATTCTGGCTCTGCCAGTGGACTGATTGATTGAGCCCTAAAACTCTTCTCTCTTTCTCTCTCCATTCTTATCTTCTCCTTTCTACTCTCCTAACCCTAATCTTTCATTTTTTTTACAACTCAACAAGGTGCTTAAGGCAATGCGAGAATCTGATTCAAGTAAACCTGCCATTTTTGCTATGTCAAATCCCACCATGAATGGTTTGCTTCTATGACTTTCATCATGCATTTACATTTTCCTTATGGCAACTGAGTTTAACTTATATGTTCTCTTTGCATATTCCTTGACAGCCGAATGCACTGCTGCTGATGCTTTTAGGCATGCTGGAGAAAATATAGTCTTTGCAAGTGGCAGCCCTTTTGAAAATGTTAATCTAGGTATCTCCCCTTCTTCTTGATGTTTATCTTGTTTGCAAGGTTTTTCGCACCATACAGTTGAGGCAATGTGTTCCAACTATTTATATTGGAGTCATTGCAAACTAAAGTATGGTATATAATTCTGCGCTCTCTCTCTCTCTCTCTGATTTGTTTGAATATTATTACCTTCAAAAATCACAAACTTGTTCACAGGGAATGGAAAAGTTGGCCATGTAAATCAAGCGAATAACATGTACCTGTTTCCTGGGTTAGTTTCTTTCCTTGGCCAATTTTTTCTTAATAACCATGCCTATATATCCAATTGATCTAAAGGTTTTGTTTCCTGTAATTCAGGATTGGTTTGGGAACTCTTCTCTCAGGTGCCCGGTTTATAACAGATGGAATGTTGCAAGCAGCTGCTGAATGGTATGAAATGTCTTCGTTGCTCAAACCTAAAATTTCTAACTTTTTACACTGGAGAACCAGAATTTACATTGAAGAAGGCCTTAATTATTTAATTTCTATAGCCTCTTAAGTGCTTATGATTGATCTTAGTTTGCAGTTCTGATCTTATTGCAGAGAACTATAATGCTTGGAATTTGTGTACATTTTTGAATTTAAATATTTGGTTGGGCCTGTGCTTTTAGTCAAGAGATCTATGTATTCATTTGTAATTTTATTAGCAAATCTTCAAGGCATTAATTCTGCTTTCCTTGCCAATTATTGTGTATTGTCATCTTTTAATTATATTATATGTTATGTTTGCCTCATGGTTGTTCACAATGAGATTGCATGTTCCAAAATTGTGGTAGAGATTGTTGAAAATATCTTGACAAATTCTCTTCACCTATTTTTAGAGTCTCAAGAAAGTTTCTTGTAGTCAAGGCCAGTTCAGCTGAATTAATAGTTTTGTTAGTTGTATGAATTTGATGAATTGACTATATCAATATGACTCTTATCAAGCATGGAATTCAATGTACGAGATATATATTGTACAATCTTGCCACATTTGGCCTTTTTTTCTTGTTCCATCCTTGTTATACTTTCCATCTTCTTAATTTTGGCGTGGCATATGGTAAGAATTTGTGCCAGTCTATGGTGGTTTGTAATGTTTTAGATTCCTAGGAGAAAAAGTTCTCGTGCTTCTTCTTATGATACAAACAGAAATGCAATGTACAGTTGCATTTTCTATATCACATGTTAATAAATTAACATGATACATCATGGGGTTCAAGTGATAGTCCAGAGATAATGACATCCATTGTGATGTTCCATGTATGTTGTTCGAACCCCACCTCCCTCCTCCACTACTACCTATCAAAAAATAACACAATATATCACATTCATTAATTGACTAGCTCCATGTATTAGGTTGAAAATTTGCATTTCAATACATCACATTCATCAATTAACTAGCTTCATAAATTAAAATTGAAATTTTGTACCCTTTTTTTTTTATTTTTATTTTTAATTTTAATTTTTTTCCTCTTCTGATAAAATGTGGTGTGAAGTTCTGTTTGTTTGCCATAAATTTTGCTAACATGATGAAAAATGTACAGCCTCGCTTCTTACATGACTGATGAAGACATTCAAAATGGAATCTTGTATCCATCTATCAATAGGTATTATCCTTGTCTTTTTCTGGTATTAAACGTGTTTCATTTGCCATCTTTTTTTTTTTTTTTTCCCGATATTCTTTTAACAACCAAAAGAATTACCTATCAGGGAAAAAAAAAGCCTAAAGGAGAGTTAATGTTCAATTTTTCATAGATGTGTTAAGGTAGTATTTTATTATTTCTAACTGCATATAGCTAATTTTTGGTGTATGTAACTGTGTATACATATAACAGCCAGGATCTGAGCACTCAACATCATTAGGAAAATATCCATAAAAAATCCAAATTAATGGGAATAATAGTTTACAGCGTATGTATGCAGTGATGGAATGACCTTTAACAACTGCTATTTTTCATCATGCAGCATTCGAAATATCACAGCAGAGGTTGGAGCTGCTGTTCTGCGTGCAGCCGTTGCAGAAGAGCTGGCAGAAGGACACGGTGATGTGGGGCCTAAAGAGCTCAAGAACATGTCCAAAGTAAGTGCATTTTCAACTTACTGTCCTACTGGAAACTGCACATTTTGTTAAAGCAGCAATTGAATGATATATACATGTTCAACTTTTTAAGAAGATAATCAATATAACATTGTCACAATAATCTTTGAAGTAACCTTAAGAGTGCAAACATAATTAAAATATAAAGAAAAGTCTCTCTATATTAATATCTTGTCTGCATAAAAATTTCAGCTCTGAAATCGATAAAAATGTTGATGTATTTTTTTTAGGGAGACAACAAGGGTGATGTTGTCATTAATAGCTTTTCTTGAATCTGTAGATTTATTTTGGTTTATTATTATTTTTTGTACAGGAGATGACAGTGGAATATGTCCGAAGCAATATGTGGTTCCCTGTTTACAGTCCTCTTGTTCATGAGAAATAAGGGTCCTCTCCTTATGTGACTGTTAGAGGGTGTTCCTGCGTCTTACTTCTCAAAGTCTGCAGCCAAACATTGTATCTGGGTTTCTTTTCCTGAAATCATATTTACAAGCTTAGAGAAATAGAAGGGAAAAGGATGGAAACAGGAATGAAACCCCTCACAATTCTGAGAACCCCATTAGCTTGATTTTTGTAAGCAGTAACATAACTTAAATGTGTATAACTTCTTCGTTCTGCTTAGGAGATATTGTTACAAAACATCATTTGTTTTTTTTTTGGCTTGGCGGGTGATTTTATGAAATGATGCTATATGCACTCCTAACAACACTACCTGGATTGGGCACGCTTAAGTTTAAAATTTTTTTAGGAGAATTGAGTTTCAAATATACTAGCCTAATTTCTCCTAGTACAAATTTCGCAAGCTAGTACAAGGCCCAGTCAGGTGGATTTGGGTTGGTGTAAGGATTTGAAAGCCTTCAGCTTTGCCAATCGAATTAATGTTGGGCACTGCCTTTCAGTGGTCTGATAGAACCTCCTGGCTGCTAAATTGGTCTGATTCACTGACCTTAGGACATCGTGCTCTTTTCTCCTACAATGAAAGGAATTCGGACCTGTCTGATGTGCCACACCAATTAGGAACCAGCCATGTTCGCAATTTGAACAAATTATAAAACAAAGATGCCGAAAGGAAGTGATTTTCGTTTGAACTAAAACACGTAGAAGATGCTAAGTCAGGCCTTTTGTTTTTGGTGCCAAGTAATTGTGAGAAAGTGAGAGGACGATGAGATAATAAGCGAAATTTCATGCTACTCCTAAAGTTGGTGCCAAGTAATTGTGAGAAAGTGACATTGGCCGAGTGACTTTCCAAGTGATTTTATGAATTTTACAGCAATATGGGCTCATGGATTGTAGTCAAGGATTTCTCTTGCCATCGCTTCTTGCCACTATACAGGATCATCCTGCATGGACAGCATATGGACAACCTCGACAATTTTGTAGAATTTGGCTATATTCAATGCGCACGTGCATCTTTCTTCTGTACCTAATTTTATTGGTTTTCTTTCTTCGGTCATGGGTCTCAATTATCTTCACACATCTTGCCAGTAGCCTCTAACGTATTGGCCCATTGTGCTCTTTATTGAAATCATTGGCCCTTTAGGCTTATTCAAGCACATTTGGGCTTTATGCCTCGCCAACCATTGTCCTATTCATCTCTTGATCAGTTTATTTTTGACTGTTAGACCAAAGTTGACACTTAGTCTTTCATGTAGATTCTAAGTTTGGGGTTACCCAATTGAGGCACCCAAATCATTGACCCTTCTCTCTTTGGGTTTAACATCTACGACATTGTCAACTCATTCACGTGCTTCATTACAATGCCTTGTTTGCTAAAGGTCCTCAAGTCTTTAGTGTAACTGTCCTTAGGCTGGCAACCCCTCCTTGGTTCATTAATGCAGCATTCTTTAGGCCATCTTATAGAAGTTTTTTATTGTCATTGTTCGTTGTCATCGTCAGCAATTTGCACGGTCTATTTATAGTAATCTTTATGGTCATCTTTAAGTGTTTTCAAGGCTTCTTCATTTTCGTAAGTTACATTCCAACTTTAAGATTCCAAGTCTCCATCTTGAGTTTGAGGGGAGTGTGTAGGCCCAAGAGGCCTGTATCTATTGTAAGCCCATGTATGCCTAACCCTAACTCTCTCTCCCTATATAAACCCTACTAAAGGTTTATTGTAATTGAGTGAATTGAGATTATAGTGAAGATGTAGCCATCATAGCTTTTTCTCTGTGAACTTAACCTGTAGGCCGAATCACGAAAATCTTGTGTTCTCTCTATTCTCTTTTTCTCCACACATAAAATCTAACAATATTCTATTCAAGTTATTGAAACTAAAAATTACAATCTAAATACTTCTATTGTTAAGTAACTCTATTCAAACTAATCATTTAAAAAATTTGAAGTATGATATAGCACGAGACAATGAAACATAATTTCCAAGGACCTTTTTATTTTTAGAATCCAATTTCAAGGACTTAAAAAATTCTTTATTCTTGGTCATTCAAACATTAGGTAATTGGTGAACAACTAATTTAAAACAGAAAGAAGTTGTGGACCATCAAAGTGCAAGGTCAATGCTCATAAGATGATTTTGTCAACACAAACCAATGGTGCAACTAACAACTAGAAGCATAACCAGGTATGGCACAACGACGCAACACAAAGGAATTTCTGAAGATTTTTCCAACATCAGTGACAGATAAACAAATCTCACACTGTAAACATAAGGTAGTATGAACCAGTAAAGCTGAAGCTTAATCCCGGTAAGATGATTGTTCCCGTCTACCATACCTTTCCTCCTTGGAGGATTCTTTCCATCCACCATAGTTCTGCTCCTCTTCACAGCACTCCTGACTACTACTTCTCTGCAACAAGGAATGGAGGTATGAGTCTTGGGTACTAACAATGCAAGTGTGAGATTGCAGTTATATATCCAAAGCGCAAGAATGAATAAATTATTTTTTAATACATCAAGTTTAGATAATATTGCTCCTATTGCTTCAAGAAAGCAAGAGCTAAAATTAAACAAATGACTGATAATAAAATCATAGAGATACAATAAGTGTTACCTCTGGAGTGAAAGTCAAGCCAACTTTAATTTCTCCACAATACTCCCCATCCTTGACAACACTGTATGCAGTCGGTGGGAGACTTCCTTCAGTGAACAGTGGATCTAAAGGAACGCTGCAGGGTAATAAAGCAATAAAATTAAGTAACTCTGAATGTTTGACATAAGTCTATGAGGTCAAGCATATTTGCAAATTAATGCAGTTTAGAAGTTGAATGGAAAAGATTATTGAGTCTAAAGCGTTTTTAATTCCATCAGTCTTAACATGGTTGTAGGGGAAGACTAATGTCTTGGATTTTGTTAACGAGTTACCAAGAGTAGTACAAGTTAACATGTGTTCAATGTTTTATATATATACTTATATGTGTACACGTTGAAAGAATGATAACTCACGTTGCTTCTCCAACAAAATCATCCTTAGTGAAAGTATCTTTGTCCATTATCTTCAGATTGAGTTCTGAAGCACCATCACTGACTGTGAAAACGAAGCTCTCATTCCATTGTGGTTCAGATCCTTGACCTGCATGCATGTACCATTTATTAGTTGCAAAAGATACAGGATACATAAGATTTGCTTGAAGACAAAATGGTAAATAACCTACTCGAACATAATGCATGTTGAAAGTGCACCAATGAAGTTACAGATAATTGCTTTACTTTGGACAGAATTACTGAGTTTACAATATGTCATATATCATAAACGCCAGTACTGCACTGTTCAAGCCCAAAAATGTAATTAATAATGCAGCATAAAAGATGGCCAGAAATGTACCTGATGCTACACTACTTCTCTGTTCCTGTGTCCGGCAAGTGAGAATGACATAGGGATCCATCTTGGCTGCTCATTAACACTCAATTTGTTAGGTTCTAAATATTCAGGATTTAATGCATAGGTTTTTAATTTTATATATGTTGGCAAATCGAGATAAAAACATGTCTAGATTAGGTGTATGTATCACTCATTTTGGTTCAAGTCAAGATTCAAAAATATGTAAGCACGCAAACTATTGGGCCACACACATCTTGTTAATCAGAAATGAAAAATTAATAAATATAGAGAAATGCAAATGAATGCCCTTAGGGCATTGGTTAATAATCAATTTAAAGAAAATTTTTATGAAAAAAGAATAAAAAACAATTAATGTTTTGACAGTTTTTTTCATTTCCCATAAAAGTGGTATCAAAACTTTCTTAAAATAGATTGTTAACTAATACCTTAAAGACATTTGTTAGCATGTCGACCTATAAATATAAACCAATTTAAGTATCAAATATATTAAAAAAATTAAATGACACATCACGGTTTGGCCTTGGTTGAATCTCGATCTGATTTCAAAAATTTTAAACCTCTCATAGTTCATTAAACGGTTTGAATTTCAAAACTATGATCAAAATAACTTATTTTTCAAAACAGCACAATTGCAATATATTAGGATCTAGGTTTTAATTGGCAAATTCATATGCCAAAATGTGCATTAATGAGGGTTGTATGCATGGTAAATTGGTTGAAGTATGTAATGAATTGACAGTTTCTTAAAGACTGCGAGTTCGTGAAGATCCACTTTAGCAACTGCAGGGACTTGCTTGAGTGATCATTTAAGTTAGGCAAAATCTTTGTTCGACCCTCTCTTGACCCTTGCTCAATCAAGTTTACAGAATTTAGATTCCGACATTTCAAACATTGTAAACCTGACCTACTTATAAATACTCTTCCACGCACAATTTTTATGCATGAGAGGCAGTTGTTCTAAAACCATTGAGAGAGGCTTAATTGCTTTGGGCCTAAACTGTTTGAAAACCTCTCCCTTGACCTCCTCTTTGTGAGTTTCATTCAAACCACAAAATTCTTAAATTTCTACCGATGAGTTCATTGGTGTACCAGAGTTCTAGATTCATGAAGATGAGTTTGTTTGTAGAGGAAATTCTATAGAAGAATGCTGGAGTTCTGGAGCCACTATAGTGGGAGGCAAGCATGTCATTTGTTGGGTTATATATCAAGTCTAATTTACAAAGGTTTTCAAATATAGGTTGATTCTATCAACGGTTTCTCCTCTAGTAGAAATCTCACGTGGGATTCGTTAGCCACAAAGTGGTTTTTCTTTTGAAGAGTTTTTCAAAAGTTTTTCATTTTGTTATCAAAACCCGTGTTCTATTTATCTTAATTTTTAATTTCTTTGGATTGTGGTAAGTATACTATGGTTGTGTCAATTGTTAAGTTGTTAATAATTAATAAATCCGTTACTTTGTTAATTGTGGTCAATCTATATTCTTAACAATTGCATGGCTTCAATCTGTGTTTGATTGCTTCGTCTTCTCTTGAATCATGAGCTATGTCAGTAGTGAAGTAAGGAAAGTTTTTGGCTAAATTACAAAGTACATCTTCTAATTTTGACTTGTTTTTAATTTAATACTTTATATTTCTTCTTTTTAAATATATATTTTAAATTTTAATCTTTTAACTTAGTCTTGCAATAATGTAAGAAAAATCATAACCTAATCTAACTTTATAATCATTAAGTGATAATTGAATTTCACTTTATATAGAACGGTGACAAAGAATATATATGCGACAGACCTAAACAAGCATGTTAAGCATCTATAGCTAACCCTAAAATTTTGATACTAAAGTTTGGTTGTTGCAGTTATATACTTATATATCTATTTATATAATAATATCACAGTGCAATCTCAATAAAGAATTAAGCTAATTCATTCTAATTTTGTATCAAGTATTCTGAATTAGATTTCAAATTCACTCTAACTTTGTGCTAAGTATCTGTACTATTTAAAACTACTTTTAGCCCATTTAAACCTAATTCAAACCATACAATTACTTTTAGCCCATTTGAAACTAATCCACACTCTTTTACCAAAACTTATCATTAACTGATTTAACTTAAGTATAAATTTCAATGAAAAACTTACAATGTTTCATAAACAAGTTAGCTTTTTCAGTAGACTTTCATAATGACAAAAAATTTAAGTTACTTAAAAAGTATAATAAATATTGACAAAATTCACTTTTATCACAATAGCAAAAATTACATTCAGAAGTAAAACTAAATGTATAAATAGGTCAACAACATTCTTCTTTTTTCTTTCTTACTAAAATATAATGAATGAACCTTTTGCATGCTCTATTAGATAACCTCCTTGCAAAGTTTTTTTAAGAGTTGACAAAAATTAAAAACGAACATTAGTATTAGTATTATTAAACTAAGGTGAAAATGCTTCAAATATATTTAATTGTGGTTATTATTAATTGCATGCATGAATATTTAGGATTATATGCTATTTCTTTTCTAATTGCATCCACAAAATTTGAACAAACCTCAATCTGACATTATTTGAAAATTGTATTTGATCTTTCAAATCCATCATAGAAATGGAGCATGTAAGAGGTATATAAATACAATATGCTTGTGAAAATAACATTATTTTTAAAATAGTGGTTTAAGTGTATAATTCAAACAGATAAGTCCTCATATTAATGACATAATATGAATTATAATGAAATATATAATCCTAAATAATGCATATTATTATTTACTGACTCGTGAATTACTGCAGTACAACAATGGCAACTAAAAGCTAGGTAAAGACAAACAGCGTACTTCCCCTGTTCCAAACCCAGATAGGCAACTAGTAAAACATGAGTATCTCTCTCTTGCTTCCTCTGTTGAAACCTCCTACCATTTTACGACTCTTTGTAATATTCCTAAATTAGTTTCTCAAATGTTTTAACAACCTCCTATATGCCTTTAGAGCATTTATTTATAAAACATTTTAGAATTTTTTTAAAGAAAATAGAAAATAAAAAGTGCATATATTAAAACTTCATTTGGAAGTTCACAAGTCAATGGAATTGAATGATTATAAATATTTTGATATATATATATTTTAAATTTTTTATTAAAAATTTTCTATAAATAAATGTTTAATGAATCCCTTAAGGACATAAATATTAAAGGGACGGAATAAAGAAATATAATATAATAAGGCAGCTCCGAAAATATCAGATTTATCCATAAAAAGAAAAAGAAAGTCTTGGTCAGTGTAGAAGTTTCTCCAAATAAGAATGGAGCAAAAGATCTAGATTAAGATCAACCCACTTAACCCAAAAGATAAAAATATACAAATCAGCCGCCATATTATGATTGTGTAGAATTTGATTTAAAGCAAAGGCAGTATCAGATAACAATCGGATAGAAAACAAAGATAACAAGAAGAAAGAATGTAAAATATATGTTTCATTCAGATCAATCCACAGCTATATATAATGAAACACCAGAAAGCATTTCTGTATATCATTTCTCATGTACCCACTAAAGATATAGCAATCGGCAATGATTATATATATAAAAAGAGAGAGGTTTACAGAGAAACTCGGTGTTTTCGAGATCTTTGGCGCTGACGAGAAGAACTTCAAGCGTTCCTTGAGGCATCTTGGGAGAGAAAGAACACAAGTAGTAGTGGGACTGAGAAAGCAATAATCAGAAAATTTTAGAGCTCAAAACTTCAAATCTCTCAGTGTGTTTGTGATTTGATATTGGCTTTCTACACGTTGACGCAACTGTCCGAGGAATCTAAAAGCCGGTTTATTAGGTTGTGGGCAGTATCAGATCAGTCAGTACTATTACCTCGTTGGTCACAACTCACAATCACATGCTTTCCAATTAATGCCAACTCATGCACGTGCGCCTATTTTTTTTATTTTTTATTTATATTTTTCCTTTAATTTTAAGATAAACCTTAATTATTAATAAGGTATTAAGGAAAGTCTCTTGATACCAAGAGTTTTACCCATTTTTTTTAATATCATATGTGTTTTTGCATGTGAGAATACAAGTTACAATGGTTATGCAAAAAATAAGTTTTTAAAAATTGAATTTTTATTTTTAAAAATTGTTAGAAATATATACATTGATTTGTTGCTGACTCTGCGTAATTTGAAATGAAACCCTTTTTTGAACTCTCAAGCACTTTGGGTTCTTTTTGAAAATTGAAATTGATTAACTATATTTGTCACACTAAATGCATTAGTGAAATTATCGGCTAAAAATGAGATATTATCGAAATGTTATTAATAATCTTTCAAAAGATGAGAACAATAAATTTTATTTTATTTTGATAATTTGATAGTTATTACAATGAGAGGGAGGATATTTGAATTTTGAATGTCTTTCTTAGATATGTCATGAGTTACTAGTTGAGGAAGGATATTAAATAAAACATTTATAATATGGAAACTTAAATGAATATTTTTTATTTCATATTTGAATATTAAAAAAAACATCTTATTTAAAATTGTTGTTTTAGACCTCAAATTATATTCGGGCTTGGGTTCCCTCCCATTAAATATCCTCTCATTCTCTCCACGTTTTATTTAGAGGGAATAAAAATGTCAAATAGAAGATCCAATGAAAAAAAACAAGCCACCTCAAACACATACATTTTTATATACACACACACGCACGCATAAAGATTATGTTTGATGATGATCTTTTATAAAATTAATCTCATTTTTATTGACTTTCATAACGAAATCCTTAAAATTTTCATTTTCACTATAAATTACCAAATATTCTACCAAAGTGAGTAAATTTTTTTTTAATTGAACTAATAGAGTGTTCAAAAATATGAATTTTCCAAAATTTTAATAGATACAAGAACAAATTTTATAAAGAAAAATGAATTTGAGACAAAAATACCTTATCTATAACTACTAGACCAATTAGACAATTCTTTTTTTCAAAAAAATCATTGGATTCAACTCAAAGATTTTGGGGGGGGGGGGGGAGGTCCTATTTTTATAGGCTAGATTATTAAAAATGTTATATATTTATACATAGTATAAAGGAATTCTCAAAAGTTTTGGGGGACCACCCAAACATGTAGCTTCGCCTGATAATAGCCTAATTTTGCATATTTATATCATTATTAGAAAGCATTATCAACATTATTTTGAGTTAATTCATGTGTTTTATATTTGGTATGAAATAACGTTGAATAATTAATTTCGTTTTTGATTGAATTTTAATGTGTGAATATGTCTTTTGTAGGAGAATAAAATTAAATGAGTGGATTTATACAAAGAAGAAGGCTAATTACTTTTACAAGGGCCATAATGAAGTTAAAGAAGACCAACCCAATCAAATTTGAGTCCAATTGGAGCAAGGAATCAAATGAAATTTGCACAAAATCAAGTCTAATTCGGATTAGGATTCCAGCTTGCACACCAGTTAATATTTTGGGCATAACATTCGGCTCAGATGTCCAATTTAGATGATTCAAGTTGAATTGGGAAGCTAACTGGAAGGGTTACAACTTTGTAGCTTACCAAAAGTCCAAATTCTGACTTTAAATGGGCCAAAAATGTTGGTTAATTGAAAGCTTAAAGCCTAAGATTTTCTCAAAATTGGAATATAACTTGTAATAGGATTCCTTAACCTATTTAAAGGCTTTTTGGGAAAACATTCAAGGGAGAGCTGCGTTTGAATGGAATCTAGTTTTTCTTGAAATTTTTTTATATATAGTTTTTAGGGTTTTATTTAATGTTATGACTTGCTAGAAGCCTTGCCTTAGCAAGGAGTGAAATCCAATTGTTTATTGATATGTTTTTAACAATTATTTAATGATTTTGATATGATAGATCCTGCCTAGTGTCCTCCTCCTTTCCCTGCCGCCTTTCAAGCGTTACAAAGACAGCTCGATCGGGAAGTAGCATATCTTTCAAGGAAAAAAAAATTAGGTGATGCTTATGTTCTTGTGTTCTTGATTGGTTTACTCGATCATCTAGAAAAGTGTTTAGTTTTGTATAATTCTTTAATTTATTGTAGACTTCAAGCACGTTAAATGTTTAGTATTCCTTGCGAATTAATACGTTATTTTTTTATTTTTTGAAGAGAATTAATACATTAGTTTTATTTTGCCTAAAATCAATCAATTTCATGAAACTACGTATCTTAGATAATTAATTCTTGAGTTCTTATTGTTAAATCATCCAACTAAGAATATCATTCATATGAATTTTAGTTGAGTTATACAATAAAAATTGTTAAAACTACCAATAGATGTGTTGTGCGTAGATTCCTAAATCTTAGTGCTTTAATATATTGTTATTTTCTCCTAATCTAAATTACCTTTATCAAACCATCAAAATCTCTTCAATTAAACTTTATTGTTTGAGTTTTATTCTCTTATGGTTTGCTAATCAATTACCTTTTTTTGTGGATTCAATCTCGGACTCATCGAGTTATTATTTTGTGACAATCCTGTACTTGGGAGCCCAAAAAATTTTTGCCACTTAAATAATTAAGTGCAGGATTGTTGTGAAGTAATAACTCGGTGACTCCAAGGTCAAATTCACAGGGAAAAGGGAGTTGATAAGCAAACCACAAGATAATAAATTGAAATCAATAAAGTTTAATTGAAGAGATTTTGATGGTTTCGTAAAAGTAATTTAGATTGAGAAAAAATAACAATGTATTAAGGCACTAAGGTTTAGAGATCTACGCACAACACATCTATTGGTAGTCTTAATAATATTTATTTTATAACTCAACTAAAATTCATATGAATGATGATCTTAGTTAGATGATTTAAGAATAAGAACTCAAGAATTAATTGTCTAAGGTAGTTTTATGAAATTGATCGATTTTAGACAAAATAAAACTAGTGAATTAGTTCGCACGGAATACTAAGTATTTAATATGCCCAAAATCTATGATAAATCAAATAATTATACAGAACTAAATACATTTCTAGATGAGTAAATCAATCGAACACAAGAACTAAAAACTTTTTCAATGATATGATTATTTATATGAGCATTGAAAATTTGACACCATTAGGTAGTTATATACGTTACTTTTTTTTGTTGTTGCTAAAATACAAAACTGACCTTCTAACTTTCTTCAGATTTCATTTCAGTCCTCTAACTTTGTTTTTGTTTATTTCAATCCTTTAAGTTTCAGATTTATTCAATTAAGGCCTTTCCGTTAAATTTAGTTAAAATTTTTTGAAAAAAAAAATTGGAAAATATTTTTCAATCATTAATTGAACTTTTTTAATTTACAAAATTTGAAGAAAAATTTATAAAATTGAAAAACTAACCACAACATATAACAAAAGTTGATAGAAAAGCCTTAATTGAATAAATTTGAAAGTTAGAGGACTGAAATGAAATCTGAAGAAAGTTAAGAGGGTCAGTTTTGCATTTTACAATTTTTTTTTTTTGTTGATAAGTGGTTATATACATTACTTGTATTTATCTATATCTATATTATCTATAATAGGAATCACATTTTTTGACTGATCTTTTACATGGTTCAAAAATACTCCTAGATCTTCCGTTTAATGGAGACAAAACTTAAGGACAATCAGATTAAAATATATCTCCAACTCCATGTAAAATGCCTACAAAATATGACATTTTTCTACTTATCCAAAAACAAACTTTTAAGTCCACTTTGATATTTCCCTCAAGACCACGTTCCAACTTGTATTTTTTTTACTTTATCAAGATTCACTAGTATCTATGATTTAATTTTTCTATTTTTTTTTAATATCCAGTTTCCTTAATTCCTAATCTCACATACACTAGACAAAAAAAAAAAAAACTAATGATTTCAACTTGCCTCTTCATATATTCTTATATATATCTCAGTAAGGTCAACTACAAGTGCTAAGTTCCCATGATATATCCACCAAGCTGGGGTTATGAAACACACACACAAACACACATAAATATAAAATTGCCAACAAGGAAGTCGTTTTTGGGCAAAATTAGATTACTTGACATGAATTCATAATTAATACCAATCATCTGTACCATGAAAGCTATTACAAAAAGAGTAAAAGATAGTTAGCACTCTTGAGGTTTGGGTTAATGATACCCAAGTCTAAAAATTTTCAAAACTAACAAACTTAGTCTATAAATGGTTACTTATTTTTCTCCTATTCTTCACAATGAATAAGAACAAAATTGGTCAGTTTTGAAAAGTCTTAAATTTGACTGACATTAATTCAAACTTGGGTGTTAACTATATTTAAAAAAAAAAAAGAAAGTGAAGTTTTATAGCTTAATGCTATATTTTTTCTATTCATGCTTGATCAATTGTCTTGATCCCACCCGCACAATAGTTGCTACACATGATTTAACGCCAGTGAATCATACTAAAACAGAATAAACCTGAACTCAAAACTCAAAACCTAGCAACAAAAATAGTAGGAAAATTCAAAGCCCAACAAGTTGAGGTGCCATTTTTCTTACTTCTCATCATTAATGGCAGAAACAGCAATGAGGTGCTATTTTTAGTCTTTTTGTTGTGTATTCACTTTTTATATTATCCTTTTCAGTCACATCCTCCAGCCACTTATATGACATGCACGTACATTCATCTCTCTCTAGTTTTTTTTTTTGAATTATTTTGACAATTATTCATTTTGTCAGGTATGCCGTTGTTACAGGGTCCAATAAGGGAATTGGATTGGAAACAGTTAGGCAATTAGCTTCGAAAGGTGTTAAGGTGGTGCTAACAGCAAGAGATGAGAAGAAGGGTCTTGAAGCAGCTTCAAAAACTAAAAGATTCTCGGTCTCTGACCTTGTCCTTTTTCATCAACTTGATGTGGCTAACCCTGCCTCTATTGCTTCTCTGGCAGATTTCATCAAAACCCAGTTTGGGAGACTTGATATCTTGGTGGGAATTCTCTCTCTCTCTCTCTCTCTCTCTCTCTCTCTCTCTCTCTCTCTCTCTCTCTCTCTCTCTCTCTCTCTATATATATATATATATATATATATATATATATATATTCGATGTATTCATCTTGAAAGTTCAAAGAAAACTAATCTTGAAACTCTCCCTCTTCTCCTTTGATCTCTCCAACATATATATTCACACTGATTTGATGTTTCTTATAACTATTCTAAAAAACAGGCCTGAGGGGCATAATGTCGAATACCATAAAAGTTTTGAGTGTGTCTTCCTCATCACCAATTGGTTTTGAGATGGAATGACACAGCTCACGGTCCGACAAATGGTATTAGAGCATTGTCATGGGTTTGAGTCACGAAAGTGTCATTGTAAAGGAGGGATTGTTGGAGGTACCACAATTCGACTTCCTACAACCATTTTAAAAACAGGATCGCGAGTTTGACAATATTTTAACTATTATATTAGAAGAGAGGGATTAGAACCCAATATTTCGTTGTTAGAAACAACATGATGTGTTGATTAAGTTATAAGGCTCTTGGTGTATATGACTACAAACTATTGATAGAACTAAAGTAAGTTGTAGGTGACAATTGTAACAATCAATTCTAAATAACATTTGATTTAAAAAAAAAATTGAAATGAATCATGAATAGTTATTAAAATATAGAAATTTCTCCAAATAACTTGAAAATATGATTTCTTTTCCTGTTGTATCTCTAATTTTCCTCGATATATATAATATATAGGATGAATGATGAAACTGTGGGAAATCGGTGCAGGTGAACAATGCAGGGATTCTTGGAGCCACAATAGACTTTCATGCTCTCTCGCATTCAGTCAAAGCAAATGCTGAGGTACGTGTCACACCCCAAACTTACTATAGGGTTAGTGCAAGATCACAAATTAAAAGCACATGTATAAATTAATTAATTTGTCCAACTTAAAATTGTGTTGAGTGTACGTGTACCTCAAATTATCAAATCAAGCTTTGACGTACTCTCTTGTAGTTTGTCTTATACCTTGATTTCAAATTTGAAATTTCTCATTGCGAATCAAATGTTAGATGCTGTTGAATCAGTGAAAAAAAAAAGAGGTTAAGTACGGCTTCCTTGGCTGCTTATCTTTTTTAAAATCACCTATGAGTGATACTTGCATCACCAATATCAACCGTTGGCTTGGAAATACTGGGTGAGGATAGAAATTAACTAGTAAGAGGACTGAATAATCTTCTTTCAGGTGGAGGAAAGGCCACAAACGCAGCTTAGAAATACAATGATTCAAACTTATGAGTCAGTGAAAGAATGTCTGGAAACAAACTATTATGGTGCTAAGAGGACATCAGAGGTTCTTATACCCCTCCTCCAATTATCTGACTCGCCAACAATCGTTAACGTGTCCTCGTCCGCTGGGAAGATGTCGGTATGTTAGCAACCCGAATCTTCGTCGGAAATAAATTGTTAGCACTCATTGGTAGAGCTAGGTATCAATTCAAAAGAACAAATTTATAACTAACATACATATTTTTATACATTTGTGGACATACAATACATTGTACATGAGCACTACACATGATCTATATATAATATTTACCTTTCATAATATAAATATATATATATATATATATATATATATATATATATATATATATATATATATAAAATATTTACCATCAGCATAGTAGTGGTTCTCAGAATTTTTTTTAGGGTGTTTACTTATATATCACTTAAGTTATACAAAATCTAATAAAACAATAATTTGAATATTTACTACAACTGAGAGTCAAGTCGTTAAGGAGAGCAAAATCGTTGCAACTGCAAAGTTAAAAAGAGTATAACTGTCGTCACCATCAAGAAGAATTCACAACCACAATATTTTTCTTGGTACCATTTTTTATGAAAAAAATGGAATTAGAGATTGTTTTATTAAATAGGTTGAACGAGGTACAAATTTGAATGATTATCGATTTTATCTTTTTGTTTTATAATAGGCTTTTTGTTTAGTAATTTGTTCACTTGTTGTTGTTTGGTCTTGTCCTGTTTTTGTTTGGTTTATGTTTGTTTTTATTTGGGCTAATATTTATTGTTGTTATTTAAACATTTAAAAAAATGGATTAAGGATATATTATGTTTGGGAGGCAAAATTAATTTTGGAGTAATGCTATGTCTACAATATTTTTACAATAAATCTTATGCAAAAAACTATGATTGGTGGGTAAAAAAATAATTTCAGTATTGGGTCAAAATTAGAATTAGTAACAACTTATGACTTTGGTTTGTTGTGAAAATATCGTAAATATAGTATTGCTCTTATTTTTGTTGAACCCAAATTTTTGTAATTCTCAAGTCAGGGCATTCAACAATTTTTTTAGGATAGTTACAATAGATTAGTTTAATATATAATTTTTTTTTTGCAAGTATATATATACTTTTTTTTGCAAGTCAACCGCCATTGCACCAGCACCTTATCATGAAACTTTATTGAGTTTGTGATACTAATGGATTTCAAGGCTAATCCACTAATATCAAATTTTGCTATAATAAGAAAAGAGAAAAGTTAATAGGTGTTTTAAGGGTATTTGTTTAGGAAGTATTTTTAGAATTTTTTTAATGGAACAATAAAAAATAACTAATTTTATGACAGATTTTCTTTTCTAGAAAAGTGGTATTAACACTTTGGGCATCAATTAACCTAACCCTTGAATTTGATTGAATTGTTCAATATTTTCATCATTCTCACATAAACCTAGTATTTGCTTACGAATTTAATTTTTAATTATATTCATAGAAGGGTTGATCTTAGTTTGTCCAATTCATTTAGAACACAGCTAACAAATGGGCGAGAAGAGTATTTACTGATCCAAACAACCTTACAGAAGAGAGTGTGGAAGAGTTGTTGAGTGAGTTTCTAAAAGACTTCAAGGAGGTTTCTTTGAAAACCAAAGGACGGGGTCCTTCATCTGCTTATGTACTCTCCAAAGCAGCTTTGAATGCCTACACTAAAATTCTAGCCAAGAGGTATCCGAGTTTCTGCATCAATTGTGTCTGTCCTGGCTTCGTTAAAACCGACATAAACTGCAACACCGGCAAGGTACCTGTTGAGGAAGGTGCTGCATATCTTGTGAGGTTAGCTCTGTTGCCCAAAGGTGGTCCTTCTGGCCTTTTCTTTGTTCAGCAAGAAGTGTCATCTTTCTGATCCTAGATGGTCCATTTATATAGATGAATAAGGAAACACATAACTCGTGAGCTGTGCTTTTCTCTGCAGTTTCCCTCAATTTATATGTAAGATTATGAATTTCTTGTTGAACTTAGAAGCACCAATTTGCGATTTTATGTCAGAATATGTGATGTAATAAGCCTGCAACTTTTTTTTGTAGTGTGATAAATTATTGTTTGCATGATATAGTATTAATAATGCCGAAATTTCTTTGTAACACTACTAGTCATACAAGAATGTTATGTTAGTGTTAGAGAGATGAAATTCCGTGAGCGTGGATGTTAGGGTCATATTTTATGTAATTGGCTAATCCTTTGATAAAATGCACTTTACTTGTAATTGGTGATAGGCCAAAAACGTATTGACCCCTTGTGATGGATTAAGTTGATTAATTAGCCAAGTTTATTAATTAATCAAATTAACATGCAAACGCGTGGTAGCACAAACAAATCACCAATAAACTAAAGTGCAGTGGAAAATAAATTGACACGGTGATTTGTTTACGAATGGAGAAAACCTTTAAGGCAAAAGCCCCACTGGGTGATTTTAAGGTCACCACTCCCGAGAATCCACTATTATCAAAACAAGCGGTTACAAGTAAAGGAATCCCAGTACCTTATACCAACCTACAGTTAAACCCTTACCTCAATACCCAATTGGACTTGTTCTGTAGTGACAATCTCTCCTTTTAATGCACGGCTCCCAGTATGTGACTAACCAATTGCGCGGATCCCAATACGTGACTTCAATCACCAACTTGAGAAATATGTTGGCTGCAAAGTTCTTCAGTTCATTCACATGATAAGAATCAAGAAGATGCTTGGTTACAAAACCCTACGGTGCACAAACATAGCAGCTTCTTCACAATAGAGATGAACTAGGGCAAACTTTGTCTCCGGTCACAAATTGCTTGAACAGACTTTGCTTAATACTTGTTCAACTTGAGCTCTCAGCTGTGTAACTAAATACGACCCTTAAAATAATCCTTTTATATGTCTAGGGTTATGATAAAAGAAGGCCCAAAGACATATCCACAGATTAGAATCAAAACAAATCTGAAATTCTATTTTTCTTAAACCTCGACAGATACCTTATCTGTCGAGCTGTTGTAGAGTCACGGGTTTCAACAACTCCACAGATCTCGATAGATGCTAGCTGTCGAGCTTTAATGAACAACACTTTCTCAGCTTGAATCTTGGATAGACTTGCATGACTTCAATACTTGAGCTTGAACTCTTGTTCCTTAAAGTATTAAACACATCCTAGATCTACCCAATTACAAGCAAAGTGCGTTTTGTCAAAGGATTAGCTAATTACATAAAAGAATGACATATGTTCTTAACAAGTGAACCACATGTGTCCTAACAAGCTCCCCCTTTGGAAATTTGTGACAAAACCACAACGAAGAAATAAACATATGAGAGAAGTCATAAATCATTCAACTCATACTCACTTGTTAAGTACAATAAAATCTATTCTAACACAAACTCTTGAAAAACTTTGCAAGAAGAGAGTTCATGACAAGTAGACTTTGACAACCTGTATTTCTGAAACACTTTAAACAAAACACATCAAGGCATCTTTGTGTGACGCAGAAATAATAGATTGCATACAAAATAATAAGAAGCATGTGTATGAAGAAAGAAAAGAAACAACACATGTAGAGATAGGTGAATAGAATATACATCATTACATATATATCTAAGATAAGTACAATGTATGTAAACATGGTCACAAGACCTAAGGTACAAGAACAATGTATCTCTAAAAGAAAGAAAAGAAAAAGATACAAGTAAATCTCACTACATCCCTAAAAAACAAACACTCTCCCTAACAAAAATCTCCTATATCCTAACTCTCCTCCTAAGCATGACTACTCTCATAACCAAAACTACTTCCCCTTTTTGTCACGAGTGATAAAGGATAAGAGTGTCAAGTAGATATCTCAGCAGAGCTGGAAGGGCTAGCATCTCCATCCTTATCATCATCATCGTCGGAACCATCATCATCGGATGTCTCAGATGCCTCGAGAGGAGGAGAGGGAGACTCCACAAAGCCACCAAGACGAGCCTACCGTCTAGCAATACGGCCGACACGGGTGTTCACCTGACACAATTCGGTAGAAAGTGTATCGAGGCGAGCATCCATGCGCTGAAGCTGCGCTATGATCGCATCCAAAGTCACACCTCCCGCTGAAGTAGAGGGAGCGGAGGTAGAAGGAGTTGAAGGAGTGGGAGGAGTTGCTGAATCGGACCGTCTCGAATGAAACTATGCCTCGCTCCGTTTAATAGTAGCGTAGTCAATGGCACACATAACATAGAAGTGGTCGGATAAGGGAAAAGGAACAGAAAAATGGCATAAAATCCGCGTGATAGCTGAAGGAAAGATGAACTTATCACGGGTCGCGGTATCCCTATACACATCTATGATAGAAATAATGAAATGTGAAGGAAAATTTATAGAAAGATCCTCAAGAAGGGACAACAGAAATTGAGCATGAGGCTCAGTGATAGAGTTATAGTGAGAGAGAGGGTGCAAAACAAAAGTCATCACCATGTTCATGAATCTAGGACCTTTCGCAAAGGTCGTACATGGTGTAAACTGATAATCGCCCCAATCAGCTAGGCGCTCACAGAAAGCTCTATCATCTCGTATTTGGACACAGTTCGCAGACGCTTACAACCAACGTAGTCAGGATGCGCAACCCTCAAAACACGGAGCACATCGGATACCAACTTCGGCGTGACCATTATGTGCGTACCTCGAACGCGAGTATGAAAGAGAGGTACTGAAGAATCAATTTCATGAATGTTGGAGTAGAACTCCTGGATTAGCACAGAAGGACATGTGATCGGGACGTCACAAAGTGACTCCCATTCCCGACTATGAAAGACATTGGGCGGCGAAATTCGACAAAATAACTCGATGTTCCGAATGAACACCTCGTTTAGGAAAGTTCTCCGAGAAGTCCTTTCGGGCTTTCTCATCACAGAACTGAACAGAAGAGGGGGTAGGATCAGAAAATGAAGAGGCCCTAGAACGAAGAGGGTTCTAGGACGGAGCAGACTTACGTTTCGGTGCCATTGACACACTAACGTAAACAAGAGAGAGAGGGGGAAGAAAGAAACACTCAGAAAAGTTCCAAGCAGTTCAAATATACATAATTATATATTGAATGTAAAGGACGTATGCATGATAATGCATGAACATGTGACGTGCAACAGTAATATTATCATGGGTTCAGCCTAATCCAAACATACCAGCACACAAACAGATTAACATATATAACACACATCTAAATGCATGAAAATATGGTTATAATGCACATGAGATGCAATGTATGAAGTTTGTAAGATTAAATCTACAAAACCCATCCCTAAAATTTTACAAAACTCAACAATTTTTGAAAAACCCCAAAAATTTTTAAAAACTCAAAACCTAGGTATGAATGCATGAAAAGATCATGAAGAAGGAGAGAAAGAGAGATCATATCAAGTGATTTGAAGCAAGAAAATGTCCAAAAATCACGTGGGTTGAAGGTTTAGTGAGAGAAGAGAGTGTTTGGGAGGTGAATAGATGCAGATAGATTAAGAGATATTGAGAGAATGAGGATCAGATCGCGCTTAAACATATATATAGGTGATCAGTAAATCCCGACAGATAGAGGTGTCGAGAGGTGTCGATAGAGGTGTTAAGATAAAAAGGCTTAGACAGATGCAGCTATCGAGAGGTGTCCAGAGATGTCCACAACAGAAGCTCGATGGATTGAGGAGGTATCGAGGAGCTATCGAGGGGACAAGAGATTTCTCGATCGATCCATCTAGCTGTCAAGAGGTATCGAGATTGTGATAAGAATCAGCTGTCAAGCTCGATAGATAAGCCAGGTATCGAGAAGTGTCGAGGAGTTGTCGAGATTGCTTAAAAACTGTTTTTCAAGAGGGGAAAATACAAATATGAATGCAATCAAGCATGCAACTTAACCAAGGATCTAAGCAACATATTAATATCTCAAAGTCATCTCTCAACGACAAAAAAATAAGCACATGATCCCAAAAACACACACACACACACACACACACTAAACAAGTCTAACCGATTTTATATTTCAAAAATAAGTCAAGACAGTTTAGTGAGCATATATTAACACATGTAAACTTTATGATGGCCAAATCACATTGTACCTGCACATGTATCAAGAGTAGCAAAGATTATTGCATGTTGTGTGTGAAAAACATCGCAAGATTGCATAAGTGTCTTTATGTTATGACGATTCGAGATATGAGAAAATCACTTAAACTCACACACGATCATAACTGTTTGATGGGGACTATCACCTTCGAGGTACATCCTATAACTCCCACATCTCTTAGAAAACACGCTTGCAATTATGTTTTAAAGTATTTTGTTCTTTTTGCTTTTATTTTCTTTGCATATATATTTTTGATTAAGCAAACCATGCATGGGTATATAAAACAGAGAAAAGAAATACCCAATTATGTTAAGCCTTTTGACATTGCACTTTTGCTATGCCGAGGCATACAGATGTCATTGACATTGCACTTTTGCTATGCCGAAGCATATAGATGTCATGTCATGTCATGATTGGCGGGTAGCAGTGGTGAGATGGTTATTTATGCTTCTCTCTTAGGATTTTCTAGTCATTCCCGTAAAAAAGAGTGATACAAGTATTACGTACAAGAGATTACTTAATCATACTCATCACATATAAAAAGCCACAAAGCTTGCTTGCTTAGTTGTGCATAAGGATGCATCTAAGCTACAAAAGATATAAAGTTTAGAAAACTCTGTTTCAATGACCATTTTAAGGTTCACAAGAACCAATGTACACAGACACACATTGTTTTTGTATTTTTCTGAAATTTTCAATTTTTATTTTTATATCAAAACAAAATAAATAGAACTGAAAACTAACAAATAAAAACATGTAAAAAAAAAAAACAAAAGAAATGCATAAAACTAGACTGACTCAAAACATTAAAGCAAAACACACAAGTAATGCAAAACCAAAAACAAGAAGGGGGAGAGAGAGAGAAAGTGACTAAATCACTCAAAACTCTTTTCTTTCCACACCTTGGAAGAACCTTTCCTTTTCGCAAACCCTTGAACCGGCAGTGAGGGGGAAGAATTGAGACCGTTCAAGTTTGAAAGAAACATGAGGGCTTTGAGAAGATCTCCAAGAGGAGCAAAGGAGGATGAAAACTGATTCTGGTTTCCTGACGCCACCATGCTGTTGCTATTTTGAGTGGCTAACCACTTATAGCAATTTGGTCGAGTATGACCAGCTACTCCACAATAATGACAGAGATGCTGCTTCTTCTATTTAGGCTTTTGAGAGTTAGCCTTCTTAGCCCTAGGGTTTTTAACTTCTTTCTTATCTTGCTTAGTTGGTGCTCCTAAGATAGATTTACCCTTGTCTATGTTTTCACTAGCTAATTCAGTTTTGACATTAGTGTTCTCAATTTCAACATTATTGCTAGGAGGAACAAAAACAGTAGTACTAGAATAAGTAATATCAGAAGAAGAGAGATCATACCCTAAACCCGTTTGATCGGAAGCAGATTTTTGAAGACTAAGCATTTCATCGAGCTTAGCGCTTGAAGTCCTTTCCAGCTGAGCTTTAACTTGGAACAGTTCTGCTTCAAGCTTCTTGATCTTTTCAGCCAAGAAGTTATTTTCAAATCTCAGTGCTCCAATAGTTTATTTACTTCATCAAACTTCGTGGAAAGCTCTTCATGCTCAAGCTCCATATCACTGAGCTTCTTAGTGGTCAACCTATATAACTTCTCATGCTTTTCTGAGACCTTGTATAACTTAGCATAGGCTGTGTGGATGTCATCTTGTTCATCCATCTTCTTAAACTTGGATTTCACCAATTCCTCTTCTTCATCCACATCTTCAACAATCCCCTCAGTAGGATTGATTGTGGTAGTGAAAGCATTTAAGATTCCGTCATCCTTATTGTCAGAATCATCTTCAGGCTCGGTGTAGCTTGGCGTAACAGCAAGTGCCTTGCTTTTCCCAATTGTCTTGAGATATGTTGGGCACTCCTGTTTCATGTGTCCGAAACCTTGACACTCAAAACACTTAGGTCCTGTAGGAACAGTGTACTGACCGCCATCCTTAGCATCCTTCTTTCTTTTGTCTTGGCCCTTGAATTTAGAAGAACTAGATTGCCTACGGTCCTTGTTAAAGCCTGTCCCATTGGCATTCTTCATAAACTTCTTGAATTGCCTGGTGATGTAGGACTTCATCTTAGAATCTTTATCGTCTGAAGACTCTTCCGTTTTATTGTTCTTGGCCTTCAGTGCCATACTCTTGCTCTTGCTAGACTTCCCGATTCTAGGCAAACCCAACTCATAGGTTTGTAGATTTTCGACCAGTTCTATCAAAGGAATTTTATCAATATCCTTTGATTCCTCAATCGTAGTGATCTTGGCTTTGAATTTTTCGGGCAGAGATCTGAGTACCTTTCTCACAATCTTGGGTTCTGGAATAGTTTCTTTAAGATTAAAGGCAGAGTTCACTATGTCTTTGAGTTTGGCATAGAACTCATCAAATGACTCATCCTTCTCCATTTTAATTTCTTCGAAGCTTGTAGTGAGCCTCTGTAGCTTTGAATCTTTTACAGCCTTTGTTCCCTCATAGGTTGTCTGGAGGATGGTCCAAGCTTCCTTTGCAGTTTCAATGGACGATATCTTCTTGAACTTCTCATTAGTGACTGCACTGAATAAGACATTCAATGCCCTACTGTTAAAGTTTGCCGCCTTGATCTTTGCTTCATCCCAATCAGCCGGCGCTTCCTTTGGCTTGGTCCAGCCAATCTCTACAGCTTGCCACACCTTCTCATCTAGAGACTGCAAAAAATCTCTCATGCGTACCTTCTAGTATGCATAGTTAGTTCCATCAAATAGAGGAGGTATAATAAGAGATTGTCCTCCATTCATGACAAACAGGGGTCAATGGTTCACACACAAGGATTAAACCTAATCAGAGTGTGCCAGCTCTGATACCACTTGATAGGCCAAAAATGTATTGACCCCTTGTGATGGATTAAGTTGATTAATTAGCCAAGTTTATTAATTAATCAAATTAACATGAAAACGCGTGGTAGCATAAACAAATCACCAATAAACTAAAGTGCAGAGGAAAATAAATTGACACGGTGATTTGTTTACGGATGGGGAAAACCTCCAAGGCAGAAACCCCACCGGGTAATTTTAAGGTCATCACTCCCGAGAATCCACTATTATCAAAACAAATGGTTACAAGTAAAGGAATCCTAGTACCTTATACCAACCTACAGTTAAACCCTTACCCCAATACCCAATTGGACTTGTTCTGTAGTGACAATCTCTCCTTTTAATGCACGGCTCCCAGTACGTGACTAACCAATTACGCGGATCCCAGTACGCGACTTCAATCACCGACTTGAGAAAGATGTTGGCTGCAAAGTTCTTCAGTTCATCCACACAATGAGAATCAAGAAGATGCTTAGTTACAAAACCCTACGGTGCACAAACACAGCAACTTCTTCACAATAAGGATGAACTAGGGCAAACTTTGTCTCTGGTCACAAATTGCTTGAATAGACTTTGCTCAATGCTTGTGCAACTTGTGCTCTTAGCTGTGTAACTAGATACGGCCCTTAAAATAATCCTTTTATATGTCTAGGGTTATGAGAAAAGAAGGCCCAATGACATATCCACGGATTAGAATCAAATCAGATTTGAAATTCTGTTTTTCTTAAACCTCGACAGATACCTTATCTGTCGAGCTGTTGTCGAGCCACGGGCTTCAACAACTCCGCAGATCTCGATAGATGCTAGCTGTTGAGCTTTAATGAACAACACTTTCTCAGCTTGAATCTTGGACACACTTGCATGGTTTCAATACTTGGACTTGAACTCTTGCTCCTTGAAGTATTAAACACATCCTAGATCTACCTAATTACAAGCAAAGTGCGTTTTGTCAAAGGATTAGCCAATTACATATAAGAATGACATATGTTCTTAACAAGTGAACCACATATGTCCTAACAATTGGGTAAATCTAAGATGAGTTTAATACATCAAGAAATATGCTGTTCAAAACATATCAAGTGTTCGTATTAAAAGATATGAAGATTGGTTCAAGAAATAAGTGAAGAAAAATTGTTTACTAAGTCTCGACAGATAGCGCGACTGATGCCTGTTATCGAAACTTAATGTGAAGCTCGATAGTAGCTTGATCTATCGAGAATTAGGTTTTTCAGTTTTCTAGATCTGAAATTCAGCCCAGGCTTGTGCATTTGTTTAGAGTTTCTTTTCTTACAACCTTAGACATATATAAGGCTTATTTTAAGAGTTGTCACACACGGATAAAAAGACCAAGAGATTTATTTTCTCTGTGAAAAGCTATTGAATTTGTACGTCATAGAATTTTGTAATCAAGTGCTTCCTAATCTTCATTGTTGATGAAGTGAAGAATTTTGCAGCCAACGACATTGTTCAAAGTTGCTGGAGTTAGTCAAGTATTGAGATTCATGCAAAGGATTAGTCATAGATTGAAGATTTGTGCATCAAGGGAAAGAAGGCTACTACAAGATCAAGTTCAATTAGGTATTGAAGAGAAAGTTCAACTGTAGGTTGGTATTTTGGGACATGCCAGGGTAGTGGTACGATTCCTTATATTTGTAACTGCTTGATTGTTGATTAGTGGATTCTTAGGAGTGGTGACCTTAAAATCACTTGGTGGAGTTTTTTCCTTGCGAGAGGTTTTTCCCATTTGTCAATAAATCACTGTGTCAATTATTGTCCGCTACATTCAATTTAATTGTTGATTTGTTGGTGTCTTCACGATTTGCATGCAATTGAACCTAATTAATTAACTTAGGTAATTGAATTAATTAACCGGGGTCAAGCTATCTTAATCCAACAATGGAAACTACATGGATTGAGTTTCCTTAGAAAATGTAAGGGATGAAAACCCAATGGTCTGGCAATCTAAAGCCTATTAACCTATGCACCATTTCATAAAGAGCTGCATTTTGTTTTGAAAGGTTGTGACCATATGGCTATGGACGTTGGATTCATCAGGTTTTCCCATTTTTTGAGAGGAACCCATGACTTCCCTATTGAAGGGTGTGTTGTTGCATTTAAAAAAAAATTTAAAAAGCACGAACTGTTTCTTTTCTTTGCTTGGTGAAGTGCGACGATGTATGTTTATTTTTGTCACTAGGGTGATGTGTGTGTGAGTAAATCTCTTTACTTATTTAATTTTATGGAGTCACCAACCAATTGAGGTAATAAAAGTCTCAAATTAAAGATTGTTGGACTCGGAAGTTTGGTTATGTGTAGGAAAAGTGTTAGACACTCCATATTAATATTTGTCCCTGTTTTGACTTTATTCGTTGGTGTTGGTGAGTTACTGAGTTTGTCTTTTAGTGTATTGTCTATTGTGAACTAATTTGTGATTGTGAATTTATCATCTTGTGATTGGGGCTTGTCTATTGAGTGGGGAGGGGTGGATGGGTGCATGGGGTCGGGTGGGAAGTAAAGGCATGAGAGATAGGCAGTGGGTTGTCAGTGGATAATGCTGATGGGGTATATGCTAGTGCACAGTAAGATGTGTGCTAATAGTTAGTAAAGAAAAATAAGGAAGCAACTAATACACAATAATTAATAATTTAATTAACTAATACATTATAAAAGACAAACAAATTAAATTATGTTAGACTAAACAACAATTAATAATTTTAAAAGAGATGGGTTCAAGTTACACCTGGTGTAACTTTAAAGAGTTACACATTTTTTAAGCCATTGGATTTAAGTAGATCCAACGGTCAGAAAAAAACCCTTATTAATGCTAATATTCTAATTGATCTTATTTATTACCCCTTATTTAATACATTCCATACTTATTTTGAATCCAAAAAAGGTTATACCTATGACTCTTTCTCTCTCCACTGCATGTCTCTCTTCTTTCTCTTTGCATGTTTCTCTCTCTATCTCCTCCATGGCTCTTCCACTTCCATCGCCATGTCACCGGCAACCAAAAAAAAAAAAACCCAGTTCTTTATCTCCACGTTTCTAGAACAGAACAACTAAGCATCATAAGTTTTGCAATTTATTCTAACCTAATTCTTGAATTTTATTCAATTTAACTTGTATCCAGATCTGATCAAATTTGAATCCTCATTATCCAACACATTTCTTAGGTTTAGTGTTTGGACTTATTGATATAATATAAATAAAGAACCCTTTTGTGCTTCAATTTGATTGAACGAAAGTATACCGCTTTCTTGCCCAAATTTTGTAGAAAGTCAAATTTGCTAATCAATCTCCAAATTTTGTGGAAGACTTACGAGTTATCCCCGTCTCCAGCTCAATTTTTTGTTTCACGAGATGGTGGAAGATGGTGAAAGTTTTGCCTACCTCTTGTTTTTTTGTTAAATGAAAGCAAAAAAGTGCATATTCTTGAAATCAAAATATTATATTAATGGATATTAAAATCTCGCTTTGCTGGTTTGTGAACAAGCTGCATTTGATTACTGCTTTAACACTTCGCTAATGATGAACACAATCCGGCGGCTGTAGCCTTTTGTTTTAAGACTTTGCTAAAAGTAATAGTTGTGTTATTTAACAAAGTCCAGCGGCTGTGACTTTTTTGTTTTTGGTTGCTACCGGCGACCAGGCCATGGAGGTGGAAGAGCCGTGGAGGAAATAGAGAGAGAAACGTGCAACAAGAAAGAGAGAGAGAGAGATGCAGTGGAGAGAGAAAGAGTCAGACTTATAACCTTTTTTGGGTTCAGAAATAAGTACAGAATGTATTAAATAATAGATAATAAATGAGATCAATTAGAATATTAGCATTAATGAGAGTCTTTTTCTGATCATTGGATCTCCTTAAATCCAATGGCTTAAAATAGGTGTAATTTGAACCCATCTTATTTTATAATTAATGAAACAACTAAACAACAATAATTAATAATTTTATTAATATTTCAAATGAACTTATAGTTTATTATTTATTCTTTTGCTAGAATTATGGACAAATATTTGATAAGAAAATCATAATATTCGATTGTTGTTGTTGTCAATATATAAAATTTTATTTTTATTAAATTGTGTAATTTTTGCTTGTTGAGAAATACCTAAAAAAATAATTCCTGAAACCGCGACTGAAACACCAGAAAGCATTTCTGTATATCATTTCTCATGTACCCACTAAAGATATAGCAATCAGCAATGATTTTATATATATATATATATATATATATATATATAAAGAGAGAGAGGTTTACAGAGAAACTCGGTGTTTTCGAGATCTTTGGCGCTGACGAGAAGAACTTCAAGCGTTCCTTGAGGCATCTTTGGAGAGAAAGAACACAAGTAGTAGTGGGAATGAGAAAGCAATAATCAGAAAATTTTAGAGCTCAAAACTTCAAATCTCTCAGTGTGTTTGTGATTTGATATTGGCTTTCTACACGTTGACGCAACTGTCCGAGGAATCTAAAAGCCGGTTTATTAGGTTGTGGGCAGTATCAGATCAGTCAGTACTATTACCTCGTTGGTCACAACTCACAATCACATGCTTTCCAATTAATGCCAACTCATGCACGTGCGCCTATTGTTTTTTATTTTTATATATTTTTCCTTTAATTTTAAGATAAACCTTAATTATTAATAAGGTATTAAGGAAAAGTCTCTTGATACCAAGAGTTTTACCCATTTTTTTTTTAATATCATATGTGTTTTTGCATGTGAGAATACAAGTTACAATGGTTATGCACAAAATAAGTTTTTAAAAATTGAATTTTTATTTTTAAAAAATTGTTAGAAATATATACATTGATTTGCTGCTGACCCTGCGTAATTTGAAATGAAACCCTTTTTTGAACCCTCAAGCACTTTGGGTTCTTTTTGAAAATTGAAATTGATTAACTATATTTGTCACACTAAATGCATTAGTGAAATTATCGGCTAAAAATGAGATATTATCGAAATGTAATTAATAATCTTTCAAAAGATGAGAACAATAAATTTTATTTTATTTTGATAATTTGATAGTTATTACAATGAGAGGGAGGATATTTGAATTTTGGATGTCTTTCTTAGATATGTCATGAGTTACTAGTTGAGGAAGGATATTAAATAAAACATTTATAATATGGAAACTTAAATGAGTATTATTTATTTCATATTTGAATATTAAAAAAAATCTTATTTAAAATTGTCGTTTTAGACCTCAAATTATATTAGCGCTTGGGTTCCCTCCCATTAAATATCCTCTCATTCTCTCCACGTTTTATTTAGAGGGAATAAAAATGTCAAATAGAAGATCCAATGAGAAAAAAAAAGCCACCTCAAACACATACATTTTTACACACACGCACGCACGCATGCGCACGCACACATAAAGATTATGTTTGATGATGATCTTTCATAAAATTAATTTCATTTTTGTCGTCTTTCATAACGAAATCCTTAAAATTTTCATTTTCAATATAAATTACCAAATAGTCTACCAAAGTGAGTAAAAATTTTTTAATTGAACAAATAGCGTGTTCAAAAATATGAATTGTCCAAAATTTAATAGATACAAGAACAAATTTTATAAAGAAAAATTAATTTGAGACAAAAATACCATATCTATAACTACTAGACCAATTAGACAATTCTTTTTTTCAAAAAAATCATTGGATTTAACTCAAAGATTTGGGGGGGTGGGGGGAGGTCCTATTTTTGTAGGCTAGATTATTAAAATGTTATATATTTATATATAGTATAAAGGAATTCTCAAAAGTTTTGGGGGACCACCCAAACATGTAGCTTCGCCTGATAATAGCCTAATTTTGCATATTTATATCATTATTAGAAAGCATTATCAAAATTATTTTGAGTTAATTCATATGTTTTATATTTGGTCTTGAAATAACGTTGAATAATTATTTTCATTTTTTATTGAATTTTAATGTGTGAATATGTCTTTTGTGGGAGAATGAACTCAAATGAGTGGATTTGTACAAAGAAAAAGGCTAGTTACTTTTACAAGGGCCATAATGAAGTTAAAGAAGACAAACCCAATCAAATTTGAGTCCAATTGGAGTAAGGAATCAAATGAAATTTGCACAAAATTAAGTCTAATTCGAATTAGGATTCCAGCTTGCACACCAGTTAATATTTTGGGCATAACATTTGGCTCAGATGTCCAATTTAGATGATTTAAGTTGAATTAGGAAGCTAACTTGAAGGGCTACAACTTTGTAGCTTACCAAAAGTCCAAATTCTGACTTTAAATAGGCCAAAAACGTTGATTAATTGAAAGCTTAAAGCCTAAGATTTTCTCAAAATTGGAATACAACTTGTAATAGGATTCCTTGACCTATTTAAAGGCTTTTTGGGGAAACATTTAGGGGAGAGCTGCGGTAGAATGGAATCTAGTTTTTCTTGAAATTTGTTTATATATAGTTTTTAGGGTTTTATTTAATGTTATGACTTGCTAGAAGCCTTGCTAAAGCAAGAGGTGAAATTCAACCGTTTATTGGTATGTTTTTAACAATTATTTAATGATTTTGGTATGATAGATCCTGCCTAGTGTCCTCCTCCTTTCCCTGTTGCCTTTCAAGTGTTACAAAGACACTCGATCGTGAAGTAGCATATCTTTCAAGAAAAAAAAAATCGGTGATGCTTATGTTCTTGTGTTCTTGATTGGTTTACTCGATCATCTAGAAAAATGTTTAGTTTTGTATAATTCTTTGATTTATTGTAGACTTCAAGCACGTTAAATGCTTAATATTCCCTACGAACTAATTCACTAGTTTTATTTTGCCTGAAATCAATCAATTTCATGAAACTACATATCTTAGACAATGAATTCTTGAGTTCTTATTGTTTAATCATCCAACTAAGAATATCCTTCACATGAATTTTAGTTGAGTTATACAATAAAAATTGTTAAGACTACCAATAGATGTGTGGTGCGCAGATCCCTAAACTTTAGTACTTTAATATATTGTTATTTTCTCCCAATCTAAATTACCTTTATCAAACCATCAAAATCTCTTCAATTAAACTTTATTGTTTGAGTTTTATTTTGGTTTGCTAATCAATTACCTTTTCTTTGTGGATTCAATCTTGGACTCATCGAGCTATTATTTTATGACAATCATGCACTTGGGAGCCCAAAAACTTTTTGCGACTTAAATAATTAAGTGCAGGATTGTTGTGAAGTAATAACTCGGTGACTCCAAGGTCAAATCCACAGGAAAAAGGGAATTGATAAGCAAACCACAAGATAATAAATCGAAATCAATAAAGTTTAATTGAAGAGATTTTGATGTTTTCGTAAAAGTAATTTAGATTGAGAAAAAATAACAATGTATTAAGGCACTAAGGTTTAGGGATCCACCAACAACACATCTATTGGTAGTCTTAATAATATTTATTTTATAACTCAATTAAAATTCATATGAATGATGATCTTAGTAAGATGATTTAAGAATAAGAACTCAAGAATTAATTGTCTAAGGTAGTTTCATGAAATTGATCGATTTTAGATAAAACAAAATTAGTGAATTAATTCGTATGGAATACTAAGTATTTACGTACCCAAAGTCTATGATAAATCAAAGAATTATACAGAACTAAATACTTTTCTAGATGAGTAAATCAATTAAATACAAGAACTAAAAACTTTTTCAACGGTATGATTATTTATATGAGCATTGAAAATTTGACACCATTAGGTAGTTATATACGTTACTTTTTTTTTTTTTTTTGTGGCTAAAATACAAAACTGATCCTCTAACTTTTTTTAGATTTCATTTCAGTCCTCTAACTTTGTTTCGTTTATTTCAGTCTTCTAAGTTTCAGATTTATTCAATTAAGGTCTTTTCGTTAACTTTTGTTAAAATTTTTTTAATAAAAAAATCTGAAAAATATTTTTCAATCATTAATTGCATTTTTTTAATTTAAAAAATTTGAAGAAAAATTTATAAAATTGAAAAACTAACCACAACATATAACAAAAATTGATGGAAAAGCCTTAATTGAATAAATTTGAAAGTTAGAGGGCTGAAATAAATAAAAGCAAAGTTAGAGGACTAAAATGAAATCTGAAGAAAGTTAGAGGGTCAGTTTTGCATTTTACCTTTTTTTTTTTGTTGATAAGCAGTTATATACGTTACTTGTATTTATCTATATCTATATTATCTGTAATAGGATTCACATTTTTGGACTGATCTTTTACATGGTTCAAAAATACTCCTAGACCTTACGTTTAATAGGGACAAAACTTAAGAACAACCAGATAAAAATATATCTCAAACTCCATGTAAATTGCCTACAAAATATGACATTTTCCTACTAATCTATGTCTTTAAAACAAACTTATCCAAAAATTAAAATAAAAAAAAAACTTTTAAGTCCACTTTGATATTTCCCTCAAGACCACATTCCAACTTGTAATTTTTTTTTACTTTATCAAGACCCACTAGTATCTATGATTTAATTTTTCTGTTTTTTTTTAAATATCCAATTTCCTTAATTCCTAATCTCACGTACACTAGACAAAAAAAAAAAAAAAACTAATGATTTCAACTTGCCTCATGATATATTCTTATATATATATCTCAGTAAGGTCAAGTACAAGTGCTAAGTTCCCATGATATATCCACCATGCTGAGGTTATGAAACACACACACACACACATAAAAATATTTTGCGAACAAGGAAGTTGTTTTTGGGCAAAATTAGATTACTTGACATGAATTCATAATTAATACCAATCATCTGTACCATGAAAGCTATTACAAAAAGAGTAAAAGATAGTTAACACTCTTGAGGTTTGGGCTAATGATAGTCAAGTCTAAAAATTTTCAAAATTAACAAACTTGGTCTATAAATGGTTACTTATTTTTCTCCTATTCTTCACAATGAATAAGAATAAAATTGGTCAGTTTTAAAAAGTCTTTAATATAAACTTGGGTGTTAACTATATTTAATAAAAAAAAAGTGAAATTTTTCATAGCTTATTGCTATATTTTTTCTATTCATGCTTGATCAATTGTCCTGATCCCACCCGCACAATAGTCGCTACACATGATTTAACGCCAGTGAATTATACTAAAATAGAATAAACCTGAACTCAAAAATCAAAACCTAACAACACAAATAGTAGGAAAATTCAGAGCCCAACGAGTTGAGGTGCCGTTTTTCTTACTTCTCATCATTAATGGCAGAAACAGCAATGAGGTGCTATTTTTAGTCTTTTTGTTGTGTATTCACTTTTTATATTATCCTTTTCAGTCACATCCTCCAGCCACTTATATGACATGCACGTACATTCATCTCTCTCTAGTTTTTTTTTTTGAATTATTTTGACAATTATTCATTTTGTCAGGTATGCCGTTGTTACAGGGTCCAATAAGGGAATTGGATTGGAAACAGTTAGGCAATTAGCTTCGAAAGGTGTTAAGGTGGTGCTAACAGCAAGAGATGAGAAGAAGGGTCTTGAAGCAGTTCAAAAACTAAAAGATTCTGGTCTCTCTGACCTTGTCCTTTTTCATCAACTTGATGTGGCTAACCCTGCCTCTATTGCTTCTCTGGCAGATTTCATCAAAGCCTAGTTTGGGAGACTTGATATCTTGGTGGGAACTCTCTCTCTCTCTCTCTCTCTCTCTCTCTCTCTCTCTCTCTCTCTCTCTCTCTCTCTCTCTCTCTCTCTCTATATATATATATATATATATTGGATGTATTCATCTTGAAACTTCAACAAAAACTAATCTTGAAACACTCCCTCTTCTCCTTCGATCTCTCCAACATATAAATTCACACTGATTTGATGTTTATAAGACAAATAATAATCCAGTCATCCCTTTGTGTCTATGTTATTTACTTACCAAAAACTTTACTAACCAAAAACTTTATAATAATCCAACCCACACTTGGCCCGATCAGATCAGGTGGAGAAGAATCAAACCCGCCCTCAATTGGTAAGGAGATTGGATTCGGATGGATCCAATAATCATCGGATGAAAGTTTGATTCAAACAAAACTAGAGATTCCAAAAACGGCGAAGATTTGGTGAGATAATAGTGGAAAATGGTGAAAAGCAAGTATGATCTCATCAAATTTAGTGAAAATCTCTTTAGATTCTAGTTGGGTCGTCGATCGGATTGAGTTGTTCAGGTTTTGGAGGAGAAAACCCGTGACTTGACCTATCGAAGTTGGTTTTGAAGGTGGAGACTCATCATTGACCACCACAGCCACTGGGTATGATTGAGTACCATTCAGGTCTAAATAGATCTCTCAAGTGGATTGGGTCAGAGAATCTCTTGGACACCGCTATTATTAGTACTTATGGAATTAAAGTAATTTGATAGATGACAATTGAAACATTCACTTCTTAATAACATTTGATTAAAAAAAAAACTAAACAAAAAAAATATTTTGAATTGAATCTTGAATAGTTATCAAAAGATAGAAATTCTCTAAATAACTTGAAAATCTGATTTCTTTTCCTGTTGTCTCTCTAAATTTAGTCGATATTAATAGGATGAATGATGAAACTGTAGGAAATCGGTGCTGGTAAACAATGCAGGAATTGTTGGAGCCATAGTAGACTATCATCATTTACCGCGTTCCATCAACGCCAATGCTGAGGTAAGTGTCACACCCCAGACTTACTATAGGGTTAGTGCAAGATCACAAATTAATTAAAAGCACATGTATAAATGTTTTTCCCGAGATTATTCGTTTAAAAAAGATTTCTCACTCACATCACTCAGGAAAACTACATAAGTTCCTTTAAAAATATCATTCCCATTCATTAAATCAAAGTAAACAATTTAATTATAAAGGTTGTACATTACTTCACTAGCATATTACCAAAAATGTGTTAGAACATCTATAAAAAAAATGGATAAAGTTTAACTACAAAATTGATTGTAACTTAAAGTTACAACCTTACTCAATATCTTTTTATTAGAGGTGAATTTTGACAAATTCACCATTGGATTACATCTTCTTCTTATATCCTCTATGCTTGACAAATTTCTAGAAAATTAAAGATCAATAGTTATGTCATTAATAAAAATTTTAAATTACAAGTTTTTGTAATTTGAAATTATGCATAAAATATAAACTTATAGATTATATAGTAAATAATATTTAGTTAATACAAAATTTGATATGTTTATTAAGAGCGTAAATGATATACAATTCAATGGTTAGATTTTCAAAATATGTAGTAATGTTTATTTTATTAAGTAAGGCTGTAGATTTAAGCTACAACTAATTTTGTAACTAAACTTTATCCTAAAAAAATTCGATAATAGTCCAACTGACACAATACTGTTCCATAAAAAAATTGACACAATACTTTATACAAAAAAAAAACTATATATATATATATTATTCATTCCAAAAGCATGTGAGACTACATGTTACAATTACTTCTACATAATGAAAAATTTTAAAATTAAAATTTAATAAAATCCTACTTAAAATCAATCATGTCACAATAAATGAATTAATGATATCATTAAATAAAAAATATATATTATCAAAATTTTATTAGTAATTTTGTATCTCAAAAGGAGCAAAGAAATACATTTTAAATAAAAAATTAATAATATAACAAGTTGAATGAATATGTTTAATTAATATTTAAATATTAACAAAATCTCACTTTTATTTTATTTTTATTTTTGTATATGTAGAAAAAAGAAGTTCCACTAAAAATTGTGTTGAGCGTGTACCTCAAATTATATCAAATCAAGCTGTGAAGTACTCTTGTAGTTTATCTTATACCTTGATTTTACTTTTGATATTTCTCATTGCGAATCAAATGTTATATACTGTTGAATCAGGGGGGTAAAAATGTTAAGTATAGCTTCCTTGGATGCTTATCTTTTTAGAATCACAGTATCTTCTTTCAGGTGCAAGAAAGGTCATCAACAGAGCCTAAAAAAACTACTCAAACATATGAGTCAGTAAAAGAATGTGTGGAAACAAACTACTATGGTGCTAAGAGGACAACAGAGGCTCTTATTCCCCTCCAATTATCTGACTCGCCAAGAATTGTTAATGTGTCCTCCTACGCCGTGAAATTTGTGGTGGTATGTTAGCAACACAAAAACCTCCATCAAAAATAAATTGTTATCACCCATTGGTAGATCTAGGATTTGATTTTAGAAGAACAAAATTTTTATAACTCACATACAATTTTTTTCACACATTTACGGACATACAATATATTGTACATGATCACTACACATGACCTTGTCAAGAAACTTTATTGAGTTTGATAATAGTAGATTTCAAGGCTAATAATCCACTTGTATCAATTTTTGCTATATTAAAGAATTTGATTGAATTGTTCAATGTTTTCATCATTAATCTCACACAAACCTAGTATATGTTTAAGAATTTAATTTTGAATTATATTCATAGAATAGTGGTTGATCTTAGTTTTGCTTGTCCTATTAATTCGGAACATACCTAACGAATTGGCGAGAGGAGTATTTACTGATCCAAAGAACCTTAAAGAAGAGAATGTGGAAGAGGTGTTGAGTGAGTTTCTAAAAGACTTCAAGGAGGGTTCCTTGGAAACCAAAGGATGGGGTCATTCATCTGCTTATGTACTCTCCAAAGCAGCTCTGAATGCCTACACTAAAATTCTAGCCACGAGGTATCCAAGTTTCTGCATCAATTGTGTCTGTCCTGGCTTTGTTAAAACTGACTTAAACTGGAACACCGGCAAGGTACCTGTTGAGGAAGGTGCTGCACATCCTGTGAGGTTAGCGCTGCTGCCCAAAGGCGGTCCTTCTGGCCTTTTCTTTGTTCAGCAAGAAGTGTCACCATTCTTATCCTAGATAGTCCATTTATATAGATGAATGAATAAGAAAACACACAAGTTGTGATCTGTGGTTTTCAGTGCACTTACCCTTAGTTTATGTGTATGACTACGAATTTCTTGTTGAAGTTAAAAACACCGATTTTTTTTTGGGGGGGGGGGGGGGGGGGGAGGGGGTTATGTCAGAATATGTCATGTTAAAAGCTTGTAACTTTTTTGGTGGTGTGAAAAATTAGAGGTTGTTTGGTTTCATGAGAAAAGTGATGTATTTTGTATTTTTTTTTGTGAGACCCCACCATTAAAAAATTGATTTGACTTTGTATTTGTCTTCAATAATCATTTTCAATTTCCTAAAAAAGTAGATTTGAATGCATGAATATAACTTTTGATCATTTTCATTTATAGTGGAAATAGATATAGTGACATTCTTGTAAAAACCTAAAGTAGGTGAGTTCCTACACTAACAAATCTATATCTATATCTATATATTACTAAAAGTTAAAGTATAACATTTAATATTGTTACACTCACATTGAGCCACGTTAGCAGCTATGTCATTCTCATCCTATTTTCTGAATTTTTAATTCAATTTTAAAATAATTTTTTCAATTTTAAAATACTATTAAAACTAAAATTATTTTCAGCTATATTTCTACTTTAAAATCCACTTCTTATACATTTAAATCCACTATAGAGCCCAAACCCACACCTACAGCCTTTTCAACTAACTCCCTTTGTCAAACCTAATTCCCTTCTGTTACACGGATTCAAATTCCTGTCTCCCATGTTTTGTTTCATCGTTGCAGGTTTAGTTCCTTCCCCTTTCCCACCTTTTGATTCTCATGGTTTCAGCTTCTATTCAACTGTTTCACTCAAGGTTTCATCTTCCTGTTCTATAGTTTCAACTTCTGTTCTACAGTTTCAGCCTCTTTGTCCTCTCCTCACACCTATATAAATACTAATGTAAGTTGGGCGGTTCAATTGAGGTATCCCTACATCCCAATTTCTTTTGTACTCTATTCTTTTGCTTGATGGTTTTTTTTTTTCCCCTTTCTACGTTTGTTTCTACCTATTTCTTGCTGTGGTGTGGATGGTTGTTAGGGTGTTGAATTTGTTACTGCTAGGTTATTTAATTGGAGCACTGCTTCATTGGGTATGTTCATTTGGAGTTCTTTTAGGGATTTCTAGGTTGGGAAAACCCAGAAATAGTGTGACAATCATGTAACAAAGCAAAGTTGACAAAAGCTCAAGGTGTGACAATTTGTGATAATCATGTTGCCTTTGTTTTGTTCACAGATTTAAATCTGTCACCTTTTAGTTAATGAGACAAAAGCTCATCAAATGACTGTCCTATGTGTCAAATGGGGGAGTTTTTGTGCAGTGGCTCTGCTGATAAGAGTATTGGTATATGGAAAAGAGAGGCTTATGGTAAGCTTAGTAAAGTTGGAGTCATAAATGGCCATGAAGGTCCAGTCAAATGCTTGCAGGCATCACTGAGTAATTTTGGTAGTGGGTTCTTGCTCTATAGTGGAAGCCTTGATACTTTTTTTTCCAGTAAATTTTTTTCTAATTATTGTGCATTGGGTTAGTTTTTATCTAAAAGATGGTTTTTCTATTTGGTAATCTTTTTTGGTTCATGGTGTTTTGGCTAGATTATGGTTCTTTTGTGGGTCCATGGTTATCTAGCTTGGTTCATAGGTCAATCCTTAAATTGTTTTGATGGTTATGAAACTTGATTGAGGATTTGAAACATTGCTATGAGATCAGTTTGCAAGTTAGGTGTTGTGGGATTGTTTACAGAAATGTCAGGCACTATATAAGTATCTTTTTGTCTTTTTCTTTGGGATGGATCATATTTGTGAGATGAAATAATTTTGTGGGGTTTGATGTATTATGTTGAGAGACTCATATGAGATTCTTTAAGCTACATAGGATTTTGAGAGGTAAATTCTTGATGGAAATATTGCAGTACTTGAACATTCACATGTAACAGATACGAGTGTTTTGCAGATAGAATTTCAGTGTTTAGGAGTGCGTGATATGGACATTTTTGGTTATAAGATATATTCTATTCTCATTTTGCTTTGTATTTTCTAATAACATTGCCTCCATTTTCATTTTGTAATTGGTTGTTACCATTGGTGTAAGTTGTGACTTGAGATTGGTTAGCCTAAAAGTGAAACCAACTAGATTATCTTAGGGTTGTTTGTTTGGTTCTCGGCTGAACACATGAACCAATAAAGGATAGTTTATTTTTGGGTTGTAGGAGCTAGATTATGTGACCTAAACAATGAACCAAACATTTATAAACCTAGGTATGGCAATGAAGTGGGTTACATGGGTCTCCTCTTTGTTCAATCTTTCTTTAATTGTTTTTGGTCCCAAGACCTCTTTCTCTCTTTCATGTACCTTAATTATTCTTCTGTAAGAGATTATCATACCTTCTTGTAAGGTTGAATTTATTCAATCATTTTGTTGGCTTTATTTCGTGCCAAATTTGCTTGTAATTCAGCATTTAGAAACCCTGTATTTAGGTGAGAATCATGTAAGGGTAGTGTGTGAGAGAGTGTGAAGAAAAACTCAAGAGTGTGCATTCAAGAAGAGCCTCGCGACTGGATCTTGGGACTGGCGAGTCGCCAAAGGTGGCACACGTGTGAAGCATGCAGGGGGAGCTGAAGGGTCACACCAGCTGTTGCACTACAAGAAAAAACCTCCAGCTGGCCAGGCAGTGCAAGCTTGAGTCGCCAGAATACCCTGTTTGGCTGAACTGACTCTTCACATTCCATACACACCCTCCTATAAATATCCTTATACCCACGAAATGTAGAGAGCTTCTAGAGAGAATTTTGAGAGAGAAACAAGATTGACTCATCCATAATCTTCATCATTTGATTATCCAAATTCCTCTACTCTCACCCTCTCCATTGTTACATCCTTGAGATGGACATTAGCCAAATCCTTATCTTACCATACCCATATTTGTGAGGAGGCATTTTGGTACTTGGGAAGCAGTTCTGAAGGGACCAATTCATTTTGGTTGATGCAATGGGCTTATTGTGGGATTCGGTAAGCTAGAGAAGACAAGGTTCGGTGTAACCCTGTTGGAACAAAAAGCTTGGAGGGCATAGGTGCACTGGGTAAATTAGGCTTGGAGGGTCTTCTGCTATTCATGTATCCCAACTTTATTCTCTAGTGGATTATTGACCACTTGGAGGGCGGCGGAGAGGTTTTTAGCTGAGGACTTCGGTTTCCTCTTCGATAACATATCGTTGTGTTGTCTTTGTGTTTGCATCTCTCTTCCCTCAATCTTTGCCTTTTAATTATTGTTGTGGTTGTGATTAATTTTGGTTTAGATTGTTTTATTAATTATGTTTTAGCTTATTTTCATATTCCGCACATACATTGTTTGATAATAAGCTTGTATTGGTAATTTGTATTTTGAGGGTCTAAGCGTTCATATGTGTTTTACACACTATTTGAACATTCACTTCTCTTTCCCCACATTATACTTAATTAAATTTTGAAAGTGGCGGGCTTGTGCATCATGTCCTTGTGTAGGGGATTAGCATTTTGTGTTGGTCTTTTAGTTCCTTTCATCTAATTGTATGTTTTCTTTTCATGTAAAACAAGGTTTGTTACTTTTTCTCAGTTTAAATTTTTCCACATTATTGGACTAAGTTGGTAGTATGACACAAAATTATAGCAATTTGGAGCAATAGGTTGTCATGAGATACTTGCCCCATCATCTTCTCTTCTTTCACATATAGGTTAGTACCTCCATCACTCCATGTCTTGAGTTATTAGTCATTCACTTATTTGTCCTGTATCACATTTAAGATACAATTCTTGCCGCAAAATATGTTTTTGCATTTAACTTTAGTATTAATTTTTATTAGTTGTCTTGTAATTTTTATTAATTTTTACAAGACAATGGTTGTATGGAAGATAAACTACAGTCCAGTCCAATGAAATTCTGGCTGCACATACTAATAAATAAATTAAACTTTTGTATTAATTTTTATTACAACTAATATATATTTAGTTTTTCATTTTGTTGTTTTATTGTAATTACCTTTCTTTGGAAGGAAAATGTATAACCTTTTGGTGAAAAAATAAGACTAAAATCATATGTATTTATTGTGACTTTATATACTTATTACTATTATTTGAAAAAACTATAGCAAAATTTTACTGGTAAGACTAACTGTATGATACATCAGTAATGAGAAGAGACGCAATACAAGAAGGGAGTACTCCTCTACAGTCTACCCAATCCTTTGTATGACTTGGGGGTATTTACAAATCTAAGAAACATTTAGAACACAAAATATCCTCACAAGGCATCCCAATACATATGGGAAGAGTTTCTTTTTTTCCTATTCGATATATATTTTTTTATTATTAGCATTGAACAACTTGCTAAATACAGGTTTTGTTACGAAGCACGGTTTAATACATCAAGCTTCTGATCATATTTGCATTTTGGAGAATTGTGTGAGTGTGGTTTCTATGATAGGTTACTTTCCCTATATCAGTATATTGTCTTTGAAGGAAATCGAGTACTTACCTTAAACTTGACTTTAACGGAGTCCACTTCAGAGATGTATTCATGAAAATAGTATGCTTAAATGGCCATATATATTTGGATTCAAAACGTGTGCATCACCTTTGTGATTGTGAGATTATAGTTTTCACTTTGTTGTTTGTCTCCACTTCTATCAAGTGTTCTGTGTTAGTATAGATTGGTACCCACAGTAATTGGATTAAAGTTTGGGATTTGTTGTCTATCAGCCCTATGTAGCCATATGTCTCCATCAAAGTCCCATAAATGGTGCCTTGAGTAGTAAACTGTTTGTCTTAGTCATTTTTAGCCTTGAGATGTATCCCAAATTATTTATTGAGTTGTTTGGAAAATTCTTTGGATCTTTTGTGATATTTTTTCCTAATGGGCACATCCTACACTATTGTAGGTGCGATATTTTCCTCCAATTGAGAAGTTTTAATTAACAATAGACTTTTTTTTAAATCTATGCCTCTTATGTAATGTCACTACTATTTAAGCACGATGAGCTAAGGAAAAAGAAATCAACATTGAGATTAGTCTCTAGGACATTTTTCAGCAACCATGTCGATGCCTTAGAACATGGTTAATTAATTATTTCCTGAATGTAACCTTACATACCTCATTAAGTTCAATAATTTAGTTGATTCTCAAAAAAAGTTCAGTAATTTAGTCTTCTTGTGAGGTCCATTCTATGAAATGAAAAAAATAAGGGCTATGGTTAAGAGCCTGCCAAATATTGGTCATACATATATAATGCAGCATAAGTAGTAATACATTGAAAAATATTCAAAATAATAATACAATCATAAAAAAAATTATCACGCGCAACGCGGTCCGCGACTAGTTTTTAATAAAGACCACAGACTTCATATATCTCTTTTTCACTTCGTCTTCTTCTTAGTGCTGTCCCTCACAAGTCACATACTCAGCCAAACTTTCTCTCTTTTCTCTGCATCGATTTCTCTCACCTTCTCCTTTGTATTGATTTTTCTCTCTCATTCCTAAGCAAGAACATTCTCTCTTTTCCTACGTAAGATCAATCTCTCTCTTTGTGTTGATTTTGTTGGTGGATTTAGGGTTGGTGGTGATGGTGGTGGTGGTAAAAACTGATTGTGGACGTGGTTGTGAGTGTTGGATTTAGATGTTAGTGTTGGTGCAAACACAATAATAATGGAAACAACATAAAGAGAAACTGAATATTACGCTGAATATTATTAATTTGAAGAGATAAACACAACACTATTTGGACTGAGGCGCGACACTCGCTCTCTTTAAGGGGATTCAAGCCCTTGGTTGGCTAATCTTTGTAACTGGTACAGACCTTCTCTGACTTGTCTCCCCTAGGATACAACAGCCCAACAAATGTTGTATGACTAGAATGGCTTCTACACAAAGTGTTCAAGCCTCAAGCTTCACTAGAAGAACACATTTCTTTGGCCCGAAACCTCTCAAGTATTTAGGAATATTATTGAATTCACTTTCTCACACAATACTCTTTGCTTTTAAAATAAGTCCATAGCATAGTCATATATAGTCTTCCAACCCTTCAAATAACCTACATGTTATTTATTAATTTAGAAAACTTCTCTTAATTTATTGGGGCAATTACACTTTATCACCCTAAACTATGCACCAAATTACACTTTGCACCCTAAACTATCCAAATGCACACTTTGCACCCTAAACTATTACACTTATCACACTTTGCACTCCGGTGTTACTTTTGCTGTTATGTTTAACGAAATCTTGGTGCATGTGACAAGCACATGCTTCTTATTTAGGTGGAACAAACTTAAAAGACTGAAATGTCATTCTTCAAAATTAATTAAAACAGCAAGATTCCGTTAAACATAACAGCAAAAGTAATACCGGGGTGCAAAGTGTGATAAGTGTAATAGCTTAGGGTGCAAAGTATACATTTGGATAGTTTAGGGTGCAAAGTGTAATCTGGTGAATAGTTTAGGGTGGTAAAGTATAATTTTCCCTAATTTATTTAATCCAACTTACATACAAGTAACTCTTTCTTTAACAAATTTTATTATAACTCATCTCTTTATTCATCTTCTGTTATTTTGAGTTTCAACATATTTAATTTAAAATGTACTAACAGTTAGTATGGGTTTTGAATCCATTTGCATATGGGTGGCTACCGATGGGTGTTGTTGTGGTTGTAGGTTTGAATTTGTATGATTGTAGGGGTGGTGAATTTGGGGTTGATGGTGGTGAAGACAAGTTGTAGGTGGTGGTTAATATAGGTAGTGGGTGTGGCTGTGGGTGGTGGTGGTGGTTTTACTGTAGGGACAGAGCCAAGACTAAGAGTTAAGGAGAGTGGCTCTGCTACTGGCTTTGTGTGGCGGCTCTGGCCTTCACTTTATTGTTGCTTAGCCATTGAGTTCATTTTTTTTTTTTTGATGTGTGCATTTGCTGTTGGATAAGGACAAAAATGTTTCATTTTAAAATTTGTAAAGGGTTGGGTCATTTGTTTTTGTTAAAATTAGTTGATTGAGCTTAATTTTTTAGCTTTACTATTGATACTTTTTGTTATTGGACTAATTTTTTTGGGCTTGAGTGTGTGTGTGTGTATATAAACATTGATTTTAGATCTATAGATTTATTTTTATGGGCTTTTAAAGGAGGAAAAATGTTAGAGCAATAAACTTTTTTACAAACTAGTAAGTTACCTAGGCGAGGCACGGATAATGTTGTAATATTTTATGTAAAACTAGCATGTAACTCCATGCAAACGCATGGATGTATTTAAAATTAAACAAAATTTTTATTATAAAAATATAAATAATCAATCAAATTATTATTTAAAAAAAAATGTAACACATGCATTCATGCATACAAATAGATACATTTAAAATTAAACACAATTTTTATCATAAAATATAGATAATTTGTCATGTAGGGATGATAGGCCCGGTAGTATATATTGGGCCTAGGGCCCGGTTCGAGGACGCCTAGTTGTCCGAGGACGGGTAACATTGCTATGGAGGTCGGCATTGATGAATAAAGGAAGGGGTCTAGTTATGATGATCTGAGAAGGGGTCCGAGGAGAGATGCCTCCTCGGCTGAGCGAATCAGAGGTCAGAAGGTACGGACTGCCATCCAGGAGCAATGTTCCAGGATATTCTATTGATAAGGATATACATCACGAGAGCACAGGACAAAAGAAAGTTATGAAATATCTAAGAGAAAGTTGCTATGTACCACCGCATAGAATGCTCTGTAGCTAACTCTCTGGACGTATTAATGAGGAAGTGATATCTGAACAGTAGTTTTCAGCCTTACAGCTACTCCCTAAGGCTTTAGGAATGTGCTGATGGAATAAGGATCAACACCAGCAATCTGATTTACATGTGGAGGGTAGAGATAAAAGAAGGAAGATAGTATAAAATAGGGAGAGGACCTTGAGGAAAAGGATCGGAGAAGAAAAAAGAGAAAAACACTGTAGAGTCAAGAACAATACTTGTAATCAGTCACAGTAGAATCAAAGAGAAGAATCAACCTTCTCGGATTGTGTCTGAGGACGATTTTCTTTAGATAAAATTAGGTCATCTTTATTTTATTATCATTTTTACTCACTATGATCATTGTCTAAACTCATTAGAACCTAGTTTTCTAATCTATTCTCTACAAATTCATTGTATTGGGATTTTTGGGCCTACTCCCTTTCTTACTTTGGGCTTAGGTACAAAAATTGTGGCCCTACAAGTCAAATTATTTTTTTAAAGCAAATATAATTAGTCACATATTAAAATTCTTACCTAAATTTAATACTACTAATGATCATTTTTTCTTCTAATTTTTAATAAGATAGAATGTGTGGCGATTTTTATTTTATTTATTTTTTAAGAAACATGTGGTGATTTTTATTGAGTATATGTAATTTTTTTTTCTTTAAGTTTTATAGTTCATTAATATTAGATTCTTAGTATTTTGCACTCATTAACTCACTTGACACAAAGATTAATAAACTTAAGTAAACACATGGCACATACTTAAGTGGATAATTATGGTGTAGTTTCCACATAAATTTAGACATGTGCAAAATTAGATTATAATTTCAAATTCTAATTCAACTTTCTCTAAGTTTTACCTATTAATTAATATATATATATATATGTATATATAAATGACTTATAAATTTGAATTTTTTTAGTTATATGATTATGTTTTTTGTGGCTTATTATATTGAACTTCTCTTTTTTTACACTAAATTAACTCACTTGACACAAAATTCTAAATTTAGATTAGATGAGACACGTGGCGCAAAATTAGACTCTAATTGAATTTCAATTTGAAAATTAATTGAATTTTCTCTCTGCTTTACTTATTATTATATATATAGATGGTTTTGGAGAATGTTGTATCTATATAATAGCATAATTGTTAAAGAAATGTATTAGTAATGCGTTAGTCATAAAAAATAACAATTATAAATTGCACACACACATATCCATTATAATTATTTAATTGAAGTAATGAGAAATAAAATTAAAAAAACAACTTTGGAGGAATATTGTAAAATAAAAGTTGATATAAAATGTGTCTTTCTCTTTCTCCTTAATTTTAAAACAAAATACATATCCCAAACACCCATAGTCAATCACATTATTTACAAAACTCACAAATTCACAACATTCGACCTTAACATCAAAATCATAATTGCTGTTGTTACTCAATATAAAACACAAGCCTCCTTTCCTTGGTTGTAGCCAACTCATATGAGTTAGGATTAGATGAAACAAAAATGTTAGAACTAAGTAGGTGCCATCAAAAGATTGAAGGTAAATGACATCATTTTTGGTCTGTGTGTATGTTAGAGTCATAACTTTATGTAATTGACTAATCCTTTAACAAAATGCACTATACTTGTATTTGAGTAAATCTAAGTTGGGTTTAATACATCAAGAAATATGTTGTTCAAGCATATCAAGTGTTTGTATTAAAGACATAAAAATTGATCTAAGAAACAAGTGAAGAAAAGTTATTTCATTAAGTCTCAACAGATAGCTTGATAGATATTGCAATTGAGACTAAATGAGAAGCTCGACAGATGGCTCGATAGAAGCTCGATCTATCGAGAATTACAATTTTTAGTTTTCTAAATCCGAAATTCTGCCCAAGCTTATGTACTTATATTTTTAGTTTTCCAGATCTGAAATTCTGCCCAAACTTATGTATTTATTTGTTTAGGGTTTCTTTTCTCACAATCCTAGACATATATAAGGTTTATTTTAAGAGTCATTACACACAGATATATAGATCAAGAGCTTTATTTTCTTTGTGAGAAGCTATTGCATTTGTGCGCCATAGAGTTTTGTAACCAAGTGCTTTTTGATCTTCATTGTTAATGAAGTGAAGAATTCTGCAATCAACAACATTCATTCAAGTTGTTGGTCATGTACTGGGATCCATGCAAAAGGGGTAGTCATAGATTGAAAATTTGTGCATCAAAGGAAAGAAGTAGGGGCGGCTCAATGCATTGAGGGGCCTAAGGCGAAAAATGAATTGAGGTCTTATATATATAAATGACTTTAAAAAAAAAATCTAAATATTGCTTAAACTCTATTCTCTTGTTAGATGCAAAATTACTAATTAATAAGAACTAGCTAGAATTTTTTTTTTTTTAGAATGTCTATAGACGCAAAAAATTTGACAAAACATTTCACACCTGTTGATGTGGCAGATTAATAATGGTAAATAAAAAAGTTACGTTAGTAGTGGACCTAGATGAGAATTAGTAAATATTAATTGTTGTGAAAAATCTTGTGAAATTTTGTGTATTGCTCTTTTTTTTTAGAAGTGCTAAATTTATAACATTTATACAATAAATTCTAGGTGTTAAGGTCTTACTAGTTCTAATTTAAACCCACCATTGAAATTATTTTTTTAATCACCAATAACAGTCAGTAATATCTTGCTACTTAAAATTTATTGTGAAAGTATTGTGAAAAATATTGTGAATGTAGAATTTATTTTTTGTAAAAAAATACAATTTTATTTATTGGCTAATATTTGGGCTTAATTAATAATATTAAAATGAAATGAATAACTCTATTGGTTAAAATTAGGGGGCCTTTTTTTTACCCGGGGCCTTAAGCGACTGCCTCTCTTGCTTATATGTTAGAGCCTCCTGTGGAAAGAAGGCTACTACAACATCAATTCCAATTGGGTATTGGAGTAAGGGTTTAACTGTAAGTTGGTATTTCGGGATAGGCTAGATTAGTGGTAAGATTACTTATATTTGTAATCGCTTGATTGTTGATTAGTGGATTTTTGGGAGTGGTGACCTTAAAATCACTTGATGAGGCTTTTGCCTTGCGAGTGGTTTTTTTTATCTGTCAACAAATCACCATGTCAATTTAATTTCCTCTGCATTTAGTTTATTTGGTGATTTGTTGGAGTTTTCATGATTTGCATGCAATTTAACCTAATTAATCAATTTGGATAATTGAATTAATTAACTCGGTTAAACTATCTTAACTTAGATAATTGAATTAATCAACTAGAGTAATTGAATTAGTCAACTTGCTTGATATAGTATTATAATAAAGCTGAATTAATTTCTTTGTAACACTACTAGTCATGCAAGAATGTTTAGAAGAAAAACTAAGAAATGATAGTGTTACTGTGTTAGAGAGATGAAATTTTGTGAGCGTATAGTACGTATAAGCATAGAGTTTCTTTAGAAAATGTAAGGGATGAGAACCCAATGGCCTGGCAGTCTAAAGTTTATTCACCTATGTACCGTTTCATAAAGAGCTGCACATTCTTTTGAAAAAAATTATGTACGTTTAAATGTATAAAATTCTATATTTTTTTTGAAAAATGTATACAAAACTGTACACATTGAATATACAAAATTGGGTACATTCAATGTACACATTTTGTATATTCTTTTTGAAATGTGTGCATTAGTTGGCATATATATAGTGAAATTGTTTTAAATATAAAAAAAAAAATATATATATATATATATATATATATATATATATATATGTAAGTGCACAATTGCACCTGGCCCCAAGAACAGTTATGGGCTCAGGCCCAATGAGCCTTAAACAATATGAATTTGTAGAGTGTGGGCTTGAAACCCAAGTTAGAAGCGTGTGAGGATTAAATGACAAACTAAAGATTGCAAATACTTGGAAACAACAAGGAGTATAGTAAATTAGCTTCCTCGGACATAAGCCGAGAATTGTTCTTATATTATCTCTCTCTTTGTTTCTTTTCTTTTTAGGTTACAAAAAGTCCGTCCCCCTTTTCTGTCTTAGATTGCTCTTTAAATACTACTCTTTTGAATACTTTGTACACGTGTTGCCTCACCTCCCCCTTAGCCTAGATATTTCTTTTCTCAGTGCCTTTGAATAGTAACCAGAAGTTTCTCTTCCACTGTTCAAGTGTCACTTCCCCATAAATGCGGCCAGGGTGGTAGGTGCAGGGTCTTTAATGTGGAGGTGGCAGCCTTTATCTTTGACATTTCTTCAACACCGGTGCTTCTGGGGCATTCTAGGGTTTACCCCTTTTAACCATTGGCCTTAACCGTGTCATCCCCTAATCTTTACTACGAAATCCCGAGTTCTTCGGTGTCCATCCGAGGGTAAGTTCACCCTCGGCTGGATTCTCGGATCCTCGGCGTATGGGCTGACCCATAGTACTAACAAATTCTAAACCCAGGAGCAGGTCGACCTTCCTTAACACGGCCCAAAAAGCCCACATTCTCATTAGGATCTTTTTGCCCCCCACAATATATATATATATATATATATATATATATATATATATATAAACAGTAACGTACGTTACTTATTTATATATTATTATTATTATTATTATTATTATGTATAATAGGATCATATCTTTTGTTCTTATTCCTTATAGTTGACTTTACTGATATATAATTAAGAATATAACATGAGGCAAAGTGAAATTGTTTTAAATATAATATATATATATATATATATATATATATATATGAACAGTAACGTACTTTATACTCTTCATAAAATATATTCCTTACGTTACTGTTTAAACATAAAGTACGTTACTTATATATATGAACAGTAACGTACGTTACTTATTTATATATATATATATATATATATATATATATATATATAATTATTATTATGTATAATAGGATCATATCTTTTGTTCTTATTCCTTATAGTTGACTTTACTGATATATAATTAAGAATATAACATGAGGCAAAGTGAAATTGTTTTAAATATAATATATATATATATATATATATATATATATGAACAGTAACGTACTTTGCAAGTAACGTACTTCACACATTAGTTGGCATATATATATATATATATATGAACAGTAACGTACTTTATACCCTTCATAAAATATATTCCTTCCGTTACTGTTTAAACATAAAGTACGTTACTTATATGAACAGTAACGTACGTTACTTATTTTATATATATATATATATATATATAAGTAACGTACAGTAACATACGTTACTTATTATATCTTATATTTATAAAATAATTTTACCTTTCCTTATGTTATATATATATATGAACATTTTACTTAATTAAGTGGCGTAATTTAAATTTAACTTATATATTTATTTTTTATTAAAAAAAAGTAATTATGACCAAGATAGTCACTTTTTTTTATTTTTTTTATTTATCAAAATTAGATTACCATGTCAAATTAACTGATTTATGGTAGGAAGCTCCTGGTTTAATTTCTTCATACTCCTGTTATGATTAATAAAGTAACATTATTTGAAATGGATTTGTTAGGACTCTATTTTTATTAATACAAATCATCCATACCATTTCAACCATGATTAAAAAAAAAAAAAAAAAATTGTATAGCCTATTGCTATCTTTTTTTCTATACATGCATGCTTGACCAATTGCCCTGACCCCACCCACACAGTAGTCACTACCATTATTTCACGCCTATGAATCATTCTTTTTATTTATTTAATTTTATAATCGCTTAAGAATCATACTAAAACAGAATAAAACCCGAATTCAAAAATCAAAACCTAGCAATACTAATAGTAGGAAAATTTAGAGCCCAACGAGTTGAGGTGCTATTTTTCTTACTTCTCATCATCAATGGCAGAAGCAGCAACGAGGTGCTATTTTTAGTCTTTTTGTTGTGTATTCACTTTTTATATCACCATTTTCAACACATCCTCCAGCCACATCTATGACATGCACGTACATTCGTCTCTCTTTGGTTTTTTTTCTTTTTCTTTTTTGAATTATTTTGACGATTATTCATTTTGTCAGGTATGCCGTTGTTACAGGGTCCAATAAGGGGATTGGATTCGAAACAGTTAGGCAGTTAGCTTCGAAAGGTGTTAAGGTGGTGCTAACAGCAAGAGATGAGAAGAAGGGTCTTGAAGCAGTTCAAAAACTAAAAGATTCTGGTCTCTCTGACCTTGTCCTTTTTCATCAACTTGATGTGGCTAACCCTGCCTCTATTGCTTCTCTGGCAGATTTCATCAAAACCCAGTTTGGGAGACTTGATATCTTGGTGGGAATTCTCTCTCTCTCTCTCTCTCTCTCTCTCTCTCTCTCTCTCTCTCTCTCTCTCTGATGTATTCATCTTAAAGCTTTCCAAGAAAACTAATCTTGAAACTCTCCCTCTTTACCATCTCTCCAACATATACATTCACACTGATTTGATGTTTTTAAGTAGTGGAATAATAAACAGTGACTTTTAAAGTTTCTAGAATATTATTGTTTACAATAAGGTACTCAACCTCTCTCTCTCTCTCTCTCTCTCTCTCTCTCTCTCTCTCTCTCTCTCTCTCTCTCTCTATATATATATATATATATGTACACTGTATATATATGCTTATTATTATACTTTGAAGAATAGGTACATCTGTATAGAAAATTCCTTCGATTTTTTTATTATAATTCCATGAAAGTATTTTTCATATCTTAAATCTCATGTATCCTCACGATATAATATATATATATATATATATATATATATATATATATATATATATATATATATATATATATTTATTGTATGAGGATGATCTGGCTTCAACAAGTAACAAATTGATTTTCTACGAAACTTTGTTTTATTTGTGATATTTGTTGGGACCATAATTCGACTTCTTATAACTATTCTAAAAACACGCCCGAGGGGCATAATGTCGAATGTTATAAAAGTTTTGAGTGTGTCTTTCTTATCACCAATTGGTTTTAAGATGGAATGACATAGCTCACGGTCCGACAAATGATATCAGAACCATGTCATGGGTTCGAGTCACGAGAGTGTCATTGTGAGGGAAGGATTATTGGGGGTTCCACAATTCGACCTCCTACAACCATTCTAAAAATAGGCCGCAAGTCTGACAATATTTTAATTATTATTACATTAGAAGAGAGGGATTAGAACCCAATATTTCTTTTTTAGAAACAACATGATGTGTTGATTGAGTTATAAGGCTCTTGGTCTATATGACTACAAACTACTGATAGAACTAAAGTAAGTTGATAGGTGACAATTGTAACAATCAATTCTTAATAACATTTGATTAAAAAAAAAATTGAAATGAATCATGAATAGTTATTAAAATATAGAAATTTCTCCAAATAACTTGAAAATATGATTTCTTTTCCTGTTGTATCTCTAATTTTCCTCGATATATATAATATATAGGATGAATGATGAAACTGTGGGAAATCGGTGCAGGTGAACAATGCAGGGATTCTTGGAGCTACAATAGACTTTCAAGCTCTCTCGCATTCAGTCAAAGCAAATGCTGAGGTACGAGTCACACCCCAAACCTACTATAGGGTTAGTGCAAGATCACAAATTAAAAGCACATGTATAAATTAATTAATTTGTCCAACTTAAAATTGTGTTGAGTGTACGTGTACCTCAAATTATATCAAATCAAGCTTTGACGTACTCTCTTGTAGTTTGTCTTATACCTTGATTTCAAATTTGAAATTTCTCATTGCGAATCAAATGATAGATGCTGTTGAATCAGTGAAAAAAAAAAAGGTTAAGTATGGCTTCCTTGGCTGCTTATCTTTTAAGAATGACCTGTAATGATATTTGCATCACCAATATCAACCATTGGCTTGGAAATACTGGTTGAGGACAGATAGTAACTAGTAAGAGGACTGAATAATCTTCTTTCAGGTGGAGGAAAGGCCACAAACGCAGCTTAGAAATACAATGATTCAAACTTATGAGTCAGTGAAAGAATGTCTGGAAACAAACTATTATGGTGCTAAGAGGACATCAGAGGTTCTTATACCCCTCCTCCAATTATCTGACTCGCCAACAATCGTTAACGTGTCCTCGTCCGCCGCGAAGATGTTGGTATGTTAGCAACCCGAATCTTCGTCGGAAATAAATTGTTAGCACTCATTGGTAGAGCTAGGTATCAATTTCAAAAGAACAAATTTATAACTAACATACATATTTTTATACATTTGTGGACATACAATATATTGTACATGAGCACTACACATGATCTATATATAATATTTACCTTTCATAATATATATATATATAGAAAATATTTACCATCAGCATAGTAGTGGTTCTCAGAATTTTTTTTAGGGTGATTACTTATATATCACTTAAGTTATACAAAATCTAATAAAACAATAATTTGAATATTTACTACAATTGAGAGTCAAGTTGTTAAGTAAAGCAAAATCGTTGCAACTGCAAAGTTAAAAAGAGTATAACTGTTGTCACCATCAAAGAGAATTCACAACCACAATATTTTTCTTAGTACCATTTTTTATGAAAAAAATGGAATTAGAAATTGTTTTAATTAAATAGGTTGAACGAGGTACAAATTTGAATGATTATCGATTTTATCTTTTTGTTTTATAATAGGCTTTTTGTTGAGTAATTTGTTCACTTGTTGTTGTTTGGTCTTGTCCTGTTTTTGTTTGGTTTATGTTTGTTTTTATTTGGGCTAATATTTATTGTTGTTATTTAAACATTTAAAAAAATGGATTAAGGATATATTATGTTTGGGAGGCAAAATTAATTTTGGAGTAATGCTATGTCTACAATATTTTTACAATAAATCTTATGCAAAAAACTGTGATTGGTGGGTTAAAAAATAATTTCAGTATTGGGTCAAAATTAGAATTAGTAACAACTTATGACTTTGGTTTGTTGTGAAAATGTCGTAAATGTAGTATTGCTCTTATTTTTGTTGAACCCAAATTTTTGTAATTCTCTAGTCAGGACGTTCAACAATTTTTTTAGGGTAGTTACAATAAATTAGTTTAATATATAATTTTTTTTTGCAAGTATATATATATATATATATATATATATATATATATATATATATATATATATATATAGACACACACACACACACTTTTTTTTGCAAGTCAACCGCCATTGCACCAGCACCTTATCATGAAACTTTATTGAGTTTGTGATACTAATGGATTTCAAGGCTAATCCACTAATATCAAATTTTGCTATAATAAGAAATTAGAAAAGTTAATAGGTGTTTTAAGGGTATTTGTTTAGAAAATATTTTTAGAATTTTTTTTAATGGAAAAATAAAAAATAACTAATTTTATGACAGATTTTCTTTTCTAGAAAAGTGGTATTAACACTTTGGGCATCAATTAACCTAACCCTTGAATTTGATTGAATTGTTCAATATTTTCATCATTCTCACATAAACCTAGTATTTGCTTATGAATTTAATTTTGAATTATATTCATAGAAGGGTTGATCTTAGTTTGTCCAATTCATTTAGAACACAGCTAACAAATGGGCGGGAGGAGTATTTACTGATCCAAACAACCTTACAGAAGAGAGTGTGGAAGAGTTGTTGAGTGAGTTTCTAAAAGACTTCAAGGAGGTTTCTTTGGAAACCAAAGGACGGGGTCCTTCATCTGCTTATGCACTCTCCAAAGCAGCTTTGAATGCCTACACCAAAATTCTAGCCAAGAGGTATTCGAGTTTCTGCATCAATTGTGTCTGTCCTGGCTTTGTTAAAACCGACATAAACTGCAACACCGGCAAGGTACCTGTTGAGGAAGGTGCTGCATATCTTGTGAGGTTAGGGCTGCTGCCCAAAGGTGGTCCTTCTGGCCTTTTCTTTGTTCAGCAAGAAGTGTCACCTTTCTGGTCCTAGATGGTCCATTTATATAGATGAATAAGAAAACACATAACTCGTGAGCTGTGCTTTTCTCTGCACTTTCCCTCAATTTATGAGTAAGATTATGAATTTCTTGTTGAACTTAAAAGCACCCATTTGCGATTTTATGTCAGAATATGTGATGTAATAAGCTTGCAACTTTTTTTTGTAGTGTTAAAAATTATTGTTTGCATGATATAGTATTAATAATGCCGAAATTTCTCTGTAACACTACTAGTCATACAAGAATGTTATGTTAGTGTTAGAGAGATGAAATTCCGTGAGCATGAATGTTAGGATCATATTTTATGTAATTGGCTAATATTTTGACAAAATGCACTTTACTTGTAATTGGTGATAGACCAAAAACGTATTGACCCCTTGTGGTGGATTAAGTTGATTAATTAGCCAAGTTTATTGATTGATCAAATTAACATGCAAACGCGTGGTAGCACAAACAAATCACCAATAAACTAAAGTGCAGTGGAAAATAAATTGACACGGTGATTTGTTTACGAATGGGAAAAATCTCTAAGGCAAAAACCCCACAAGGTGATTTTAAGGTCACCACTCTCGAAAATCCACTATAATCAAAACAAGCGGTTACAAGTAAAGGAATCCCAGTACCTTATACCAACCTACAGTTAAACGCTTACCCCAATACCCAATTGGACTTGTTCTGTAGTGACAATCTCTCATTTTGATGCACGGCTCCCAGTACATGACTAACCAATTGCGCAGATCACAGTACACGACTTCAATCACCAACTTGAGAAAGATGTTGGCTGCAAAGTTCTTCAGTTCATCCACACAATGAGAATCAAGAAGATTCTTGGTTACAAAACCCTACAGTGCACAAACACAACAGCTTCTTTACAATAGAGATGAACTAGGGCAAACTTTGTCTCTGGTCACAAATTGCTTGAACACACTTTGCTCAATGCTTGTGCAACTTGTGCTCTCAGCTGTGTAACCAGATACGGCCCTTAAAATAATCATTTTATATGTCTAGGGTTATGAGAAAAGCAGGCTCAAAGACATATCCACGAATTAGAATCAAAACAGATCTAAAATTCTGTTTTTCTTAAACCTCGACAGATACCCTATCTGTCGAGCTGCTGTCGAGCCACGGGCTTCAACAACTCCAGAAGATGCTAGCTGTCGAGTTTTAATGAACACCACTTTCTCAGCTTGAATCTTGGACTGACTTGCATGGCTTCAATACTTGGACTTGAACTCTTGTTATTTGAAGTATTAAACACATCCTAGATCTGCCCAATTACAAGAAAAGTGCGTTTTGTCAAAAGATTAACCAATTACATAAAAGAATGACATATGTTCTTAACAAGTGAACTACATATGTCCTAACAATCTCCCCATTTGGCAATCCATGACAAAACCACAACGAACAAATGAACATATGAGAGAAGTCATAAATCACTCAACTCATACTCATTTGTTAAGTACAATAAAATCTATCCTAACACAAACTCTTGAAAAACTTTGCAAGAAGAGATTTCATGACAAATAGACTTTGACAACCTGTATTTCTGAAACACTTTAAACAAAACACATCAAGGCATCTTTGTGTGAAACAGGAATAATAGATTGCATACAAAATAATAAGAAGCATGTGTATGAAGAAAGAAAAGAAACAACACATGTAGAGATAGGTGAATAGAACATACATCATCACATATATATCTAAGATAAGCACAATGTATGTAAACATGGTCACAAGACCTAAGGTACAAGAACAATGTATCTCTAAAAGAAAGAAAAGAAAAAGATACAAGTAAACCTTACTACATCCCTCAAAAACAAACACTCCCCCTAACAAAAATCTCCTATATCCTAACTCTCCCCTTAAGCATGACTACTCTCATAGCCAAAATTACTCCCCTTTTTTGTCACGAGTGACAAAGGGTAAGAGTGTCAAGTAGACATCTTGTTAGAGCTGGAAGGGCTAGCATTTCCATTCTCATCATCATCATCGTCGGAACCATCATCATCGAATGTCTCGGATGCCTTGGGAGGAGGAGAGGGAGACTCCACAAAGTCACCAAGACGAGCCTGCCGTCTAGCAATACGGCCGACATGGGTGTTCACCTGACACAATTTGGTAAAAAGTGTATCGAGGCAAGCATCCATGCGCTGAAGCTGCGCCATAATCGCATCCAAAGTCACACCTCCCGCTGAAGTAGAGGGAGTGGAGGTAGAAGGAGCTGAAGGAGTGGGAGGAGTTGCTGAACTGGACCGTCTCGAACGAAACTGCGCCTCGCTCCGTTTAATGGTAGCGTAGTCAATGGCACACATAATAGAGAAGTGGTTGGATGAGGGAAAAGGAATAGAAAAATGGCATAAAATCCGCGTGATAATTGAAGGAAAGATAAGCTTATCACGGGTCGTCGTATCTCTATACACATTTATGATAGAAATAATGAAATGTGAAGGAAAATCTATAGAAAGATCCTCAAGAAGGGACAACAGAAATCGAGCACAAGGCTCTGTGATAGAGTTATAGTGGGAGAGAGGGTGCAAAACAAAAGTCATCACCATGTTCATCAATCTAGGACCTTTAGCAAATGTCGTACATGGTGTAAACTGACGATCGCCCCAATCAGCTAGGCGCTCACAGAAAGCAGAGATCATCTCGTTTTTGGACACAGTCTGCAGACGCTCACAACTGACGTAGTCAGGATGCACAACCCTTGGAACATAGAGCACATCGGATACCAACTCTGGTGTGACCACTATGCGCGTACCTCGAACGCAAGTATGAAAGAGAGGTACTGAAGAATCAATTCCATGCATGTTGAAGTAGAACTCCTGAATTAGCACGGAAGGACATGTGACCGGGACATCACACAGTGACTCCTATTCCCGACTTTGAAAGACATTGGGAAGGTCAGTGTCAGCAAAATCCGGCAAAAGAACTCGGTGTTTCGAATGAACACCTCGTTTAGAGAAGTTCTCCGAGAAGTCATTTTGGGATTTCTCATCACGGAACCGAACAGAAGAGGGGGTAGGATTAGAAGACGAAGAGGCCCTAGAACGAAGAGGGTTCTAGGACAGAGCAGACTTACGTTTTGGTGCCATTAACGCACTAACGTAAACAAGAGAGAGAGGGGGAAGAAAGAAACACTCGGAAAAGTTCCAAGCAGTTCAAATATACAGAATTATATATTGAATGTAAAGGAAGTATGCATGATAATGCATGAACATGTGACGTGCAACAGTAATATCATCATGGGCTCAGCCCAATCCAAACCTACTAACACACAAACAGATTGACATATGTAACACACATCTAAATGCATGAAAATATAGTTATAATGCACATGAGATGCAATGCATGAAGTTTGTAAGATTAAATCTACAAAATCCATCCCAAAAATTTCACAAAACTCAACAATTTTTGAAAAACCTCCAAAATTTTCAAAAACTCAGAACCTAGGTATGAATGCATGAAAAGATCATGAAGAAGGAGAGAAAGAGAAATCATACCAAGTGATTTGAAGCAAGAAAAGGGCCAAAAATCATATGGGTTGAAGGTTTTGAGAGAGAAGAGAGTGTTTGGAAGGTGAACAGACGCGGATAGATCGAGAGATTTCGAGAGAATGAGGATCAGATCGCGCTGAAACATATATATAGGTGATCAATAAATCTCGACAGATAGAGGTGTCGAGATAAAAAGGCTTAGATAGATGCAGCTATCGAGAGGTGTCTAGAGATGTCCACAACAGAAGCTCGAATGGATCGAGGAGGTATCGAGCGGACAAGAGATTTCTCGATCTATCCACCTAGTTGTCGAGAGGTATCGGGATTACGATAAGAATCAACTGACAAGCTCGATAGATAAGCCAGGTATCGAGAGGTGTGGAGGAGTTGTCGAGATTGCTTAAAAACAGTTTTGAAGAGGGGAAAAACACTAATATGAATGTAATCAAGCATGCAACTCAACCAAGGATCTAAGCAACATATTAATATCTCAAAGTCATCTCTCAACGACAAAAAAATAAGCACATGATCCCAAAAACACACACAAACACACACACACACACACACACACATACTAAACAAGTCTAACCGATTTTATATTTCAAAAATAAGTCAAGACAGTTTAGTGACCATACATTAACACATGTAAACCTTGTGATGACCAAATTACATTGTACCTGCACATGTATCAAGGGTAGCAAAGAATATTGCGTGTTGTGTGCGAAAAACATCGCAAGATTGCATAAGTGTCTCTATGTTATGACGATTCGAGATATGAGAAAATTACTTTAACTCACACACATTCATAACTGTTTGATGGGGATTATCACCTTCGAGGTACATCCTATAACTCCCACATCTCCTAGAAAACATGCTTGCAATCATGTTTTAAATCATTTTTTTCTTTTTGCTTTTATTTTCTTTGCATATAATTTTTTTATTAAGCAAACCATGCATGGGTATATAAAAGAGAGAAAAGAAATACCAAATTATGTTAAGCTTTTTGACATTGCACTTTTGCTATGCCGAGGCATACATATGTCATTGACATTGTACTTTTGCTATGCTGAAGCATATAGATGTCATGTCATGATTGGCGGGTAACAGTAGTGAGATGGTTATTTATGCTTTTCTCTTAGGGTTTTCTAGTTCTTCCTGTCAAAAAGAGTTATACGAGTATTAAGTACAAGAGATTACTTAATCTTACTTATCACATACAAAGAGCCATAAAGCTCGCTTGCTTAGTTGTGCATAAGGATGCTCATCTAAGCTACAAAAGATACAAAGTTTAGAAAACTCTATTTTAATGACCATTTTAAGGTTCACAAGAACCAATGTACACAGATACACACTGTTTTTGTATTTTTCTGAATTTTTCAATTTTTATTTTTATATCAAAACAAAATAAATAAAACTGAAAACTAATAAACAAAAACATGTAAAATAAAACAAAAGCAATGCATAAAACTAGACTGACTCAAAACATTAAAGCAAAATACACAAGTAATGCAAAACCAAAAGCAAGAAGGGGAGAGAGAGAGAAAGTGACTAAATCATTTGGAACCCTTTTCCTTCCACACCTTGGAAGAACCTTTCCTTTTCGTAAACCCTTCAACTGGCGGTGAGGGGGAAGAATTGAGACCGTTCAAGTTTGAAAGGAACATGAGGACTTTGAGAAAATCTCCAAGAGGAGCAAAGGAGGATGGAAACTGATTCTGGTTTCCCGACGCCATCATGCTGTTGCTATTTTGAGTGGCTAACCACTTATAGCAATTTGGTTGAATATGACTAGCTGCTCCACAGTAATGACAGAGATGCTGCTTCTTCTGTTTAGGCTTTTGAGAGTTAGCCTTTTTAGCCCTAGGGTTTTTAACTTCTTTCTTATCCTGCTTAGGTGGTGCTCCTAAGATAAATTTACTCTTGTCTATGTTCTCACTAGCTAATTCAGTTTTGACATTAGTGTTCTCAATTTCAACATTATTGCTAGGAGGAACAAAAACAGTAGTACTAGAAGAAGCAATATTAGAAGAAGAGAGATCATACCCTAAACTGGTTCGATCGGAAGCAGATTTTTGAAGACTAAGCATTTCATCAAGCTTAGCGCTTGAAGTCCTTTCCAGTTAAGCTTTAACTTGGAACAGTTTTGCCTCAAGCTTCTTGATCTTTTCAACCAAGAAGTTATTTTCAAATCTCAGTGCTCCAATAGTTTGATTTGCTTCATCAAACTTCATGGAAAGCTCTTCACACTCAAGCTCCACATCACTGAGCTTCTTGGTGGTCAACCTATACAACTTCTCATGCTTTTCTAAGACCTTGTATAACTTAGCATAGGCTGTGTGGATGTCATCTTGTTCATACATCTTCTCAAACTTGGATTCCACCAATTCTTCTTCTTCATCCACATCTTCAACAATCCCTTCAGTAGGATTGACTGTGGCAGTGAAGGCATTTAAGATTCCGTCATCTTCATTGTTGGAATCATCTTCAGGCTCGGTGTTGCTTAGTGTAACAGCAAGTGCCTTACTTTTCCCAATTGTCTTGAGATATGTTAGGCACTCCTGTTTCATGTGTCCGAAACCTTGGCATCCAAAACACTTAGGTCCTATAGGAAAAGTGTACTGACTGCCATTCCTAGCGTCCTTCTTCCCTTTGTCTTGGCCCTTAAATTTAGAAGAACTGGATTGCCTACGGTCCTTGTCAAAGCCCGTCCCATTGGCATTCTTCATAAACTTCTTGAATTGCCTGGTGATTCATCTTAGAATCTTCATCGTCTGAAGACTCTTCCGTCTCACTGCTCTTGGCCTTCAATGTCATACTCTTGCTCTTGCTAGACTTCCCGATTCTAGACAAACCCAACTCATAAGTCTGTAGATTTTCTACCAGTTCTGTCAAAGGAATTTTATCAATATCCTTTGATTCCTCAATCGCAGTGATCTTGGCATGGAATCTTTCGGGCAGAGATCTAAGTACATTTCTCACAATCTTGGGTTCTGGAATAGTTTCTCCAAGATTAAAGGCAGAGTTTACTATGTCTTTAAGTTTGGCATAGAACTCATAAAACGACTCATCCTCCTCCATCTTAATTTTTTTGAAGCTTGTAGTGAGCCTCTATAATTTCGAATCTTTTACAGCCTTTGTTCCCTCATAGGTAGTCTGGAGGATGGTCCAAACTTCCTTTGCAGTTTTAGTGGAGGATATCTTCTTGAACTCCTCATTAGTGACTGCACTGAATAAGGCATTCAATGCCCTGCTGTTAAAGTTTGCCGCCTTGATCTTTGCTTCATCCCAATCGGCCGATGCTTTCTTTGACTTGGTCCAGCCAATCTCTACAGCTTGCCACACCTTCTCATCTAGAGACTGCAAAAAGGCTCTCATGCGTACTTTCCAGCATGCATAGTTAGTTCCATCAAATAGAGGAGGTATAATAAGAGATTTTCCTCTATCCATGACAAACAGGGGTCAATGGATCACACACAAGGATTAAACCCTAATCAGAGTGTGCCAGCTCTAATACCACTTGATAGGCCAAAAACGTATTGACCCCTTGTGATGGATTAAGTTGATTAATTAGCCAAGTTTATTAATTAATCAAATTAACATGTAAACGTGTGGTAGCACAAACAAATCACCAATAAACTAAAGTACAGCGAAAAATAAATTGACACGGTGATTTGTTTACGAATGGGGAAAACCTTCAAGGCAAAAATCCCACTGGGTGATTTTAAGATCACCACTCCCGAGAATCCATTATCATCAAAACAAATGGTTACAAGTAAAGGAATCCTAGTACCTTATATCAACTTACAGTTGAACCCTTACCTCAATACCCAATTGGACTTGTTCTGTAGTGACAATCTCTCCTTTTGATGCACGGCTCCCAGTACGTGACTAACCAATTGCGCGGATCCTAGTTCATGACTTCAATCACCAACTTAAGAAAGATGTTGGCTGCAAAGTTCTTCAGTTCATCCACACGATGAGAATCAAGAAGATGCTTGGTTACAAAACCCTACGGTGCACTAACACAACAGCTTCTTCACAATAGAGATGAAGTAGAACAAACTTTGTCTCTGGTCACAAATTGCTTGAACACACTTTGCTCAATGCTTGTGCAACTTGTGCTCTCAGCTGTGTAACTAGATACGGCCCTTAAAATAATCCTTTTATATGTCCAGGGTTATGAGAAAAGAAGGCCTAAAGACATATCCACAGATTATAATCAAAATAGATCTGAAATTCTGTTTTCCTTAAACCTCGATAGATACCTATTTGTCGAGCTGCTGTCGAGCCACGGGCTTCAATAACTCCACATATCTCGATAGATGCTAGTTGTTGAGTTTTAATGAACAACACTTTCTCAGCTTGAATCTTGGACAGACTTGCATGGCTTCAATACTTGGCCTTGAACTCTTGTTCCTTGAAGTATTAAACACATCCTAGATCAACCCAATTACAAGCAAAGTGCATTTTGTCAAAGGATTAGCCAATTACATAAAAGAATGACATATGTTCTTAACAAGTGAACCACATATGTCCTAACAATTGGGTACATCTAAGATGAGTTTAATACATCAAGAAATATGTTGTTCAAAACATATCAAGTGTTCGTATTAAAAGACATGAAGATTGGTCCAAGAAATAAGCAAAGAAAAACTGTTTACTAAGTCTCGACGGATAGCTCGACTGATGCCTGTTATCAAAATTTAATGTGAAGCTCGATAGATAGCTCGATAGTCGCTCGATCTATCGAGAATTAGGTTTTTTAGTTTTCTAGATTTGAAATTTAGCCCAGGCTTGTGTATTTGTTTAGAGTTTCTTTTCTCACGACCTTAGACATATATAAGGCTTATTTTAAGAGCCATCACACACGGATACAAAGACCAAGAGATTTATTTTCTCTGTGAAAAGCTACTGCATTTGTACGCCATAGGATTTTGTAATCAAGTGCTTCCTAATCTTCATTGTTGATGAAGTGAATAATTTTGCAGCCAACAACATCGTTCAAAGTTGCTGGAGTTAGTCAAGTATTGAGATTCATGTAAAGGATTAGTCATAAATTGAAGATTTGTGCATCAAGGGAAAGAAAGGCTACTACAAGATCAAGTTCAATTAGGTATTGAAGTGAAAGTTCAACTGTAGGTTGGTATTTTGGAATATGCTAGGGTAGCGGTAAAATTCCTTATATTTGTAACTGCTTGATTGTTGATTAGTGGATTCTTAGGAGTGGTGACCTTAAAATCACTCGGTGGAGTTTTTTTCCTTGCGAGAGGTTTTTCCCATTTGTCAATAAATCACTGTGTCGATTTAATGTCCGCTACATTCAGTTTAATTGTTGATTTGTTGGTGTCTTCACGATTTGCATGCAATTGAACCCGATTAATTAACTTAGGTAATTGAATTAATTAACCGGGGTCAAGCTATCTTAATCCAACAGTGGAAATTACATGGATTGAGTTTCCTTAGAAAATGTAAGGGATGAAAACCTAATAGTCTGGCAATCTAAAGCCTATTAACCTATGCACCATTTCATAAAGAGCTGCATTTTTTTTGAAAGGTTGTGACCATATGGCTGTGGATGTTGGATTCATATGGTTTTCCCATTTTTTAAGAGGAACCCATGACTTCCCTATTGAAGGGTGCGTTGTTGCCTTTTTTTTAAAAAAAAAAAAATTAAAAAGCACGGCCTGTTTCTTTTCTTTGCTTGGTGAAGTGCGACAACGTATGTTTATTTTTGTCACTAGGGTGATGTGTGTGTGAGTAAATCTCCTTACTTATTTAATTTTATGGAGTCACCAAACAATAGAGGTAATAAAAGTCTCAAATTAAAGATTTTTGGACTCGGAAGTTTGGTTATGTGTAGGAAAAGTGTTAGACACTCCATACTGCTTTTCCAAAAGATTATAACTTATTTTAATTTAATCTCAACAAATCATATTTTGAAATATAACTTAAATTCTTGACATTTGTTTTGGAAAGAATTTTTGTACAAACAATATATACATAACATGAGAATATATATATATTACTCTACAACGAAATGAAAATTGACGTAATATAAAAATGTTATATTTCACTTTTAAAAGTAATTTAAAGTAAATTCGTTCTCCATGTATATATCATTCTCATGTACAAAACACAACAAACCAAAATGATTAGTGTAGGGGAGGGAGGAAATGTTGGCTTGATTGAATGTCATTAGTTCAATTGAGGTGAACTATGGACACATTGCATCCTCTTAAAATTATGTCTTTAAAAAAAGTTGTTTGAAAAAATTTTGTTTGTGTAAAAATACTTTCCTTTGGAAAAAGGGTTTTTATTGTTTGAAAAAATGTGAATATTCCATGCTGCCCTTAAAAATGGATATCCCTTTTCACTTGAAAAGATGAGTATTTCCTTTTTGAAAATCTCATTAATATTTGAAAAGGGGTATTTTGAGAATAATTATCTCATGAGTTTTTGAGGAAGGAGATTTTGTTTTGAAAAATGAGTATTTTATCTTTGAAAATCTCATGAGTTTTTGAAAAGATTGGTTTGAAAGAGTGTCATCTTAAGAGATTTTATGGAAATGGATTTTGATGGGGAATCCCTAAAGAAAAAGGGTGATTTTTCATGTATTTAGAAAATTCATTTTCAAGATTAAATTTCAAACCTTTTTAAAAATGGGGTTTTTTGAAGAAAACTTTTCCATGGTTTTCTAAAAAAAAGATTGTTTTAGGGATAAAAATCCAAGGCTTTTTATAAGTCTTTCTTTGTGTGTAGAAAATTCAAATTTTAGGCTTCTTGGAACTTAATCTAGGAAGTGATTTTTAAAAGTGCATTTATCAATTATTTATTTAAAAATTCTCCTTTAGAGGAATTTTATTTATTTAAGGGTAAACTTGAAAATTTCTATTTTTTAGTCATTAGAAATACCTAATTTGTAAAGGGATAGCTTTGGAATAAGATATTTATTTAAAATAAATTCAATATCAATGTATGTATGTATATGGGTGTGTGTATTATACGTATATAAATATATGTACATGTATATATATTTATATCAACATAGATAGATGGATATTCCAACTTTAAAATCTAGGAATTTAAAAGTATAGAACAATATATATGTAAGGGAAATGCTAATGAATGCCCTAAGGGCATTGGTTAATAATCCATTTAAAGAAAGTTTTTATGGGAAAATGAAATAAAGCAATTAATATTTTGACAGCTTTTTTCATTTCCCATAAAAGTGGTATTAAAACTTTCCTAAAATAGATTGTTAACCAATGCCCTAAGGGCATTCGTTAGCATGACCCTAAGGGCATTCGTTAGGATGACCCTATATGTAAATAAGAGCACATCAAGTAAGTAAAAGGGAAATATTAAACCTGAGCATCTAGATCTTTTTTGAATTAATAAACTCTACCTCAATGGAAAACAAAGGATGGTTGTGTATATCAAGGTGTATAAAAATGCTCCTTCACAAGGTTATAAAGAATAATTAAAAAGAACCATCTTGAATAAACCCTATACCCATGGAAGCATCAATGAATGGTTGTGTATATCAAGGCGTATAGAAACACACTCTCCACAAAGCCATATTGATTAGGGGCGTAGAGAATAAACAGGATTCAAGGATTGTCCTTTCTTAAATCTATGAGATTTAGTATATAAGTGTGAAGGTATACACATGGTTTTGAAACTCGGACCGTTCAAAGAACTAGAGAAGGAAGAAGTTCAAGGTTTTCGAAGTTGGACCGAAGTCGAACCGTGATGACGTCATTATTAATTTAATAATAAATTAGTATAAATAGAAAAACTGACTAAAATAATTCAAATAAATATAAAGACCATCATTCAAATGTATTTTTTATATCATAACTTTCATTATGGTGTTTTCAAAATCAACAGAATATTATTATTAATTAATTGTAAAAAATAATAATAATAAAAATTATTAGTTTACATTATACTATCAAGATAAAATAGATTTATATTATAAGAAAAAATGAATGTCTACAACGTTATATATTTTTATGCAAATATGTATAATATTGTACACTTTTTTTTTAAAAAAATTTTGTAATATTATTCACATTTATCTAATCTATAATATAAATCCTAATTTACAATAATAGTACATGAATGGTTGTCGAGACGAACAGTATATGAATTTAATATACGAATATACTAATATGTGGGTTTGTAGTACCAATAAATAATGCAATTAAATATTTAAATGTCCTATAAAAAATGTAATTAAATGAAAAAAAGTTTGAAAAAATTTAAAAGTAAATGAATGGTGTAAACGTGGCCACATGTCCAACTTTTTCGTGGGGAAGGGGTAGTGTCTGCCATATTGGTAGACAACTTTATTGGAAAAGAAAAAATCTTAGACTTTTGATTTCTTTTGGTTTTGGGCACTAGTGACAGAAGAAGAAAGGAAACGCCAAAGAAGCAAGAAGAATAAACGCAGAAGAATGGAGAAGAAGGAAAAATTGGAAAACGCAGAAGAAGGGGTAAAGATAAGGTTTGTGCTTTTCATTTCTTTTTTATTTTGTGAAATTAGTGTGTTTTGGAACTGCATTTTTGGGGTAAAGACGGTTCCCGGTTAACCGGGTCGGACCGTATGGTTTGGTCCGGATTTCAAAACCATGGGTATACACCTTCACACATGTATAGGCGCATAAATAACCATGGGTATACACCTTTCCCTGTTAATAAGCAAGGAAATGTAAAAGCTTGAATTTAAATAGTGAGAATGTAAACATTTGTATTTAAATAGCATGAATATAAAGACTTGTATTTAAATAGATGAATGTAAAGACATGTATTTAAAGAGCAAGGACGAAAAGAACAAGAATATAAAAAGAACAATTTTATAGATTAAATATTTAAATGAATATCCATGGTCCATATACAAAGAAAAGGAAAAAAAAAAAAAAAAACTTTGGTTGGATTGGATAAAAATTTGAACCATTCAAGCTTTAGAAAAAGGGTAGGGGGCTTAAATAAGGTTTTTTTTTGGGAGGCTAAAAGGGTGCTAGGATTTTTTGTACGAGAGGGTTTCGGAGCCTAGCCTAAGATGGAAAAATGATGGAGGAGGTGTAGGGAATTTTTTTTGGTAGTGATAGATTGATTGTAGTTGGTAATTGTTCATGAAAATGAATGGGGAATGGCCCTTAGGCTCAGCCCCACTATGCCACAGTGGTGCTAGGCGCATGGTGTGGCTAGGCCCAGGCGCCAGCTCATTTTTCTTGGGTTTTTTGAGCAACTGCTTGGAGGTCTTTCAGAACTATGATTTATTCATTCTTGAGATCCTCAGAGAGGACTGGACGTATACTTTCTAGCTAGCGGTTCCAACTTGTTCAATTTGGAACAACGGTTGCGTAGATATTCCACCTAGAAGGGAGGTGACACAGTGCAGAAAATTGTGAAACACCCATATTTTGACTTTTTGAGTGCAATATCTCCTAATCCGGAGATGATATTGTTGAGCCTCTTTTTCCATAGTGTAGATAATTCATAGTACTTCAATAATTTTCCAGCCTTTTGCATCAATTGTGGCTGAATTGGTACAATTTATTGTGTGAAGGCGCCCCCAAAATCAGCTTTTAACCTAAAAAATTAAGAGAAATGGTATGTTCACAATATTTTTACAACAAATTTTAAGTGACAGGATGTTACTGGTTGTTATTGTTGGGGCAAAAAAGTAATCTTAGTGTTAGGTTCAAATTTGAACCAATAACAACTAACCACCTATGATTTGTTGTAAAAATATTGTGGACGTAGCACCTCTCAATAAAAAATAAAACCCTGTGCATTTCTTTCCAATTTTGTGAACTTACTTCATGGTCTTGCCAGTTTCCGTTTTGGTTAAGTAATATGTTGTTGGAAGGTTGTAATGTATATTTTATAATATGCTTGCTTTATTGTCCAAATCTTCCAATTTGACACGTTAGAGACCTCAAAAAATGGTGGAAAGCCTCATTTTAATATAAAATTCTCACTTTAATATTTTTTTGTAAATTCTTTCTATTCAAGTGGGTTTTTTTTTTGGCAATCCAATCATATCAAATCAAAGTTCATCATGAGGCCTTTCCAACAACTCCTCACTCAAACCAATTGGTGGTCGTTTGATTATAATTTAATAATCAAAATTAAATTATAATCACACGTCACAAAAATAGCTGAGGTTTTTGATCAAATATATGATGTTTTTGTGATATCTTATCCATTTCAACTCTAATATGGACCCGTGAATTCTCATTTTAAAGGGAAATTCATATGAACTTTAAGATGTGCAAAAATTTATTGTGATCAGATAGTTGAACTTTTGGTCAAATTTTGGCTAAACCTTGTTTAGGGTTGATCAAACTTAGTAAAAAATTGTAAAATTTTGGAAATTTTAAATTCTTGTACCATTAAAATTATTTATCCAACATTCGATCGAGACAAATAAAATTATTTCATGTAATTTTTTAAATATTAATAATGTAAATTTTGACTTTTTTAGGGCTTAAATTGGTATTCTGGCATGCAAATCAAGACCAGACAAAATCTAGTATCAACAATGGCCAAAATACAAGTCTTTAGTGTAAAGTAGGTAATTAAATAACAAAATCTACCTCAAGTTACTCCGTTATTATAGTTGAAATTAGATTTTAATGAAAGGTCTATTGCTTGCTTGGAATCTGGAATTAAGAGAAAAGTATTATTGAATTTGACTCCTTAACAACTTCTCTCATGCAAGAATGCCAAATGTGAATGTAAGAATGGTTCTGATTAGCTCAATTAGTAAAATATGTTATTGTGAAACAAGATATCTGAGATCAAAACCTACCTATACTAAAAAGAAATCTATTGATACATTGACCTGCTCATATATATATATATATATATATTAATACGCAAATCTTAGAGAAAGTTCAATTAAAATTTCAAATTAGATTCTATTTTTGCTTTATGTGTTTAAATTTATGTGGGGACCACACTACAATTATCATTTTTAAATTAAATGTCTAATTTTATGCTACTTGTTAACTTTTATTAACTTATGCAAAAAAACGAAGAGACTTTTCCCATAACCTAGAAAACCTCCATCCAATTATTGTACGATGAAATGAATACCCTTATGCTTTTTTTTAAGGGCATGGTCCTAGCTAGAAGGGTCACAAGACTCATTACTAAGTAATAATGTTCTGACATTGAAGGAGGTAGTGAGGTGGGTTTATAGTATAAGTTTGAAGTATAAAGGAGTACTACATCTAACTGAGGTACATAATGTGATAAAGTTTTGCTCAAGCTCACCAAGAAACGATGATTCACACTTTGATATATGATTTTTTTTTTACGTTTCTAACATCAACTAATATAAGTTTTGATAGTGTAAATATATATCTGCACAACCAATTCAGATTTGAATACCTGCCAAAAGAAGGGAAAAAAAAAAAAAGGAGTTGAAGGACCCACCGGAGGAAAGCCTTGCTGGATGGTTTTTGATGCCTAAAAGTCTATAGTGGCATATGAGAGAGAGAGAGAGTATTTATGTGTACCTTTTGTTTGATGTAGAGCTCTCTTTATGTAGGACTTACATGAGGTCTCTAATGCCGAGGGTATTATAGTTCAATTGACACCTCTTGGTATTTTTAATGAGGGCTCAAATTTCCTCCTCACCAACAACAGAATAGACAAGAGGGCCCCAAATTAAATCCCCATTAGTAGTCTTCCACCAATTTAGCATATCCCCTATCGGGTCAATTCAACTTGGTGGGGATTCCATCAAATTCATTGTTTCCTTGTAAGTTAAAGGTAATTAATCTTATCTATATCAATTTTAATTTTTTAAAAGTGAAAATTAATATATAAGGTAAATTACAATTGTAGTCCCTAACCTTTAAGCTGTGCATCAAATGTTGAATTTTTTGTTTCTCCAACTGTAGTTGCATCTCATAATAATGTCAACCAACCAAATCGATGCGTAATTACGTGGAGAAAGCAAACTTTATCAACTTCCGGATTGCTTTTCGATGAAAATGGATTATATGTATACTTTCTCAAAGTTATTATCCTTGAATAGCACAACAAGTTTACAATGAATTTTTTTATGGTTCATGCTAATGAATGCCCTTAGGGCATTGGTTAACAATCCAATTTAGAAAAGTTTTGACATAATTTTTATGGGAAATGAAAAAAATTGTCAAAATATTAATTGTTTTATTTTCTTTTCCCATAAAAATTTTATTTAAATGGTTTATTAACTAATTTCTTAAGGGCATTCATTAGCATTTTTCTTTTTTTATTCGTATATAATGACACATAAATCTGCTGATGTCATTCATCATAGTTCTCTGCAGGAAATTTTTTTTTTTTTTTTGATAAGTAACGATAAAAATATATTAGAGAAGAACACAGCCCCGTACATAGGAAATGTACTAAAGAGGCAAAAACATCAAGAAACTAAATTACAATGATCAAGCAAAATAGAAAGGAAAAGACAAGAAAAAGATGGTAAAATTAAATCTCAATTCTTAAATCTTTTAAATTTCCTCCTCTCTGCAGGAAATTTAAAAGATTTAAGAATTGGGATTGTCATAGAAGTATCCATTTATTTCTGAAAAATATAGATCAATTATAAACTCAGTAAACCAACTTATTAGGTTTTCAAAAGTTTAGTAATTTTGCTAAATATATCAATGATTACCATTGCATTCTTTTAAAATATTTAATCCTCAAAACCTTTTTAAGTATTAATCTGTTACAATAAGCTATATATTAACTTGTGAGCGCCTTTCTTAGACATTCAAATATATGTTCAACCTCTTAACAATGGTATTATGGCGAGTTTAGATAAGTTGAATTTCTACGTCAGCATATTTTGAATTATGTTTTTTGTTAACACGTGTTGAAAAGGTATAAGTTAAGGTGTATTTAATAACTGAGTTTTTATATATTATTTGAAAAGAAAAATCAAATTACCCACAAAAATTAAGTAAAACACACATAGTCGCTATGAATGAAAATTATTGTGTACTCTCGGAATACTATAAATGTATATTCTCTCCTTTCACACGAATGGTGAGTCCCACTAATTAAACTCATGGTGAGACTCACCATTTATGTAAGAGGGGGTAGTATGCATTTTTACTATTCTAGAAGTACCTAATAATTTTCCCACAATGAATTATAGGTGCAATAAAATAAATTATTGACAAAAAAACCTTGTAATGTTTATGTGTAAAAAAAAAAAAAATTGAATTGCTAAACTTTTTTTTTTTTAGAGAGTTTCAACCTATGACGTTGGCTTCTAATGATGCTCTTTATCATCAGACTAAAATACCAATTGGTTTTTGGTGTAGGTGGAGATTGAATCCTAGATCTCTTATTCAACCATTAGAGACTTTACCAGTTGAGCTAACTAGAACTTATAATTGCTAAAATTAATAATACTATATCAAGTTTATTAATTTGTAACAAACAATATTGATCAACTACATATGTGACCAATAACATGGTTTGTCCATTCCATGTGATAAAATGAGAAAAAGAATATAACTACTGTAAGGGCACGTTTTAAATACAAAGCCCAAAAATGAAAAGGACTAAGGTCTAAAGAGCCCAAAACAATGAATTTGTAGAGAGTGGACTAGAAATTGAACTCCAATTAGTTGGACAGTAATTACAGTAAGCCAAATGATACTTGAAAACATGAATAAACAGTTTTGTGTAAAGAAAATCCTCCTCAGCAAAGTTTGAGGATGGTAGTTCTTATATATTTCTCTTATACTTAAACATGATTACAGTTCTTGAGTGTACAATGATTTTTCCATAGATTATCTGATGATCCCATTGTAATGAGATTTTCCTCCTTTATATCCCCCTTCCCCACTCCATCTTAGCCCTCCATGTGTAGATCAGATTGCTGGCTTTGACATTTGTTCCATCAGCACCTTCCTGAAGTCTTTGTGGGTAGCTGTAAGGTTGAATGTTGTTGTTCAGGTATCACCTTCACATTAATGCGGCTAGAGAGTTAGCTGTAGAGCATTTAATGCAGTGGTAGCAGCTTTCTTCTTAGATATTTCTCATCTTTCCTTTGTCTTATCCCCATCTGATGCTTATCCTTACCAATATGATCGTTTGGTGTCTTGTTCTTGACGAGAGGTCGGACTTTTGGGCTCTACTCTACTTAGCCGGGGACGTGTTTCTCCTCGGACTACACTCTCAATCACTTATAACCAGACTTCTTCCACGGATTATTGACTTGTATGCCCTCGTTAGTATCTACTTGTTCTCAGACGACTTGATGTCCTCGGACACGGGCAATGGCCTAATATCTATTTCTGGGCCCTTTATCCTTACAACTACAGAGGGAAAACAATATCATAAAAATTGTTTAATAACCCAAACTTAACATCAATAATATCACTACAATTGATCATTTTATGCACAAGTTACATACTAGTAAAGAGTAATTGATAAAGTTTTTCTTCAAACTAATTTAGATGAATCTCTCTCAGTAAACACATATGGTTTTATTAATTCCAAACCAAATTAATGGTAAAACTTTTGCAAAGAATAATTATAATAAAATGGATGATATAGATATCCTATAATATTTATGGATAAAAAAAAATATTAATACTATATTTCAACCAGGTGGTGTCCTCATAAAAAATCTAGATGGCGATTTGAGGATGCATGAATTGGTCCGAAAAGTTTTTAAACTCACTACCAATGGCTTGCGCTTATCATTAAAACAGGAAAGAGAGATTTTACTTTATTTATAGAGTAGCTTGACTTTGCCCCTTACAGGAGGAGGGGGAAAAGAGGGGCAATTAATTTTATAGGGTGGCTTAACTGTGGAATATTAATTTTTGAAGGGAGTTTGGACTTTGTTTAAAAAGTAGCTTGACTCTGCCACTATTGTATTTAGGTGTGCATTTAAAAAGTTAGGTTATGTTTGGTAATTATTTTTATTTTTTAGTTTCAAAAACTTGATTTTGGGAATAGAAAGAAAAAACAATATTTTAGTATTTTTGAAATCAAAAATATATTTGGTTAGCTAAAATAAAATATAAAAAGTTTTATAAAGGAAAAAAATAAGGAGAAAAAATAGTTATCAAATATACTCTTAATTTTTTGCTTTTTAGCCTTTTAAAGTCTCATATTTCTTACCTTTAGCAAATACAAATATATTTTAACATATTTTCACTAAAAAAAATTTCAAAGAAAAAGAAAAATAAGCAGACACGTACAGAAAAACCATAATCTTAATGGGAGCCTTATGGCATCGTTAACATTTGCCATACTATTAATAAGAAAATTCAGGGCCCATCAAGGTGCAGTTGCATGTGTAGAGAGGGAAAATTTTCGACCTATCACAAGCTGACACATCATACTACCAAGTCCACAAAATACAACCAATTACAAAGCGTCATGCACTGCTGCTAGGTTTTGCCATCACTATTCAGATTCCAATAGAAATTTGCCAAGTGTCATTGAAATAAAGGCATAAAACTGCATCAGCATGCGTAAGCGATGACACAAGCAGCCCTGCAGGTGTAAGCGATGACACAAGCAATCCTGCATGTGTAAGCGATGACACAAGCAATCCAGCACGTGTAAACGATGACATAAGCGGACTAATCAGGCTGTGACAAGTGTCACCAATCAGACTCTGCCACGTGTCACTCACCCACCCCTAAACTCCTATAAATAGAAGCCTTCCTAAGACATTTAGGAGGACAGAGAAAAGAAAGAAGATATCTTGAGTTCAGAAATCCAGAAGCTCTGCCGGAATCAAACCACAAAGCCTCCAAGAATTTCAAGAACTTCAACCTCGAATACAGACAACATTCGAAGCAAAATCATCCAAACTACCCGTCCAGATCTCAAAGGTCACTAGAATCAAGCTCAAAAGCCTCCAGAAACCTCAACAAACCACAAATTGGTGAAGCTCTACGGATTCAAGCCTCCAAAGCCCCGAAGAATTTCTACCACAAACCTTCAAACACGAAGAACACACGAAGAACACGAAGAACAAAGAATTTCTAACAAGCTCATAGCTAGAGATTCATTGTAATTCCGTTTCAAAGATCTTCGATCCATTCCTCAGCCAAATTGAAGGATATCTTGTGTTCAAATCAAAATCACATTACCACAATTCCAATCAATAAATCTTTCAAGGAGATCGAATCAGAGGATCACTCTTTTGTAATTACAGAGAATTGCACCACATATTCATCAATATAAATTCGCATTTGTGAAACTATTTTTACTTGTTTGATTTATTTCGAACTAAGAATTTAGTCGTCTACAAATTCTGGCACGCCTAGTGGGACCTCTCTGCCTCTCATCTCTTTCTCCTTCAAAAGAAAAGAAATTCAATCTGCTACTAGCTTCGATGGCTTCTAACAAGAATGCTCAAAAATCGGTGATGGATGCTTCCGTTGCAGATGATTATGTCGGCCCAATCACTCGTAGTCGATCCAAAGCTCTTGATCAACCGCAACCCCAATCAACCAAAGAAAGCAAGCTTCATAATATCATCTCTCTAGACTTTCTTGCAAAAAGGAAAGCTACCGCTAATGATTCATCTGTCTCGAAGGATTTTGAGATCAATGATGAATCATCCCCAACAAAGACCTTTTCTATCAACTCTTCACCCGTGATGAGAAGCCTAAGGAACAAAATGCCTTTGACTTATCCTGTCTCATCGTTTTCTCCATCATATCTAGAGGTTATGCCAGTAATGATGACCAACACCTCTACTGTGGAAGAAAAGATGGCTGAAATGCAACAAAGGGTCACCCTTCTCACAAAAGCACTTGAAGATAAGGATGTCCAAATTGCAACCCTGATGAACAAACTGGAAGTCCAAGATTCGGGTGAATCAAATCCAAACCTTGAGCACCCTCTTGGCTTTACCTTGAAGGGAGAAAACGCTAGGGGTGATAAGGGAAAAGGAGGTGAAGGCATTTCTCAACAAGGACATTCCACCTCAATGGCCTCGATATCTGTCCAACAACTGTAGGACATGATAACAAACACCATACGAGCACAATATGGAAGTTCTTCTACACATTCTCTCATATATTCAAAACCTTATACGAAGCGCATTGACAATATGAGAATGCCAAATGGGTATCAACCCCCCAAGTTCTTGCAATTCGATGGCAAGGGAAACCCTAAGCAACACGTTGCGCACTTTGTAGAAACCTGTGAGAACGCAGGGACTCAATGAGGCCTCTTTGTAAAGCAGTTTGTTCATTCTCTGAAAGGGAATGCTTTTGATTGGTATACAGATTTGGAACCTGAGTCAATTGATAGTTGGAATCAGTTGGAAAGGGAGTTCCTTAACTGGTTTTACAGCACGCGCCGTACGGTAAGCATGATGGAGCTTACCAATACTAAGCAGTGGAAAGACGAACCCGTTGTTGACTACATCAATCGGTGGCGTTCTTTGAGTTTAGATTGTAAGGATAGATTGTCTGAAATATCTGCTGTAGAAATGTGCATCCAAGGCATGCATTGGGGACTTCTGTACATCCTACAAGGGGTAAAGCCTCGAACATTCGAAGAATTGGCAACTCGTGCGCATGACATGGAATTGAGTATCTCTTGCCATGAAAATCTGAAACCTCCCATACCTGAAGAAAAGAAAGAAAGGCGAGAAATAAAGAAAAATGATAGAAACACGAAAAGTAATGTCAAACACTCCGTGAATGTCAACCCTGCCCCAGTCAAAATTTCAACGGAAAATGTAAAGGCTAACGAGAAGAGGCCTGAGGGAGGCCAACGACGCGAGACGCGTCGCTCATCACTCAAGGAATGGGAATAAAAGGTGTATCCTTTCCTTGACACTAATATACCCGAAATGCTAGAACAACTGCTCAACTTGAAATTAATTGAATTGCCAGAATGCAAACAACCGGAAGAAGTAGGAAAGGTTGATGACCCGAACTATTGTAAGTATCATCGCATCATAAGTCATCCGATCCAAAAATGCTTTGTTCTTAAAGAACTCATCATGAAGCTAGCCAAGGAAAGGAAAATCGACTTAGATGTTAGTAATGTTGCTCAGTCAAACATAGTAACATTTGCTTGCGGGTCGCCTAGTTGTATGTCTCCAACTACTAAGCAGAGGGCGAATACCACGTTCATCCGATTTGGTTCTTTGGAACCTGTTCAAGTTCAGCTCTCACAAAAAGCATCTGATTATAACTCAAATAATGATAAAAAGTCAACAATGGATGAGGAAGAGGGTTGGACGTTGGCTACTCGTAAGAGATGGAAGAAGAGACGAGTATTCCCTCTTCATTTGATCACTCAAGAGTCCAGAAGTGCACAAAACCAAATTCAGCTGCAGTCAAGAAGAAAGAATGATAAAAGGAAAGAAAGACTAAGAACAGAAATGTGTGATGATTCGGCGCAAACCCAAAAATTTCGAAGTCTTGTCACATTGGAAGAATTTTTCCCCATAAAATTCTTTTAAAACAAGTCAGCGGAGGCTGTTCACACAGTCTCTCGTTGTGAAGTTGATGAAAAACAAAAAGATGTTGACCATGGTAGTTCAAATGAGACTTTGTCGTCTTTAGGACAACTCAAATCTCAGGTTGATAAAGTTAAACCCTCGCAATCCTCCACCTCACTGAAAGAAGGGATCATCCAAGCTCTTGAAGAGCCAAAGATTTACACTCCTTGTACCAATACACTTTAACAAACACAGGAATGTTTCGCGTGCTCTCCAGACTTGACTTTCATTGACGAGGATCTATTGTTAGGCCCTAAGCCTCACAATCGTCCACTTTATGTCTCTGGTTATGCTCGTGAACAAAAGATTGATCGCATTCTCATTGATGGAGGTTCAGCTATTAATATACTACCGAAAATGACAATGAGACGACTTGGTCTTGCTATGGAGGAATTATCACACAGTCGCTTGGTCATACAAGGTTTTAACCAAGGAGGACAATGCACCATTGGCATGATACACTTGGAGTTAATTATTGGAGAATTGACAAGCAATGTTTTGTTCCATGTCATTGATGCCAAGACAACCTACAACATGTTGTTAGGACGTCCATGGATCCATGGGAATGGAATAGTGCCGTCAACTTTGCACCAATGTTTCAAGTATCTTCAAGGTGGAATAAAGAAAGTAGATGCCGACTTGAAACCTTTTTCTGAAACTGAAGCTCACTTTGCTGACGCGAAGTTTTATGTAGAAGATGATATCCCTAATGAAGTTCTCCCAGTTGAAGTCTCGTCCATGAAAAGCAAGCAGGGTGAAAAGAAGCATGTTAAATTCATCACTAGAAAGGATATTCCATCCCCAAAGGAAGATCCACGATATGGGAATAACCAGTCTAGTGAGTCTACTAGCAATTCAGAGAGAGCGGATGAAAGTTCTACGCCTTCCAATAACCCTCCATTCCTCTGTTATGTACCATTGTCACGCCGCAAAAATGGACAATCACCATTCACGGAATGCCTTCAATCTACAATGGATATACGAAGACCTCCTACAAAGCTCACGATGAAGGATGTAGCCATGTTGAAAGAAAACCATGTAATGCCTTTAACTTCATCCACAAATCCTTTGCCCTCAAAGCCACTAAATGGATTCGTGAAGTCTTCACAAAGTCTGACAGAGCATGGTATTCTACCAAGTAAACGGACGAAAGAATGGTTTGACCCAAAGGCATATAGGCTATTAGCCAAAGCAGGCTATGATTTCTCAAAACAAAACGGCCTAGGGAAACTAATTCCAGAAGCCACCGGAGAAAAGATGCACGGCCTTAGTAAAACGCAAGGGAAAATGCGACTTGAAGGGCATGAAATTCCTATCCCAAAGACCGGAATAGGTTATACTCCAGAACCACCGGCTCAAATATGGATCAATAAAAGAAGCAATGCTTCAAGTTCCCAATATATAACAATAGAGGTTGATGAAAGTCCGAATCAAAGAAAAGATCACTCTTCATCACGCATCTCAGTATTTGATCGTATTAAGGCTTCATCGTCACAAATTACAGTGTTCGACAGATTGAATACGGCTTGTTTAACGCAAAGTCGGGACACTTTTGCGTATGGATCAGTCTTTAATTGATTGGGGGCAACAAAAAGGCCCATTGATACTTGCTCTGAAAGTTCAATAAACTTTGAGGACCAAAAGGAGGAGAAAGCTAATGATGAGATACGTAGTAGTATTCCTTCACGCATGAAGCGTAACTTTATCTTGGATATCAGACGGGAAGGAGCTCTCAAAGTCAAAAGGCGAACGATTGTACACACGAGTTAGTCACTGCGTCCACAATGAGCAAAATGAAGAAGTATCATCCTCGTTTCACATTACGGTAGAAGAAGATACCTTTGTCGAGATGATGAAGCCGCAGAAGAATGAGGTCGATGAAGCTCCCACTAGCCTTGGAAGATGGAGTACGAGGCTACGGTTGATGAACTTAAAGAGATCAATTTAGAAACTGCGAAGAACCTCGACCAACTTTCATCGGTGCCCTTCTCACTCCCCGAGAAGAAGAAGGATACCTCCCGACTCCCGGTAGAATATAAAGATGTGTTTGCTTGGACTTACAAAGAAATGCTGGGCTCGATCCAAGTATTGCTTTACACCATTTGGGCAAAAGAAGGGGCGTGCACCCAGTAAAACAAGCTCAAAGACGCTTTCGGCCGGCGCTTATCCCTCAAATAGAAACTGAGGTCAATAAGCTAATTGAGGCAGGCTTCATCCGTGAAGTACAGTATCCAGAGTGGTTCGCTAATATCGTCCTTGTCAAAAAGAAGAATGGACAAATCCGAGTGTGCGTTGACTTCCGTGATCTGAACAATGCATGTCCAAAGGATGATTTTCCGTTGCCTATCATTGAGATCATGGTTGACGCCACTACTGGTCATGAAGCCTTATCTTTCATGGATGGCTCTTCTGGTTACAACCAAATTAGAATGAATCCTAAGGATGAAGAGTTCACAGCTTTTCGTACCCCTAAAGGTATTTACTGTTACAAAGTAATGCCTTTTGGATTAAAGAACGCTGATGCTACTTATCAACGGGCCATGCAAAAGATCTTTGATAATGTACTTCATAAGTACGTGGAGTGTTATGTCGATGATCTGGTGGTTAAAACAAAAAGAAAGGAAGACCATCTGGTAGATTTGCGATCCGTGTTCAACCGCTTAAGAAAGTATCAGCTTAAAATGAACCCTCGCAAATGCGCTTTCGGTGTAACATCCGGGAAATTTCTTGGTTTCATTGTGAGGCACCGCGGTATTGAAATTGACCAGTCCAAAATTGAAGCTATCCAGAAAATGCCAGAGCCCAAGAACCTGCGAGAACTTAGAGGCTTGCAAGGAAAACTAGCTTACATACGACGATTTATTTCAAACTTGGCAGGTCGATGTCAACCTTTCAATAGATTAATGAAGAAGGATGCACATATTAAATGGGATGAGGCTTGTAGCAATGCTTTTGCGTGCATCAAAAGATACTTGCTTAATCCTCCAGATTTAGGTGCTCCTATCCCTGGAAAACCTTTGGTGTTGTACATCGCGGCACAAGAAAGGTCTCTAGGTGCTCTTATGGCACAAGAAAATAAAGAAGGGAAAGAAAGAGCCCTTTATTATTTAAGTCAGACTCTCAATGGAGCTGAACTAAATTATTCTCCTATTGAAAAGATGTGCCTCGCTCTTTTCTTTGCCATAAACAAACTGGAATACTACATGCAAGCACATACGGTCCGTTTGATAGCAAAGGTGGACCTGATTAAATATGTCCTCTCCAGGCCAGTGGTTTTGGGTCGCATAGCTCGATGGGCAGTCTTGCTGCAACAATACGACCTTGCATATGTTCCGCAAAAAGCCATCAAAGGACAAGTATTGGCAGATTTCTTAGCTGATCACCCAGTTCCATCTAATTGGGAGTTCTCTGATAATTTCCCAAACGAAGATGTGTTTTACATTGAAGTAATGCCACCATGGATGATGTTTTTCGATGGGGCTGCACGTCAAGAAGGAGCGGGGGCAGGTGTAGTGTTTGTTTCTCCACAACGACAAATACTTTTATATTCGTTCTCATTAAGCGAACTTTGCTCTAACAATGTAGCCGAATATCAAGCATTGATCATTGGTCTACAAATGGCCATTGAAATCGGCATATCACAACTCGAGATCTTTGGGGATTCCAAATTAATTATCAACCAAATCTTGGAGCAGTATGATGTCAAGAAAGAGGACCTTGTCCCTTATTGCAAATATGTGAAGAAGTTGCTCACAAATTTTGAGGCAATTACATTGGAGCATATACCGAGGAAGGAGAATAGACAGGCTGATGCTTTAGCTAATTTGGCAACCATCTTAGCATTATCCCAAGAAGAGACAGCCAAAGTTGCTGTTTCCCAAAGGTGGGTGGTGCCTTCTGTGGTTGAAGAAGAAAAAGAAGAAAAGCAAACCAACGTCATTTCTGTATGCCTTGTCGAAAAGGAAGATTGGCGACAAACAATCATTGAGTACCTTCAACATGGAAGACTCCCAGATGATATACGCCACAAGACCGAAGTTCGGCGAAGGGCTGCTCGATTCATTTACTATAAAGAAACTCTCTTCCGCCGTTCATTTGATGGTTTGTTTCTCCGTTGCTTAGGAGAGGAAGAGGCTAAACAAGCCTTAGAAGAAGCTCATTCTGAAATATGCGGTGCACACCAATCAGGTCCTAAGTTACACTACAAGATCAAGCGAATGGGTTACTATTGGCCTACGATGGTGCAAGATTCCATGGAGTATCCTAAGAAGTGTGAAGCTTGTCAATATCATGCAAACTTCATCCATCAGCCACCAGAACCTCTACACCCAACTGTAGCTTCTTGGCCTTTTGATTCATGGGGGCTTGACGCAATAGGACCATTACCAAAATCATTTGGTGGCCATTTGTACATCTTGGCTGCAACTGATTACTTCTCAAAATGGGCAGAAGTTGTGCCTCTTAGGGAAGTAAACAAAGAGACGGTGGTCAATTTTATCCGAACTCACTTGATCTATCGGTATGGTGTCCCTCGATATATCATAACTGATAATGGCAAAAAGTTTCAGAATAGGTTGATGACAGAGTTGTGCGAGAAATTTGCATTCAAACAGTACAATTCTTCTATGTACAATGCTCCAGCGAATGGATTAGCCGAAACCTTTAACAAAACTCTTGGCAGTTTGTTAAAGAAAGTGGTATCCAATACTAAGCGAGACTGGCATGAAAGAATTGGAGAAGCATTATGGGCATATCGAACAACATTTCGAACGCCTACTCAAGCGACCTCGTATTCTCTTGTTTATGGAGTAGAAGCTATCCTTCCCTTAGAACACCAAATCCCATCACTACGGATTGCCATTCAAGAAGGGTTAACTAAAGAGGAAAATGCCAAGCTTAGGTTACAAGAGTTGGAGGCACTGGATGAGAAAAGGCTCGAGGCCCAACAATGCCTTGAGTGCTATCAAGCTCGTTTGTCAAGCGCATTCAATAAAAGAGTTAAACCACGATCATTCCAAGTTGGTGACTTAGTCCTCGCTGTTCGAAGACCTATCATCATGACTCATCGTACAGGCGGTAAGTTCACCTCGAAATGGGATGGACCTTATGTTGTACAAGAAGTTTACACTAATGGAGCTTACAAGTTGATTGAACATGAGGGTGTAAGGATTGGCCCCATCAATGGGAAGTTCCTCAAATGCTTCTATGCTTGAAAATCAAGAATTGCTCCTCGGTAAGAGCTTAAACTACCCACTGCAGCACTACAAGGGTACATGATGTTTTCCCATTACCTTTGAAAGTGCACAAATAAGGAGAAATTAATCCCATTCTATGTCACCATTTATGAGTGTGGCGTAGTGGTTGGATGCCCATGTCGCCTTTGAGCCAAGGTCTCGAGTTCGATTAGAGGTGATACCCACTATTGCACAATTGGTACCCATGAAATGTCGTGGGGTGTAGGGCGAGGATTACACACGTGAGCCCTCCCTTTTTGTAAAGAGAAACAACAAAAAAAAAAAAATCATAAAAAAAAAAAAACAAAAGAAAAAAAAAATGTTGAACTACGTAATGACTTGATCCCTTTCCGGGGTATGTAGGCAGCTTAGTACTTTTCACTAAGTTCAGTCACATAAAAAGAAGAAGGACTGCCAGTCTAGCTTGAAGAGTTTGTCCAAAGGTCGTCAACATGCTTTCAAGAACCCTTTGATTGGCAAGGCGTCGCTTAAGATCAATCAATTGCTCACTATATGATGTTCAAAGATCATTGTGGTAGAAAGTGATAGCTGCAAAGAATTGGTGTTACTTAGCTTTCCTTGGAAGAATGATAAGTTGATTCTCGGTTGTGGAGTAAAATAAAATCTTCAACCTCTGTTGCAAGGAATGGAGTCTGCATGGCATTGCTCATCTTTGTGGACATATTCCCACGTCTCTGAAGTATACTTTGCATAACTTATCTCTTGGGGGCATCTTTTTTGTACCTTTCAAGTCTAGGCTATATTGTCTCTCTTTTAGGTTGTGCCACTTCACAACTCTGAAATTTGAACCACATCATCTCCCTTCTGAGTGGCGTTGTTTCACATCATGTCTCTAAAATCTGGACAACGTCACCTTCCTCCAACATCTGAAGTTGATGTTGCATCATCTCTTCTCTAAGGGCATGTTCGTGCAATGTCAAAATCATGACGGCATTCTTCTCACATCTTCAAGGTTTTATTGGCATCTCTTTGCATCCTCAAAGTCTTGATGGGAGCTTCTTGAAACTTCAAGCTTCATTATAAAAGCCAATATTGCAACTTCGATGCGAATGAAGTGTTGACGTAGCTTCAGGGCAAAAATGAATGTCGACACAGCTTCTGTGCAAATGAAGTGTTGACGTAGCTTCATGGCAAAGATGAATGTTGGCATGGCTTCTGTGCAAATGAAGTGTTGACGTAGCTTCATGGCAAAGATAAATGTTGGCCCAGCTTCGACGTGAATGAAGTGTTGACGTAGCTTCATGGCAAAGATGAATGTTGGCATGGCTTCTGTGCAAATGGAGTGTTGACGTAGTAGCTTCATGGCAAAGATGAATGTTGGCATGACTTCTGTGCAAATGAAGTGTTGATGTAGCTTCATGGCAAAGATAAATGTTGGCCCAGCTTCGATGTGAATGAAGTGTTGACGTAGCTTCATGGCAAAGATGAATGTTGGCATGGCTTTTGTGCAAATGAAGTGTTGACGTAGCTTCATGGGCGATAGCATTATTGCCTAGCTGAATATCCTTATGGAAACGTCGTTGCAAAGATGAATATCACTAAAAGATTGTTGATGCAAGAAAAGAATGTAACAACATGAAGGCATACGTTCTTGCAACGTTGCTATCAATGAAATACAAAGTCACCAAATGAAGGCAAACACTTGTATGAGAACGTCAGCGTGAAGTTTGATGTCAAAACCCAAAGATCAAGGAAACTGAGCTGCAAAACAAAAACAAGCAACAACGAAAAAAAAAAATGTCAGAAGAAAATCTCATTGCATGTCTAAACAAAGGACAAAAGAAAAAGAAAAAAAAAATCTTAAAAGCTGGAGAAGAAGACTAAAGGCTAAGAATGCCCAAATGAACGAAGCCAATCTCACATCTTATATAGAGAATTTCTGCTAAACTAGCAGACAAAAAAAATGAAGAAAGTCAGCAAACCATTAAATAGTTCTACCAACCGACCAATGAAAAAAAAAACTTATATTCACATTTCAAAAATGTGAAAACAATTGGAACTCAAAGTCAGATTTTGCAAAGTCAAATGCACTTAAAATCAGAGAAGTCTGCGCTCAAATTTGAAATGAAAGAGCATATTATTCCATGGAGATAGAAGATAATGGCTCATTACCCACATGGCAAGTCTGAATTTCTACATCCTGTCAGGGCGGCCACCACAAAATTAGACCAAAAGGCCATAAGTTCAACAAAGACCCACGACTTTCTCATCCAAATTTGTGAAAATTCAGACCTTATTTCACAAAACTGACACCACAGGAGTCTTCTACAGCCTTCGATCCACCAAACCTGAAAATTTCAAGCCCAGATACCCGGCCACTCGCCGCCACACATGGTCACAAATTTTCAGCGACCCGCGGGTTTCTCATTCAAATCTGCGCAAATCTGAGGACAATTTTACAAAACTGATACCACCATTAGAGCTATCGGCCTTCGATCTACAAAACTTGAAATTTTTAGGTCCAAACAGTCAACCACGCGCCGCCACAAGCTCGCGATGACCACCGGTTTAGTCCATCAAAACTGTGCAAATCTGTGCACAATTTCACAAAACCGACCATGTAGGGGTCTTCTACGGCCTTATAACTACAAGATGTAAAAATTTCAAGCCCAAACGATGAGCCACGCGCCACCAGAAGGTCCGGCAATCCCAGCTTCAGTTGCACGCGCTCCCACGCGCAGCTAGATGAGTCCATGCGCTCCCACGCTCCGGCAATCTCTCACGCGCGTGCACGCGCCACGCGTGACACGTGCTCCAAGTCGATGACGTCACGGATGACGTCATCCTCCTCGACCCGAAAAACCGACCCAAATCCGGACCGCCTAAAAAAAAAAAAAAAACTTTGACAAATTAAGACTTTAACTTTGACTTTGACCAAAAAGTCAAAATTTTCAAAACGGACCTGTCCCACTCAATTTATCGCGTACTTTCCAATTTTGGGGTCTGTTTCTTCAACCGAGACTCAAAAATTGCAAAACAGTCCAATTTCTAAAAAATTGACTTTTGCACAAATTTTGACCAAAAGTCAAAATTTTTAAGATTGACCTGTCTTGCTCAATTTTTCGTGTACTTTCCAATTTTTGGGGTCTATTTATTCATTTGAGAATCCAAAATTGCTCAAATAGTGTGATTCTACAACTATTGGCTTTGATGTAAACTTTGACCGAAGATCAAGATGTTCAAGCAAAACTTGTCCTATCAGGTTTTCGCAAAAATTTTGATTTTGAAATCTAGGTATTTGTTTTGGACTTAGAAACTACACCCACTTCTCCAAAGTACTAGCGGTGTCCAAAATTTAAGCTCTCAAGACCATAATTTGAGATCCATCCATTTGGTCTGGATTCCCTCAAAATTATCCTCCAGACTTGATCAAGACTCCCTTTCAAAAACAGACGAACTCTCACAAGTATGTCTCAAAATTGAAATTACATTGGGTCATTACTTCAGCCTACTATTTTCGTCGGTGCCTACCAGTCTCCAACCTAACATTCTCATTCGGCGCCTACCGTTCCCATCCACCGTTCACACCAAAAAGTCTCGTCCGCCGTTCTTAACTACCCAACTACCGTTCTTCATCTCTTCGCTATAAATAGAAGGGCCGGATCCACTAAAACCCATCAAGAAAAAAAACACACATACACTGAGTCATGAAATGAAGATTTGCTTCTTTCAAATTTTCAAATCCTCCTTCTCACAGCCAGTTCTCACTATAGTCTCATCATTCTCAATACCTAGCAACCAAGATCGCTTCATAATTAGTTTGAAATCAACCCCTTCATTGTTCAGTAGTAACCCTTCTCATAACATCATCACTGTTTTAGGATTCAAAAAAATTTTGTTTCCTCACATAATGACCACATTTGTTCATAATGTTATTCATAACAAGGTCTGCATCGACCTTCCATGCTTCCGTGGAATTGGTTGGCCAGGAAATCCAAGTCTAGCAGAGACACCTGTTCCTAAAAACAAGGCTTCCGTAGTCTCTCTTCAACTGTTTGGTCTCCCATTAGAAGCAGTGGTTCGGAACAAATAGCAGCTTGGCTGGTTTCTAAAACCAGGATCACAAGTTAGCTCTATCTTTCATTTGTTGTGCTTTCCCAATAAAGTTGCATCAGGTGAAGATGGTAAAAAGTGTTAGGGTATCCTACAAATTGTCTCCCATCCAACACTTGTGATGACCTCCAAGGTACCAGCTCAATAGAAATTAGCCTTTGGTGTCGGTGAATGGTCACCAAAGCCTCATTCCATGTTTCCACCAGCATGGGGTCCAAAGGTCATCATTGCTGGTACCACAAAGCACACTTTCTGGAATTACTCCAACTTAAGATCAGCTTGAAGAATTTCAGAAAATATACTTCTGAAATTACTTCAACTTAATGTCCGTCAGTATGGTCCAGTCATACATGCGCATTCAACGACTTGCCGTCGGACTTCATTCAGCATGCAGCCAGTCCCACATCTGAATGTGTACTTCCCAGAGATATCTATGCCAGAGAGTCCCCAACATGCGGGGTCAGGGCCATGGTGTCATATGCCTCACCCATTCACTTTGCTTCATCACCATCTTTTTCACCATCAACAACAACAAGCCCAGAATCCCTTCTGAAATTACCTCAACTTAGCCTGAATGATGCGATAACACAAGCACATTCAACTACACTCCCACATGTTCTCTCTGTGATCTGAAGTATACCCTTCAGATATAACTTCACCAGAAGTCCTTAAAAATAAGAGGCTAGCTCCAGAGCTCTGCATGTTGTACCCAGCCAACATTCTCACCTCTTCTCCATCTTCAACACTCTATGATCGCCACCAATGATCCAAAATACTCTTCTGAAATTACTTTGACTTAACCTTTGCTGAGAAAGCTCGGTCACACGAGTACATTCAAATACTCGCAGACCCCTTCTCGGTCTCATCAAAGCCTTTCATATGGGTGGGTCTACTCTTCTGCAATTACTTCATCTTGTTAAAAGCTCCACCACCTTCAACTATTTCACTAGAAGAGTCAAGTATAAAAAATCCATTTTCTTTCAAGACTCATTCATTCACCACACTCCAAAACTGTGTGCATGAACGAGTCTCAAGGGGGCATTTGTAGAGAGGGAAAATTTTCGACCTATCACAAGCTGACACATCATACTACCAAGTCCACAAAATACAACCAATTACAAAGCGCCACGCACTGCTGCTAGGTTTTGCCATCACTATTCAGATTCCAATAGAAATTTGCCAAGTGTCATTGAAATAAAGGCATAAAACTGCATCAGCATGCGTAAGCGATGACACAAGCAGCCCTGCAGGTGTAAGCGATGACACAAGTAATCCTGCACGTGTAAGCGATGACACAAGCAATCCAGCACGTGTAAGCGATGACATAAGCGGACCAATCAGGTTGTGACAAGTGTCACCAATCAGACTCTGCCACGTGTCGCTCACCCACCCCTAAACTCCTATAAATAGAAGCCTTCCTAAGACATTTAGGAGGACAGAGAAAAGAAAGAAGATATCTTGAGTTCAGAAATCCAGAAGCTCTGCCGGAATCAAACCACAAAGCCTCCAAGAATTTCAAGAACTTCAACCTCGAATACAGACAACATTCGAAGCAAAATCATCCAAACTACTCATCCAGATCTCAAAGGTCACTAGAATCAAGCTCAAAAGCCTCCAGAAACCTCAACAAAACACAAATTGGTGAAGCTCTATGGATTCAAGCCTCCAAAGCCCCGAAGAATTTCTACCATAAACCTTCAAACACGAAGAACACATGAAGAACACGAAGAACAAAGAATTTCTGACAAGCTCATAGCTAGAGATTCATTGTAATTCCGTTTCAAAGATCTTCGATCCATTCCTCAGCCAAATTGAAGGATATCTTGTGTTCAAATCAAAATCACATTACCACAATTCCAATCAATAAATCTTTCAAGGAGATCGAATCAGAGGATTACTCTTTTGTAATTACAGAGAATTGCACCACATATTCATCAATATAAATTCGCATTTGTGAAACTATTTTTACTTGTTTGATTTATTTCGAACTAAGAATTTAGTTGTCTACAGCATGTTCTAACTTCTCATCATCAATGGCAGAAGAAGCAGCAACGAGGTGCTATTTTTAGTACTTATAAATCGCACTTAATTTTCACATCCTCCAGCGGCTTATTATATGAATTGCACGTTCATCTCTCTCTAGTTATTTCATTTTGATGATTATTCATTTTGTTAGGTATGCCGTTGTTACAGGGTCCAATAAGGGGATTGGATTCGAAACAGTTAGGCAGTTAGCTTCGAAAGGTGTTAAGGTGGTGCTAACAGCAAGAGATGAGAAGAAGGGTCTTGAAACAGTTCAAAAACTAAAAGATTTTGGTCTCTCTGACCTTGTCCTTTTTCATCAACTTGATGTGGGTAACCCTGCTAATATTGCTTCTCTAGCAGATTTCATCAATACACGGTTCGGAAGACTTGATATCTTGGTGGAAACTCTCTCTCTCTCTCTCTCTCTCTCTCTCTCTCTCTATATATATATATATATATATATATATATGTATGTATATTGGATGTGTTCATCTTGAAATTTCAAAAAAACTAATCTTGAAACTCTCCCTCTTCTCCTTCTCTTCAACATATATATTCACACTGATTTGATGTTTTTAAGGCAAATAATAATCCAGTCATCCCTTTATGTCTATGCTATTTACTAGACAAAAAATTTATGATTGACAATATTGAATATGTAAAATTAAGTAGTGTAATAATAAACAGTGACTTTTTTAGTTGCGGAAAGTTAATTTTTGCAATAAGAGCAATTGTAACAGTGGAGCTAAATAGCTATATAGCTATTTTAGTTCCACTCAAACACAAAAAATCCTCCTGCAGCAATGGAGGTAAAACAAAAAAAAAAATAGCTAAAGTGCTACAGTGCTCATGTATCAATACATGCGTACTGTAGCTGAGAGCTATAAAAAAAAATTATTTTTTATTCACCTTTCCAATTAAATTGTGGTTGAATATTTTTTGGGTAGTGAGATATATTATTTTATTGTAGTAGATATATTATTTTATTGTAGTAGATATATTATTTTATTGTGATGTTTATATTATTTTATTGTGTTGAAAGCTAAAATAGATCCACTGCTGCAGCATGTTTTGTAAAATGAGTAGGTAAAATAGATAAAGTAACTTTTTGTGGAGCTAAATTGCTAAAATTTTAGCTCCACTGCTGTGGATGCTCTAAGGTACTACGTACCCAAAAAAAAGTTGCAATTCTATATGCTTATTGTTATACTTTGAAAAGCCACCCAATGATTGAAGAAGAATAGGTACATCTGTATAGAAAATATCATTGAAATATTCTGTTTTTCCATGCAAGTATCTTTCATATCTTGAATCTCATGTCCACAAGACACAATATACTTATTGTATGAGGATAATCTGACTTCAACAAGTAACAAATTGATTGTCTTCAACTTTATTTTTTATTTGTGATAATTTGATAGTTACAACCGAAAAAGGGGATTTGAACCCTATATGTTTTTATTAGAAACAACTAAAAATGTTAGTTAAGTAACAAGACTCTTGGCATATATAACTACCTAGGGGTGTCCAAGGGTTAGTTTGGGCTGGGTTTGTGACCAACCCTCACTCAACCTTGTTTGATCGGGTGGAGAAGAATCAAACCTACCCCTGACAGAGAAGGAGATTGGATCAAATAATTTTTGAGAAGTGGTTGGATTCGGGTGAAATTGGAAATTCCAAAAATGGTGAAGATCTAGTGAGATAATAGTGGAAAATGATGAAAAACCGATGAGATCTCGTCGGATCTGGTGGAAATCTCAATGGAATCTTGTTAAGTCATCGGTTGTAATGGCTTGCTTGGGTTTTGGAGGAGTGAATCGGTGACTCAATTTGCTGGAGTCGAGTTTTGAAGGAGGAGACCCGTTGTCGACTACCACAGCTACCAGGTTAGATTGAGTTCAGTCGGATCTCTCGGGAGTGTTAAGTTAGCGGGTCTCTTGGACACCCCTATGACTACTGATGGAACTAAAGTAATTTTATAGGGGACAATTGTAACTATCACTTCTTAATAAAATTTGATTAAAAAAAACAACTTTGAATCGAATCTTGAATAGTTATCAAAAGAATCCAAATAACTTGAAAATATGATTTCTTTTCCTGTTGTCTCTCTAATTTAGTCGCTATAAAAGGATGAATGATGAAACTATAGGAATTGTTGGATGAATGATGAACAATGCAGGAATTGTTGGAGCCATAGTAGACTGTCATGATTCCTCGCGTTCAATCAACACAAATGCTGTGGTAAGTTTCACACAGGGTGGTCGATACCGTACCAGTACCGGCCAGTGCACCGGTACCAGTACACTTCTATTTTGTATCGGAAAAAATACTGGCCATACGGGCAAATTCCGGCCGTACCAGACCGAAACACAAAATGCTGTTTTTTTTTGTAATTGTGGCAGTTTTTGTCTCTAAAATAATCAATAATAAAAGTATTTTGTAGGTAATTTTATTATTTCACCTAACCTTTGATCTCTCCAATTCTTTTACTTAATTTGGATTTGGTGTTTGAATTAAGAGTTCCATTTTCCTCTTTTTTAATTGTTTTACCTGCATCAATTCTAATCTCCAGTTGATCTTTAGGTTGCTGTATCAATCAGTACACAATAGTTGAAATGGAAGGTATTTATGAGACTAAAAGTTGGAGAGTGAGTGTGTGTGTAAATAGAGATTTTTGTGTGTGTGTGTGTGTGTGTGTATAATTATATATTAAATATATAAAATAGCGGTAAACCCAAAATGGTACACTGGTATTGACCGGTATCCGAAATATATCGTACCGGTGGCCAAACCGGTACAGCCTCCTGTATGGTATTGACTTCCTTAATTTCACACCCCAGACCTACTATAGGGTTAATGCAAGATCACAAATTAATTAAAAGCACATTTATAATTATTTTTAAAAAGATTTCTCACTCATGTCATTTTTTTTAAGAATACTTAAGTATTTTTAACACATACATGGAGGGGAGAGAAAAAGTTTTAAAGAAATTGACAGTGGTGTATATCCAAAAGGGTTTTCACTCACGTTGCTTAGGATAACTACATATAGTTCCTTTTAAAATATCATTTCAATTCATCAAATCAAAGTAAATAGTTTAATTATAAAGGTTGTACATTACTTCAATAAGAGCATTCACAGCAAAGTTCTCAAACACTAGAGCTTCTAGCATCTCAAAAACCTACTTTATCTATTTTAACAATTTATTTTACAATACACCCAACATCAAAGGTTCTATTTTAACATACAACACATTAAAATAATATAAACAATACAATATACAATAACCACATCCAATTTTAATTGAAAAAAGAAAAAGAAAAAAAGCCACAACCAGCCACGGTCAGCCACAGCAATTGCCACCGCTTCTACCACCACTCCATCGGCCACAACCACCACTATGGCAACCACAACCCACCACAGAAAAAAAAAACAAAACAAAAACAAAAACAAAATTGCAACCAAGCCACCGCCAACAACCAGTCAACCACCATATCAATCACAAAATCGAGCAACTTCCTCTTCCACCATTAAAAAAAAAAAAAACCCACCACCTTCCTCTTCCACCACCATCACAAAACCTAACCACCTTGCTCTTCCACCACCGTTACAAAACCTATACCACTGTCACAAGCACAATTACAACCACCACCATCTTCAACAACCCACGGCAAACCCATTAAAATCCACACAACCACTGCCACACCCCAACATATTCACAACGATAATGATAGTGAAGACAACCCAAAACCATACAACCCAACAAAGCAAGAGATCTCACTCACATAAACCCACATTGGTGGCAGCTGCAACGACAAAACCCAATCTAGCCACCACGAGTGACAGTGGTGGTGATGGAGCCATGAAGAATAGATGGCCTTGAAGTTTTGGGGGTTTGGTTTCAATTAGAGAAGAAAGGCCTTGGGTGAGTGCCAAAAATACTAACTGATGTGCAGGCTGGAATCCTAATCCGAATTGAATTTGGATTTGATGCAAATTTCCTTTGATTCCCTGCTCCAATTGGACTTAAATTTAATTGGGTTGGACTTCTTTAACTTCATCATGGCCCTTGTAAAAGTAAAGTCCATTAGCTTTCTTCTTTGCACAAATCCACTTATTTAATTCCATTCTTCTACAAAAGATAAATTCACGCAATAAGATTTAATTAAGCACAAAATTGATTATTCACCATTATTCTAAAACCAAATATAAAATACATGAATTAACTTAAAATAAGTATGATAATGCTTTCTAACAATGATATAAATATGCAAAATTAAGCTATTATCAATGCACATCAAATACCCCCAAACCTACATTTTGCTAGTCCTCGAGCAAAACAGATAAAGAGTAAAACAAAACAAAGAAAAAGAAAATCCTAACTAATCCACTTTCGCTGGAAATTTCGATTGCATTTAGCGTATGCAACAAGCCTTTAAACCCCTAACTTACACTAGTAGACGAGTTGTAGTCTCGTGAGGGTTTACAGGGAATATACCCACAAAATTCTGAGATTGAATACTAAAATAAACAAAACAAAGAAAATCAAACTTTTTTTTTTCAATTGCCTTTTGCAAAGAGGATTAGTTCAAGTTCAAAAACACTACAAATGCTAAAGAAATTTCTCATGCCATCAAAACTCAATGTGAGTGAAAAGTGGTAGCCAACCCAAACATACTCTTAGTTTTAGAATAAACTTGACTCGAATCTCTATTTGAAAGTATGCTTCAACTCAAATCTTTCCGGTGTTATCACTCAACAAATGAAATCACTCTGAAATGGGGTGTAACACTCTCAACAACATATGTGAGCGGAATAATGTAAGCAAAATCAAATACCTCACATATAAATCACATGAAAAATGCTTAATCAAGAAAGAACAAGTAGTCTCATGAAAGGATGCCAAAAATATTTATACCGCACCTTTTTCTTCTCAGTCATATCAATATCTGAACTACACAATCTTCAAGATCAAATAAGGACTTTATTAGGACGTAATGTAGGGAAAAAGCAAAGGGAATGAAATAAAAATGGGTGAAGGTAAATATAAGAAGTGTTTTCAAGATCAGTTGAAATCTCGATACTTTTTGGAATTTCCATTCAACACTTTTTTTTTTCGACTCTTCTTCTTCAAAGCAGTACTCCTTCCTTCCATTTAACTTCTCAAAATTTGATGAGAACCCTTTTTATTTTCTTCTTTTTGACACTTTTCCTCTTTTTTTTTCTTTTTTTTTTTTTTTTCTTTTTTCCTTGTTCTTGAATTTTTTTTTTCTTTGACTTCTTTTTTCTTCCTTCTTTGAATTCTCACACAAATCACCATATTGAAACAAATTGATCAAATTCTATCTTGAAACACTGGATAAGGGCTTTAAGAAAGAAAGGGTAATTAAAAGGCTCAACGGGATGACTAGCGATAATGTATCAAGAAAGAAAAAGAAAAACACATATATGGCTCAAAGTACACAAAAATGGCCTAATCTCATCTCTCAAAGACTAGTATAGTTCATTCAACATCAATGACTTCAAACGATTCAAGTGTGGCATAAAATTAGATTTTTTTTTCCTTGGCCAAAAGAAAGAACAATGAGACTACAACAAGGGAAACATGTTATGCACTTCCAAATGAACTTTAAGATTAGAAACAATAAATAACCCTCAAAAAATAATGATTGGCTCAAAACTCACAAGGGTTACAGTCTTCACATTGTTATCATCAAGATTTTCTAATCATTTTTATCCTTCAACAACAAGTTGTGTCTGAGTGGCTACATGCATGTGCAATGAATTGAGCATGAAAGCACTAAAATTCTTTAAGCAGGAGTAATATAACAAACTCAAAACATAGACCTCAAGCTAGGCAAAAGATTTTTTTTTTTTTTTTAACACAACTAAACAAAACAAAACAAAAAGATAGAAATCTATATACATCCCCCCCAAACCTAAACCAAACATTGTCCTCAATGTTAAAAATGATACTCTCAAATATATGTCTTGAATGAAAAGAGAGCAAAAAAATTAATATGCAACATGAGAACCAAGTAGTAACAAGTAAGGTAAGGAGAAGGAGGAGACGTACCTTGATCAAGCTGATTGTTGTAAATTTTAATTTCTATCAAATATCAGCTAGAGCAAAAGAGAATAACACTAAACAAGAAAATAAACGCCAAATATTAATCTAAAAACAGAAAATAAACAAGAAAAAGATTTTTTTTTTTTGCAAAAAAAATTCAACACAACTAGAGATCAATCCTGATAAACAGGACCATCCAACCCTCAACAACACCATGGAGATAAATAATGCATATTATGAATGGACTAGTCCAATGAGATTGTAACTTACCTTGATCAAAAACATGTTGGGAAGCTTTTGTAGTGTCTTCCAAGTGAATTCTTTGCATAACCATAGAAGAACTAATACTCTTAATATCAGCAATTTTCCAACCTATAGCTTCCTTGTGTTCTTGAGGTATACTTATCAAGTGGTGTTCCCAAAAGTTATCCAACTTTGGCGGTTCTACAATAGATGGGAGTGGGGATGAAGAAAGTGGAAAATGGACCACTTTTGGCTGCCAGTTATCAGTACTTAAGAGAGGAACAGAATCCAACAATGCATTGACTTCCTCAATTGATTTTTCAATATCCGAATTGCAATTAAAAAGGGTTAAGCAATCTTTTAGGGGATCCTCACAGCTTGATTGTATAAGATTATCATAGACTAGGTTCCCAATCATGTTAACCTCACATATATTCTCATTATCTGGTACTTGCTTACTTATGTCAAAGATATTAAGCTCAACAGTCATATTTCCAAAAGAAATCTTCATCACACCACTTCGACAATTGATCAAAGCATTGGATGTGGCTAAGAAAGGGCGACCCAAAATGACATGGATTTGTGTATTGGCATTTAGAGCAGGGCTCAGTGTCTAACACAACAAAATCAACAGGAAAATAGAATGCATTTACCTTAATCAGCACATCCTCAACAATACCTCTAGGGATTTTCACAGACCTATCAGCTAATTGAAGTGTCATGGTTGTTGGTTTTAACTCCCCCAAACCTAGCTGTAAATAAACTGAATATGGCATTAAGTTCACACTTGCCCCCAAATCTAGCAAAGCTCGCTCAATGAGGTGATCCCCAATCTTGCATGAAATTGTAGGAGATCCTGGGTCCTTACATTTCACTGGATATTTATTCTGAATAATTGAACTGACTTGCTCTGTCAAAAATGCCTTTTTAGGGACATTTGTCTTTCTCCTCATTGTCACAAGATCTTTTAGAAACTTGGCATAAGCAGGAACTTGCTGAATTGCATCAAGAAATGAAATGTTTATTTGCACTTGCTTAAAAACCTCTAAAATGTCTCCAAATTGTGCACTTTTCTGAGGACTGATTAACCTTTGAGGAAATGGAACTTTAGGAACAAACCTCTTATCAAGGGGGGAACTAAGATCCTGAATTGGAATGGAGGGTGGGTTGTCCTTCTTTTCTCCATGATCATCATGTGAACTATGAGTACCTTTTTCCTTTAACACAATATTTTCATCATCCTCCACTTCTGGCATTTTCACTTGATTATCAACTTGCTTACCAGACCTAAGGGTAGTAATAGACTGAACATGTTCTTGTCCATGAGTAGAACTAGAAGAACCATTGATGGCATATTGTCCTTTTGGGTTAGGTATAGGTTGACTAGGAAACTTTCCTTTTTCCCTCTCTCCAACTTGGGTTGCTAACTGGCCAACTTGATTTTCCAACTTTGAAATAGCTTGAGTATTCAAATGGGTGGAACTTTTCATCTCTTGAATGGCTTGACTAGTTGATTGCATGAAAATTTTGAGAGACTCCTCCAAAGATGATTGTTGTCTTGGTGGTGCTACAAACTGAGGAGGTGATTGAGGAATGGGAGGATATGCTTGAGTAGGTGGACGAAATTGACTTTGTTGATGCACTTGTTGTCCACCTACATTTGTGGGAGGCTGATTTTGCCTCCATGAGAAATTAGGATGGTTCCTCCAATTTGGATTGTATGTCTCTGAAAATGGACTAGCAAATGGTTTTCCATAATTATTCAAAGGTATTTGCTTGCTCGCATAAAAATCGTGGTACCCAACTACGTAGGACACATTTGTGTTGTATGCATAGGACTTGCACAAATAGAGCATGTTTCACTTTGAACTTGATTGACAGAATTCATCCTTCTACCTAAAGCTAAAGCCTCAACCTTACGAGTGAGATTGTCCAACCTAGCTTTTATGTCTAAATCTTCACTGACTTCATACAATCCTCCTTTCTTAATTGCAGGGGCAGATCTCTCTTTTCGGTTGGAAAAATCCTATTGCTGTGAACTTTCAGAAAAATTCTCAAGAAATTTGTATGCCTCATCATCTACAAGACTCAAAAATCCACCACCATTCATGGACTCAATCATGTTACGATTTGCTTGAGTCAAACCATTATAAAAATATTCTACTAGTCTCCATGTTTCAAAACCATGATGGGGACACTTTAAGATCAAGTCCTTAAATCTCTCCCAACTCTCATAAAATTTCTCTTGTTCATCTTGATAAAAATCTGCAATTTCTCTCCTCAAAGCATTGGTCTTGGCCATTGGGAAAAATTTAGAGAGGAATTTTGTGACCAATAGTTCCCATGAAGTGATAGATCCAGGTGACAAAGAATTAAGCCATGCTTTTGCCTTATCCTTCAAGGAAAAAGGGAATAAAGGCAAGCGAACAGATTCATCAGTGAAATTCTGGAACTTACAAGTAGCACAAACCTCAAGAAAATCCTTCACATGCATATAAGGATCTTCTCTATCCAATCCATGAAAAGTAGGAAGAAGATGGATTATCTGTGGCTTTAACTCAAAATGTGCAGCAGTGGTTGCAGGCAATACTATGCAAGATGGAGGGTTGGTGGTTATGGGTGAGAACAACTCCCTAAGAGTTTTTGAATCATCTCCTGTTTCTCCCATTGTGGATGAATAATCAAAACTAACAAGACGATTTTCTTTATCACGTATCCAAGTTCTCATACACTATGCACAAAGAATTTTTTGTTTTTTAAAAAAAAAAAAAATTAACTACAACTAGTAGAAGAAAAAATTCAATTAAGACCAAATTTATTTTCCTAACCAAGTCCCCAGAAACGGCGCCAAAAACTTGTTGTGAAATTTTAAAATACTCGCAAGTGCACGAACCGTACCGAAGTATAGTTTGACAAGAACGAGGTCGAACCCATAGGGACTTGAATGAACGTAGGAAAATTAATCAAATCTTAACCAAATTAATCCTAATCTAGTTTAATAAAAATCGATTGTTTTGAAATTAAATAAACTAAGCAAATAGTTAAACTAAGCAAAAGATATAAAGCAATAAAAAGATGTAAACAATCAAGGGAAAGGAATTAAGGTTTTGGAATCCGCCTTGTAAGTCATATCAGCATATATTTATGATCATTAATTTTTCCCAACTCACTACATGATAATCTAGAAATCAATCTTGCTATCATGGAAAATATTCTCATTAAAATCCTTATTTTAAAAATTAAAAGTATGTTCTTCTTCGCTTCTTAAGTATAAAATCAAATCATCAATTGTATCTATAACCAAACAAATCACAAGATATATCCAATTCTAAAAATCAAATCATAAATTGTATCCATTGACAGATAAATCACAAGCGATATCCAATTTTATAATCAAGAATTAATAAACCAAGCATTCAATTAATTAAGACAAATCCTAAGTCATGAGAAAAACATGATTGAACTCATATCTAGAATCTCATCTTAGTCAATTGATATGAAGTAAGAACAATTTAAATCATTAAAGAACAACTATTGTGGAAAAAATCAAATCATATAAATATTACTAATAATCTTTAAGAATGTTTCATCCTCAACCCTAATTATAAATTTAGCTACTCATAGTAATTAAAATAAAACACAAGAATAAAATACTAAACATTAAACTAGACAAATAAAATAAAACTAACTGTCATGGAAGAAAACCAAAGAAGTAGCCGCACTCTCTATGTTCAACCCTCAGCCCTAGCACTGGAGCAGGGAATCAAAAGAAATTTGCATCAAATCCAAGTTCAATTCGGATTAGGATTCCAGCCTGCACATCAGTTAGTATTTTTGGCATAACTTTCGGCTCATATGTCCAATCAAGATGATTCAAGTTGGGCTGGAAAGTTATGCCAAAAATACTAACTGATGTGCAGGCTAGAATCTTAATCCAAATTGAACTTGGATTTGATGCAAATTTCCTTTGATTCCCTGCTCCAATTGGACTTAAATTTAATTGGGTTGGACTTCTTTAACTTCATCATGGCCCTTGTAAAAGTAAAGTCCATTAGCTTTCTTCTTTGTACAAATCCACTTATTTAATTCCATTCTCCTACAAAAGATAAATTCACGCAATAAGATTTAATTAAGTACAAAATTGATTATTCACCATTATTCTAAAACCAAATATAAAATGCATGAATTACCTCAAAATAAGTATGATAATGCTTTCTAACAATGATATAAATATGCAAAATTAAACTATTATCAATGCACATCAGTGAGAGGGAGAGAGGAGATGGGAAGGGGCTGGAGGCGTTAGAAACAAAGAGAAAATCAAATTAATCAATTAAATAATGAAAAAAGTGATACTTAAAGTGAAAAGGCAATAAAATAATATTTTTTATATATAACTTCTAGCTACAGTGAGCTGCTAAATAGGTTTGGCATGTTTTCTGTAGTGTAGTTTTTAGTCTTTGTGGTGATAAAATAGCTTTTAAGCCATTTTAACACCTTTATTGTGATTGTTCTAACATATTAGCAAAAAAAGCTATTACCAAAAATAAATGTGTCGGAACATCTGTAAAAAAAAATACGACGACAATAGTCCAATTGATACAATACTTTATACAAAAAGAAAGCTATATATATATATATATATTTATATTATTCATTCCAAATGCATGTGAGACTACATGTTACAATTACTTCTGTATAATGAAAAATTTTAAAATTAAAATTTGATAAAATCCTACATAAAATTAATCATGTCACAATAAATGAATTAATGATATCATTAAATAAAAAATATATATGTTAGCAAAATTTTACTAGTAATTTTGTGTCTCAAAAGGAGCAAAAAAATAAATAAATAAATAAATAAAATTAGTAATATAACAAGTTGAATGAATTTGTTTAATTAATATTTAAATATTAGAAAATTTTCACTTTTATTTTTATTTTTATTTTTTTATATATAGAAAAAATAAGTTCCACTGAAACTTGTGTTGAGTGTGTACCTCAAATTATATCAAATCAAACTTTAAAGTACTCTTGTAGTTTGTCTTATACCTTGATTTTACGTTTGAAATTTCTCATTACGAAGAATCAAATGTTAGATACTGTTGAATCAGGGGGGGTGAAAAATGTTTAGTATATATAACTTCCTTGGCAGCTGATCATTTTAGAATCACAATATCAACGGTTGGCTTGGAAATACTAGGTGATGAGGACAGATAGTAAGCGAACTGAATATCTTCTTTCAGGTGCAGGAAAGGCCATCAACAGAGCCTAAAAAACCTATTCAAACATATGAGTCAGTAAAAGCATGTGTGGAAACAAACTACTATGGTGCTAAGAAGACAGCAGAGGCTCTTATTCCCCTCCTCCAATTATCTGACTCGCCAAGAATTGTTAATGTGTCCTCCTCCGCAGCGAAATTTGTGGTGGTATGTTAGCAACAAAAACCCTCCATAAAAAATAAATTGTTCGCACCCATTGGTAGATCTAGGATTTGATTTTAGAAGAGCAAAATTTTTATAACTCACATACAAATATTTTCATACATTTGTGGACATATAATATATTGTACATGATCACTACACATGACCTTGTCAAGAAACTTTATTGAGTTTGATAATTGTAGATTTCAAGGCTAATCCACTAGTATGAATTTTTACTATATTAATGAATTTGATTGAATTGCTCAATATTTTCATCATTAATCTCACACAAACCTAGTAGATGTTTAAGAATTGAATTTTGAATTATATTCATAGAATAGTGCTTGATCTTAATTTTGCTTGTCCTATTAATTCAGGACATACCTAACGAATTGGTGAGAGGAGTATTTACTGATCCAAAGAACCTTACAGAAGAGAATGTGGAAGAGGTGTTGAGTGAGTTTCTAAAAGACTTCAAGGAGGGTTCCTTGGAAACCAAAGGATGGGGTCATTCATCTGCTTATGTACTCTCCAAAGCAGCTCTGAATGCCTACACTAAAATTCTAGCCAAGAGGTATCCGAGTTTTTGCATCAATTGTGTCTGTCCTGGCTTCGTTAAAACTGACATAAACTGGAACACCGGCAAGGTACCTATTGAGGAAGGTGCTGCACATCCTGTGAGGTTAGCTCTACTGCCCAAAGGTGGCCCTTCTGGCCTTTTCTTTGTTCAGCAAGAGTTGTCACCATTCTTATTCTAGATAGTCCATTTATATAGATGAATAAGAAAACACACAAGTTGTGATCTGTGGTTTTCAGTGCACATTCCCGTAATTTATATGTAAGATTATGAATTTTTTGCTGAAGTTAAAAACACCAATTTGGAGAGGAGGGGGGGGGGGGGGGGGGTTTCAGAATATGTGATGTAATAAGCTTGTAACTTTTTCAGTGGTGTGAAAAATTACAAGGTGTGAACTTTTTCAGTTGTGTGAAAAAAGTGGTGTATTCTGTATTCATTTCAATAAAACAAGATGGGGTCATTTCCTCCCTCAAGTGGATGGCCCCACATTGTTTTATAGTTGGAATGAGTGTAGTTTGGATGTGTGTGTGTATTTTTTTAAACTTAGTGGGGCCAATGTCCCCCCCCCCCCCCTATCCCCCGTCAAAATATGCCTCTGTTCATATTTCTCCCGGCAAACTATTCCTCCGTTCCTATTTTACCGCTGGGGTGGGTGTGGTTTGGATGAGACAAGTGAATTTTAATTGAAAGATAAAAGGGAAAAAGAAAAGAAAATAAATACTACTAGACTGGGAAATTGGTGACAAATAGAAAATAAGTTAGGAACAAAAAATGAATACATGATTTGAGAAAGAGAGAATGAGTACAGAAAATGAATACAAGTCCAACACAAACCAAACAACACTTATTGTTTGCATGATACAGTATTATAATAAAGCTGAATTAATTTCTTTGTAACACTACTAGTCATGCAAGAATGGTTAGAAGAAAAACTAAGAAATGTTAGTGTTACTGTGTGTTAGAGAGATGAAATTCCGTGAGCGTAGAAGCATAGAGTTTCTTTAGAAAATGTAAGGGATGAGAACCCAATGTCCTGGCAATCTAAAGTTTATTCACCTATGTACCCTTTCATAAAAAGCTGCACTTTTTTGAAAAATTGTGTATGTGGAGTGTACAATATTGAGTATATTTTTTTTTTAAATTATGTATGTTTAACGTATAAAATTTTATATTTTTTGAAAATGCATACATTACAAAACTAGACACATTTTTTGAAAAACTATGCACAATAAATATATAAAATTGTGTGTTCTTTGAAAGATGTGCATGTTGAACATACAAAATTGCTTACATTCAATGTACATATTCCTTTTTAAAATGTGTACGTTGTGTGTATAGAATTCGGAACATTCTATGAAAAATCGTGTACATTTAACGTACACATTTTTGTACATTTAAAGTACACAATAATGAAAAATGTACAAAATTATGTACATTCTATGAAAATTTCTATACATTAAATATTTAAAATTCTAGCCAAGAGGCATCCGAGTTTCTGCATCAATTGTGTCTTTCCTGGCTTCATTAAAACTGACATAAACTGCAACACCAGCAAGGTACCTGTTGAGGAAGCTGCTGCATATCTTGTGAGGTTAGCCCCGCTGCCCAAAGGTGGTCCTTCTGGCCTTTTATATGTTCAACAAGAAGTGTCACCTTTCTAATCCTAGATGGTTCATTTATATAGATGAATAAGAAAACACATAACTCGTGAACTGTGCTTTTCTCTGCACTTTCCCTCAATTTATATGTAAGATTATGAATTTCTTGTTGAACTTAAAAGCACCAATTTATGATTTTTATGTCAGAATATGTGATGTAATAAGCTTGCAACTTTTGCTGTAGTGTGAAAAACTATTGTTTGCATGATACCGCATTAATAATGCCGAAATTTCTTTGAAACACTACTAGTCATACAAGAATGTTATGTTAGTGTTAGAGAGATGAAATTTCATGAGTGTGAATGTTCGGGCCAGATTTTATGTAATTGACTAATCCTTTAACAAATTCATTTTACCTGTAATTGGGTAGATCTAAGATGAGTTTAATACATCAAGAAATACGTTGTTCAAAACATATCAAGTGTTTGTATTAAAAGACATGAAGATTGGTCTAAGAAACAAGTAAAGAAAAGTTGTTCACTAAGTCTCGACAGATAGCTCGACAACAGCTCGATCTATCAAGAATTACGTTTTTTAGTTTTCCAAATTTGAAATTTGGCCCAAGCTTATGTATTTGTTTAGGATTTATTTTCTCACAATCCTAGACATATATAAGGCTTATTTTAAGAGCCGTCACACACGAATTCAAAAACCAAGAGATTTATTTTCTTTGTGAGAAGCTACTGCATTTGTACGTCATAGGGTTTTGTAATCAAGTGCTTTCTGATCTTCATTGTTGATGAATGGAAGAATTTTGTAGCCAACAACATCATTCAAAGTTGTTGGAGCTAGTCACATACTGGGATCCGTGCAAATGGTTAGTCATAAATTGGAGATTTGTGCATTAAGGGAAAAAAAAACTACTACAAGATCAAGTTTAATAGGGTATTGAAGCGAAGGTTCAACTGTAGGTTAGTATTTTTGGATAGGCCAAGGTAGTGGTAAGATTCCTTATACTTGTAACTGCTTGATTGTTGATTAATGGATTCTTGGGAGTGGTGACACTAAATTCACCTGGTAGGGTTTTTGCCTTATGAGAGGTTTTATCCATTTGTTAACAAATCACAGTGTTAATTTAATTTTCACTGCATTTAGTTTAATTGGTAATTTGTTGGTGTCTCCATGATTTGGATGCAATTGAACCTAATGAATTAACTTGGGCAATTGAATTAATTAATCGGGGTCAAGCTGTCTTAATCTAACAGTGGAAATTACATGGATTGAGTTTCTTTAGAAAATGTAAGGGATGAAAACCCAATGGTTTGGCAATCTAAAACCTATTAACCTATGTACCCTTTCGTAAAGATCTGCACTTTTTTTGAAAGGTTGTGACCATATGGCTATGGATGCCGAATTCATTGGGTTTTCCCATTTTTTGAGTGGAACCCATGACTTCCATATTGAAGGGTGCGTTGTTGCCTTTTAAAAATAAAAATTAAAAAGCAGGGCCAGTTTTTTTTCTTTGCTTGGTGAAGTGCGATGGCGTATGTTTATTTTTGTCACTAGGGTGATGTGTGTGTGAGTAAATCTCTTTACTTATTTAATTTTATGGAGTCACCAACCAATTGAGGTAATAAAAGTCTCAAATTAAAGATTTTTGGACTCGGAAGTTTGGTTGTGTAGGAAAAGTGTTAGACACTCCATACTACTTATCCAAAAGATTGTAACTTATTTTAATTTAATCTCAACAAATCATATTTTGAAATATAACTTAAATTCTTGACATTTCTTTTTGGAAAGAATTTTTGTACAAACAATATATACATAACATGAGAATATATATATATATATATATATATATATATACACACACACACATATATTATTCTACAACAAAATGAAAATGGACGTATTATAAAAATGTTATATTTCACTTTTAAAAGTAATTTAAAGTAAATTTATTCTCCATGTATCATTCTCATGTACAACACACAACAAATCAAAATGATTGGTGTAGGTGAGGGGGGAAATGTTGGCTTAATTGAATGCCATTAGTTATTGAGGTGAACTATGGACACAATGTACCCTCTTAAAATTGTCTTTAAAAAAATTTGTTTGAAAACATTTTATTTGTGTAAAAATACCTTCTTTTGGAAAAAAGGGTTTTTATTGTTTGAAAAAATGTGAATATTCCATGCTTCCCTTAAAAATGGATATCCCTTTTCATTTGAAAAGATGAGTATTTCCTTTTTAAAAATCACATTAATACTTGAAAAGGGGTATTTTGAGAATAATTATCTCATTAGTTTTTGAGGAAGGGGATTTTGTTTTAAAAAATGAGTATTTCATGTTTGAAAATCTCTTGAGTTTTTGAAAATATTGGTTTTAAAGAGTGTCATCTCAAGAGATTTTATGGAAAAGGATTTTGATAGGGAATCCCTAAAGAAAAAGGGTGATCTTTCATGTATTTAGGAAAATCATTTTCAAGATTAAATTTCAAACCTTTTTAAAAATGGGTTTTTTGAAGAAAACTTTTCCATGGTTTTAAAAAAAAAAGATTGTTTTAGGGATAAAAATCCAAGGCGTTTTATAAGTCTTTTTTTGTGTGTAGAACATTCAAATTTTAGGCTTCTTGGAACTTAATCTAGGAAGTGATTTTTAAAAGTGCATTTATCAAATCTTGATAAAAACAACTTTGAATCAAATCTTGAACAGTTATCAAAAGATAGAAATTCTACAAATTACTTGAAAATCTGATTTCTTTTCCTGTTGTCTCTCAAATTTTAGTCGATATAGAAAGATGAATAATGAAACTGTAGGAAATTGGTGCTATAACATATCAACTAAGATGATTTGTCTTGATCATGGAAGTGGAGACTTCTAGTTAATGTGTAGATATGTTTTAAGAGTTAAGACATATTGAACTGAACCATTGTGAGATAGTCGTTACATATTGACAGTCGTTAGGAGAATAAAAAATCTCACGACTTTTATTTACATGAACTTTTAATCCTGAGAGAATAATGGACCTGATCATGAGGTGTAGGTTATTTTGATATATCAAGAGTGAGATCTAAAGTCACGATCAAAACCTCAGTATGTTGGGCGGCCATATTTAGTGTTAATGGAATATATATTCTTAAGATGGAATTCATAATCTCTTAATGGAGATATAAATTATTCTCTTAAGAAAAGTTTAATGGGTCTGGTTATTCAAAGTGTTAGGCCTAACCACTTTAGTAAAGAGTTACTAAAGTATATATTTATGAAATTGGATTTCATAAATATATGATGAATAACTTTTAAGGATTAAATTGGGTACTTAAGGATTAAGATGTAGTAATCTTCAAAGTGGCAGTCTACATTCATGACTTTGTATTACTACGAATATTTTATGAAGTAGTTGCATGTATAATAAATTTTTGGGATATAATTTATTAATAAAGCCTAGAGTGCAATTATATTTATATAGTGGTATTAAATATAATTAATGGTAACTTTAGACTTGTCAAGAGTTGAAAAAAAAGCTCAAGACCCATTGGAGCTAGAGTCTTATTTGTTCCCTTTTGGTCCCACTCCCAGCCACACACTAAAGCCCAATTGGAATGGCCCAAAAGGCTAACCTAGTTAGATGATCAATTAAATAAAAGAGGAGAAACATACGAATTTTTGTGTGACACTTTTAGTGTGGAATGAAATAGTGTGTATGTGAGTATAAGCCACTCTCTTATTCTCCCATAGAAATTGATTGAGAGACCACACTTCTTGGGTGTAAAGTGGAATTGGAGTGAAGATTAAAAGTGTTCCCAAGTACTTTTTAATCTTTTGTTTTGAATTTCACCGCACCAAGGTACGCTTTCTTGTTCTTGAATTCTGAAATTTATATAGTACATGTTATCAATTGCGAATGAAGTAGATCCGTTAATTTTCCACTGCGTATGTTCTATATGCGATACAAACATGTGTTTTCCAACATTGATGATATCCCTGAAAGGCATCCAAAAAGCTCATCCTAGGATGACTAATCGTTGCATCCACCAATTGGTCAATCCGAGGAATCGAAAAATAATCCTTAGGGCAAGCCTTATTCAAATTAGTAAAATCCACGCACACTCTCCACTTCCTTGACTTCGTATTCACCACAACTGTATTAGCCAGCTAGTCCGGATATAAAATTTCCTTAATTGCCCCGACATGCTTATATTTTATCACTTCTTCCTTGACAGTCTCAGCATGTTCTTTAGAAGAGCGCCGAGGTGGTTGCTTCTTAGGGATAACTGTTAGATTGACATTCGGATGGTGACAAATGAAATTTGGATCTACCCCTGGAGCTTCATAGGCATTTCAGGAAAAACATCAACATTCTCCCTAAGGAAAACCAACAACTCCTCCTTCTCTAGAGGAGGCAATTGAATTCCAACTTGGAAGTACTTCTCAGCATCATTATCAATAATAATCCTTTCCAACTCTTCGTACATTAATCCCCCATCCTCTCCTTTTGAGGATTCTGGTACTTTAGCTAATTGCTACAAGGCCCTTTTTGGGATAGCCGAGGCTTCACCCTCGGACTGATGTCTAATAGCGACGACCATGCATTTGCTTGCCATGGCCTGATTTCTTACCAATTCTCCCACTTACCCTTCTGAGGGGTACTTCACCTTTAAATGCAACGTCGAAGAGATGGCACCCATAGCGTGAAGCTAGGGTTTTGACAGAATAGCAATATAGGGTGAATAAGCATATACCACAATGAAACTGACTTCAACAACCCTTGACCCTGTCTGAATAGGCAACTTGATCAGGCCCTTGAGAATGACCATCTTCCCATCAAACCCTACCAGAGGGGAATCATTACCCACAAAATCTTTAGGCTTCAAATTAAGTCTACAGTATAGGTCAAGGTACATAATCTCCACTCCACTACCCTGGTCTACCAATAAACTTTTGACATCATACCCTCAAATCCGAAGGGTTACCACTAAGGCATCATCATGTGGTTGATAAGTTCCACTTTTATCCTCATCCGAGAAGCTCAACGTTGGTTGGACTTCCAACCGCCCTCGTTTAGACTCAAGAACCGAGTACTTAGTATCCGGCTTTGCTACGGACATAATCCCGTAAGGGGATCCCCTAGTCTGACCTAGAGCTGCAAAAATTACATTGATTGTTCCCAAGGACAGTTTAGAGATAGACTCACTCTGGTAAGCCGACCCAACTTAACTTCCCTACCCTGAAGGCTGATGCATAAACTGCCTTAATCTCCCCACCTTGACCAATTGTTCCAAATAGTCATGAAGAGTTCTACAATTTTCGGTAATATTCCCGCGATCCTAATGATACTAGCAATAAAGACTCTAATTACGTTGGGTAGGGTCACCTCCCATCTTGTTTGATCATTTGAAGTATGGCTCAAGCTTTATCTTCTCTAAAATTTGATGGACGGGTTCCTTGAACACTAAACTAACCACCTATGCGCCAAGATTCCTAGTATGCCTAGCAAAAGCCCTCCTAGGTCGGTTGTTATTATATCTCTCAAACCTTACATCTCTTCGGTCAGAGGGAACAATATTTGCCTTCCCTTTCCCTTGCTACTAATCCTCTTCGACCCATTTATGCTTGTCAATTTGATCCATAAGTTGGTGCATACTCCGCGTAGGCTTCATTGTTTAGGATTTTCTCAATTCGTGCTCGGTAGGGAGACCGACCTTGAATGTCCTTATTGCGACATTCTCAAAATCCCCATCTATCTCATTAAATGTTTCCTAATATCTATCTGAGTAGGTTTTTAGAGTTTCACCCTCTCTCATTGCCATAGATAACAAGGAGTCTAGGGGGTGCGGAACCCTGCTGCATGTAATAAATTGGGCACTGAAAGCCCTTGTGAGCTCTTGAAAAGAGCTGATTGAACCTTCTTCAAGCCCATCAAACCATCACATCGCAATAGATCCCAAACTAGAGGGAAAAACTTTGCACATCAAAGCTTCATTTCTAGAATGGAAAGTTATCCTCTTATTGAAATGGCTAACATGCTTAACCGGGTCAGTCCTCTCATTGTACATCGTGAAGGTAGGTTGGGCAAACCGATAAGGAAGCTTAGCCCTATTAATTCTATGACTAAATGGCAATTTGGAAATTTGACGTAAAGCCTTGCTCATTGCATCATTCCCCATGCTCTTAGGAATCAGGCTTTTATCCTTTTTCGGATAATACCATTCCTTCCTATCAAACCGTGAAGATAAAGAAACAGATTCGCTGGGGGGTGTTCTAGACCTTGGCCTATAGTCGCTATCTCCCCCTAAGTTAGACCCTGTGCTTGAAGGAGATGCCTCTCACTGTTTACGACACAATTTTCTACGCAGATGGTCTATTTCCAACCTAAGATTCCTAGTTTCTTCTCCATGTGAAATATGGCTTCTAGTTCTAGAATTACTCCTACTATTGTGGGTAGTAAACACACTAACTTCACTATCCCACTTCCTTTCAAGGTTAACAAAATGGTCTTCATGTTGAGATCCCACAGATTATTATCCGTTTGGACCAAAACCCACCATGGTTGATTTAAACTGTAAGCACTTCTCTTCTTTCCCACAGACGGTGCCAATTGTAAAGACTAGAGTTTGACTCTCAGCCCACTAATAATGGATGATGGCCCAACAAGCCCAATACAATATATTTGTTAGAGAGTGAAATATATATAAGAGAGCGGCTTAGTAAATCAAGTATGAATCTTAATTGTTAGGACAGGCTAGGAAAACAAACACAACGTTAAGGAAAATTCTCCTCGGTCGAGTCCGAGGATGAAGTGTTCTTATATTTACTCAAGGTATTTAAGTACAAGGTGTTCTTTTTTTTTTCTTTCTTTCTTTTTTCTCTCTCTCTCCGATTACATGCCCATTTTTTATGGAGGCCTTTTCCTTATATAATTTTTCCATCCTTCATCCCCACCTTCCACTTATTGATGTTGTAAGTGATCTTTTGGATGCTTATTCCATCAGAAACCTCCTGGAAGTTTTGTGAGTAGCTGTAAGCTAAAATATCACTGTTCAGGTGTCATCTCCACATAAATGCGACCAGTTGGTTAGGTACGGAGCATTTAATGTGGTGGTAGCAGCCTTCTTCTCAGATATTTCTTAGTTTACTGTTGGCTTCTTTCCCTGAAGCTTATCCTCAAAAGAATGGTTGCCACTTGCACAGTATTCTCTAAGCGGCCGGGTTCTAACCTTCCACAATGCTTTCCCAAGGAAGCTTGGCTCTTCGGGAGACACCATCTATTTGTTATTATTTGTCCTTGTCCTCGACCCATTGACCCCAATACTTATTACACCGTTTGACCATCCTCGGACTCCTATATGTCCCCAGGCATTGCTTGCTCACTCCCAAGTGCAAGAGATCGTAGCAATATAATTCTCGGAGTACCGAGGTCGAACCACAAGGAGTAGGGTAAATTCAAAGAAAATATAATTAAACAACAATTTAGGTGAAGAAGAAAAGTACTTTTGCTAGGTGATTGTTAACAAGAATAATAATAATAATAACTTATTTAAATCAATAATGTAAATACTAGGGCATTGGGGTGTTTCCCTATATCGAAATGAGATTCATTGTGATCTAAGAAAATATCTATTTCATAATTGATTATTCTTATACAATTAAAAACTTATGATTCGGTTGAACTGAGACAATTCAAGAACGCATGATAACCTCGATTAATAATGCGGCTAGAAAAACTTTTTAGAAAACCCATTCACTTTAAAATCTTATTTATATTTGAAACTATTAGAAATTCATCTAAACAATAAGAAAAACATTATTGAACTTATTGAAATCATGGAAGAACTAATACATCAAAAGAAATCTAATTGAACAATCAAATATGTCATTGATAAAACCCTAGAAAGAATCACATTGAATATTCATACCGTATAGAAGAAACATAACCCCTAGCCCTAGCAAAGAGTTTAGGCTGCCATCAAAGAAAGAAAAATACAAGGTTTTCTCTGCCAAAATTCGTTCTCCACAGCCTCCCTTCAAAACCCTAATATAAAAGTGTCCAAAGAAAATAAAACATTTACTATTTTAATTTCCGTCTAGATTTACAGCGGTAACTTGTGAGTTAATTTCGGCCTTCAAAACTTGTGAATTTCGAAAAACTCAAAACTGGAAAGTTGTAGATAATTAAGTTACAGTTTCAACCCATCTTATCTTGTGTCAATTGAATTTTTGATGAGGGAGATACACCCAAAATACTGATTAGTACTCAAATCAGATTTTTCCTTTTCAGATTCTGCCTCTTTGGTTTCTTTCCTTATTTGAAGCTTCCAATCAGAGAAGACGATCCAAGCACTCCAGCTGCACCTCTTGAGACATTTAAGTATGGTCCTTTAGCTCCACTTTAATTATAGTTTGCCTCCATTATCTCACAAATTCCTGTAAACTCATCTTTCTCACATGATTTCCTGAAAGTAGAAAATTACACACAATGAATGGCATCTTATTCAAGAAATTATGTAAAGATAAATAATAGGGACTAATGCAAATCATGGCTTAATTATACAAATTATGTATAGTAATAAGGAGATAACGTCTACATAAATATATAACAAGTATACATTTTAAGACGTTATCAGGCATGGTCCACGGCCCAACACTCCAGTTCGGCACCTTTATCCTTACACACACACACATATTATTCATTCCAAATGCATGTGAGACTACATGTTACAATTACTTCTGCATAATGGAAATTTTTTAATTAAAATTTGATAAAATACTACATAAAATCAATCATGTCACAATATCTGAATTAATGATATCATTAAATAAAAAATATATATGTTAGCAAAATTTAATTAGTAATTTTGTGTCTCAAAAGGAGCTAAAAAATAAATTTTAATAAAAAATTAATAATATAAAAAGTTGAATGAATTTGTTTAATTAATATTTAAGTATTAAAGAATTTTCACTTTTATTTTTTTATATGTAGAAAAAAAAATGTTCCACTGAAAATTGTGTGGAGCGTGTACCTCAAATTATATCAAATCAAGCTTTGAAGTACTCTTGTAGTTTGTCTTATACCTTGATTTTACTTTTGAAATTTCTCATTACGAATCAAATGTTAGATACTGTTGAATTAAGGGGTAAAAAATGTTTAGTATATATAGCTTCCTTGGCTGCTAATTGATAGGCCAAAAACGTATTTACCCCTTGTGATGGATTAATTGATTAATTAGCTAAATTTAATTAATTAATCAAATTATTATGCAAAATACGTGGCAACACAAACAAATCACCAAATAACTAAATATGCAACGGAAATTAAATGACAAGGTGATTTGTTTACGAATGGGGAAAACCTCTGAGGCAAAAACCTCACCTGGTGATTTTAAGGTCACCACTCCTGAGAATTCACCATTATCACAATAAGCGGTTACAAGTAAAGGAATCCTAGTACCTTAAACCAACTTACAGTTCAATACCCAATTGGACTTGTTCTGTAATGACAATCTCTCATTGTATTGCACGGCTTCCAGTACATGACTAACCAAAAGATGAGCGGATCTCAGTATGTGACTTTATCACCAACTTGATGTTGGCTTTAAAGTTCTTCTGTTCATCACACGATGAAGATCATGAAGTTGCTTGGACACAAAACCCAATGGTGTACAAACACAGTAGCTTTTTCAAGATGAATTAGAGCAACTAGGTTTCCAGTCACACTTGTGGAATTATGCTCTTGTGCAACTGTGCAACCTGTGACGGCCCTTAAAATAATCCTTAAGTATGTATACAGTTGTGAGAAAAGAAAACTGAAACACATACTCACGGATTGGATGAAAAACAGCTCTGAAAAATTGAGTTTCATAAACCTCAATTGATAGCCATCTATCGAGCTAGCTGTCGAGCCATGGGCTTCAACAGCTTTGAAACCTCGATAGCTACTAGCTGTCGAGGTTTAAAATCCAGCACTTCCTTACTTGATTTTTGGACAGACTTGCATGACTTTAACACTTGAAATTGAAACCTTGTTTTTTGAATTACTAAACACATCCTAGATCTATCCAATTACAAGTAAAGTGCGTTTTGTCAAAGGATTAGTCATAACATAAAATGTTGACATATGTTCCTAACATCAAACCACATATGTCCTAAGAATCTCCCCCTTTGGCAATCCGTGACAAAACCACAACAAACAAATTAACATATGAGAGAAGTCATAAATCACTCAACTCATACTCACTTGTTGAATACAATAAAATCTATCCTAACACAAACTCTTGAAAAACTTTGCAAGAAGAGAGTTCATGGCAAGGAAGACTTTGACAACCTGTATTTCTAAAACAATTAAACAAAACTCATCAAGGCATCTTTGTGTGAAACAGAAATAAAAGATTGCATACAATGAATAAGAAACATGTGTATAAATAGAGAAAAGAAACAATACATGGAGAGATAGGTGAAAGAACTGTAATAACAACCTCAAATGTATATATATATTAGTAAGTACAAGGTTTGCTATCACAATATGATCACAAGATCTAAGGTACATGAACAATGTATCAAAATAAGAGAGAAAAGAAAAAGACACATCAAAATCCTCACTACATCCCTAAAAAATATGAACACTCCCCCTATCTCCTAAACTATCCCTCCCCCTATGAGTATGACTACTCTCAACTCAAAATTACTCCTCCTTTTTGTCACGAGTGACAAAGGGGTAAGTACATCAAGTAGACATCTCATCATCACTAGGCGAGCCAGCATCATCATCCTTATCAACATCATCACTGCAGGAGCCATCGTCACTCTCATCCTCGAAAGCGGGTGGAGATGGAGAAGAAGCAACAGTGAAACCACCCATGACAGCCTGTCGTCGTGTGATACACGGGTGTTCACTTGACACAACTCATCACTAAGTATTTCAAGGCGAGCATCCATGCGCACAAGCTGTGCCATGATGGCCTTAAGTGTCACTCCACCCGCTAAAGAAGACGGAGTGGAGGTGGATGGAGCGGTAGAAGCTGGAGGAGCAGCCGTCTCGGTCTAGGTCTGCCTCAAGCGAAACTTGCAAAACTCCACTTAATGGTAGCGGCATCAATGGCACACATGTATGTGAAATGGGTAAACTCAGGATAGAGACAGAAAAATGGCAAAGGAGCCACGTGATAGTTGAAGGAAAAATGAGCTTGTCATAGGTCGTCGTATCCTTATAGACATCTATAAGGGAGAGTATAAAGTGAGAAGGGAAATCTATGGTAAGATCCTCAATAAGGGAAAGCAAAAAGTGAGCACGAGGCTCTGTGATAGTGTTATAGTGAGACAAAGGATGGAAAACAAAGGTCATCACCATGTTAAGGAACTGCAGACCTTTAGCAAAGGCCGAGTAATGGGTGTACTGACGGTCACCCCAAGAAGAAGGTGTCTCACAGAATTGAGATGAGGGTTCGTCTTTGGACACTGTCCTCAGATGCTCATAGACAGGGTAGTCAGGATGCGCTACCCTAGGAACGTGTAGTACCTCAGATACAATACCTGGAGTAACCACCATGCGTATACCCCAAACGCGAGTGACAAACTGGGTATAGAATAATCAAATCCATGCATATTGGAGTAGAACTCCTGTATGATCACGGAAGGGCACGTGACCAGGATGCCACATAATGACTCCCAACCCCTACTATGGATGACAGTGGGTAGGTCAGTGTCAGAAAAATCTGATAGAATGACTTGGCGTTCCGAATGAATGCCTCTTCGTGAAAAGTTCTCCAAAAAGTCCTTGCGGGCTTTATCATCACGGAACTGAATATGAGATGGAGTGGGGTCGAAAGGAGATGAAGATGAAGATGCCCTGGAATGAAGAGGGTCCTGAGACAGAGTGGATTTACGTTTAGGTGTCATGATGCAACTAATGTAAGAGAGAGAGAGAGAGAGAGAGAGAGAGAGAGAGAGAGGGGGGAGACAATCAGAAAAGTACCAAGCAACACATATATCAAAATATATAGAATTGAAGGTACGTATGCATGAGAATTTATGAATATGTGACGTGCAAATATAAATTCATTATGGGCTCAACCCAAGCTAAACCTACCAGCACACAAAACAGCAACAAGGTAAACACACATCTAAAATGCATGAAACATTGTTATAATGCACATGTGATGCAATGCATGAAGTTTAAAGATCATTTTAACAAAAACCCATCCCAAAATTTTAACAAAAACTCAAAAGTTTTGAAAAATCTCAAACAATTTCAAAAACCCCAAAAGTTAGGTCAAAGATCATGAAAATGCATGATAAAGATGATGAAGGTATCATACCAAATGAGGAACAAGGATCTTGGGACTAAAACTGAAGTGAGGAAGAAGTTTGGAGTGCTTGAGAAGTGTTTTGGGAGGTGAAGAGGCTGAAGGTATTGAGAGAGATCGAGGGAATGAGATCTAAAATCGCGATGCCTCTTTATATAGAAACTTCATAAAGCTCGATGGATCGAGAGCTATCGAGCTTTAAAGAGGCATTTTTCAGCTGTCGAACCAGTTATCGAGGATCTAACGAGAGGTTTTCTCAACAAAGAAGCTCGATGGATCGAGGTAGCTATCAAGGAGGCAGAAAGTTTCTCGATTGATCGAACTAGCTATCGAGAGCTATCAAGATTGCAATAAAGAGAAGCTGAAGGGTCTCAATAGATAGCCTAGCTGTCGAGACCTATCGAGATTGCTTAAAAACAGTTTTTCATGGAAGAGAAAAACACAAATATGAATGTAATCAAACATGCTACTCAACCAAAGATCCAAACAGCATTTTAAGCTCTCAAAATCATCTCTCAATCAAGATAAATGTCATGCATTTAGATCCAAAACACACACACACACACACACACTAAACAAGTCTAACCAATTTTATATTTCAAAAACAAGTTAAGATAGTTTAGTGAGTATACATTAACACAAGTAAACCTTGTAATGACCAAATCACATTGTACCTGCACATGTATCAAGTGTAGCAAAGAACATTGCGTGTTGTGTGTGAAAACATTGCAAGATTGCATCAGTGTCAACATTGTATGACGACTTGAGATATGAGAAAATCACTTTAACTCACACATAATCAAAACTGTTTCATGGGGACTATCACCTTTGAGGTACATCCTATAACTCCCACATCTCCTAGAATACACACTTGCAATCATATATAAAGCATTTTGATCTTTTTGCTTTTATTTTTCTTTGCATGTTTTTCTTTTATTGAGCATATCATGCATAGGTATATAAGAGAGAGAAAAGAAATGCCCAATTATGTTAAACTTTTTGACATTGCACTTTTGCTATGCCGAAGCATACAGATGTCATTTCATGATTGGTGGGCAATAATGGTGATATGGTTATTTATGCCTTTCTCTTAGGATTTTCTAATCCTTCTCATCAAAAAGAGTGATATGAGTGTTAAGTACAAGAGATCACTTAATCTTACTCATCAAAAACATGAGCCACAAAGCTCACCTGCTTAGTTGTGCATATAGATGCTCATCTAAGCTATAAGAGATACAAAGTTTGCTTCAATGGCCATTCAAGGTACACAAGTACCAATGTACACAAACACACACTGTTTTTGTATTTTTCTGATTTTTCAATTTTTTATTTATTTTATGAATGAAAAACAAAATAAAAACAAAACTGAAAATAACCAAACAAAAACATGTCAAATAAAGCAATGCATAAAAACTAGACTGTCTCAAAATAAGAAAGCAAAACATACAGGTAATGCAAATATAACAAAAAGAGAGAGAGAAAGAGAAAAAGTGACATAATCACTTGGAGCCTTTTTCCTTCCATACTTTGGAGGAACCTTTCCTTTGAGCAAAACCTTGAACCGACGGTGAGGGGGAAGAATTGAAACCGTTTAAGTTTGAAAGGAACATGAGGGCTTTGAGTAGATATCTAAGAGGAGCAAGGGAGGATGGAAGTTGATTCTGGTTTCCCGACGAAATCATCCTGTTGCTCTATTGAATGGCTAACCACTTATAGCAATTAGGTCGAGTATGTCCAACTGCTCCGCAGTATAGACAGTGCTGCTGCTTCTTCTCTTTAGACTTTTGAGCATCACTCTTCTTAGCCCTAGGGTTTTTGGTTTCTTTTTTAACAAGCTTAGGAGGTGCTCTTAAGATAGATTTGCCCTTGTCTATGTTCTCACTAGCTCTTACAGCTTTAGCATCATTATTCTCAGAATCAATATTGTTAGCTGGTGAAACAAAAATAGTAGTACTAGAAGAAGAAATATTAGGAGAAGAAAAATCATACCCTAAACCAGATTGATCGGAGGCATATTTTTGCATGCTGAGCATCTCATCAAGCTTTGTACTTGAGGTCCTCTCCAACTAGGCTCTAACTTGGAACAGTTCCGCCTCAAGCTTCTTGATCTTCTCAGCCAAGAAATTGTTTTCAAACTTCAGTTCTCCAATAGTCTGATTTGCTTCATCAAACTTTGTGGAGAGTTGTTCTTGTTCAAGCTCCACATCACTGAGCTTCTTGGTGGCCAACCTATACAACTTCTCATGTTTTTTCGAGACCTTATATAACTTTGCATAGGCTGTGTGGATGTCATCTTGCTCAACCATCTTCTTAAATTTTGATTCCACCAAGCCTTCTTCTTCATCCACATCTTCCACAATCCCCTCAGTAGGATTGAAATTGGCGGTGAAGGCATGTAGAATTCTGTGATCCTCATTTTCAGAATCACCTTCAGGTTCAGTCTTGCTCAAAGTTGCAACAAGTGCCTTACTTTTCCCAATGGAATTGAGATAGGTAGGGAACTCTTGTTTCATGTGATCGAAACCTTGACACCCGAAACACTTGGGTCCTGAGGGAACAATGTACTAACCGCCATCCCTAGCATCCTTCTTCCCTTTGTCTTGGCTCTTAGACTGAGAAGAACTTGATTGCCTACAGTCCTTGTCGAAGCCCTTTGCATTTGCATTTTTCATGAATTTCTTAAATTCCTTAGTGATATAAAACTTCATTTTAGAATCTTCATCGTCGGAAGACTCGTCCGTATCACTGTTCTTGGCCTTCAATGCCATGCTTTTGCCCTTACTTGACTTGCCAATCCTTGTCAAACCTAACTCATAAGGGTGCAGATTACCAACGAGCTCTGTCAAAGGAATCTTGTCAATATCATTTGATTCCTCAATAGCGGTGAGCTTGGCATGAAATCTCTCGGGCAGAGATCTGAGAACCTTTCTCACAATCTTGGGTTTGGGAATGGTTTTCCCAAGATTGAAAGCTGAGTTCACTATGTTCTTAAGCTTGACATAGAACTCATCAAATGACTCATCCTCCTCCATCTTGATTTCTTCGAAGCTAGTAGTGAACCTCTGAAATTTCGAATCCTTGACAGCCTTGGTTCCTTCATAGGTTTTCTGGAGAATGGTTCATACCTCCTTTGTAGTTTTAGTGAAGGAGATCTTCTTGAAATCCTCATCTGTGACTGCACTGAATAAAGCATTCAATGCCCTACTGCTGAAGTTTGTCACCTTGATCTTTGCATCATTCCAATCGGCCGGCACTTCCTTCGGCTTGGTCCAGCCTATCTCCACAGCTTGCCACACTTTCTTATCTAATGACTGCAAGAAAGCTCTCATGCGTACTTTCCAGTATGCATAGTTAGTTCCATCAAATAAAGGAGATACGATGACAGACTGTCCTCTATCCATGACAAACAGAGGTCAATGGATCACATAGTAAAGATTAAACCCTAATCAGAGTGTGCCTGCTTTGATACCACTTGATAGGCCAAAAACATATTGACCCCTTGTGATAGATTAATTGATTAATTAGCCAAGTTTAATTAATTAATCAAATTAACAAGAAAAATACGCAGCGGCACAAACAAATCACCAAAAAACTAAATATATAGTGGAAATTAAATGACACGGTGATTTTTTTATGAATGTGAAAAACTTCCAAGGCAAAAATCCCACCAGGTGATTTTAAGGTCACCATTCCCGAGAATTCACTATTATCACAATAAGCGGTTACAAGTAAAAGAATCTCAGTACCTCATACCAACCTACAGTTGAACCCTTACCCCAATACCTAATTGAACTTGTTCTGTAGTGACAATCTCTCCTTGTATTGCACGGCTCCCAATACGTGACTAACCAAAAGATGAGCGGATCCCAGTACGCGACTTTATCACCAATTTGAGAAGGACATTGGCTGCAAAGTTCTTCTGTTCATCACACAATAAAGATCATGAAGTTCCTTAGTCACAAAACCCTACGGTGTATAAACACAATAGTTTCTTCAAGATGAACTAGGGCAACTAGGTTTCCAATCACATTTGTGGAATTATGCTCTTGTGCAACTATGCTCTTGACTGTACAACCTGTAACGGCCCTTAAAATAATCCTTATATATGTTTAGGCTTGTGAGAAAAGAAAACCCAAACACATACTCACGGATTGGATGAAAAACAGTTCTGAAAAATTGCGTTTCATAAACCTCAATTGATAGCCATCTATCGAGCCACGAGCTTCAGCAGCTTTTAAACCTCGATAGATACTAGCTGTCGAGATTTAAAATCCAGCACTTCCTTACTTGATTCTTGGACAAATTTGCATGGCTTTAACACTTGAACTTGAAACCTTGTTTCTTGAAGTATTAAACATATCCTAGATCTACCCAATTATAAATAAAGTGTGTTTTGTCAAAGGATTAGCCAATTACATTAAATGTTGACATATATTCCTAACATCAAATCACATATGTCCTAACACTTATCTTTTTAGAATCACAATATCAACGGTTGGCTTGGAGATAGTAGGTGATGAGGACAGATAGTAAGTAGACTGATAGTAAGCGGAAATAGTAGGTGATGAGGACAGATAGTAAGAGCCTAAAAAACCTACTCAAACATATGAGTCAGTAAAAGCATGTGTGGAAACAAACTACTATGGTGCTAAGAGGACAACAGAGGCTCTTATTCCCCTCCTCTAATTATTTGACTTGCCAAGAATTGTTAATGTGTCCTCCACTGCAGTGAAATTTTTGGTGGTATGTTAGCAACACAAGCCTCCATCAAAAATAAATTGTTAGCACCCATTGGTAGATCTAGGATTTGATTTTAGAAGAACAAAATTTTTATAACTCACATACAAATATTTTCATACATTTGCGGACACACAATATATTGTACATGATTACTACACATGACCTTGTCAAGAAACTTTATTGAGTTTGATAATAGTAGATTTCAAGGCTAATCCACTAGTATCAATTTTTACTATATTAATGAATTTGATTGAAATGCTCAATATTTTCATCAGTAATCTCACACAAACCTAGTATATATTTAAGAATTTAATTTTGAATTATATTCATAGAATAGTGGTTGATCTTAATTTTGCTTGTCCTATTAATTCAGGACATACCTAACGAATTGGCGAGAGGAGTATTTACTGATCCAAAGAGCCTTACAAAAGAGAATGTGGAAGAGCTTTTGAGTGAGTTTCTAAAAGACTTCAAGGAGGGTTCCTTGGAAACCAAAGGATGGGGTCATTCATCTTCTTATGTACTCTCCAAAGCAGCTCTGAATGCCGACATTAAAATTCTAGCCAAGAGGTATCCGAGTTTCTGCATTAATTGTGTCTGTCCTGGCTTCATTAAAACTGACATAAACTGGAACACCGTTATGGTACCTGTTGAGGAAGGTGCTGCAGATCCTGAGGTTAGCGCTACTGCCCAAAGGCGGTCCTTCTAGCCCTTTCTTTGTTCAGCAAGAAGTGTCACCTTTCTTATCCGTGATAATCCATTTATGTAGATTAATAAGAAAACACACAAGTTGTGATCTGCGGTTTTCAGTGAACTTTCCGGTAATTTATGTGTAAGATTACGAATTTCTTGTTGAAGCTAAAAGTACCAATTTGAGGGTTTTTCATATTAGAATATGTGATGTAATAAGCTTGCAAATATTTCCGTGGTGTGAAAAATTGTTGTTTGCGTGATACAGTATTAATAATGCTGAAATTTCTTTGTAACACTACTAGTCATGCAAGAATGTTTAGAAGAAAAACTAAGAAATGTTAGTGTTAGTGAGATGAAATTCCGTGAGCATAGAAATTACATGCATAAAGAGCTGCACTTTTTTTGAAAGGTTGTGGCCACATGGGCTGATATGGCCAAAATACAAAGTCTTTAGAAGAGTCATGTATGTAACTCCAAGGAGTTGGCTCATAATTAGTAATACCTCATTATATTCATGAGGTCATGTTTTCAAACTTTCTAGCTAGCATCTAGGAGTTTCTCACAAGGGATTTTTCCCTATAGTAATCTAGTGTATGTGACTATGTGGGACACCTGGACTACACACACTTGAAGGAATACTCAAGTACTCGAATATGTTTAAATACCGTTATCTTGAAGAGAAAAAGAAAGTGTCAAATATGTTCACAAGAGAAACTAAATGCAAGAGAAGTTATTATCATGTCTCTAAAAGAAAATGTAGGGTTTATTTATTTTTTGGAAAAAAATGTGTACGTTAAACGAACAGGATTTGGTACCTCCTTTGAAAAATGTGTGGGGACTAAAAGGACTTAAGCAAGTGTTTGGGCATTGGGCTTTGTTGATGGACGCTAGTTTGTTTAGACTAAAAGCCCCTTAGAACTGTAACTCGGCCCATGAGTCGATCGTCCGAGGACGAATATCACCTCGGACAGACCCGCGATGACCTTGAGATTCGCCTTAAAAGGGGGACTTAGGCGCCCTCCAGACACAACGGTGAGAGGGAAATATCTTATGAAAATGCTGCTACCTCCACATTAAAGACCCTACACCTGCCTCCTTGGCCGCATTAATGGGGAAGTGACCCCTGAATAGTAGAAGTCAACCTTCTTGCTATCATCTGAAGCCTTTCAGAGGGTGGTGGATGGGACAGGTGTCTAATATGGTGATTTGCATTACACGTGGAAAAAGAGGGAGGAAGGAGAAGTATTTAAGGAGGGAAGAGAGTAAAGAAAGGGGTGGCAAAAAAAACAAACCCTAAGAACTGTAACCTTTGAGAGAAAACAAAGAGAAATAATACATAAATCGTCCTCGGCTTACATCCGAGGAGGCTTATTTGCCTTATTCATCCGTTGTTTGCAAATACTGTTACAAGCTAGCATGTTCATCAAGCTTCGAATATCCTTGAACTAGATTGCGAGCCCACACTCTACAAATTTCATTGTTTAAGGCTCATTGGGCCTGAGCCCACGTGTGTTTTTGGGTCCAGGCGCAATTGTGCACTTACAATATGTATGTTGAATGTACAGAAATGTGTATATTCAACGTGCACACTTTTAAAAATTTACATTATTCTATATATTATTTGAAAATTTATGATCATTGAATATACACAATTTGATGGTACATTCTTTGAAAAAACTGTTCGTTGAATGTACTAAAACGTATACATTAAATATGAACCATGTTGTATAATGTATACAATTGTGTACATGCTATTAACATATAATTGGGAACATTTTTGTGAAAAAAATGTGTACACTGAATGTATAGACTTGTGTATATTGTTTGAGAAATGTGTAATTGATTTTACTGGATTTTGTAAATTCATTGAAAAAATATGTATGTTGAATGTACAAAATTGGGTACATTGAAAAATATGTACATTAAATGTATATATTTTATACATTCTTTGAAAAATTATGTACATTAAATGTGCAAAATTGGGTGTATTCTTTGAAAATTTTATATGTTAAATGTATAAAAATATGTATATTCAACATATTCCATTTCGTCTATCTTCACAGTAAAAAAAAAACATATTCCATTTCATAAAATGTAGACAACTCTATATATTCTTGGAAAAATGTGAACATTGTATTTACATAATTAGGAATATTTTTGTGAAAAATTGTATTGGTTGAATGTACAGAATTGTGTACATGGTTTGAAAAATGTATACGTTGAATGTACAGAATTGTATACATCCTTAAAAAAAATGTGTACTTTAAATGTATAGAATTGTGTGCATTGTTTGAAAATGTGTACTTCAATTTACAAAATCATGTACATTTTTTGAGAAATTGTATAAATTGAATATACATAATTGTGACATTGTTTGAAAAATGTGTAAATTGAATTTACAAAATTGTATATATTCTTTTAAAAAATGTTGAATGTACAAAATTGGATGCAATCTTTGAAAAATGTGTACATTGAATACATACAGAATTAATTGTATACATTGTTTGAAAAATGTGTACATTGAATTATAAATTGTGGAGGTTGAATGTACAAACTCGTGACACTGTTTGAAAAATATATACACTGAATGTTCAAAATTTGTTACATTCTTGGAAAATTGTGTGCTTTGAATATAAAGAAATTTGTAAATTCAACATATACAATTTTGAAAAATATATACAATTCTATACATTCTTTAAATAATGTGTATGTGCAATGTACATAATTTGATATATTCTTTGAAAAATTGTGTATGTTAAATGTGCAAAATTATGTACATTTTTTGAAAAATGTATACAATTCTATACATTTAATATACACAATTTTTAAAGAATGTGAACAGTTCTATAAATTCAATATACACATTTTTCAAAAAATACACACAATTTTGTACATTAAACATACATAATTTTTCAAATAATGTACCCAATTTTGTACATTCCACATACACAATTTTTTGAAAAATGTGTACGTAAATTTATAGAACTGTACACATTTTTAAAAAAATTGTGTACGTGGAATGTACAAAATTGGGTACATTATTTGAAAAATTATGTATGTTTAATGTACAAAATTGTGTGTATTTTTTGAAAAATGTACACAGTTCTGTATATTCTTTTAAAATGTGTACGTTGTGTGCATAGAATTGTAAAAATTTTGTGAAAATTTGTGTGTTTAATGTACACATTTCTATACATTTATGCTATGTTTGGATGTTGGGAGAAGGAGGGGGAGTAGAGTAGAGGGAGGGAGAGTAATTAAATTACCTTGTTTGGATGTTTTTTAATGAAGGGATGGGGAGGGATTTGGAGGGCTTTGAAGGGGTTTGAACTAATTCTAACCCCTCATTTTTAATTCCCCCAAAATTGGAGAGATTTGGAGGGAGAATGGAGCATAAAAATGTTTGACCAAATAAATTACCAAATTTACCCTTATTATATTAACAAAATTACAAATGAAAAGACTAATTAATCCCTTCCTCCTTACTTAATTTTAAAAACATCCAAATAAGGTGGAGGATAATCATTCCCCTTTACTCTCTTCTCCACTACTCTCCTCTCTCTCAAAACTTCTAAACATAGCATTAATGTACACAATAATAAAAAATTTAAAGAATTCTACACATTCTTTTAAAAAATTGTGCACATTGAATGTATAAAAATAAAATATACATTGAATGTTGGATATTGCCAATTTATTCCTCCCTTTTGAACTAGCAATCATCAAATAACTTTCATTAAGTTAGAGCATCAAGAGAGACCTCTTGATTTGGCCAGTCTGTACCAATGGCCAATACTCAGTGTGCTGGAGGTACCGAAATCTACAAGAGGACTAGGCAACACTGTGACTCTAGGACGTCAAAAAGATGAACACAATGTGAAAAGGAGTATGGTTCCTGAGAGTCTCAAATGAGGTCTAAGAAATTTTAATTTACAGCGTGTATCTGTGTATGCAAAAATGCCATCCCTACCCGAGTCAACTTTGTGAAGAGAAAGCTGCTAGTTGAACCAAGTTGTGAGAGCTACAAAGATGCTATAAATGGAGGACTCATTGCATGCATTGTGGTAAATGGTGTGAAGAGTACTACTAGAAAATTGAAACCTAGAGTTGTTTGCAACTATAATTTGAGCATTATGGCAAACAAGGAACCAAGCACATTTGCGCCAAATAATGAGTCCATTAGAGCAAGTGGCTCTGATAGCACGAGAGAACCTTCACATAAGTTTCTTTCTCATCGGATGCACCACCCTATTTCGTCTCTCAGTACTATTCATGCTTGTTAGAAACTACCAGATAAGGGGTATTTCAAAATCAATTTTGATAGAGCTCTATTCAAGGAAGAAGGAAGAGTAGGCTTGGGTGTTGTAATAGGAATTGACAAGGGTTTGGTAAATGCTACCATGGCTAAAAAATTACACTCCCACGCATTGGAGAGGAAGTTGAAGCGCTAGTGTGGTTGGACATGAAGGAAAAATTCTGGTTTTGTATCTCATACAAAACACACAGCGGAAGCAACGAACTAGGGTCTATTTCATTCATGATTGATAACGTGCACTACATAAATTTCAGAATTTAAGAACAAGATAGCATACCTTGGTGCGGAGAAATTCAAAACAAAGATTAGAAGCACTTGGAAACACTTTTAATCTTCACTCCAATTCCACTTTACGCCCAAGATGTGTGGTCTCTCAATCAGTTTTTCAAAGGGAGAATGAAAGTGTGTCTCACACTCTCTCATACACCGTTTCTTTTTCTTTTCTAATCTCACCTCATAAAAATTCTGTGTGTATCTCCCTTTATAACTAACTGATTATCTAATTGGGATGGCCTATTGGGCCTTTCCAATTGGGCTTTAGTGTGTGGCTTGGAGTGGGACCAAAAGGGACCAATAAGACACTAGCTCCAATGGGCCTTGGGCTTTTCCGTCAACTCTTGACAAGTCCAAAGTTACCATTAATTATATTTAATACCACTATATAAATATAATTGCACTCTAGGCCTTATTAATAAATTATATCCCAAGACTTTATTATACACGTAACCCCTTCATAAAATATTCGTAGTAACACAAAGTCATAAATGTAGACTGTCACTTTGTAAATTACTACATCTTATCCTTGAGTACCCGGTTTAATTCTTTAAAGTTATTCATTATATATTTATGAAATCCAATTTCATAAATATATACTTTAGCAATTTCTTACTAAAGTGGTTAGGCCTAACTCTCTGAATAACTGAACCATTAAACTTATCTCAAGGGAATATTTTATATCTCCATCAAGAGACTATGAATTCCATCTTGAGAATATATGTTCCATCAACACTGAATGTGGCTGCCCAACATACTGAGGTTTTGACCGTCACTTCAGATCTCACTCCTGATATATCAAAGCAACCTACATTTCATGATCAGGTCCATTATTCTCTTAGGATTAAGAGTTCATGCAAATAGAAGTCGTGAGTTTTATTATTCATTTGACAGTCGTTAGAGGAATAATAAATCTCACAGCGGTCCAGTTCAATATGTTTCAACTCTTAAAACATATCAACATATCAACTAGAAGTCTCCACTTCCATGATCAAGACAAATCATCGTAGTTGACACGTTATAGTCTTCGCAGATGAAATGCCCAATTTCATCACCGACTACGAACTGTAAATTCTGAGTTTACAAAGAACTTGTGATTTACATCTTCTGTGACTTTTCACATAAATCACATACAATGCATCTCATGGACTATATGATAATGTCCCATATTCATGTTACCATTATTTTAGATAATAATAAAATAACTTTATCAAATACAATATTAAGTCATACATCATGTCATACATAATATCATACATAGCATCATACAATAGGATTTAAGGGCACTAATCCTAACAGGACACGCACTTTAATTTGCAATAGAGATTGGTGTGGATAAAGGTTGTGTTGGAAGGAGACTCAGAGTAGATTATCAAGGCTCTTTCGGTGAAGAACAATCAATTTCCTAGTATGGTTTGGTCATATTCTTCAGGATGCAAAGTCTCTTGCATGCTAACTCAAGTGGTTACTAACTTACTATAAGTGCTTCCATCCCATGCTTAATGTTGTAACTCATATCTTTGCAAGACTAGGGAAATTCACTTCTAGTTTAACAATCTAGATGGCAGAATAAATTTCCACAAGACATTGAGAGTGTAATTCATGCTGATTTGGCTGCTTAATCGTTGATAATATTCGAATATTTCTTCTAAATTGAATTCTATAACATATAAGCAATTTTAAGGACTTAAGGAAATTTAATTCTAAAGAAAAAAGGACTTTAGAAAATTTAATTACCAAGTGTTGATGCCCATTTTGGCAAAGGGCCCAATGATAGAAGAAGGCCAACAATATGAAAAAAGAGTGAGGGAAGAAAAAGCAGCAAAGCAAGAAAATCATTAAGCCCGAATGACAGGAATAATGGTCCGCAGGCCTACAAGAGAGTAAAAGGACCCCAAAGAAAGCAAATGGGCCCAAGGGAGCCCCAAAGAATGAAATAGTAAGCCCACAAGAATCATAAGAAGTAGAAAAAAAGCAAAAAGAGGTTAGAGGGGCCCAAAGAAAGAAATTAGTAAATGAGATTGGTTCAAAGACCAATAACCCCAAAAGTAAAGGATATGGCAATTGGGTTGGGAAAACCCAAAGGATTTAGCAAAAACCCATGAGAATGCAAGAAGTATGAAAGAATGAGATGGGCAAAGGATGCCCTAAGGAATGAAACAGGCTGCAGATGCCCAAATGAATAAAATGGGCTGGAGAAGCCCAAAATGCTATAAGAACTGACCCAGCAAGAGTATTGGGCAACGTAAACTAATGGAAGGAATAATACATGAAACTGGTATTGCAGGCCCAGAGGGAGCCCATCAAACACAAGTTAAACAATATCATGGCAGAAACAATGTAGTGGTGTGGCAAGAGTACCAGTTAATTCATAAACTAGAAGTGAAAGGAGACAGGGGCTGAATTAAAGAAGAAAAAAACCCATACCCAAGCAATACCCAGCTCAAAGAAGAAGCGAGATGCAAAGAATGAAGACCCAATGACTCATCCACGTCACAAAGAGTTAAAGAAGTAGCAGAACACATAGCAGGACCAGACAAATTTGCAAGCAATGACAAAACGCGTGAACACCAGACTAGCAATGGACTCATATAGGAGTGGAGCATGCATAAGGCTTAGGCACCACCTACTTGTACCCAACCAATACAGGGGCGGTGGGTCATGCGTTAGAAATAAGAGAGGGTATGGTCTAGCGGTGGGGAAAAGGGGGAAGCCTATTCTGGGGTTCCCGCTCAAGGACTTTTGGGGGAAATGTCTTGCTGGGATGACATACCACCCAAAAGAGGCAAAGATAAGCTGGAAACTAGGTGTATGCTATAAGGGTTAGTAAGAGAGAAACATAGCCCTTATTCGGATGGGAGTGCCAGGGGAAGCAAGAAAACAAAACAAAACAACTTTTTTCTGGGAATGAAGCGTGGTGCGGCCAACGTAGGGTAGTGGTGGTGGCTGGGCAGCTAGCAGACTAGTGGGTAGTCTGGGAATGACACCCACAACAGGCCAAAAGTAGTTGAGGGGTAAAATGATAAATCTTATCATGATAGACAGTATAAAAAGGCCTTAGCCGTGCACGGTAAACAACAACAAGGAGAAATAGGAAAAAAATACAGAAAAACAGAGAAGTAGGAAACAAAGAAAATAAGATAACCGAGAGGAAGCAAATAGGAGTGTGAGGAATGGAAAGCATGCACCAATAGGCTACCCACTTCTCTCCCTCTCAATAGCCTACTCTCTAGCAAGTCAAGAATCTGAGTTTGGGCCACTTAGGTCAATTTTCTAAAGTAGGTAATTTTTATGGCAAGATCCCCCTGTGAGATTACCCACATTGGAGATTGATTCCCTTCTTGGACTTAAATCTTTCAAGGAGCCAACTTTAGCAGACTAACCCCCTTCCTTCTTTTATTATGATTGTTAAAGTGCTAATGTTATTTTTCTTGTTACTAATTCACTCCTGCCATGCTTATATTATCGCATTTGCCTTTTTGCAAAATTGTTTAAGCATTATCTTTGATTAGTGCAAGTATTTTAGTTAAGATATTTTAGCTATCCTGCTATATTGTGTTTCTCCTGCTATATCGTTTTTGTGATAGTATTTCCTGTCGTGGGCATATGACTCTATCAAGATTTCTACCAAGGGTTCTAACTTGCACACAAATTGGCCTAAGGTGAGCTTCAATTAAGCCAATCCTGACTCTCCTACCCAGAATCATTGGGTCGTAGTGCGGCAGGAGCAGCCTAGCCCTGTACATAAAAAGGCCCACCTCACCGAGTAATTGATAAATTTTTTACATGATGCTAATTGATATACTACAATATATAAAAGCTTTAATTTGAATAGAAAAATCTTAAGAATACCTTAAAAATAAATAAATAAATACAATTTCTTTAAGTAAAATAAATAAATTCGTTTTAAGAAGGAAAAAAAAAATAAAGACTTCACCGTAAAATATCATTTTGCATTTGAAAATAATTTTAATAAAAATATTTTAGTTTTTTGGTGTAACATACAATTTTTCCAGAACTAACCACCAAAACTAGTGCCTCTCGAATACCATCAACCACCAAACCATTGGCCCAATCCATAGGACTATAGTGACCTAGCCATCAGATGGAGAAGGAGAGTCATTGTGTGTTTTTGTAAAATATTTTATGAAGTTTTTGTTGGTAAAATGTTTTACAAAGAATTTTATGGTTAACAGAAAACACTTTCAAGTTTGACCAAATTTTATAACGAAACAAACATGGTAAAATACTCCCATAATAATAATTGATCATATCTCATTGCAATAATGCTAGGAATACAAAAAAAAAAAAAAAAATCATAGCATTCCCAAATTAGTCTATTGCTTCATATATGGATCCACTACAATTTGTAATTTAAAATTTTTTGGAGAAACAATTTATAATTTAATTTTTTTAAATGACATAAAATGCTAATTTGGGAATATTTTAAAACTATTGTGAATTTGTGTCATTTGCATGACTCATCCCGTCATACTTCAGTCATGCTCCCAAAATCATGCACTCTTGCAAGAGTGGATGCTTCTAGGCAAACCTCATGGTTGTCTCTCCACCACTATCTCCTTTATCACTTAGCGGTCATTTAGGGATTGGAATTTTAACATTTGTCACATTGCTCAATGCTTTACATTAATACATATGGCCTACTTAAAAAAAAAAAAAAAAACTTATGGTCCAATTATACGGGATATTGTCAAATGAGTGGACGCCATAGGTTAAAACTCTCTTAAAAAAAAATTAATGCACAAAATTTTCTCCAATCTTAATGTCTTTCTCATTGCTAAACGCATAACATTACTTCATATGGCCCAACCATACCGGATACTATCATGCAATGAATGCCCGAAATATTGTCTCCGTCCATTCCATACTAGTGGTGAAGTCAAGATTTCACTTTAGGGGGCAAGATTAAAAGGCAATATTTAAAAATATACTCCCAAAAAACATTAATCATACTAACAAAAAAAATAAATAAACAAATGTAATTGTTATACTAAATCTACCTAGTTTCAATAAAAATTTGATCTAGACTTTTTTATTACACTTAGGATTTTCTGTAGTTTCAATCAGAGACAAATATGTATTTCATATCATTAAAATAAAGAAAAACAAATCAATTCATAGTTTTTAATAATCAAGTAAGAGATTGGTCTAAATATTTTAAGTTTAGACATCTAATTTGATTCTTTAAATAAATTGAGAGAAATAAATCAATTTAAAAGTATTAAGAATATAGCAATATAGGTGCAAAGTTGTATACACATTACAATCAGTGTACATTTGGCTTCAAAGTATTTAAAATTAGAAAAATGCTAAAAGTACCATAAATTTTACTACATAAAACTTACAAAAACTAATGTAGTAATGAATGTAATTAGTTTAAAATTTTAGTTTATAACAAAATTCTAGAGTTTGAAACTGAAATTTCAAGAGACAGAGAGAGGAAAAAAAAAAAGACATTGAAGGCTTTAGGGTTTTTGTACTATACAAAGGACGTTAGGAAGGTTTTTATTGTTTTTTTTTTTTAAATAACAATAATTTGTGTAAAAAATATAAGACCCATCAATTGAAATATCGTGAGTATTTAAATATAGTTTTTTGTTTTGCTATCCATAAGATGGTGGGTCCCACTCTTGAATTTATTGTTTAGCTAATATTTTCTAAATACAGTTTTCAAAAAATATATCATATTTTCTTGATTTAGAACAGGATTTTGAAAACGGCTAAGGGGTGTTTTCAGGATATAGAAAATGTTTTTAATGACATAGTTGTAAATAAATTGAAAACAGTGAACCCCACATATTTTTCCAAACTCTTTTATCTCTTAAATTAATGAGCTTATATTTATCACAAAAAGAATTTACATACTTCAAATTTGAAATTTATTATTAAAAAAAAAAAGATGAGCTCTATTCCCTTATCATTATCCAAAAATAAAAATAAATTATAGATTCTAAATGTTACTTGTGGGGCCTTGGGCTTCAGCCGAGAGCGTGGAGCTTTCGCCGAGATCGTGAGTAGTTCGAATCCGAGGAGGAATATCTCCTCGGATAAGCTAAACGCGGATCGGGTATAGATCCTAATGATCAAAGTGACCTTCTAGGAAGTTCTAATGATAAGGACGAGCATCATGAACATACAAGAGGGATAAGGACTCAAAAATATCAAAGGGAAAGCTGCTACACCGCATTGAATGCCCTACAGCTAACTTTCTGACCGCATTTATGTGGAAAAGACCCCTGAACAGTGCTACCTCGGCAACCACAACTCACAGAAGGCCATAAAGGTATCTGATGGGACAAGCACTATAGTAGTGGCTCAAAAGATCAACAAATGTAGGATTAAGATCATCCAAAAGGAACTACATAATGGAAGAGGCCCTTCATGAAAAAGGGAGGGAAAAAGGAGAAGAGAAAGCACTGTAGCAATCTCAACAACTCCTGTAACCATTGTCATCCAATATATACTAGAACAGAGCTCCTCGGACTGTGCCGAGGACAAACTTTTTCGCACAAACCGGGTTCAATTCTTATTGGCTCATCATTCAAAACCATATTAACTGTTATCCATGCAAATCTAAAACCTAGCTCTTTGACCCACTCTCTACAAATTTATTGTACTGGGTTCATTGGGTCAAGATCCCTTGCATTTTTGGCTTGGTCTGAAAATCGTATCCCTACATTACTTTTTGTAAATATTTTTTTTTTAAAAATCTCAAATATAGAAATGGTCTTCCAAACAGTTATTTTTTGTTTTTAGTATTTTGAAAATTGATCTTAAAAATGAGATCCAAACACATAAAATATAAAAATTATTACCTAAAAACTAGTTTTAAGTTTAATTTAAAAAAAAATTATTTTTATACTGATTTAGAAACAAAAACAAAAATCCTCTTATCAATCCGGCGCTAAAAGTGGTGAGCATGACTTTGTTTCTTTTCTAAACACGTGACTAAGTGTGTGTTTGTTTCCACTTTTTGAGTTCGGTTATGCGCTTTTATGAAAAATAAAAACTGTTGGCGTGTTTGGTAACACATAAAATTTGGCTTTAATAAAAAGCGCGTTCTCTGATCTGAAGTAAAAGCGCATAAATTTTATGGGTGGAGAATGATCATAATTGAAAACATGGACTGCACTTTTACGAAGCTATCCATTGGACCACAGCTATTTACCCAATTGCCCTTGCTATCCCCAATCTCAAATACCCTGATTTCCTTCTCTCTCTTTTCTCACGCATTCCTCAGTCACAGAGCCTCTCATCTCTCATCTCTCTGCTCTGTGACCCATATGCAAACACACACACATCAGTAAACAAAGCAAATTGAGACCCATATGCAAACACACACACACCCAAATGCAAAATCGGCAGATCGGCGAAGGATGATGGATGAACGGAGTTGGGCTTCGAAGATGGGTGAGGAAGATGATGAATAGGGTCGGCAGTAGTGCGTGGGTTGGCTATGATGCGTGAGCTTTGGTGCGATGGTGCATGAGCTTTGGCGGCGGCAATGAGGATGATGATGAATCGGTGAGGATGATGGATGAATCGGTGAGAGTTTGAGAAGGATGAGAGCTTGATGATTAATCGGTGGAGAGTCTGTCTTCTTCTTCTTCTTCTTTCTTCGTCTTCTTCTTCTTCTTCTTCCATCTGGACTGCGTTGGGGACGAACTAGAATCAAGTAAAAAAAAGAGCGAATGATGAGAGCTGCTGGAATAATGTTCTCAGAGAAAAAGAAAATAAAAGAAGGGGGGTAGAGATAGGATAACGTGTGTGGACTATGGAGGAGAAAAAGAAGAAAAAAAAAGTAGAGAAAAAGAGCTGGAGAAAGAAAGACACAGAAACTTCTGGAATCAAGTGGAAGGTGTAGAGAAAAAAAAGGAGAGGAGGGAGATAATGGGTATATGTGTGTGGTGGAGAAAAATCAAGAGAAAAGAAAAAGAAAAAGAAGAAAAAGGAAACGTGTGGATGATAGAAAGAAAGAAAGAAAAAATAAAATTTAGAAATGCTATCGTAATATTTTCATAATATTTTCACAATAAATTTTAAGTAACATATTGTTATTAGCTAATATTGGTGAGTTAAAATATAATTTTAACGGTGAGTTCAAATTAGAATTAGTAACAACTTTTCACATAAATTTTGTTGTTAAAATATTGCGAAAACTATTGTGAATATTACACTATTTATTGAAAAATATAATTGTTAGGAATGAATATAAGAAGAATAAATGATGATAAAAAATAAAAATAAAGTTTTTAAGTTAGTACTATTTTTCTTTAGAAAAAAAAAATAGTACTATTGACAAAATATTTTTATAACAATTTTATAATAAAGTTTACATAGTAAGTTGTTATTAGTTCTCATCTAGACCTACATTTTTTTTTTCCTACCATTAACAACTTGTTATATAGACTTTATTGTGAAATTTTTGTGAAAATATTGTATCCATAACTTGCATTAAAAGAGGTAATTAAAACAAAGAATTCTATTTATATAGACATTGTCCTTTTAAGTAATTTACCCCTCAAACTGCCACTTTTATATGTGTTAGCCAAACACTCAACTTTTTCAAAAAGTATTTTTTAACAGTTTTTACTAAACAATCAGCTTTTTGAAAAAGTACTTTTTCATACTGTACTTTTTCATACTGCACTTTTTGAAAACTCCACTTTTTCAAAAAGCACAATTTTATAAGCTAAAACAAACTCACCGTAACACTAAAAAGAAGGCATGATTCCATGCATGAATAGCATGAAAAAGATTTAAAAAAAAAAATATATATATATATATATATATATATATATATATATATATATAATGCTTTTGACTCCAGTGTTGTATGGTCTGTTTAAATTGAGAGAGAGGGAGAGGAGGAGAGAGTAGAGTAGAGTAGATTTAGTACAAAATTAGCTTATTTTTAGCTAATTCTACTTTATTCCCTCTACTCTTCCTCATTTCCCTTCATCCAAACAGGCCATTACAGTGATAGGAAATCTTTTTATTTATTTTTTATTTTTTTCGTCTTATTAGGTGTCAAGAAAGTCTTATACAAATAGAGAAGGTTTTTTTTTTTTTTTGGACAAAAAATTGGAGGAAAAACAAATGAAAAGAAGATCTGAAGATGTTAAAAAAATGGTGGTAGTAATTAATTACCCACTCCACTAATGGATAGATTAAACATATCCTCTCATACCAAGTCCCAGCCTCAGAAATCATCAATGGCTGAAGAAACAAAGAGGTAGTCATAAAGCCCTTCCATGGTGTCTCTATGTATAGTCTATATACTAAATTTCCATCTCATCTTCTAACCACAAACATAACACCCATCTCATCTTCAGGTTTGCAGTTGTTACAGGGGCAAATAAGGGGATTGGATTTGAAACAGTTAGACAGTTGGCTTCAAATGGGTTCGTAGTGGTGCTAACAGGAAGAGATGAGAAGAAGGGTCTTGAAGCTCTTGGGAAACTGAAAGACTCTGCTCTCTCTGATCATGTGCTTTTCCATCAGCTTGATGTGGCTGACCCTGCCTCCATTACTTCTTTGGCAGATTTTATCAAAACCCAGTTCGGGAAACTTGATATCTTGGTATGATTCAAAGCTAATTTCTTTATAGATTTTTATCTCTTTAATTTGGATATCATTCATCTTGAAATTAATTCTCTTTGAACTTAAACTTCCCATGTTATTGTGAAACAAAATTACTTCAATTCCTTATAATGAAAAAATCAACTATAGGCCATTACCTCATATCTACTAGATATGATAGAGCTTGTGAGATTCATCATATTTTAATTCAGTGGATAATGTACAGAAGGGATAAGATTTGAGGACAAGTTGCCGATAATGAAATTCATTGATGTGATAACCTGACAGATTTAATAATGTTCCCTGTGTTCAAATCCAATTCTTGTTCGATGTAAACAAAATTAGTCATGTAGTGCTGAAACTATGTGCAGGTGAACAATGCAGGGATTAGTGGAGTCAAGTTCGATTCTGATGGTGGGGTAAGTATTTTATGGATGATTCGTCTTTGAAGCAGAATACAGGTGGGCTTGAAATTCATATATGCGTCTTTGGCAAAAAGTTCAATTTACAACAGTTGCAAGTGTCTTGTGCAGTTTGTTTTCACTTTTGACGTCATAGTTGGACGTCTTTATGTAATTTACTTTGAGATCATTGTTAATTTAGAAATTAGAACTAACATAGGGAATTAACATTGGGAGTGCAGCATAATCAGATTGAGCAAAGAACTAACATGGGGAATACTTCTATATCTTTCATGCGAAGTCAAAGACCATTGGGGAGGTTCAAAGAGAATAATCTTTCATACCTGTACTGTTCCTTGGAAAAATTAGCATCTATAAGTGCTCTGTTTTATAGCTTAACATGATGCCTATTTAGGCCAACAATCAGGATTATATTTGTTTGCCACTTAGGCTTTTTGAATTTAGAGTTACTTCTCTTTCATGATCAAGGGGTAGGATATTTACGTTAAAGCTATGGTATTTTTGTTCTGTTTTGTATATTAAAGTTCAGTAGATTGTATCATTCTACCTTGGGCTTGGAAGTATTTGGTGATATTTACCAAGTGGATTGAGTTCTTTTTACTGCTGCAGGAAGGAGATGGAATTGTTCAGCCTAAACTGATTCAAACTTATGAGTTAGCAGAAGAATGCTTGAAAACTAACTACTATGGATCTAAAAGAATGGCTGAAGCACTCATTCCTCTCCTCCAGTTGTCAAATTCACCAAGGATTGTTAACGTTTCATCCTCCATGGGTCAGCTAAAGGTATGGAAGTAACAAAATCCTTCTATAGAAATACATTGTCAGCACTCCCCTTGGTAAGAAACTTGGTTGAGTACTTGAGTTTGACACTAGTTTGGTAGGCTTGAAACTCGGGCAAGTTAGCCATAGAGCAGATGGCTCACTTTGAAGGTTAGACTGGCTTAAAATAAGTGAGATACAAACCAAATTTATATCAACTCCTCTCGTTAGTTGATCAAGCTGAGCCAACCAAGTCAAATCATTGCTAATGAGTTCATTTTAGAACAATGACAGAAATGACACATTTTTCAACTTTCTATCACTCTTTGGCTTGGACAACTTTCCTTAAGAAACAAGAGAGAGAGGGAGGCGTATACCATAATATCAGCAGAAAATGCCCTTCCCATTAAACATTGGATGACCTTGCTTGTTTTCCTTACTTGATTATGGAACACTTTTCCAACAATTTATTGTGATTGAGGTCTTCTTCTAATATGGTTAGGAATCTTATTATACATTATTTTTCCCATCTTGTTCACTCCAGCAGAGACTAAAATCTTGTATCCATATTGAATTTGTAATTGTATTCCAAGAAAGAATTTACCTTAGTTTTTATTGTCGACAACATTTATAAAATTTCTTGTCATGTTTCAGAACATCCCAAATGAATGGGCTAAAAGAGTGCTATGTGATGATGAAAACCTTACAGAAGAGAAAGTGGATGTAGTATTAGAGGGATTTCTAAAGGATTATAAAGAAGGTTCACTGGAAGCCAGAGGCTGGCCTACTTTTCTTTCTGCCTATACAGTCTCAAAAGCAGCCATGAATGCCTACACAAGAATTATAGCCAAAAAGTACCCTAACTTCTGCATCAATTGTGTCTGCCCTGGCTTTGTCAAAACAGATATAAATCGCAACACTGGCATCTTACCTGTTGAAGAAGGTGCTGCAAGTCCTGTGAGGTTAGCACTGCTGCCTGATGGCAGTCCTTCTGGCCTCTTTTTTGTTCGGCAAGAAGTTTCTCCTTTCTGATCGAAGACAACCCATTTATTTGGATGGATTATAAAACCACAAGGATTGTAAGTTTTGAATTTAAGTGTGTTTTCTCTAATGTACGTAAGACCTGTAACGCCAATTTGGGATTTTGATGCCAGAATATAAGCTAGTAACTTTTTATGTCATGTGAAATATATGGTTTGCACAATGCAATCTAAGTTATCTAACTAATGGTCAACTTTCCTGAAGTACTAATAATTCTGCAAGTACAGTGATGGAAAAAAATGAAGAATAAACTTAGCATTTGAGTATACTTAGAAAAGGGAGATATCAAGATAATTTCTTGCATACCATTGTTCTTCTTCTTTTGAGAGAAGCATCCTGTTGTTTTCAATGGTGTTACACTCAACAAAAATAGATATTAAATAAAAAGGAAGAAAGAGGTTTCCTGTTTCATACTTTCATGGTGAAAGGGAGCTGATATTATCTTTTAGACTTTAGAGAGAGAGAGAGAGAGAGAGGGAGAGAGAGATGGGACTATAAGAGTAAAATGAATTAGTAACGTCTTTTGTGTCCATTTGGCATTCATGTAGAAACTAGAGTTAAAACTATTAGAGTTTTTGCAATATAGAGCTTCAATGGTATAGTTCTTAACTATTTTTAGTGTTGGGCCTGTTGGCAAATTATAGTGAATGCTGAATAATGTTTACATTCTTGGCATTGGCATGCATGAGCTTATAAGCTCCAAAATTTTCAACTAACCTCCAAAATTTTTATTTTTATTAGTTGGATGTACAAATCGTGTACATTCTTTGAAAAATTGTGTGTGTTAAATGTACAAAATTGAGTACATTCTTTGAAAATTTTATACATTGAATGTATAAAAATGTGTATATTCAACATATTCCATTTCGTAAAATGTTTACAACTCTGTATACTCTTGGGAAAATGTGAACATTGTATTTACATAATTAGGAATATTTTGTGAAAAATTGTATAGGTTGAATGTACAGAATTGTGTACATGGTTTGTGTAAAGTTGTGATTTTCAACTATGTTGTGTTGGCTTTAATTTCGTGTCAAATTTGATTGTAATTTCTTTAATCATTTTCTCGGTATATATGTGGGATTAATTGTAAGGGATGAGTATGAGAGATCGATGAAGACTCAAGCTTCAAAGGATGTACAAGTGGATTTCGCGACCGGTTCCCAACTATCTCGCGAGTAGCTTACCCGCGAAAAGAGCCACGTGTAGAGCACATGACTGGAAGATGAAAAGTTGTGCCAGGCTATATCTTTCGCGAGTGTCTCGTGGGTAAGGCCACCCAGCGAAGGACCCACGAAACTTTCTGTTTGGCAAAAAGTTATTTTTTGTTTTACCATGTCTTTACTTACACAATATATACTCTCATTATCCACAAATTGAAAGGAGTGTTTTTCAGAGAGAAAACTCTAGAAAATACACTTGAGAGTTAGATATTGTCATACCCATAATCTACACATTTCTTTGTGGTTTTCTTCAACTCCTACCTCTCAATCTCTATATCTTTGAGAGGTTGCTAGCTCAAACACTTACCACATCCATTCTAAGTGTAAAGTGAGATTTTTGTGCTACTGGGAAGTATTGGAAGGAGCCATCCATTAGTAGATGCAATCGAGCTAAATTGCGAGATTCAGAAAGTTAGAGAAGATAAGGCTCCGAGAAGTCAGTTGGTAGCAGGAGCTTGAAGGGCTCAAGTACATAAGGTAGACTAGGGTTGGAGGGTCCTTTATTATTCGTCTACTACAACTTTATTCTTTAGTGGATCAATTTCGACCTGAAGGGTCGTAGAGAGGTTTTTTGTTGAGTTTTTCAGTTTCCTCTTCAATAACACGTTTCAATATTATCTTGTGTTTGCATCTCTCTTTCCTACTCTTTAAGTTTTCTGTTTATTGTTAATAATGGATGAATATGGCTTAGAGTAGTGATAACGGTTTTTTGCACTTATTTACTCTTGTTTCGCACTTTGTATAAGTTAAAGTAAAAGCTATCTAGCCATAAGTTTTAATTGGGGGTCTGAACAAGCTTTTGTGTTTTAGTACAAATCCAAGCTTTTAGTTTGAAAAATGTTTACGTTGAATATATAAAATTGTATACATTCTTTGAAAAATGTGTACTTTGAATGTATAGAATTGTGTGCATTGTTTGAAAATGTGTACTTCAATTTACAAAATCGTGTACATTTTTTGAGAAATTGTATACATTGAATATACGTATTTAATTGTGACATTGTTTGAAAAATGTGTATATTGAATTTACAAAATTGTATATATTCTTTTAAAAAATGTTGAATGTAAAAAATTGGATTCAATCTTTGAAAAATGTGTATGTTGAATATACATAATTAATTGTATACATTGTTTGAAAAATATGTACATGAATTTATAAAAACTGTGTAGGTTGAATTTATAGACTTGTGACATTGTTTGAAAAATGTATACACTAAATGTTCAGAATTGGTTACATTCTTGGAAAATTGTGTAAATTGAATATAAAGAAATTTGTAAATTCAACGTACACAATTTTGAAAAATATACACAATTCTATACATTTTTTGAATAATGCATGCGTACATGCAATGTACATAATTTGATATATTTTTTGAAAAATTGTGTACGTTAAATGTACAAAATTATGTACATTTTTTGAAAAATGTGTATGTTGAATTTACAGAATTGTACTCATTTTTTGAAAAATTGTGTACGGGGAATGTACAAAGTTGGGTACATTGTTTGAAAAAATTATGCTTGTTTAATGTATAGAATTGTGTACATTTTTTAAAAAATGTGTATATTAAATTTACAGAACTGTACACATTTTTTATAAGTTGTGTATAATAAATGTACAGAATTGTGTACATTTTTTGAAAAATGTTTATATTAAATGTAAAAAATTGTGTACATACAACATGCACATTTTTCAAAAAATGCACACAATTCAGTATATTCTTTTAAAAATGTGTACATTGTGTGTATAGAATTGTGAACATTCTATGAAAATTTGTGTATACTTAGAGTCCGTTTGGATAGAACTTATTGCTGAAAACTGAAAACTGAAAACTGAAAATACTGTACAAAAATAATTTTTTAATGTGTAAAAATGTTAATCAGAAGGCAAGTTTGTCATTGGCCTAAAATCACTGTTCATGGCCAATGAACAGTGACACATGCGCGTGGAAAAAAAAAAAAAAAAAAAAAAACTGGCCAGACGTGGACGCAGCCTCCTATCCAAACGCATTCTTAATGTACACATTTTTATACATTTAACAAATAAAATAATGAAAAATTTATAGAACCCTACACGTTGCATATTAAATGTTGGATATTGACAATTTATTCCTCCCTTTTGAACTAGCAGTCATCAAAAAACTTTCATTAAGTTAGAGCATCTAGAGGGGCCTCTTGATTTGGCCCGTCTCTACCAATGGCCAATTCTCAGTGTGCTGGAGGACCGAAATCTATAGGAGGACTAGGCAACACTGTGACTCTAGGATGTTGTTGGAGTACATTTCTTTTTACACCCAATATTATTTGAATATCACCTATTTATTTTCAAACATCACCAACAAATTATTGGGTTTCTTAAATTATTTTTTACCCTATTATTATTATTATACCCACAACCATTTTTCTGGCCACCACAAAATTGGGCTACAAATATAAAACGTTATAAGACCCAATATCTTTTGTGAAACTTATGATTCAAAATCCTCCCCCAAATTATTTTATCAAATGGATTCAAATCTCATCCTACTCAAAACCCAAAAATACTTATCAAAGCTCATGGTTTAAACCCATAGCAATTTTATTAATGGAATTCAAATCCATGACCAAAGCTCATGGTTTAAACCCATGACAATTTTCTTAATGGAATTCAAATCCATGACCAAAGCTAGTTCTCGCTAGCAGTATCAAAAGCCTAGTTTTCACTAGTAATATAAAAAAAACTCAATTCTCATTAGCAACATTAAAAGCCCAGTTCTTATTGGTAATATCAAAAAGCACAATTCTCATTAGCAACATCAAAAACCTAATTCTCACTAGCAATACCAAAAAGCCCAATTCTCATTGGCTACATTAAAAGCTCAGTTCTCGCTGGCAATATTCAAAACCCAGTTTTTACTAGCAATATCAAAAACTCAATTTACGTTGGCACTACTTTATCAAAAGCCCATGGTTATTGATACTTGGCAAAGTACTATATCATACGTATTTCACCTAAAAGTCCAACGATGAACAATGTTTTAATTTCTTAAACCACACCATAACATTACAAGCCCATAGGATCTATGACAATTATCTATTCTCAAAAACCCATGGCAATCATCTTATAAAAGCCCATGGAAAGTTATGATTATTTATCTTAAAATTATGACATTTATTTTACCATATTATAAGCCCATGGAATTTATATAATAAGAACCTATGGTCACTATTCATATCACAACATTTATTTTTCGAAACTCATGGTAATTATTCATCCTGCAAGCTCATCATTTAAATTATGGCGTGATTATTGAGAACCATAAACATTACTTATGCTATGGAATTTATCATTTCAAAGTAAAAAATATTATTAACAAAGCATTTTGAAATAATTAAGGCTCATGCTATTATTTTAAATATTACAAAATCATTGCCCAAAAACCCATTACAAGCATTTATCAAAACCCATACTACATTGAGTATCCACTAATAATAATAGTCCATGAGGGATGAAAACCTATGGCAATGTGTCATTGATGTCCATTTTGTAGGCCCAAATATGTGACAAAGTCCAAGTAAAAAGGGGCAGCCTAGCCAAAGGGTCCAACATGCATGAATAGGCCCACTTCAGAGGGTTCCGCTAGAGATAACCAAACCCCTAAGAATGAATTAAACGTTGTCCCATCAACTTTTTGCCATCGCTCCCATCACGTGCATAGCATTCAGAGGTTGTATTAGCAGCTAAAGTCCAAGGGGTAATGGGATTTCATCATCTTCCTCAAAGCTCCACTTCTAATAGAAGGGAGTCATAACCAAGTTACTCAAATCTCAACAAATCAATCCTATAAATGCCAAAAATGTCTATGAACTAGTTCATGTGCCAAGTTCATGAATCCTAAAGGAGAAAATTTGGGAACATGTGGTTTAGAGAGCATGAAGGGATCTCCAGCAAAACCCTTTGAAGTGGGCTTAAACTTTGACACTTGGCTTGGGGTGTTGAAATCCTACTTCCGAGGGTCCAAATCTCAGTTGTAGCACTAAGATTCTTCCTTAATGCCTGTCTTAAATTCATTGATTGAATACAACCTCAGAGATCCAGACATTTAATGCAAGATTGTCCAAATTTTTACCCATGTGTGACATTGCCCAAAAAAGCAAAACAGCCCAAAAGAAAATTTTCCATTTATGGCCGAATTCTAGGATGAGCATTTTGCCATTCTGCCTCTCGACCAGCCCTACGTTTTTGGATGCTTGCTAATCATTCCCTCCTTAAACTCTACTATAAAAGGGTAATCACATCAGCCCACAAAACACACACAAAAACCTTCTACAAAACTCTGTTATTCTTGTTATTCTGTCACATTTTAGCTTGCAGTTAGCTCCACTAACCCACAAATAAGTCATTTCAGTTCATACTCACTTAGCCTCAAACATTCCCTTCCATTTGTTTAGCATATTCTAAGTTCATAAATGCTCCCTAATTAGCCATAAACAACTCTCTTCCCCATTAAAGACTTAGTTGTACGTTTTTAGATCCCTTAAAATACAAGTTGTTTAACCTAGTTATTTAGCCAAGTGATTACTTAGTTAAATTATTCAGATCTAGGTTAACACAATCAAATCATATCATGTAAAGCAGTATGAAAAAGTAGATAACACACGATATGATAACCTAGAAAAATCAAACCGGTAAAAAATCTGGGGAGGATTTAACCTAGCTATCCTTAAGGTAAAACAGATCCACTATGAAAGAATTGAAGTTTTTACAACAGAACTTAGACCACTAACATTTTATTGCTACCTCGAGTAGAAAACTTACTACCATGACCACGTGACAACTCTGAGTCCATGGATTACTTCTTTCTTAGATCCACAGCAGCCACAAGTTCTTCTACTTGTGTTTTTCTTTAAGCTCTTGAAAACAGCAACTGAAGAGATCACCAAGTTCTCGACATTAATCTTGATCTTGATAACCCTAAGTGTGTATGAAGTTAAACACCTCTAGATCTCATAGAAGATTCGCACACACAGCATGTCAACAACCTCTAAAATGTGGCTAGAGTTTTTCTATGTATATGAGACATAAGACATAAAACGTAAAACCCTACACGTCAAACAGGCTTAGGCTGAGTTGAAAAATCTGCAGAAAAAACAATCTGCACGAGGTTTGATCGATCGGGTCTAATTTTCAATCGATCGAGCCTTGCAGATTTAGTCCAATAAATCCTACAGTACACTCGATTCCAACATTACACATAAACACACTTTGAGCAGCCTAAATCTAGACTCTAAGTTTTGATCATGGTTTGCCAACATTACACATTGAAGTTTTAATATATTTAGATCCTAAAGTCTTAGAATCTAACATTAGTTTTAGTATTTCCCATTACAAGCTTACACACTCACTCACTCAAAGCAACATTTATATCCCTCTCACACTCTGCATACATATCCCATAAGAATCTTGGTACAACATCTACTACACTGAGCTAGAATCTCTCTCTCTCCCTTCACTCCATGCCAAATAACCTTTTCCTTTTCACTATGGAGCCATTAGTTTTTACTTTTTGTTTTACCATTGAACGATATAATGTGTTTGTAATAATGGAATTCTTCCCTTATATTGATGTAATGATGACTGAAAGTACTTTAGACACTTCTGACCAAGTCACACAAGGACTTCTAGAAGTGAACACATTCTTAAATTTGTTCAATAATTGACTACTGGACCATAAGTCTAATTTTACCCTATCGTTGGAGAATTTTATTTTCATCTATCGTTGTAACAAGACAACTAATCAATTAATTAATCATTGTGAAGTGTTTTATTGGGCCTTATTGTTGTTTTTGCTAACGTGTAGCTTTTATTTCTTACTTGGATCGGCTTTTCACTGCATCGAAAGCCTTTGGGCATCATCTTCAGAGCTCATTGTTAAGTTTCAGCTTGGCTTTCCCATATTTCATTCAAGGACATCAATTTCCCCCTTAATAGACATAAAAAAGATGAACACTATGTGGAAAGGAGTTTGGTTCTTGAAAGTCCCAAACAAGGTCCAAGAACTTTTAATTTACAGTGTGTATCTGTGTATGCAAAAATGCCATCCCTACCCGAGCCAACTTTGTAAAGAGAGAGGTGCTAGTTGAACCAAGGTGTGAGAGTTGCAAAGATGCTATATATGGAGGCTAGGTCTCATTGCATGCACTGTGGTAAATGGTGTGAAGAGTACTACTAGAAAATTGAAACTAGAGTTGATTGCGACTATAATTTGAGCATTATGGAAAACAAGGAACCAAGCATGTTTGCGCCAAATAATGAGTCCATTAGAGCAAGTGGCTTTGATAGCACGAGAGAAACTTCATAAGTTTCATTCTCATCGGATATGCCACCCTGTTTCGTCTCTCAGTATTATCCATGCTTGTTAGAAACCACCAGATAAGGGGTATTTCAAAATCAATTTTGCTAGAGCTCTATTCAAGGAAGAAGGAAGAGCACGCTTGGGTGTTGTAATAGAAATTGACAAGGGTTTGGTAAATGCTACATGGCTTAAAAATTACACCCCCACTCATTGGAGAGGAATTTGAAGTGCTGGTGTGGCTAGACATGCACTTTAATTTGCAATAGAGATCAATGAAGTCAATTAGGTACCGTACCGTCCAATACGACCGAAATTTGTCGTACTGGTACCTTTGCTAGTACAAAAACAAGGTAGTTTCGTTCTGGTTTAAATACCGACCTTATTGGGTCGTTTCGGCAGTATTGGAGACTTATATCAAATTTCGGCCAGTAAATTCATACCGGACCGAAAAAAAATTCTTCAACTTCTCTGCACAACGTTGAGAGAGAGAGAGAGAGAGAGAGAGAGAGATAAATCTGTTGTGATCTGTTCTCAATGTCGTATGTTCTTCAATCTTCACGCAACAAAAAGAGAGATGTAAAGCATCTGTTTAGATCTGATCTATGTAGGGGAAAGAGAAGATAATGAGAGAAGAGGAGTAGAAGACGAAATGTAGGGGAAAAGAGAGTGAAGGTAGGTGGGGTTTGTTGAAAATTAAATGAGGATCAGCATAAAGAGTGAAGGAGAAAGTATCACGTGTTTTTTTTCTAGTAAACAGAGCCTTATGTTATAACTTTCTATTAGATGGTCAAATACAAATAGTAGTTTTTATTTTTATTTTTAAAGGGCATAAGTATTTGAAATTCATTAGAGTTATATCCACTGTCAGGCTAATAAAAAACTATATATACTTATATAATATGGATTTTTTTATGAAATATACCGTATAGATTAAAAAAAGAAAAGAAAAGGGATTTGGCTATTTTTTTTAAAGACTTTACCCTTTTATTAAATATATTAATTTAAATATATAATATTTATATATAATGCAGTAACTCTGAAACGATATACTGGTATTGACCGGTACCCGAAATATATTGTACTTATGACTAAACCAATACAGCCTCCAGTACGGTATTGACTTCCTTGATAGAGATTAGTGTGGATAAAGGTTGTGTTGGAAGGAGACTCAAAGTTGATTATCAAGGCTCTTCCAGTGAAGAACAATCATTTTCCTAGCACGGCCTAGTCATATTATTCAGGATGAAAAGTCTCTTGCATGCTCACTCAAGTGGTTACCAACTTACTATAAATACTTTCATCCCATTTTTGATGTTGTAACTCATATCTTTGCAAGACTAGGGAAATTCTCTTCTAGTTTAACAATCTAGATGGGAGAATAAATTTCCTTCAGACATTGAGAGTGTAATTCAAATGGTTTGGCAGCTTAATCATTGATAATATCTGAATATTTCTTCTAAATTTAATGATTTTCATTCTATAACATATAAGCAATTTTAAGTACTTAAGGAAATTTAATTCTAAATAAAAAAGGACCGTAGAAAATTTAATTACCAAGTAATTGATAATTATTTTTATAGGAATTGATAAATTTTTAAAATGATACTACTCAATATACCACAATATATAAAAGCTTTAATTTGAATAGAAAAATTTTAAAAATACCTTAAACATAAATAAATAAATACTTTCTTTAAGTAAAAAACAAATAAATACATTTTAAAAAAATAATAATAATAAAGAGTTCGCCAATGCCTCCCAAATACCATCAACCAATAATTTCAATAAAAAAATTTAGGTGTTTGATGTGACATACAATTTTTCCAGAACAAACTACCAAAACCAATGCCTCCCAAATACCATTGACCACCAAACCATTGGCCCAGTCCATAGGACTAGTGACCTAGCCATCAAATGGAGAAGGAGAGTCATTGTGTATTTTTGTAAAATATTTTATGAAGTTTTTGTTGGTAAAATGTTTTACAAAGAATTTTACAGTTAATGGAAATTTTTTTCAAGTTTGACCAAATTTTATATTGAAACAAACAAGGTAAAAATGCTTCCTTAATGATAATTGATCATATCTCGTTGCAATAAGGCTAGGAATACAACAAAAATCCACAACATTCATAAATTAGTTTATTGCTTCATATATGGATCCACTACAATTTGTAGTTTAAATTTTTTTGGAGAAGTAATTTATAATTTAATTTTTTTTAATGACGTAACATTCTCATTTGGGAATATTTTAAAACTATTGTGAATTTTTGTGGTTTGCATGACTCATCTTGTCATACATCAGTCATGATTCCAAAATTATGCACTCTTGCGAGAGGGTGGATGCTTCTAGGCAAACCTCATGGTTCTCTCCACCCCTATCTCCTTTATCACTTAGCGGTCATTTAGGGATTGAAATTTTAACATAGTCTCATTGTTTAAAATGCTTTACATTAATACATATAGCCAACTTAAAAGGGGGAAAAAAATCTTATGGTCAATTTATAAAGGATATTGTCAAACAATGAATTAATGCACAAAATTGTCTCCAATTTTAATGTCTTTCTCATTGCTAAACGCATAACATTACTTCATATGGCCCAACCATATAAGATATTATCATGCAATGAATGCTCGAAATACTGTCTCCATCCATTCCATATAGATACAATACAAACATACGTTCTAGTTAACTTAACTGATAAAATTTTTATGGTTAAATAAGAGATCTGAAGTTTAATTCTCGCCTACACCAAAAATCGATTGGTGTCTAGATTTAATGATAAAAAGTTGTTATCAAAAGTAGACGCTATTAATTGAAACTATTTTTTTTTTAAACAATACAAACAAAATTTTTTTTTTTTGGACAAAAAATTGGAGGGAAAAAAAAAAATAAATAAAGAAGATCCGAAGCTGTTCAAAAAAGGGAAGTGGTAATTAATTACTACGAAATTAATTATCCACTCCACCAGTGGATAGATTAAAATATACTAAAATAAGAAAGTGTACTTCCAGACGACAAAACATTTTCTCTCGAAGTCCCAAACTGACGAGGTAGTACATCGTGTACCCGGCATTTATGCCGAGTCTCTCTTACAGAGGCGGGTCCCACAGTACAAGATATAATTTTTCCAAACTGACACACATTACTTACTCCTACTGTCTCATACCAAGTCCAAGCCTCAGACATCATCAATGGCTGAAGAAACAAAGAGGTGGTCCTAAGGTCCTTCCATGGTGTCTCTATAATCTATATAATAAATTTCCATCACATCTTCTAACCAAAAACATAACACCCATCTCTCTCTTTTTTGCATTTGATTATTATATATTGTTGTTGTTTTCAGGTTTGCAGTTGTTACAGGGGCAAATAAGGGGATTGGATTTGAAACAGTTAGACAGTTGGCTTCAAATGGTTTCGTAGTGGTGCTAACAGGAAGAGATGAGAAGAAGGGTCTTGAAGCTCTTGGGAAACTGAAAGACTCTGCTCTCTCTGATAATGTGCTTTTCCATCAGCTTGATGTGGCTAACCCTGCCTCCATTACTTCTTTGGCAGATTTTATCAAAACCCTGTTCGGGAAACTTGATATCTTGGTATGATTCAAAGCTAATTTCTTTATAGATTTTTATCTCTTTAATTTGGATATCATTCATCTTGAAATTCATTCTCTTTGAACTTAAACTTCCCATGTTATTGTGAAACAAAATTACTTCAATTCCTTATAATGAAAAAATCAACTATAGTCTATTACCTCATATGTACTAGATATGATAGAGCTCGTGAGATTCATCATATTTTAATTCAGTGGATAATGTACAGAAGGGATAAGATTTAAGGACAAGTTTGCCGTTAATTAAATTCATTGATGTGATAACCTGACAGATTTAATAATGTTCCCTGTGTTCAAATCCAAATCTTGTTCGATGTAAACAAAATTAGTCATGTAGTGTTGAAACTATGTGCAGGTGAACAATGCAGGGATTGGTGGAGTCAAATTCGATTCTGATGGTGGGGTAAGTATTTTATGGATGATTCGTCTTTGAAGCAGAATACAGGTGAGCTTGAAATTCATATATGCGTCTTTGGCAAAAAGTTTAATTTACAACAGTTGCAAGTGTCTCGTGCAGTTTGTTCACTTTTTGACGTCATAGTTGGACTTCTTCATGTAATTTACTTTGAGATCATTGTTAATTTAGAAATTAGAACTAACATAGGGAATTAACATAGGGAGTGCAGCATAATCAGATTGAGCAAAGAACTAACATGGGGAATGCTTCTATATCTTTCATGCGATGTCAAAGACCATTGGGGAGGTTCAAAGAGAATAATCTTTCATACCTGTACTGTTCCTTGGAAAAATTAGCATCTATAAGTGCTCTGTTTTATAGCTTAACATGATGCCTATTTAGGCCAACAATCAGGATTATATTTGTTTGCCACTTAGGCTTTTTGAATTTAGAGTTACTTCTCTTTCATGATCAAGGGGTAGGATATTTACGTTAAAGCTATGGTATTTTTGTTCTGTTTTGTATATTAAAGTTCAGTAGATTGTATCATTCTACCTTGGGCTTGGAAGTATTTGGTGATATTTACCAAGTGGATTGAGTTCTTTTTACTGCTGCAGGAAGGAGATGGAATTGTTCAGCCTAAACTGATTCAAACTTATGAGTTAGCAGAAGAATGTTTGAAAACTAACTACTATGGATCTAAAAGAATGGCTGAAGCACTCATTCCTCTCCTCCAGTTGTCAAATTCACCAAGGATTGTTAACGTTTCATCCTCCATGGGTCAGCTAAAGGTATGGAAGTAAAAAAATCCTTCTATAGAAATACATTGTCAGCACGCCCCTTGGTAAGAAACTTGGTTGAGTACTTGAGTTTGACACTAGTTTGGTAGGCTTGAAACTCGGGCAAGTTAGCCATAGAGCAGATGGCTCACTTTGAAGGTTAGACTGGCTTAAAATAAGTGAGATACGAACCAAATTTATATCAACTCCTCTCGTTAGTTGATCAAGCTGAGCCAACCAAGTCAAATCATTGCTAATGAGTTCATTTTAGAACAATGACAGAAATGACACATTTTTCAACTGTCTATCACCCTTTGGCTTGGACACCTTTCCTTAAGAAACAAGAGAGAGAGAGAGAGGTGTATACCATAATATCAGCAGAAAATGCCCTTCCCATTAAACATTGGATGACCCTGCTTGTTTTCCTTACTTGATTATGGAACACTTTTCCAACAATTTATTGTGATTGAGGTCTTCTTCTAAAATGGTTAGGAATCTTATTATACATTATTTTCCCCATCTTGTTCACTCCAGTAGAGACTAAAATCTTGTATACATATTGAATTTGTAATTGTATTCCAAGAAAGAATTTACCTTAGTTTTTATTGTCAACAACATTTATAAAATTTCTTGTCATGTTTCAGAACATCCCAAATGAATGGGTTAAAAGAGTGCTGTGTGATGCTGAAAACCTTACAGAAGAGAAAGTGGATGAAGTATTAGAGGGATTTCTAAAGGATTATAAAGAAGGTTCACTGGAAGCCAAAGGCTGGCCTACTTTTCTTTCTGCCTATACAGTCTCAAAAGCAGCCATGAATGCCTACACAAGAATTATAGCCAAAAAGTACCCTAACTTCTGCATCAATTGTGTCTGCCCTGGCTTTGTCAAAACAGATATAAATCGCAACACTGGCATCTTACCTGTTGAAGAAGGTGCTGCAAGTCCTGTGAGGTTAGCACTGCTGCCTGATGGCAGTCCTTCTGGCCTCTTTTTTGTTCGGCAAGAAGTGTCTCCTTTCTGATCGAAGACAACCCATTATTTTGGATGGATTATAAAACCACAAGGATTGTAAGTTTTGAATTTAAGTGTGTTTTCTCTAATTTATGTAAGACCTTGACGGTGAGCTTAATAACACCAATTTGGGATTTTGATGCCAGAATATAAGCTAGTAACTTTTTATGTCATGTGAAATATATGGTTTGCACAATGCAATCTAACCGATGGTGAACTTTCCTGAAGTACTAATAATTTTGCAAATATAGTGAGGGAAAAAAAATGAAGAAACAAACTTAGCATTTGAGTATACTTAGAAAAGAGAGATATCAAGATAATTTCTTGCATTCCATTGTTCATCTTCTTTTGAAAGAAGCATCCTGTTGTTTTCAATGGTGTTTACACTCAACAAAAATAAATATTAAATAAAAAGGAAGAAAAAGAAAAAGAAAGAAAGAGGTTTGCTGTTTCATGGTTAAAGGGAGCTGATATTATATTTTAGAGAGAGAGAGAGAGAGAGAGAGAGAGAGATGAGACTATGAGAGTAAAACGAATTAGTGATGTCTTTTGTGTCCATTTGGCATTCATGTAGAAAATAGAGTTGTAACTATTATAATTTTTGCAACATAGAGCTTCAATGGTAAAATTCTTAACTATTTTCACTTTTTGTTTTTTTGTTTTTTTTTTTTAAATAACTATCTTTAGTGTTGGGCCTATTGGCAAATTATAGTGAATACTGAATAATGTTTACATTCTTGGCATCATGGTTGTCAAAATCTTGATTTGAATCCTTTGATTTTACGATTTTAAGATCTCATCTGCCTAAAACGATCCGGATCTTTTAAGGATCTTTGCGTTCGTTCAACATCGGTAGAATCGTACAATTCTGACGATCCCAAACGGTTCTAGTTTCTTATAATCTTTTTTAACTTGACAGAAAGCTCAGTTGGACTCAAATGAAAAATAACATCCCAATAGACCAAGTTTTACTATTCTAATGTAGAGAGATAGATGCCACGTTTGGAGGTTTTTGACATTTTTAAATGATACTTACAAATGGATGTAGTGATGTATGATAATTACATCAAATGGATACAAATAATTTTTGGTTTTTTATGAATGAATGTATAATTTATGTAATTATTTAACATACTAATGTGTAATTTTTTTTTTTTTTTTTTTTTAAAATAATGTAGAATCTTACGATTAACGATCCGATCTCACAATCCACAATCTCACCTACCTCTCACGATCCTACGTAGAATCCTGATTTTGACAACCTTGGTTGGCATTGGCATGCATGAGTTTATCCTTATAAGTTTCAACTAACCTTAAAGTTGCTTTTTAGTGTTAAGAGTCCTTAAAGCACTTTTTTAGTGGGTCAAAGCACTTTATAATTGCAAAACACAAACTCTTTGTATGATTCTTTGGCTTTTGTTGTGTTTCTCATGAATTATCTCCCATATGACCATATCCAATAGTCAATCCGCTAGAAGGAATCGAAAATGACTGGTAGCTTGGAATACAAGTCATTGTACCTTCGGCTTCTCAACTTGGAATTTATCAGATATTTTTGGGATCATGATCTTCTAGATATAAGCTCTTTTCAAACGTATTTATTCCGGGATCAGACAAATAGTTGATTTTTTTGCCAATTGTGCCGGTCTGAAAAATCAGTGTGATACAGTGATGGGTGTGGTTGTGCAAACTTGACAATTCAAAAGAAGAAGTGTTCAAGGAGTTCCCTTGATAAAAATTTCTGCGATAGCTAAATCTAGAATTAAAGAAGTCTGACTTTTTTTTAGAAGACTAAGGGAGTCTAACTAAAAGATCACAGTAAATAGAATTGAATAACTTACCCCCCAAATGAAAACAACAAAATTGTTGGAGGTGGTTCATATTTGTTAATCAGCCACTGATTTGGGAGCCCTATGGGTGTTGTAAAAGAGTGGAGTGGCATGAGTGGAGTGGAGCACAGCAAGCGAAACTGAACAAAGCGAAGTTATAATGGATGAGATCTTAAAAAAAAAATACTAATATATATTTAGTTTATATCAATTTTGCAAACTCAAAAACTAACCCCCTTCATTTCCAAGCAAACACGTACTATTTATTTGTCAAAACTCATACGAAGGCCTTCTAAGTTCTTCGAAATCTACCATGTTGTCTATATTTAAATGATTTGTGAATGACCTCTTATCACTGATGAATTGCACTGGTTGTCCTTATATATGAACTTGGTGCTCATCATTGTTAGAGATATATTAGCCCATTAGCATAAGTCTAAGCCTAATTCTACTTTGTGTGCAAGCCAAGTTTCCTACTTGTATTAGAAGTCTATTAGTTTAGGGTTTAGTCTACTATATATACACATGTTATGGTTCATTGTAACACAGGATTTATTCTACACTCTAATATATTATTGATGTAGCCCTTTAGGGTTTCCTCCGTGGATGTAGGCCGTTAGGCTGAACCACGTAATTTTCTTGTGTTATTATGTTCTATACTTTATGCTTTCGCTTCCGCATCCTTAATAACATATTCAACATGGTGTATCAATGCCAATATTTAACAATCATCTTTTACTGTAACAAAACGCTAACCTTACACGGATACCGTATGTTGTTCAACAGTAGAAACAAAAGTAAATCAACAAATGCAAATAGTAAACATAAGAATTTATGTGATTCGATAAAGTGCCTGCATCCGCAAGCAACAACAATGAGTAAAAGTCTTACTATAAGGAGTGTAACTTTCAAGTTTCAACAGCAATGACGAAAGATGGAGACAATTTGTGGTCCAAAACCACGCAGAAAATGCATTCTTTTTTATATTATTTTTATGATTAGAACGTGGAGGAAGCCTTTAAATGCACATACCTCACCCATGACGTCGAAATTTGTGTCCTCTAGGCTTTTACCTAAAACAAAACTAATCACTCAGGCATTATCAACAAAAAAAAAAAATAATAATAATTACAAATTAAAAAATTACCAAAAGCAAAAGACAAAGTTACTTTCGGCGGTTTTTTCAAAAAAAAAAAAAAAGTTATTTTCGGCGACCCAGTCATGATTATGGGGCAATATATTCAACCCACCCAGGAACATCTCTCACAAAAAACAAACTGAAATTCCTTTTAATCTTATAAATAAAAAATGCATGGCATATAAAATTAGATTATAATTTGTTAAGTTAATATTTTATTATTTTAAAATTAAAAAAATACTGTGGTAAATAAAAGGCAAAGTCAAATTTTCAAACCAAACCTGGGCATTTAACAAGACAAAAAAAAAATAAAAAGATGCCAGAGCAAAAGTGTCAAAATTGGGCATTAAAAAGAGAAAAAAGAAAAAAAGCCAGAACAAAACAAAAGTGTCAAACGGTGAGTTTTGTGGTTTTGCAACGATTGGACAAACCAAAATGTTACTGTTGAAAACGTATTGGCTCTTTTAAGCACAGCTTTCACTATTGCAAAAGTTTCCCAAGTCATATCATCAATGGCGGAAGCTACAAAGAAGTACTTTGCTTCTTCTTTCAGGGTGTTTTCGCAATAGTTCCATGACACTGTGTTTTATTTACACTTTTCTTTTTTCTCAGGTATGCAGTTGTTACAGGGGCCAATAAGGGGATTGGTTTCGCAGTATGCAAGAAGTTGGCCTCAAATGGGATCGTGGTGGTGCTAACTGCTAGAGATGAGAAAAAAGGCCTTGAAGCCGTTGAAAAGCTGGGAGAGTGTGGGCTATCTGACCACGTGGTATTTCATCAGCTTGATGTGGCGGATCCTGCTAGTATAGCTTCCTTTGCAGATTTCATTAAAACTAAATATGGGAAGCTCGATATATTGGTACTTTTGAAATGTTTCTTGTGGTTTAACTAGCCATTCGAATTACTATTTCGAAACCGAGATTATTATTATTATTATTATTATTATTATTATGTTATTAACATGCCTACTATATTTTGAGTCTATTGGATGTTATTTACTATACAATCCATAAAGTTTTGTCTTTCTTGCATAGTTTTAATATACAAAAACATGAAATTTAAGCATTTTATAGATGATATAGTCACTGACCTTTTATCTATACAATATGTAACATTGCTTAAAGTTAATCTTAAATCAACTCTTTGAATTTGAATGAGAGAGAAGAGGAAAGAGGGGCAGAGGATTTTGGAAATTTTAATATGATAAAAGTGTAGACTGTGGAGACTAAACAGAAAACACAACCTTGCTTTAAATTGCATAAAAATCTGCACATCAACTCCATCGATGAATTTTCAACAAGAACTAGAGCTTTGTTGTAAATTGCTCTTGTTATAATCCCATCTTATGTACAAATTTTAAATTTTCATGTGATTGGTCAATTATCAATATAATAGAGACTTTTGATAATACTTGCTTCGGGTCATCTTGTTCATGATCCTGATTTTGGTTTAATTACAAAATAAAATAAATGATGACAAATCTTAAAATTCTATGCAGGTCAACAACGCCGGGATCGCTGGATCTATAATAGATGGAGATGCTTTAGCCGCTTCAGGTCTTGGTAAGGTAAGTTATGAAAGTATGATACTTTTTCATTGCCAAAAAATAAGAAAAGGTTGAGTGGACTTGGATGTATCTTTGAGAAAGAGTGACTTGACTGTAACTTCAGGATTAGACATTATCTTGTTATAACTCTCGTTGATCATCGTAGTTAATTCTTAACAAAGTAAGAAGGAATCTTAAGCCAAATCATTATTATTCAGCCAAAGCCCTCTTGCAGATTGAAAGTAAATAACCTATTAGGTTGCGGTTTCGAGTCTAGAAATCAGTCTAGGACTAAGGTTATCTACTAATCACCTTTCTCAGACTCCACAAAAAGGGATTTTATGCATTAGGTATGACTTTTTTATGATATTGGTCATGTTCTAGAAAGAAAACCCATATAGAACCACGCTAGCATTAATTAACTTTGACTAAAGCGGCTTTAGTCAAAGTTAGCATATTGTGTCTGGTAGCTGATTAGCTTTTTCTAATTCCTTGTTGCGCTCCCTATGAAATCTTGCAATGTTTGGCCACAAAATTATGGATGCTTTTACCATAAGTATAGTGTGTTTGGGTCTTCAGACTGGGGTTGGGAAGCTAAGTAAGTACTGTTTTTAAGCAACCTGTTTCTGCCTACCATTTTCTTTGTACAATTTCTTGGAAGAGAATGAATTTTATTCTCATTGATGCAGGAAGGTATAGGTACCAATGTGGATTGGAGTAAAATAGTGACCGACAATTATGAGTTAGCTGAAGAGTGCCTGAAAACAAACTTCTATGGCGCCAAAGGAATGATTGAAGCACTTCTTCCAATCCTCCAGTTGTCCAATTCACCAAGGATTGTTAATGTTTCCTCTTCCATGGGACACTTAGAGGTATGAAACTGCAGATAAAATTTCTGGAACCCTTATTAGAACTTAGAATTAATTTTTATACAAGTTTTGATTTGGTTTTGAAATTTATTACTAGCTGGGATGCACGGACGCGGCACCGGAGGTGCCGCACCCGCGTCCGACGCGGCGGGACTCGCCGACGCGCGAGGGACGCCGCTGCTCGCGCGTCGGTGCGGCGTCCGGCCGCGTCGGCCACGTGGCATGTTATTTTTCCCGCCGACTCGCGCGGACGCGGCGCCGACTCGCGCCGATTCGGCCAGAATCGGCCAGAATCGGGCTGTTTCGGCCGTATCGGTACGTATCGGCCGGCGGCCGAAACGGCCGAAACAGGCCGAGAATCAGGTTGCAACAGCCGAAATCGGCTCTAAATGAGATCCAAAAACCCTAAATCTATCCTTCCTTAATTTTATTTTGAATATTTGTTGCTTCTTTTGTGTTTTCTTTTTGGTTTTGTGTTGTGTTTTGTGTTTCTTGCTTTTTTCTTTCTTTGTTTTGTGAATCAAGGCATAGTAAATTAGTAATATGTTTTTTAAAAATATTTTAATAGGAAAAATATATAGAAAATATAAATAAAAATATTTTTAATAATTTTTTAATTGCCGAGTCCCGCCGCACCCGCACCCACTTTTTTCAAAAATTGCCGAGTTCCGCACCCGTACCCGCACCCGCACCCGCACCCGCACCCGCACCCGCACCCGTGCTTCATAGATTACTAGCAAATGTCCTGGAACAAGCCAACACTAAATCCCAATCAAAAGTAGATGGTTCAACTTATAATTGGCTTAAGAATAGATCCATGTATCATTATTTGTTTCAGTGCACTTGAAACTTCACCACTTTGAGTTCCATCTAAGTGTTATGTACTTTTTTTTTTAATGGACTGGATAGTGGATACTTATGTACTTAAGCTATTTGTGGTTTAAGGCAGTTTCATTTCACGATCCAAAAAGTTGAACTTTGCCCTCCTGAGGTTATCTTTGTTGTGCTTCCATAACAAATTTCCATCCCAACAGTTAAAAAGTCGAAATAAACCCCTTTCTCTCTCTCTCTCTCTCTCTCTCAACACGCACACATTCTGCCATCAACCTCAAATGGCTGCCAGTCTGGAACCCAATGGCTGCCACTCTGTTTCTTTGTTGCTAATTAATCACTATTTCTGTTTTTTAAGAAGGTTACCACCTCTCTTTCTTACAAATTGATGGGACAATAAGAAGCACTCCTCTTATTTACTTTCTAAAAGAGGTGTAGAGTCTCTTTTCTTCTTCTTCTTCTTCTTTTTTCAAATTAAACTGTAATTCATTTTCCCATTAATCAAATTAAAGTGAGTTTTCTTCTTCTGCTGTTTCAGAAAATACCAAATGAATGGGCTAAAGAAGTGTTAGGTAATGCTGAAAGCCTAACAGAAGAAAGAGTAGATGAGGTATTGAATGAATATCTGAAAGATTTTAAAGAGGGTTCCTTGGAAACCAAAGGCTGGCCTAGACTTTCGTCTGCCTATATAATTTCAAAAGCAGCTATGAATGCCTACACAAGGATTGTGGCCAAAAAGTTCCCATCTTTCCGAGTCAATTGCCTCTGCCCTGGCTATGTCAAGACAGATATAAACTGCAACAGTGGCTATTTGACGACTGATGAAGGTGCTGAAAGTGTTGTGAAGTTAGCGCTCCTATCCAACGATGGTCCTTCTGGCCTCTTCTTTTATCGGAATGAAGTGACAACTTTTGATTAAGATTTTTCATTTCTACCACTTCTGAAAGATATAAATACTAATAAGTCTGTACTTTTCTTGGAATTGTTTACTTTCTATGTTTTGAATCTCTATTTGATAGGCTATTTGAAAGCGAATGTCTAACGTTGATGTCATAAAATGTATGCAAAGAATATGTTTTTTCACTTGGGGTATGTAATGTCAATTATATGCTTTTTGTAATGAAACTTTTAAAGAATCTTTTGTTTGTTGGTGTGGAAGAGTGTGATTCAAACACTTTTGAAAGCCAATGTCTAACGTTGATGTCATAAAATGTATGCAAAGAATATGTTTTTCACTTGGGGTATGTAATGTCAATTATATGCTTTTTGTAATGAAACTTTTAAAGAATCTTTTGTTTGTTGGTGTGGAAGAGTGTGATTCAAACACTTTTGCTCTTTGTCGGTGTGGAAGAGTTCACTTACGTGTTTATAAGTAATTGACAATGTTTTTTAATTTCTTGAAATAGTGGGCTTAGGACTTATACATGTAACTCATATGAGTGAACGGCTTGTCACAATGCATGTGTAAGATCCAACAAGTTTTGTTTTGGGCCTTAATTTTTGTCTCTTTTTCATCCGGTTAGTGTTCTTTGACTATTTGGATTAGTGGATTTAATGTGCATAGTGACCATTGAACTTTGGCCCATTGGAAACTCACTGGTCTATTTTTTTCATTGGCTAATATAACACACTTTTAGACCTCTTTTACTATGTTGAACATTTAGAGCTCGTTTGGTAATGTTATTCTAGTAATGTTGTTTAAGTGTCTTAAAAATTCGTATGGGTAAAAAAGTGTTGTGGAAATACGTGTTGTACTGTTTAAACAACGAAAACTGCTACTTAAATACACTTACCAAACACCCCCTTAATATCCAGAGTGACCGTTGGGCTTTAGCTGGTTGGAAACCCGCTTGTCTATTTTTCCTTGTCTAACATTATATAACACTCTTTCAAAATCAAATCTTCTATAGTTTTTAGGGTACTTTACCACATCATCTTAACCCTTCATTTTGAATTAAATGGTTGGTAGTATGCCATATTATTAAGGACAAAGTTTAGCTACAAAACCAGTTGTAACTTAAGACTACAAACTCCTCTAATAAACAAACATGTGTAACAAATGGCACGTGTATTGCACATGATTACTCAAGTAAACTTAACCCAACTAACCCTTCAAATACACCACTTATTAAAAAAATAAAAAATAAAAACTAAAAAACTAAAACACAAGTATTCTCTCTCTCTCTCTCTCTCTAACTTCATTATAAACCCAAAAAGACAGAAACCCAATCCCTCTTCTCTATAGCCCAAAAACCCAATCCCTTTTCTCCCTCCACCACCGGACCCAACTCATATATTTTAAATAGAAGAGACTTACTATTGTGCAATCATCAGAGAAGAGGGATTATCTGTAAGAATTATGAAACCAAAGCATTGATTTCCATACCTTTAAAATGAATTGTTGTTTGTACCTCATTAGAATCTTTGATTGGTTGGTTGTAGGTTTTGCACTTTTCTTAAGGTGGTGATTATATTTTATGGGTTGAAGCTTGTAATTGAATTAGTTTGGTCACAACAACGAGTATGCCATAGAATTTGATTGTTTTAATACTAATTTGAAATTTTATTGGAATTCTTGAAAGCAATTCCACGTGTGAGGGAGGATTTAACAAACAAACTACATAGACATTCTTCACTGTCAGGGTTTCAATGCCATTTGTCTCTTTTCTTCTATTTCCACCACCACAAGCACTAATGTTGAAACAATTTCAAGGCTAATCTGAAGTCATGACACAAACAAATATCTAAAGAAAATTAATTTAGATATTCAAATTAATTTCAAGGCTAATCTGAAGTCATGACACAAACAATCTTCCTTCGATAATAGTAGTTGTAGAATGGTGACTACAAAATGCCATAAAAAATTCCATAAATCCATTTGTGTTCCTCTGGCGTTTCATTTTGGGTGTCATGGCATCAACATACTATGTTCTTGTTCCAATTTACATGTGGATCAAAGATCAATTCGTGCCCAAAGGTCAACCAATCTGAGAGGGAATTTCATGGCTTCTGTACCTGATTCTAATATTCTATCTATATGATTTCATTTTCTTCCCTCATTTGTAAACAAGTCAGCACCTTTAATAGCCCTTTCCATGGTTTTGCTGATGCTCTTGAAAATAAGTTTGCACTAGAGTCTACTCTTCTGTAGTTTTATGTATCTATGTTCAGGTATTAGATAGGGATTGGGTTTCTAGGTTACAGAAAAGACGGATTAGGTTTCTACCTTTTTGGGTTAACAGTGAAGTCAGAGAGAAAGAATACGTATAAGGGTTTTAGTTTTTAGTATTTTTTTTAATAGGTGGTGTAGTTAACTAGGGTTAGTTGGATTAAGCTTACTTAAATACTCATGTGCAATGCACATGTCAGTTTATTAAAGCAGTTTGTAGCATTAGGCTATAACTAATTTTGTAGGTAAACTTTATCCTATCATTAATTTATTAATAAAATCCTTCAAAATACTTGTGTTAGCAATTAAAAACCACATCCCTTTTATTATATTCTAATTTAGTATTTTACATATGTTATCTTCTTATAATTTCGGCAGATATTATAAAAACTAACCAATTAAGCATTTAATATATTTAGTATATACTTGTTTTCAATTTTTAGCTTTATTTCAAGAAAAATAACAAGTAAACAAAGGAGATGGGGATGAAAAAAAAAAAGATGTGCTTACTGTTAGCCAACTTTAAGTCGGGTTCGTCGCCATCTGTTTTGATTAATGTTGAAAGTTAAACTATTAAACCTCACCTATGTTGCTGTGCACACCAATCAGTCAGACAATATCTACTATAAAAATGTTGTCAAAATTTGTGTCCTATGCTTACCAAAAACAAAAGCCAAAGCAAAATTTTGCACCAATCACTCAGATAATATCAACTATAAAAAAAAGGATTGGTCAAATTTTGTGTCCTAGGCTTACCGAAAACAAAAACAAAAGTTACTTTTTGCTAACCAAGTCATTATTATTATTTTTTTGACATGAACCCAGTCATTAGTATGGGGCACAATTCAACCCACACGTGAACATGTCTCGCAGCTGAATTTCTTCTTATTTAAGCAGTTTAGCACTGCTTTCACTTGTTACAAAAGTGTCCCAAGTTTTATCATCAATGGCAGAAGCAACAAAAAAGTACTCTGCTTCTTCTCTCATGTTGTTTTCGTAACAGTGCAATGACACAGCAATTTATTTTTACTTTTCTTTTTACTTGTTTTAGTTTTTATACTTTTTTTTTTTTTTCTTTCAGGTATGCAGTTGTTACAGGGGCCAATAAGGGGATTGGTTTTGGAATATGCAGGAAATTGGCCTCAAATGGGATCATGGTGGTGCTAACTGCTAGAGATGAGAAAAAAGGCCTTGAAGCTGTTGAAAAGCTGAGGGAGTCTGGGCTATCTGACCATGTGGTATTTCATCAGCTTGATGTGGCTGACCATGCTAGTATATCTTCCTTAGTAGATTTCATTAAAACCAAATATGGGAAGCTTGATATATTGGTAGGTTTGAAAATGTTCCTGGTTCTTAAGCGAGCCATTTGAATTTTGTAACTATTTGAAAGCTGTGATATGTGTTTTTTATTTATTTATTTTGAATATGAATGACATAGAATAGGAAAGAGAGGGGTAGAAGGTATTGGAAATTTGATATGAGTGTAGACTGTAGAGTCTAAACAGTTAACACTATACCTTGCTAAAAATGCATAAAAAATTGCACATTGACTCAATTGATGAATTTTCAACTAGAACTAAAGCTATGTTGTAGTCTGCTTTTGTTATAATCCCATATTATTTACTTCAAATTGAAAATTTTGATATGATTGGTCAATTATCAAAAGATTAGAGATTCTCGACAATACTTGCTATGAGTTATATCTTGTTCATAAGTTGAATTTACAATATAAAATAAATGATAACAAATTTTAATATTCTATGCAGGTCAACAATGCGGGGATTCCTGGAGCTATAATTGATGGTGATGCTTTAGCTGATTCAGGTAATGATATGGTAAGTTCTGTAAGTATGATATTTTTTCTTTGCCAAAAAAGAACATTGATTGGACTTGGATGTAACTTTGAGGAAGAGTGACTAGATTGTAACTTCAGGATTAGACATTAGCTTGTTGTATAGCTCTTGGTGATCATTGTTGTTAATTCCTAACAAAGCAAGAAGGAAACATAAGCCAAGCCAGTTTTGTCCAGCCAAGGCCCTCTTGTAGCCTGTAGGTTGAAAGTAAATAATCTATTTAAAACTCCCAAAGGAAGAATGTAATAAAAGTCTTATTATATTAGTCATATTCTAGAAAAAAGAAAACAGAAAAAACCATGTTGAATCATACAAGCATCAATTAATTTGCCTTCTAGACTTATTTGGTTATATGAAGACCTTAATGTCAAGTTTCCTAAAACCTATTTAGTCAAAGTTAGCGTATTGTATCTGGTAGCAATTTGCTTTTTGGCCACAAAATTATGGATAATTTTACTATTAAGTATAGTGTGTTTGTGTCTTCAGACTGGGGTTGGGAAACTAACTATTGCTGTTGGGAAAATTTTCTGGCTAACATTTTCTTTGTACTATTAGCTTGGAAGAGACTGAAGTTTCTTCTTATTGATGCAGCAAGGTGCCAATGTGAATTGGAGTAAAATATTGACTGAAACTTATAAGTTAGCTGAAGAGTGCCTTAAAACAAACTACTATGGTGCCAAAGGAATGATTGAAGCGCTCCTTCCAATCCTCCAGTTGTCCAATTCACCAAGAATTGTTAATGTTTCCTCTTCCATGGGGCATTTAAAGGTATGAAACTTATTACAAGTAGATGTCATGGAATCCCAATCAAAATTAGATGGTTCGACTTAAAACTGACATGAGAATAGATCCATGTATCATGATTTGTTTCAGTGCCACTTGAAAGTTCACCAAGTTGAGTCCTAGCTAAGTGTCCAATTAAGTAAAATTTTCTATCTTTAGGAAAAGGGATGCTTATGTACTTTTTCTTCTTCTTTTTTTCATGATCTCAAGAGTAGAACTTTTCTTTCCTGGGGTTATCTTCGATATGCATCCATAAGGACCATAACACATTCCATCCTAACAGTTAAAAAGTTGAAATAATCCTCTCTCTCTCTCTCAACACACAATCCTGCCATCAAACTCAAGTGGCTGCCACTCTGTTTCTGTGTTGCTTTTATAGGTTTTTTTAGGAAGATACTATCTTCCTTTCTTAACAAATTGATGGGATTATATGCAGCACTCCTCTCTCATTTACTTTCTATAGATGCAGAGTTTCTTTTCCTCTTCTTTATCTTTTTTCTTTTTTTCTTTTTTTCAAATTAAACCATGATTCATTTTCCCATTAATCAAATTAAAGTGAGTTTTCTTCTTCTGCTCTTTCAGAAAATACCAAATGAATGGGCTAAAGAAAAGTTAGGTGATGCTAAAAGCCTAACTGAAGAAAGAGTGGATGAGGTATTGAATGAATTTTTGAAAGATTTTAAAGAGGGTTCCTTGGAAACCAAAGGCTGGCCTAGATACACGTCTGCCTATGTGCTTTCAAAAGCAGCTCTCAATGCCTACACAAGGATTGTGGCCAAAAAGTTCCCGTCTTTCCAAGTCAATTGCGTCTGCCCTGGCTATGTCAAGACAGATATAAACCACAACACTGGCTACTTGACGATTGATGAAGGTGCTGAAAGTGCCGTAAAGTTAGTGCTGCTGCCCAACAATGGTCCCTCTGGCCTCTTCTTTTATCGCAATGAAGTGACAAATTTTGATTGAGATTATTCATTTCTACCAATTCTCAAGGATAAAAATACTAATGAATCTGCGCTTTTCCTTGCCTAGTTTACTATGTCTTGAACCACAATTTAATTGTCAATTTGAAAACAATGTCATAAAGTGTATGCAGAGAATAAGTGTTTTCACTTGGTGGATGTAATGTCAATTATATGCTTTTAGTAATGCAATTGTGAAGAATCTTTTGTTCTGTGCTGTGCGTGCAATGAAGCATGTTTTGATGGACAATGAATGGTGATTTGTGAACAAAGAGGATGGCTGGTTAGAAGCTGTCGTTTGCTTAAGATAGAACCCCAACTGTTGGATATTTTTATTAAAAAATATATATATATATATATATATATATATATATCATATTTATTTTAATACTCATTTATGTGAATTGAGGAAATCAATTATTCCTTAATGTCATATGCATTAATTGCTAAATTTTGAAAATTCAAAATTTGAATAGCTATTGTCAATGGTTTTAATTAGGAAATCTCTGAAAATTAATGTGAATTTTAATACCATATATTGTCAGCTTTTAGTGTATTTTCCATTCTAAACATTTTGTATTTAAACGTTCTTATTTAAATATAACATAATAACGTTATATATGCAAGAATCTTCAGCACTTAAATTTATAGCTATTGCTGAATTGTTTTATGATTAATAAGGCTGAGTTTGGATACGGATGAAAATTATTGCGTCCGCGTCTGTGCGTTTTTTTTTTTTTTTTTTTTTTTTTTTTTTTCGGCTGATGCACGATTCAGGAGGACAGCGGTTACTGTTCATGCATTGTGCATGAACAGTAGCCGATTTTGTTGACTTTTCAGCACCTTTGTGGGTCCCGTGTACTGTTCACGGAACCCACAAACTTCACTTTTTAGATTTTTTAAAATTAAAAATGGGACCCACGGCACTATTCACACATTTAAAAATTATTTTGGTACAGTGTTTTCAGTTTTCAGTTTTAAGTTACTATATATACATAAATATTTACTAATTGGCTTAATGGAAAGTGGTCAAACAGCTAGCAAATTTTTTGAGAGTAAACAGCTGTACAAACAGCTAGCATTTTCTGTAACATATATTTAGGAAGAAAGCTTTTGAAAAGGCATGGTAATAATGGGTAAATGCATGGCATTATGATACTTTCCTCTAGTTCTCAACGTACAAACTTTGGCTAAGGACAAGTTATAGGTCCGGCTATTTATATTTATATATATATATATATATATATATATGGAAAGAAAGAAGGATTTAGAGAGACACACACTTTTATTTTTGAATTACAAAATTGCAAACTTTTCAGAAACAATTTTTTTAAAAACACTTACCATTTTTTGCTTCTTATTACTCACAAAAAACATTTTATCTTTTACAAAATTTTCCTGGGAAAAGAAAGTACTATAGAGAGCTTATATCCTACGAGTAGTGTAGGCTCGCAAGGATAATCAGCAAAGGTGGCTGGACTGTTGTATCCTGTGGACAACGTGTAGAAACTATTTGTCTAACTATATCGGATATATCATAGACGGCACGATTTGACTCAAGACAGTGACTTGGTCCACGCCTCATCTCCGCCACCTCTTTTTGGTAAAATCAAATTGTGTAATTTCCAAGGAAAATTCAGGTATTATCTCTCATTTATTTCCAACACCAACTAACTTGGATAATTTGTGCATAATAAGTGTAAACTTTTCTAATTTTAGAATTCTAGAAACACATACGATGGGGGAGGGGGATATAAAAGACTACCCATACCAGTATATTGTACATTCTCTTCTCCCAAGTCGCAAACTCACGCCAAGTGACAGAATAGGTCCAATTAGTCCGAAATTGATTGAATAGAATGAAGTGGACCAAATTAGACCAAATAAATCTAAATGGACCGAAATGTACCGAACGGGACAAAATGGACTGAAATAGACCCTCTATTGTCACTACATTACATTAGATTCATGCATTCTATCACAAGAGAAGACAAACCCATATCCACATAGATTTCTCAAAAAAAATAAAAACATAGGTACAAGTTGTTACTAGAGATTAAAAAAAAAAAAAAAAAGATTTAGTCAAATTCTACCGTAATATCACAATATCCTAGTGCACACAACAACTTCAGCCCTTGTCTGATAGCCCAAAACTCAGCCAAACAGTAAGACGTTGCTGTGTGACTAAAGTCAGGAGCTAACGCCAAACACTATGTTGCTGTGTGATTAAAGTTAAAAGCTAAACTTGACTACTTAGTCCTTCCTGTCAAAATCTGACGGAAATCCATTTCATTTTGCGGTTCTCTTACTTCTAAGAAAGCCCCCACTTCATCTTCATTGGCAGAAGCACCAAAGAGGTATTTGCTGCTTCTATTTCATTGAGTTTGTACTTTGTACACTTCCCAACACAACACAGCCTCTAAACTCTAAAGTCTAACCAAACCATATAGTGTATATATAACAGAATAACACCCGTCGTTTTTGTGTTATTAAGGGATCATGTTTTTCAGTTACGCAGTAGTGACAGGAGGAAACAAGGGGATTGGGTTCGAAACATGTAGGCAATAGGCTTTAAATGGGGTCACGGACCTCACGGTGGTGTTAACATCAAGAGATGATAAAAGGGGCCTTGAAGCTGTTGACAAGCTCAGAGTCTGGCCTTTCTGACCATGTGGTTTTTCATCAGCGTGATGTCACTCACTCTGCTAGTATTGCCAGGGCCGGCCCAAGGCCTAGGCCTAAGGCCACACCCAAAAAAAAAAATCTTCTTAGAAAAAAATACCCCACTTTCAATAATTAAACACCCAAATTTTTATAAAATTATATATATATTTTAAAGGTTGTGCTTTTTTTTATTAGTGATGTTAAGGATACTACAATTTTTACTATTAACTTACAAATTGTCATGTTACTAATCATAAAAAAAATTATTGAAATATTCATTAGTTAGATTGATAAATTTCATCAATGAGAGTTAATATCACATCATATTGTGAACATTTTATAGTGCTTTAAGTGCATTTTTCGTTTTCATTTCTATTAAGACTCTCAATGTTTGAGACCAATACAACCTTAACCCAATTGAAACTCTAAAATGTTTCAAAAAAAAATGTTGCAAATGTGTTGAATCATCAATTATAGATTACTTTCTCCTAATAGTTTGAAACTTTAATTTTTGTAAATTAATATCCTACAAAACCACATGCCAAATAATATTGTGGGGTGTCCGAGGACCGAGAAGAATGAGAGGCAGGGTGTCATGCACCAAACCATTTATAAAAGCACATCTGACCTGAAAAGTTGGTCTACCTGAGAAGAGGATGGAGAAGAGACTTAGCATCTTGTAAGCTCCCGACTTGGAGGAACGAAGCTGTAAGAGAGGATCCGTATGGTGGGAGGAAACTTCCTGAAAGGGTATACCTTCCACTCCCGCATTGAATGCTCTGTAACAACCTTATTAGTTGTATTAATGAAGAAATGACTTCTAAACAGTGTTTGCATAGCTAGCAACCCCTTCTACCACTTTCAGCAGAACTTTGATGGGACAAGTATCTAGGGAAGAGCAATGGAGCGTACAGGTGGAGGGCTAGGATGACAAGAAGGAGGATATATAAGAGGAATGAAACCCTACAACAAGGGGGGATTTTTTGGAGAGAGAGAGAGAGAGAGAGAGAGAGAGAGAGAGAGAGAGAGAGAGAGAAGTGAACAGTGTATAGCTTGATAAAAACAAGAGTAAGACATTTATAAGAACTCTTCCTTGGAAGTGACCAAGGAGAACTTTTTTTTATCAACAACTATTCGGTTTGTTCTTCCTTATCTAAGAACCACTTCACTAGCCTTAGGATTAGCTTGCAACTATACCAAAATTGTCTTCCCACCTCTATACAACACAATTCTATTGTTTGGGCCTGGGTTAAAATGCAAGGCACTATTATTCTAAGTGCCATGGCTAACTTGGAGCGTAATAGGGAAGAATCTGTTGGTTCTTAGCGTGGAGATCATTTTGTTAATTTGAAACGACAAAGGGATAGGGAGAATAATCCCACACCTAGTGTTAGGGTAGAAACGCAACGTACAAAACATACTGAGAGGAGTTACTTTAGGATGGGGAGTCACATTTTGCACGAATAGGAAATGCGAAATTTGAGGTTGGAAATTGATCATTTGCGCAAAACACTGCGTAGGAGGGAGCGTAGGAGAGCTTTCACACCCCCATCACGCGAGGGGTCCGAGGAGAAGGAAGATAGATCTTATAGGCAGAGATCCCAAACCCCTCCTAGTGAATCTTTCTCTATGTCCTCACAGTCAGATGAATTTGAAGAGCGTAGAAGGGAGCACGACAAAGGGAAGCGAGGAGAATATTCATTCTCTCAGAGTATGGGGAATGATGCGATGAGTAAGGCTCTTTGACAAATTTCAAAATCACCTTTCGTGAGGAGGATTGACAAAACCAAGTTGCCCAAATGCTTTATGCAGCCTACGTTTACCATTTATAATGGTACAGATCTCGTTGAGCATATGAGTTATTTTAATCAAAGGATGACTGTTCACTCTAGAAATGAGGCTCTCACGTGCAAAGTGTTCCCTTTTAGCCTCAACCTGTTGCTATGAGATGGTTTGATGCACTGGAAGAGGGTTTAATAAAATCTTTTAAAGAGCTAACCTGAGCATTTGGAGCAAGGTTTGCAACATGTAGCAGAGTTCCCAAGCCTTTGGATTTTCTATTATCCATGGAAATGAGAGAGGGTGAGACTCTTAAGACCAACTCGGATAGGTATTAAGAAACATTTAATGAGATAGATGGAGATTTTGAAGATGTGGCCATAAGAACCTTCAAGGTAGGGCTTCCAACAGAGCGTGATTTGAGGAAATCAATGACAATGAAACCTGCTCGCAGCATGTGTTAACTCATGGATTGCATTGATGAGCATAAACGGGTTGAGGAAGACCAGATGCAAGGGAAGGGTAAGGCCAAGGTGTTTTTGGAGAAAAGGGATCCTTAGATAGGAGGATATAATCAAAATCAACATCGGAGGGATTTTTCTAACCAATCACCGAGAAATAATGCACCAATGATCAACTCGGTGTTTAAGGAGCCAATCTATTAAATCCTCGAGAAGATAAAAAATGAACCATACTTTAAGTGACCTAATAAAATGGGGGGAGATCCGTCCAAGCGAAATCAAAGCCTCTACTGTCATTACCATTAGGAAAGGGGACATACAATCGAGGATTGCAGGACTTTACGCAATTACTTGGGTCAATTGGTAAAGATAGGAAAGCTGAAACAATTTTTACATCAACCCGCAAGCTCGGTAGGGCAACCCGGAGCAAGGTTTCAAAGGGATGGTGCTCCTCGACTAGCACTGGGTACGATCAACGTAATTTTTGCTGCACCTGAGGGTGATGCAAATTTGCATTCTAGAGTTTTGGTTGTTGCTTTAAATTCAGAGCAAGGAAATCTAGCCCAGATGTCAAAAAGGGCTAAGTTGGAATTATTGCCAATCTTGGGCATCTCGGAAGAAGATAAAGTGGGAATGTTCCAGCCCCATAAGGTTGCTCTTGTAGTAACTTTTTGGATCGGGGGGTATAATGTGAAGAGGGTCTTGGTGGATTAAAGGAGGGGAGCTAAGATTATGAACCAAGATTTATATAGGGGGTTGAATCTTAAATCTGAGGATCTGGAGAGATATGATTCGCCTTTAATAGGATTTGACGGAAGAACTATAATTCCTCAAGGAAGGATTAATCTACTAGTGCAAGCCGGAGACGAGGAAGTGCAGGTTAACTTTATCATGGTGGAAGCCTACTCCCCTTACATGACTATTTTGGCAAGGTCGTGGCTTCATGCAATGGGAGCAGTATCGTCTATTCTACATTTAAAGGTTAAGTATCCCACACAGGGATGAGTAAGATCGTTGGAATTCAGGCAATGGCTAGATAGTGTTTGATAGCTGTTGTTAGGCAGTACTTAGTGGATGAAGCACTGGTAGGGGAAGCACTGGCTCCATAGCAATTAATTGACCCCGAGGAGGAATTTCGATTCAAGACAAAGGAATTGTTGTCTAAAGAATTACAGAAATTTATGATTGGTTAGGATGAAGACAAATACTTTCAGGTCGGGGCTCAGTTACCCTTTGGGGAGAAAACAGAGCTAGTGGCATTTTTGAAGGACAATGTGGATGTGTTTGCATGGAGTACTTATGATGCGCCGGGAGTTGATCCCGAGTTTATTTGCCATCAGTTGAATGTGAATCTTGGTGCAATACCGAGGAAACAACCACCATGACGCTCTTCGAAAGAGCACGCTGAGGTAGTTAAGGAAGAGGCAAATAAACTTAAATAGGCGAGGGCAATTAAAGAGGTCTTTTATCCTAAATGGTTAGCTAATACTGTAGTATTTAAGAAGAAGAACGGGAAATGGCGTGTATGTGTAGATTTCATTGACCTAAACAAAGCTTGTCCAAAGGATCCTTTTCCTATTCCTAGGATTGACCAATTGGTGAATGCGACGGTTGGACATCCTCGAATGAACTTCTTGGATGCTTTTCAAAGATACCACCAGATACCTCTGGCATTGTCTGACCAAGAAAAGGCGGCTTTCCGAGCCCCCACGGGCAACTATCACTATAGGGTAATGCCTTTTGGTTTAAAAAATGATAGGTCTACATATCAAAGAATGGTAACACAGATGTTCGAAGCACAGATCAAGAGGAATGTGGAGGCGTATATCAAAGATATGGTAATAAAAAGTAAACAAACTTCGGAAAATCTGGAGGATTTGAAAGCAATATTCTCGGTATCTAAGAGACATAGATTGCGCCTGAATGCGTCTAAGTGTTCTTTCGGTGTCAGTTCAGGAGAATTCTTGGGTTACATGATCACGCACCAGGGAATAGAAGTGAACCCCGATTGGATAAAGGCTATCAAAGATTTGCATCCTCCTTGAAATCCTAAAGAAGTGCAGAAGCTAACAGGGATGATGACTGCTTTGAATAGGTTCATTTCTCGGTCAGTAGATTGGTGTAGACTGTTCTTCCAGCTCCTTTACAAGTGAAAGAATTTTGAATGGACTGAAGTATGTGTAGCGGCCTTCGAGGAGTTGAAGTGTTATCTATCACGCCTACCTATCCTATCTTGACCCGAGAGAAAGGAAGTACTGTATGTGTACATTGTTGTTACATATCATGCAGTAAGTTTAGTCTTAGTTAAAATGGAGAATGGAATTCAGACACCCGTGTACTATGTAAGTAAATCCTTGTAGGAAGCTGAGACTTGCTACTTACCCTTGGAGAAGGCAATGTTGGCCATCATACACGCCACAAGGAAGCTCCCTCATTATTTCCAAGCCCACATTGTGGTGGTGCTCACACAGCTTCCTTTGCAAGTGTTGCTATGGAAATCGAATTACACAGGAAGGATTGCAAAATGGAGAACCATGCTTGGAGCCTTTGATGTTAAATATATTCCCCGTATTGCCATAAAAGGGAAAGTTCTAGCAGACTTTATAGTAGAATTCACTGAGGACGTTGGGGAGGATGAAAGGTGGGGACTAAGTACTTTGGTGGTTTTTGTCCCATCTTCTTCAACTTGGGAGGTGTACATGGATGGAGCAGCAAACCAAAGAGGCTCTGGAGTGGGAATTGTATTGGTGACACCCGAGAAGCTAGTAATAGAGAAGTCTTTGCGGTTGGGTTTCCTAGCTATGAACAATGAAGCTGAATATGAGACATTATTAGCGGGGATGGAGATGGTTGGCAGACTTGGGGGGGGGGGGGGGAAATCCTACACATATTCTCAGATCCCGCCTGGTGGTAGGGCAAGTCAATGGAGAATTTAAAGACAAGGACCAAAGAATGCAAGGTTATCTCTATAAAGTTAAGTGTGCCCAATTAGGTTTTAAAAATTTTACCCTAAGGCAACTCCCAAGAGGGTAGAACTCCCGTGCAGATTCACTAGCTATGTTGGCTACTTCTTCAGGATTAGGCCTACCCTGAGTTATAATAGTAGAAGATCTGATGTCTCCCAGTTGTGATGACCAAGATTTTGTCCAAGTAAATAGTATACAAGCAAGTTCAAGTTGGATGGATCCTATAATTTCATTTTTTAAGGAGAGGTTATTTCCTGAGAAAAAAGTTGAAGCTGAAAAAATACGTAGGAAGGCCCCACGATATTGGCCTTTCGAGGAGTACAAGTTGTAGAAACGCTCCCACTCCAGACCATATTTACTGTGCGTTCATCCAGACGCTGTGGAACCGCTGTTGGAGGAATTGCACGAGGTTGTCTGTGGCAGTCACACTAGGTGACAGTGTTTATCCCATAGAGCTCTCACCTAGGGGTATTGGTGGTCAAGCATGCAGAAGGCCGCACAAGAATATGTTCAAAAGTGCGATTAGTGTTGAAGATATGCCCATATGCCCCTTATAGTGACAATCTCTCCTTTTAATGCATAGCTTCGAGTATGTGACTAACCAATTGATGCATAGATCCAAGCACGTGACTAACACACCAACTTGAGAAGGATGTTGGCTGCAAAGTTCTTCAATTCATCAAACGATGAAGATTAAGAAGCTCCTTGGTTACAAAACCCTTGACGCAAAGATGCAGTAGCTTCTACAAAAAATATGATGAATTAGGGCAAATTGTCTCCGGTCATAATATGCATGAATAATCACTTTGCATCACAATTGCAACAACACTTAGACAGCCATTAAAAGAATCCTTATATATGTCTAGCGTTATGAGAAAATAAACCCTACACAAATACACTTGGATATGTGTGAAATCAAAACTGAAAATCTAAATTTTGTAGTTCTTGACGGATACAGCTACTGTCGAGCTACTGTATTAAAGCTCGATATATGTGATCTGTCAAGTTATCTGTTGAGTTTTAATGAACAACACTTCTTCACTTGTTTCTTGAACAGATTTGCATGACTTCAATACTAAACTTGAACTCTTGTTCCTTGAAGTACTGAACACATCCTAGATCTACCCAATTACAAGTAAAAAGCATTTTGTCAAAAGATTAGCCAATTTACATAACATATGTCTTTAACAATATCCACATATATCCTAACATTATATATATACCAATACACATTTTAGATACAATCACCCATCATCTATAACAAAAAATTTAGCACAATACTAATTGTTTTCCATATTTTTCAATCAAGCTCTAGTTTTCACCATTTTGAGAAGACATCAAGCATTAAGTGTCTCTTCATTTATCTACCGTTATGGTCTTTTCACTTCCAAAATTTCAATTTTTCACGACCTTATCTCTCCTTCACTCATACATTGATTATTTATTTAAGTTTTATAATATTTTATATATATATATATATATACCAATAGACATTTTAGATACAATCACCCATCATCTACAACAAAAAATTTAGCACAATACACATTGTTTTCCATAATTTTCAATCAAGCTTTAGTTTTTACCATTTTGAAAAGACATCAAGCATTAAGTGTCTCTTCATTTATCTACCGTTATAGTGTTTTCTCTTTCAAAATTTCAGTTTTTCACAATCTTATCTCACTCTCATTCATACATTGATTATATATTTAAGTTTTATAATGTTATATATATACCAATACACATTTTAGATATAATCACTCATCATCTACAACAAAACATTTAGTAAAAAACTAATTGTTTTCCATATTTTTCAATCAAGCTTTAATTTTCACCATTTTGAGAAGACATCAAGTATTAAATTTCTCTTCGTTTATCTACCGTTATAGTGTTTTCTCTTTCAAAATTTCGATTTTTCACAACCTTATCTCTCTCTCATTCATACATTGATTATTTATATAATTTTTACAATGTTATATATTCCAATGCACATTTCACAATCACCCATCATCTACAACAAAAAATTTAGCACAATATTAATTGTTTTTCAAATTTTTCAATCAAGTTTTAGTGTTCACAATTTTGAGAAGACATCAAGTATCAAGTGTCTCTTCATTTATCTACCGTTATAATGTCTCCTCTTTCAAAATTTCAGTTTTTCACAACCTTATTTCTCTTGCACTCATACATTGATTATTTATTTAAGTTTTATAGTGTTATATATATATACCAATACACATTTTAGATACAATCACCCGTCATCTACAACAAAAAATTTAGCACAATACTAGTTGTTTTCCATATTTTTCAATCAAGCTTTAGTTTTTACTATTTTGAGAAGATATCAAGCATTAAGTGTTTCTTCGTTTATCTACCATTATAGTGTTTTCTCTTCCAAAATTTCAGTTTTTCACAACCTTATCTCTCGCTTCTCTCACTCATAAATTGATTATTTATTTAAGTTTTATAATGTTATACACACACACACACACACACACACACCAATACGCATTTTAGATACAATCACCCATCATCTACAACAAAAAAATTTAGCACAATACTAATTGTTTTCCATATTTTTCAATCAAGTTTTAGTTTTCACCATTTTGAAAAGACATCAAACATTAAATGTCTCTTCATTTATCTACTGTTATGGTGTTTCCACTTCCAAAATTTCAATTTTTCATGACCTTATATCTCTCTCACTCATACATTGATTATTTATTTAAGTTTTATAATGTTATATATATACCAATACACATTTTAGATACAATCACCCATCATCTACAACAAAAAATTTAGCACAATACTCATTGTTTTCCATATTTTTCAATCAAGTTTTAGTTTTCACCATTTTGAGAAAACATCAAGCATTAAGTGCTCTTCATTTATCTACCGTTATAGTGTTTCCTCTTCTAAAATTTCATTTTTTCACAACCTTATCTCCCTCTCACTCATACATTGATTATTTATTTAAATTTTATAATGTTATATATATATATATATATATATATATATATATATATATATATATCAATGCACATTTTAGATACAATCACCCATCATCTACAACAAAAAATTTAGCACAATACTAATTGTTTTTCATATTTTTCAATCAAGTTTTAGTTTTCACCATTTTGAGAAGACATCAAGCATTAAGTTTGTTAGGACATATGTGGAACTTGTTATGAACATATGCCATTTAAAATTGGCTAATCCTTTGAAAAAACACACTTTACTTGTAATTGGATAAATCTAGGATGGTTTAATTCTTCAAGCAACATTGTGTGCAAGTCAAGAGTTAAAACTATGCAAGTCTGTTCAAGAATCAAGTGAAGAAGTGCTGTATTTTAAAGCTCGACAAATATCTCAACAGATTGCATCTATCAAGGTTTAAAAGGAGCTTTTAGCCTGATACTCGACAGCAGCTCGACAGATAACCTGTCTATTGAGGTTTACGAAAATCAGGTTTCCAGATCTGTTTTTCACACATATCCAAGCTATTTGTGTAGAGTTTCTTTTCTCACAACTCTAGACATATATAAGGATTATTTTAAGGGCCGACTAAGGGGATACAACTTGATGCAAAGTGATTATTCACTCAAATTGTAACCGGAGACAATTTGCCCTAGTTCATCATTCTCTTGAAGAAGTTGCTGCATTTGTACATCGTAAGGTTTTGTAATCAATGAGCTTATTGATCTTCATTGTGTGGATGAACTAAAGAACTTTGCAGCCAACATCCTTCTCAAGTTGGTGTGTTAGTCACGTACTAGGATTTGTGCAAAGGAGTAAGTCGCGCATTGGGATCCGCGCATTAATTGATTAGTCACGTATTGGGAGCCGTGCATTGAAATGAGAGATTGTCACTACGTTACAAGTCCAGTTGTGTATTGGGGTAAGAATTCAACTGTAAGTTGGTATAAAGTACTGGGATTCTTTTATTTGTAACCGCTTGTTTTGATAATAGTAGATTCTCAGAAGTAGTGACCTTAAATTCACCTGATATAGTTTTGCCTTGGTGGTTTTCCCAATTCGTAAACAAATCACCTATGTCAAATTTAATTTCCACTGTATTTAGTTATTTGGTAATTTGTTTGTGCTACCATATGTATTCCATGTTAAATTGATTTAATTAATTCACTTAACTAAGTAATTGGTTAATTTACCCAAGGGGTCAATACGTTCTTGGCCTATCAAAGTTTCTTTTCATTTATCTACAGTTATAGTGTTTTCCTTTCCAAAATTTATGTTTTTCACAACCTTATCTCTCTCTCACTCATACATTGTTTATTTATTTAAGTTTTACAATGTTATATATACCAATGCACATTCTAGATACAATCATTCATTATCTACAACAACAAAAATTAGCACAATACTAATTTTTCTCCGTATTTTTCAATCAAACTTTAGTTTTCATCATTTTGAGAAGATATCAATTATATTTGTTTGAAACTTTCAAAGTTAAGGCAACAATAGGAAGATCATTGAGGTAAATAAAACGCATAATAAAAAATGATCATTTTTTTTGGTTTTCCATTTTCCTTTCTTTTTAGTATTCTTGCATTTTTTGAAGTGATTCTGTTGTTTTCCTTTCCAAAATTTTCAATGATATTGACTTTTGTTATTTTTAATTGACTTAGAATTGTTAATGCAGTTTTATTTGGCCTATCATTGTTGTGGAAATTCCTAATGTTGATATGAAACATATTTATAATGAACATCTTTTGTGCTTATTTGTAGAGTGTCAAAAAGTATTCAGTGTAGTAATTATGTTGTTGTTGCATCTCATGTGTTTGGTAAAATTTCTTTTAGAAATCTTATGCGTCTTTCTCAAATCTATTTGTGATTTTTATTTTGTTCATTCTACTACAAATAATAGGCATCTCCACCATTAAATTTTTAGCTAATTTGAGCTTTCTTGGTAAGCTTTTAATTTGTTTACTTGATCATCTTTAAGGAAAAATCCAAAAAGAGAATAAAAGCTAATTTTCTCTAGAGCATTATTATGCTATTAATGTTTTTATGTATAGATACTTAAGGAACTTGATTAATTCTTTCTTAGAATTCCTATTACCCTTACGTCTAGCCTTTTAGATTAATTTTTGGGGGTTCAAATAGTAGCCTAGCAACATTCTTTATAGTGTTCCCTATTTGTGGTTCAAACCCCACCATCCCCCCTCCACCACCATCTACATATCTCTCTCTCTCTCTCTCTCTATATATATATATATATATATAATCAGCTATTCAAATTAAGAATTCTCATGTGTTACTCTTTAAAGATTTTATTAGATGTATAGATGGCACTTTTGGTTTATGAAACATGATCAACAAACTATGATTTTTATATAATTATATCTACACTATACTACAATGTCATGATGGATGGATTGGTCTTATTTTACTATAAAATCTAAGTAATCATGTGGCTTATGAATTTGAAGAGTTATATATTGCGGGATTTGTTCATATGATGAAATAAAGTTTGCTCTTTGCATTTTATTTTATTTTACATTTCCACTTTATGATATATGATTTATTGAATATGATCTATTGCACAGTTATCTTTATATATATATATATATTCACTTAGTTTCAATTGTATGAAAGAAAGAGACGTGCATCTATGTTTCGGAGAAAACCATACCTGTAAGTGTTGAATCGCATACATCTAGATAGTAATAAACAAAGTATACATGGTTACAACTTGGTCTAATAGTTCTCACACAGTAATTTTTTTTTAAATAAAAATTGATAGGCCAAAAACGCATTGATTAAAGATTTTCAAGAAGAGAAAAACACAGATATGAATGCAATCAATCATGCAGCATAGCCAATGATCTAACCAGCATTTTAACCTCTCAAAATCATCTCTCAAACAACAAAGAGTTAAGCATATAGCTCCAAACACACACACACACACACACACACACACACATACGCACTAAACAAGTCTAACTAATTTTATATTTCAAAAACAAGTTAAGAAAGTTTAGTGAGCATACATCAACACATGTTAACTTTGTGATGGCCAAATCACATTGTACCTACACATGTATCAAGAGTAGCAAAGAATATTGCAGTTGTGTGTAAAAAACATTGCAAGATTACATAAGTGTCTCAATGTTACGACGATTTGAGATATGAGAAAATCACTTTATCTCACACACTATCACAACTATTTGATGGGGACTATCATCTTTGAAGTACATTCTATAACTCCCATATCTCTTAGAAAACACACTTACAATCATATTTAAAGCATTTTATTTTTTTTGCTTTTATTTCTTTGCTTATTTTCTTTTTATTAAGTAAACCATGTATGAGTATACAAAGGAGAGAAAAGAAATACCCAATTATGTTAAGCTTTTTGACATTGCACTTTTGCCATGCCGAAGCATACATATATCATTGACATTGCACTTTTGCTATGCCGAAGCATACAGATGTCATATCATGATTGGCGGGTAACAGTGGTGAAATGGTTATTTATGCTTTTCTCTTAGGATTTTCTAGTCCTTCCCGTTAAAAAGAGTGATACGAATGTTAAGTACAAGAGATCGCTTAACCTTACTCATCACAAACAAAGAGCCACAAAGCTCACTTGCTTAGTTGTGCATAAGAATGCCCATCTAAGCTACAAGAGATACAAAGTTTAGAAAAATCTGTTTCAATGGCCATTTTAAGGTTCACAAGAACTGATGTACATAAACACACACTGTTTTTGTATTTTTCTGAAATTTTCAATTTATTTATTTATTTTTGAAACAAGACAAAATAACTAAAATTGAAAAACTAACAACCAAAAACATGTAAAACAAGCAATGCATAAAACTAGACCGACTCAAAACAAAAATGCAAAACACACAAGTAATGCAAAAACAAAAACAGATGGAGAGAGAGAAAAAGTGATTAAATCACTTGGAACCCTTTTCCTTCAACACCTTGGAAGAACCTTTCTTTTTCACAAACCCTTGAACCAACGGTGAGAGGGAAGAATTGATACCGTTTAAGTTCGAAAGGAACATGAAGGCTTTGAAAAGATCTCCGAGAAGAGCAAACGAGGACAGAAACTGATTTTGGTTTCCCGACGCCAATATGCTATTGCTATTTTGAGTGGCTAACCGCTTATAGCAATTTGGTCAAGTATGACCAGCTACTTCACAGTGATGACAAAGATGCTGCTTTTTTTTTTGTTTAGGCCTTTGAGAGTTAGTATTCTTAGCCTTAGGGTTTTTAACTTCTTTCTTATCCTGCTTAGGGGGTGCTCCTAAGATAGATTTACCGTTGTCTATGTTCTCACTAGCTAATTCATTTTTAACATTAATGTTCTCAATTTCAACATTATTGCTAGGAGAAACAAAAATAGTAGTACTAGCAGAGGCAATATTAGAGGAAGAGAAATCATACCCTAAACCTATTCGATCTGAAGCATATTTTTTAAAACTGAGCATCTCATCGAGCTTAGCACTTGAAGTCCTTTCCAGCTGAGCTCTAACTTGGAACAGTTCTGCCTCAAGCTTCTTAGTCTTCTCAGCCAAGAAGTTATTTTCAAACCTCAATGCTCCAATAGTTTGATTTGCTTCATCAAACTTTGTGGAAACCTCTTCACGTTCAAGCTCCACATAACTAAGCTTCTTGGTGGTCAACCTAAACAGCTTCTCGTGCTTTTCTGAGACCTTATATAACTTAGCATAGGCTGTGTGAATGTCATCTTGATCATCCATCTTCTTAAACTTGGCTTCCACCAATTCCTCTTCTTCATCCACATCTTCAACAATCCTTTCAGTAGGATTAACTGTGGCAGTGAAGGCATTCAAGATTCCGTCATTCTCATTGTCGGAATCATCTTTAGGCTCGGTGTCGCTTAGCGTAACAGAAAGTGCCTTGCTTTTTCCAATTGTCTTGAGATATGTTTGGCACTCTTGTTTCATGTGTCCGAAGCCTTGGCACCCAAAGCACTTAGGTCCTGTAGGAACAGTGTACTGACCGCTATCCTTAGCATCCTTCTTCCCTTTGTCTTGGCCCTTGAATTGAGAAGAACTGGATTGCCTACGGTCCTTGTTGAAGCCTTTCCCGTTGGCATTCTTCATAAACTTCTTGAATTACTTGGTGATGTAGGACTTCATCTTAGAATCTTCATCATCTGAAGATTCTTCTATCTCACTGCTCTTGGCATTCAGTGCCATACTCTTGCTCTTGCTCGTCTTTCCGATCCTGGACAAACCCAATTCATAGGTCTATAGATTTCCAACCAGCTTTGTCAAAGGAATTTTATCAATATCCTTTGATTCCTCAATCGCGGTGATCTTTGCATGGAATATTTCGGGCAGAGATCTGAGTACTTTTCTCACAATCTTGGGTTCTGGGATAGTTCCTCCAAGATTAAAGACAGAGTTCACTATGTCTTTGAGTTTTGCATAGAACTCATCAAACGACTCATCCTCCTCCATTTTTATCTCTTTGAAGCTTGTAGTGAGCCTCTGAAACTTCGAATCCTTGACAGCCTTTGTTCCCTCATAGGTTGTCTGGAGGATGGTCCATGCTTCCTTTGCAGTTTTAGAGGAGGATATCTTCTTGAATTCCTCATTTGTGACAGCACTAAACAACTTATTTTCAATGCCCTATTGTTGAAGTTCGCCGCCTTAATCTTTGCCTCATTCTAATTGGGCGGTGCTTCCTTTGGCTTGGTCCAACCAATCTTTACAGCTTGCCACACTTTCTCATCTAGAGACTGCAAAAAAACTCTCATGCGTACTTTTCAGTATGCATAGTTAGTTTCATTAAATAAAGGAGGGATAATAAGAGATTGTCCTTTATCCATGACAAACAGGGGCCAATGGATCACACATAAGGATTAAACCCTAATCAGAGTGTGCCGCTCTGATACCACTTGATAGGCCAAAAACATATTGACCCCTTGTGATGGATTAATTGATTAATTAGCCAAGTTTAATTAATTAATCAATTTATCATGCAAACATATGGTAGCACAAAAAAATCACCAATAAACTAAAGTGCAGTGGAAAAGAAATTAACACGGTGATTTGTTTACGAATGGGGAAAACCTTCAAGGCAAAAACCCCACCGGGTGATTTTATGGTCACCACTCCCGAGAATCTATTATTATCGCAGCAAGCAGTTACAAGCAAAGGAATCTCGGTACCTTATACCAACCTATAGTTGAACCCTTACCCCAATATCCAATTGGACTTGTTCTGCAGTGACAATCTCTCATTTTCAATGCACGTCTCCCAATACATGACTAACCAATTGCACAGATCTCAGTACGCGACTTCAATCACCAACTTGAGAAAGATGTTGGCTGCAAATTTTTTCAGTTCATCCTCACAATAAAGAACAAGAAGATGCTTGGTTACAAAACCCTATGGTGCAAAGACACAACAGCTTCTTCACAAAGAGATGAACTAGGGCAAACTTTTGTCTTCAGTCACAAATTGCTTGAACAGACTTTGCTCAATACTTGTGCAACTTGTGCTTACTTTGACGGTCCTTAAAATAATCCTTTTATATGTCTAGGGTTATGAGAAAAGAAGGCCTAAAGACATATCCCCGAATTGGAATCAAAATAGCACTGAAAATCTATTTTCCTTAAATCTTGACAGCTAGAGGTGTCGAGGTGTGGTCGAGCAGCTGTCAAACCACGAGGCTGGAACAACTTCTTAAAGCTCGATAGATGTAGCTGTCAAGCTTTAATGATAAACACTTCTAAGCTTGTTTCTTGGACAGACTTGCATGACTTTAACACTTGATCTTGAAACCTTGTTTCTTGAAGTATTAAAAACATCCTAGATCTACCCAATTACAAGTAAAGTGCATTTTATCAAAAGATTAACCAATTACATAAAAGAATGACATATGTTCAAATCAAGTGAACCACATATGTCCTAACAAAAATTATTGCATTGTATTTTCATACATATCTCACTATATATAATACTCAACTACAAAATATATTTAATTTGTTAGTTGTTACACCACAAAAAAACTTCTAATATAAAACATAATTTCAAATAACATATTGACTTAAAAAAAAAAATCTAATACATTAATTCTATAATTATCTAATAAAACATATTCATATCAATTTTTTCCACGCATCGTGCAGGTCTGCAACTAGTTATCATAAAAAGCCAGTCCAAACACAAACCCAATTAACAACCAAATAGTTCCCCTAGTTAGTAAAAACCATAGCAAAGAAATTGTCCAACAAAATCATAGGTTTCTTGTGGTGCTAAATAGGATCGATCAATTTAAATTGAGAGACTAAGCTTTGATCAAATACTTATTTAGATCTTTGTTTTTTTGAGAGGAAAATACTTACTTAGATTGATCACTAAAGACTACACATGTGGGCAACTATATGTTGATTCACGGTTTCATTTTCATTACGGGGAAAAAATGGAGGGAGAAGCAAAAGGTCCTTTAATATAATGAATCCTCCCTCTCACAATGTGTGGGCCTCATGGTTGTGTGGGACCCACATGTCATAAGAGCGAGAGTGCATAAGTCAAATGCATGAAATACATTCTCCGGTTGCAGATGGCGAAGCATGACCAAAATACTCTTAACTTTCATATGTGTAGAGAACATAAGAATGTAACCATGCTGGCTTCAACAAGTTCCAACTTTTTCCTATAATGATTTATCAATTCTAGAAATAAAAAGCAGTTTAGGAATTTAACTTGTAAAAAATTTAAAGAAATGTAATATACTACTGCTATTATAGACTCTTCTTATGTACTTACAATTGAAAATTGGAAGCATAACTGTGGTTAAATATTACTGAAAGGTCATATATTAAATCTAGATCACAATCTGTTTTCTTAATCAGATTTATAGGAATGAAAGATTGGAAATGATAGAATACTGTGCAGGTGAATAATGCAGGGATTCTTGGAGCCACTGGAGATACTGATACTATAAGGACTTCAGCTTTTAATGCAAGCTCTTTATATATGATTTATTTCTCTACCACAAACTAACGGTTTGCAATTATATTCAAATTTGAGGAAGAGAAAATTGCTTTTAGGTCACCGTTGTTAATGTAAAATTATGGGTAGCATTGTTAATGTAACTTCAAAACAAAGTTAAGGAGAAATCTTATCACTAATATGGGGTTGCTTAAATATTCATTTTTCTTCAGCCAAAGGCCGTTGGAGGTTGTAAGTGGTTGTTCTAGAGAAATTTCCAAAAACAAGACAAACAATTTACTAAAGAAAATAGATTCTTGTGAACTTTCAAGTTTCAATGCAATACATTCCTCTATTTCTTTCCAGAATTCTATTTGAAATCATTCTAGCACCTAGTAAGTTGCGTCAAGGACTATTTTTGTTTGATATAACTATTTGCATTCTTAAAGGGAAGGTTATTAAGTCAAATGTAGATACAATTTGTTTAGCTTTTCTTAGCTGCTTTACCAAATTCCTTGTGCTTCTGATAAGATCTTGCTATATTTAGCCATTTATTGGTGGGCTTTTTAAAAATATGACATGCCTGTAGCATTCTCCAAATAAAATTTGATTAGAAGGATGAAATCTATTCTTGTTATGTATGAGGTTGTGGAGTTAGGCATTACAAGGCAAATAGTCAATCAACAACTTCCTATCAAATATAGCCTTCACAGTATGGGATGTTTAACTTCCAAGAGGATTTTTTTTTTCCTCTCATCAATGCAGGAAGAAGGAGAAATCACTTGGAATACCATGGTGACTCAAACATACAAGTTAACTGAAGAATGTCTAGAAACAAACTATTATGGTGCCAAAAGAATGGTTGAAGCACTTAATACCCTCCTCCAGTTATCTCATTCACCAACGATTGTCAATGTTTCATCCTTCATGGGGAAGCTAAAGGTATCAGAAAGCATCATTTGCATATTTTAGTCACCTTGATGAAAAGCTCCATCAAGTCTTGTACCAGTTAAAATTTTGGTTTGAAATACAGTTATGTTGAATTGAAAGTGGATGATTCTGCTTGAGATTGGCTTAAATTGAGCTCAGAAACACATGATTTAATTCGATGCCACTTAAAATTTGACTGTCTTGAGTCTCTCAGATTAAAAAAAAAAAAAAGAGAGAGTAAATATATAGTTCTTTTTATAAATGGATAATTGACCACCATAGACTTATTGTTTCACCTTGGTTTACCCTTAATGTGAAGAGTGTTATTTGGATTACAAATCATCAACACATTAATAACTTAAAAAATTGGATTGCTGATATTGGTTGTTGCTAAAGTTAATAAATTACTATTGTTAATGTAGTGGATACTTTGAGATGAAAATCATGCATAACTGGACATAATTTGTTTCTATACTGGTAAACTAATTTTTTTTTTTTCAAAAAGAAATTGGTATTCTCTCAAAATAGCATTCATGGAATTATATGAACCACTCCCTATAGATATGGAGTTCATTTTTTAACATCAAATTCTGAATCATTTTCCCATTAAAAAATTAAACTCAATTTTGCTTCCAATGTTGTTCCAGGAGATACCAAATGAATGGGCTCAAGGAGTGTTAACTGATGCTGAAAGCCTTACAGAAGAAAAATTGGATGAGGTATTAAGCGAGTTTCTAAAAGATATCAAGGAGGGTTCCTTGGAAGCAAAAGGTTGGTGACGTAGGACAACCACAATATTCCAATAGAATAGAAAAATAATAAGATAAACCCTAGGAGTCAGTACCTAAGGGTTGCTTGGAGTCAGCACCAAGCAAATTGGAGTCGGTACCAGTATAAAAGAAAACACACGTTTTTAATAATTCTCAAAAGCTGTCTTACAATAATCAGAAAAAGTGTTTAAATAGCTAACAACAAAATGCATAAAGAACCCTAATTATTAAATGCTCGGGCTTGCTTAATCTCAAGCCCAATAACTAATAGGCTTCATCCATAAGGCCACAGGTTGGGCTGTCTTCTTTTTGCTTTTCCTCCCATACATGTGTATAATTGGGGCCTGTATCTTGTGTCCGCACCAGTTGGCCTGCTTATACATCTGTTTATATAGTCTCCAAAGCAGTTTTGAATGCCTACACAAGGATTCTGGCCAACAAATACCCATCTTTCCACATAAATTGTCTTTGCCCTGGCTATGTCAATATAGACATAAACTTCCACCTTGGCCCCTCAACAGCTGAAGAGAGTGCTAAAAGAGTTCTAAGGTCGGCACTGCTTCTGAGTGGACGTCCTTCTGGCCTCTTCTAGGGAGAAGTGACACCTTTTTAATTGAAGACAATCTGTTTCTATAGACTTATCAAAATATTTGGCTCTCTAATGTTCATGCACTTCCCCTTTGGCTTATGTTCTCTGCCTAGGATTTGTGATGTAATAAGGATATGCCACTGTTAAGTCTCTTATCAATACGGGCTCTTTAATGATGAATCAATGTGTTTCTAGTGCTTCTTGGAAGCCAATATTAGTTCTTGGGGATGATATGTTTCAAGAGAAATATTTTTGGTTTGCAAGGGCTGTCACAAACATTAGAGGGATATTTCTCAGTTACACTAGCTAAAATCAGATTTGTGATGGTTAAGAAAAGACTTGATAGATTAAGGAATCTTCAAGTTCTATTGGCTTCAGAAAGATCTATTTGTTTAGGATATAGCATGGTTCAATGTATGCTATAACAATGCTTCTTTTTTTCTTTTCTTCTTTTATTATCATAATGGACAAAGTTTGGCTCCAAACTTGCTTGAAGCTAAATTTTCCAACCAATTATATTCTGAATATATCCATTGGAAATATTAGAAAGTAGAAACTCTTACAACGTTATACTGCCTAATAAATCTTAAGTTAATCTTTGGATTATTTTGCTTGTCTAAAAATTTACTAAATAAATGAGTTTAAAAGTTTCAAATTAGATAGTAAACAACATTGAATTGAAATAAAATCTCCATACATAACAAACATATAAGGGGCATAAAACCTAACGAAGGACTTGAAAAATATTAATCTAATTGAAAAATTTTTAGAGATTAAAAAAAACCCCAAAAAGTCACATCTAAGTGTAAGCTATTGCATTTGAAATAGGAACAAAATAAAACCTATAGCATATGCCACGAGGAGAATGATATATCCTGGCCTCTTCTCAAATAAAAGGCCAAGCAAGTCCCCAAAATGGACAATTGAGTAGGATCTGATAGCCCAAAAGGCCTTTTAGAAGAACCAAAGATAGTCCCTTGTGGGTTCTGAGAAATTTCCTCCCAATGGAAAATTAATGAAGAAAGTGTTGATCAATTTCCTGGTGGTCCAAGTCCAACCAAATTTTGGCTGACTTTTAGTGGACTCATCCAAATTATTGGGTTAAAATGAATTGACCCCTTACAATTAATTAATTAATTACCCAAGTTAATTAATTAGATCAGATTTCATGCAATAGCGTAGCAGCACAAACAAATCACCAATTATACTAAATGCAGTGAAAAATACATTTGACACAAGTGATTTGTTTACGAATGGAGAAAACCATTGAGGCAAAACTCTACTGGGTGATTTTAAGGTCACCACTTTCAAAAATTCACTACTATCAATCACAAGCAGTTACAAGTATAAGAAATCTTACCAAACCCTTTGGCCTATCCCGGAATACCAACCTACAGTTGAACCCTTACGCCAATACCCAATTGGACTTGTATTGTAGTAGCAATCTTTTTGTTCAATGCACAGATCCCAGTACGTGACTAACCAATGATGCACGGATTCCAATATGTGACTAACTTCAGCAACTTGAAAAAGTTGTTGGATGCAAAGTTCTTCAATTCATCAACAATGAAGATCAGGAAGCTCATTGATCACAAAACCCTTGGCGTAAAGACGCAGTAGCTTCTTCAGAGAGAATAATGAACTGGACATATTTTGCATGTATTATTTTCACATTCACTTCTGAGATGGCTTTTAAAATAAGCCTTATATATATGTCTAAGGTTGTGAGAAAAGAAACCTTACACAAATACATAAGCTTGACCCGAAAATCAAATCTAGAAATTCTGATTTCGTAAGTCTCGACAAAAACAACTTGTGTTTCTGTCGAGCTTCAACATTAAATCTCAATAGAAAGGATTTTGTCGAGACTTTTGTTGAGCTTTAGTGAACAGCTCTTTCTTCATTTGTTTCTTGGTCAGATCTTCATAATTTTAACACTTGACTTGAACACTTATTTCTAGAAGTACTAAACTCATCCTAAATCTACCAAATTACAAGCAAAGTGCATTTTGTCAAAGGATTTGCCAATTACATAAAATAAGTTCCTAACACAAACTTTACACAGCAATTGGAACCAAATTTTGGCTGACTTTTAGTGTTATAGACTTGTCCAAACTTTACATAGCAATGCTCCCGTGAATAAGTGTTTTGGATTGCGAACCATCCATATATTGGAAAGGTATCACAAAATAAATTTTCTATTCTCACTGGATTTGGATCTAGTGAGGTCAAATTGCAATCCTTAAGTCAACATTTCTTAACCTAAACTTTGCATCATCATCATTATTTTTAATATTATTTTGCTAAATAACCTAAACTTGGCATTTCCCAAACTCAACCACACTTTCAGTCTTTTTTTTTTTTTTTTTACAAAATAGAAATTTACTCTAATCTAATCTAAATGTATATATATGTGAAGCTTCCTTCTAGAGACTTAAACTGCGGCTTTTATCCCTCACACTTTACAAGCACTTATACTTGTGAAGTGACCATCACACCAAATGTGTGCGATAGTCATCTTCATTCTTAACAAGGCATGAAAATGTCGGTCTTAAGGCATGGAAATGACACATGGCCAAACAAATTTGCCATAATAGTATATGTTGAAAATTTAGGTACATAAGTTTTAATAATAAATAATAAAAAAAGCTATTATTATTTTTTTGATAAGAAAAAAAGTTATATATATATTTTTTTATAAGAAAAAAAGTTATATTTTTCAATAAAAATAAAATTCAAATTTACTATGTGTTTAAATTTAATTCAACAACTTAATGCATGGTAACTGTACCTAATACTAATGATTATTCAGATCATTTTTATCTTTTTTTTTTTTTTGAAGGAATCATTTTTATCTTTTTTTTTTTTTGAAGGAATCATTTTTATCTTTTTTTTTTTTTAAGGAATCATTTTTATCTTTTTTTTTTTTTTGAAGGAATCATTTTTATCTTTTATATATAAAAAAAAATAGCCACAATATTGAGCTGCCATTAGAATGTAATGTCTAGTTCATGTACCAATTAAGAAACCAATTTTTTTACAGTCAAAACTAGGATTTTATGAATAGGGCAAGAAACTATAAACCAACAAACTTGTACAATTTATTATATAAAAAATTACAATTCAAGAATATGAAAAGAAAATATACAAAATAAATGTCTTTTAGTACATTTTGACTCAATCATCTATCATGATGGAGCTTGAGGTTGTTATAAATTTGAAAAATCATCTATGATATATTTTAGGGTAAATTACAAAGTTGGTCTTTATCCTTTACACCATATTTCAATTTGATCCCTAATTTTTTAATTGTGATAATTTAGTCCCTAACATTTTTAATATTATATCAATTTAGTTTCTGCTATTATCTAAAAAAAGTTGATATGTAAAATGAAGTAATAAAAATTTATTTTTCATGGCACGTCAACGGCTAACTATACCCTCTTGTCAAATTTAAAAATAAAAAATAAAAAATAAAAGTAGTAACTCTAAAGTTTTTGTACTTCGCTGGTCCACCCCCATCGTCCACTTCACCAACGTCAGGAAATTTGGGAACACACATTGGGTTGATCACAAGAAGATGTGGAAATTATAAGATGGTGTGGATCAATGGATGGGTTTGCGGCTAGAGATAGTGTAACACCCCATAATTTTATTACTTATTTAGCTATTACACGTAAATTATAAAGGAGGCCTACAATTAAATGGATTAAATTGATTTGGGCCTAAGATATTAAAATAATGAGATATATGCTACGAGATATAAAGCCCAAGTAAGGTGGCATAAGTAAAAATATGGGCCTTGATAACCCTAGGCTTTTTCCCTTTTAAGTTACGCGTGTATGTACATAATAGAGTTCTTTTTTGTTTCAGCCACAACACACGATTGAGTTTTTTTTCTTTTCTCCTCTGTGGCTGTGCATCAAAAATTTCAGGTATGGCTGTCTTGCTCTTCTTAAATTGTCATAAACTTAGACTATCATTATTCTAACAGAAAAGAGCTCCTATAATTGTATTATATTAGATAAGGATGGTCAATATGTGAGGAGACTTTGAAATTGAACCAAAGAGAGTGATAGGCTTGGACCTTGTCACCATGTTAAAGGGGAAAGGGTATGCATTCACACATAGCTTCCATTGTTGACCGAATGACCATCACCTTTTTATTATTGTCTAAACTAGTCCAACGGCATCAAGGGATCAATAGGCTACTAGAGTAATAATTTAAGGCTATTTTGGTGGCTTCCAATATTAGATTGAATATATATATATATATATATGATGATATTTTGCTATGAAGATTTAAAGTTTTTAAATCATTGTGCTAAAAAGCATCACAGCATCCAATTATAATTGATTTGCTAGCTTTGACAATACTTGCCGTGTCAATTAAGTCCACCAAGTCCTATACTTATGTTTATTCCCAGCATCAATTGGAAGTCTTAAGGCTTTAAGATTGCTTAGGTAAGAATATTACGTATAGCCATATGGTCCTCCATAGGCTTTAGGATTGATTTGTCAAAACTTTAAAATGTGACTTCTACTATTTGATTAATAGATATAAATATTAAAGCTTACGTAAATAAATGTAAAATTTTGGATATATTAGTATTTTCTAGGATAAAATTGTTTAAGTGTGAAAATAGATTTTTAAGAAGGAAATTGTGTATTGATGGACCTATCTTTGGTGTTGCTAGGATCTAATTCTACTAATTCATTGTGACTCAAGGGTGATTGATTCCTTTTATTGTTGCAACTAAGAGGTAAGTGGTGTTTGCTAATTTTGGAAGTTTTTTCAAACAATATTGATTAATTAAACTATTTTATATCAAAGGAATATGTTGTTATTCTACATATATAAATGGATATTTTATAATTGCTTGATGTGCACATTAATTATTCATTTTATGAAAAACTTGTGGGACAACCTAAATTTATTTAAATTTGTATGTATGAATATATCCTTATATTTTTTAGAATTATGAACAGATTATTTTTGTGAGCATCTTGAATGGATTATTTATGTGAGCATCTTGAATATGTTTTGAAAACCCATGGCAAGTCGTGATTAAAAGCTCAGTATTATATTAATCCTTAACAAGAGACAATTATATTGCAGCTAGTCCTTAGCAAGCCGGAGTTACGAAGGAAACTTCGAGCTCATATTGGTCATGGGTTGAGAACCTTTCAATCGGTACTAGTTGAATAAATGGGAATTCCCATATTTCTTTGATGAGAAATGTGAAAGGAAAAAATAAATAAATAAAATAAGAGAGCATTCCCCTTGGGAATGAAATTCTGCTATTTGTTCTTCCTTTTTTTATTCTCGCTTTCTTCTGAACCCTTATTTGTTTTTCGTAAAATAGGATTTGGCTCAGGATTGCCCATTTTTAATTCTAGGGTTTCTCTGAATTTGAAAGTTATCACTTGGTAAGTTTCCATACCAAGGCTCAATCCAATTAAGTCCGTAACCACAACTCATCCGCTGATTCTTCAACATCAGTCGGTTTAGACCTCCACTTAGTTTCACCCAAGCTTCATCCTGGTCATGGATAGATCACCCAGGTTCGGGTCCACGGTCCCAGAAAAGGGGACAATGCACATTTAATAGCTCCTTAGCAAAGGAGTATACTATTGAGGATTCAAAAAGGAAGTTCCTTAAGAAGGGAGTGCACCTTTAGGTTCCAAAGGAACCATCCTTAAGAAAGGGGATGAAAATGAGGTTCTAGTCCCAAAAAGGGGACAGCACAACCTTGTCGATGAGGTGTAAACGTTGATCACAAGAAAAACCTAAAAATTGTTTATATTGATAGTATTGATATATGTGTTATGATGGCTCACAATATAAAGATTTTTTTTTTCTTATAAGAAATATTTGATGATAAATATTGAAAAGGTACAAGTTATGAATTTGTTGTAGGAATTTTTTTTTTTGAAAGGTTGTTCCCACACCCCAATGTTAGTGAATTTCACTTCTTGAGTTGTCTCACCCCTCTATTTCCTCTTATAGATACTTTAGAGTGATTATTGGAGTAGAAATTTTTGGAAGTCAACAGTTGCGAAGTATTTTGTAGCACTGAAGATTTTATTATTTTTTTTATGGTATTAAATATTGTAATGGAGAATTATTTTGAGGATGTTTTATTTTGGTGGATTTAAACTTTGACATTTGTGATGAAATTTTAGGTTGATGGTTTCTTATATTTAATAATTTTTATAGATTTGTAAGATAGAATGAGACTTTTATTGGTTATGATTTTGGGGCCTTACGGATAGGAGGTGCCAAAAAGCTGATTGGGTAGCTGAGCATTTTAACCCAGTAAGACAGGATGCAAAATAAAGCAACAAGGTTGCCGATTGGGATTGTTTGTCGTTGGAGATTGGGTATGGTGCTTTTGCAATGTAGTGATATTCCCTATTGTTTGTGATCTATATTTGTAAATTCCTATATAATTCGAATGAATTGGTATTAGTATCGTCTTCAGAAACAAAGAGGTAGTCCTAAGGTCCTTCCATGGTGTCTCTATAGTCTATATACTAAATTTCCATCACATCTTCTAACCACAAACGTAACACCCATCTCTCTCTTTTTTGCATGTGATCATGTTGTTGTTGTTTTCAGGTTTGCAGTTGTTACAGGAGCAAATGAGGGGATGGGATTTGAAGCAGTTAGACAGTTGGCTCTAAATGGGTTCGTAGTGGTGCTAACAGGAAGAGATGAGAAGAAAGGTCTTGAAGCTCTTGGGAAACTGAAAGACTCTGCTTTCTCTGATCATGTGCTTTTTCATCAGCTTGACGTGGTTGACCCTGCCTCCATTACTTCTTTGGCAGATTTCGGCGAAAATAGCAAATTAGCCACTATTTTTCAACTATATAATTAGCAGTTCCTGTTTAGAAACTATATTTTTACTAGCATCTCGAGGCTAAAAGACTCGATTTTGCCTATGAATCGAGTCTTTGAAGGTCGATTTTTATAGTCTAATTTCATCTGATGTGACATATTTTCCACGTGGCGTCTAGTTGGAAATCGAGCATCTGAGACTCGATTTATATCTTTTATATATCCTCTTCTTTGTCCTTATTTTTTCTGGGTTTCATTCTCTTCTCACCTGATCTGCTTCTTTCTTCCTCTTCCACGCTGATCTGCCCAGCCACCGCCGACCCACGCGAACCCAGGCCGCCGCGCCTCAGGTCGCACGACCCAGCCCTCCGCGCCCAAGGTCGCGCGAACCTGGGGCACGGCGGCCTGGGTTGCGCCCCAGGTTGTGCGACCCAGGCCTCCGCGCCCCAGGTCACGCGAACCTGGGGCGCGGCGGCCTGGGTCGCGCCCAAGTTGTCGTGGATCTGGGGCAATGGTTTTTTTTTTTTTTTGTGCGTATTGGGTTCTGCGTGATCTTCCCATGGTGGTGATGAATTTTGATGGTTGTCATGATGAATTTTGATGGTTGTTGATGGTTGTCGTGTATTTCAGGAACAGATGGTAAAAGACTTAGATTTAATTTTTTTGGGTTTGTAAATCGAGTCTTTAAGACTCGATTTTCAAGTAGATCCCACGTGAAAAAAATGCCACATTAGACAGAATTAGACCATAGAAATCGAGCATTAAAGACTTGATTTATAGCCCCAAAATCGAGTCTTCTAGACTCGAGATGCTAGTAAAAAATATAGTTTGTAAACCTTAACTACTAATTATATTGTTTGAAAATTATTGCTATTTTACTATTTTCTCCGCAGATTTCATCAAAACCCAGTTCGGGAAACTTGATATCTTGGTATGATTCTAAGCTAATTTCTTTATAGATTTCTATCTCTTTAATTTGGATATCATTCATCTTGAAATTAATTCTCTTTGAACATAAACTTCCCATGTTATTGTGAAACAAAATTACTTAATTCCTTATAATGAAAAAATCAACTACAGTCTATTACCTCATATCTACTAGATATGATAGAGCTTGTGAGATTCATCATATTTTAATTCAGTGGATAATGTACAGTAGGGATAAGATTTAAGGACAAGATTGCCGTTAATTATATTCATTGATGTGATAACCTGACAGATTTAATAATGTTCCCTGTGTTCAAATCCAATTCTTGTTCGATGTAAACAAAATTAGTCATGTAGTGTTGAAACTATGTGCAGGTGAACAATGCAGGGATTGGTGGAGTCAAATTCGATTCTGATGGTGGGGTAAGTATTTTATGGATGATTTGTCTTTGAAGCAGAATATAGGTGGGTTTGAAATTCATTTATGCGCCTTTGGCAAAGAGTTTAATTTACAACAGTTGCAAGTGTCTTGTGCAGTTTGTTTTCACTTTTGACACCATAGTTGGACTTCTTCATGTAATTTACTTTGAGATCATTGTTAATTTAGAAATTAGAACTACCATAGGGTATTAACATAGGGAGTGGAGCATAATCAGATTGAGCAAAGAACTAACATTGGGAATGCTTCTATATCATTCATGTGATGCCAAAGACCATTAAGGAGGTTCAAAGAGAATAATCTTTCATACCCTTGTTGTTCCTTGGAAAAATTAGTATCTATAAGTGCTCTATTTTATAGCTTAACATGATGCCTATTAAGGCCAACAATCAAGATTATATTTGTTTGTTAGCCACTTAGGCCTTTTGATATTGGAGTAACTTCTCTTTTATGATCAAGGGTAGGATATTTGAGTTAAAGGTATGGTATTTTTCTTCCGTTTTGTATATTAAAGTTCAGTAGATTGTATCATTCTACCTTGGGCTTGGAAGTATTTGGTGATAGTTACCAAGTGGGTTGAGTTCTTTTTACTGCTACAGGAAGGAGATGAATTGTTCAGTGTAAATTGATTCAAACTTATGAGTTAGCAGAAGAATGCTTGAAAACTAACTACTATGGTGCTAAAAGAATGGCTGAAGTACTCATTCCTCTCCTCCAATTGTCAAATTCGCTGAGGATTATAAACGTTTCATCCTCCTCTGTTCAGCTAAAGGTATGGAAGTAACAAAATCCTTCTATAGAAATACATTGTCAGCACGTTCCTTGGTAAGAAACTTGGTTGAGTTTGACACTAGTTTGGTAGGTTTGAAACTCAGGCAAGTTAGCCATAGAGCAGATGAGTCGATTTGAAGGTTAGACTGGCTTAAAATGAGTGAGATACGAAACAAATTTATATCAACTCCTCTCATTAGTTGATCAAGCTGAGCCAACCAAGCCAAATCATTGCTAATGACTTCAATTTAGAACAATGACAGAAGTGACACATTTTTCCACTTTCTATCACTCTTTGGCTTGGACAACTTCTCTTGAGAAACAAGTGAGAGAGAGAGAGAGAGAGAGAGAGAGAGAGAGAGAGAGAGAGATAATATCAGCAGAAAATGCCCTTCCCATTAAACATTGGATGACCCTGCTTGTTTTCCTTAGTTGATTATGGAACACTTTCCAACAGTTTATTGTTATTGAGGTCTTCTTCTAAAATGGTTAGGAATCTTATTATACATTATTTTTCCCATCTTGTTCACTCCAGCAGAGACTAAGATCTTGTATCCATATTGAATTTGTAATTGTATTCCAAGAAAGAATTTACCTTAGTTTTTATTGTCAAACAACATTTTTAAATATTTCTTGTCATGTTTCAGAACATCCCAAATGAATGGGCTAAAAGAGTGCTATGTGTTGATGAAAACCTTACGGAAAAGAAAGTGGATGAAGTATTAGAGGATTTTCTAAAGGATTATAAAGAAGGTTCACTGGAAGTCAGAGGCTGGCCTACTTTTCTTTCTGCCTATACAGTCTCAAAAGCAGCCGTGAATGCCTACACAAAAATTATAGCCAAAAAGTACTCTAGCTTCTGCATCAATTGTGTCTGCCCTGGCTTTTTCAAAACAGATATAAATCGCAACACTGGCATCTTACCTGTTGAAGAAGGTGCTGCAAGTCCTGTGAGATTAGCACTGCTGCCTAATGGTGGTCCTTCTGGCCTCTTATTTGTTCGGCAAGAAATGTCTCCTTTTTGATCGAAGACAACCCATTCATTTGGATGGATTATAAAACCACATGGATTGTAATTTTTGAATTTAAGTGTGTTTTCTCTAATTTACATAGGACCTTGATGGTGAACTTAATAACACCAGTTTGGGATTTTGATGCTAGAATATAAGCTAGTAACTTTTTATGTCATGTGAAATATATGGTTTGCACAATGCAATCTAACTAATGGTCAACTTTCTTGAAGTACTAATAATTTTGCACATATAGTGAGGGAAAAATTGAAGAAACAAACTTAGCATTTGAGTATACTTAGAAAAGGGAGATATCAAGATAATTTCTTGTATACCATTTGTTAGGTTCTAAGACTTTAGGAACTAAATATATTAGAACTTCAATTTATTATGTATTGGCAAACCATGATCGAAACTTAGAGTTTAGATTTAGACTGCTCAAAGTGTGTTTATTTGTAAAGTTGGAATCGAGTGATTGCAGGATTTATTGGTCTAAATCTGCAAGGCTCGATCGATCGAACCTCGTGTAGATTAATTTTTTGCAGATTTTTTCAACTCAGTCCAAGCTTATGTGACATGTAGAGTTTTATGTTTTACTCCCAAGTATAAAAGGAAAAATCCTAGCCACATTTTAGAAGTATTTGATGTGTTGTGTGTTGAATCTCTTGTGAGATCTAGAGGTGTTTATCTTAATACACACTTAGGGTTATCAAGATCAAGATTCATGTCAAAAGCTTGGTGATCGTTTCAATTGTTGCTTAAAGAACTTAAAGAAAGTCACAATTAGGAGAATTGGTGGTTGTTGTGGATCAAAGAAAGAAGTAGTCTGTGGACTCGGAGTTATCATGTGATCGTGGAAGTAAGTTTTCTATTCGAGGTAGTAATAAGATGTTAGTGGTCTAAGTTTTATTGTAAAAACTTCAATTCTTTCAGAGTGGATCTGCTTTACCTTGATAATAGTTAGGTTAAATCCTCCCTAGATTTTTAACTGGTTTGGTTTTCCTAGATCATCAGATCTTTGTGTTCTTTATATATTCTGCTGCTTTATTATTTATGGTTATTTGTGCTAAACCTAATCTTGAATAATAATCTTGTTAATCAACTTAGTATAATATTAGGTTAAGCATATTGTTTTAAGTGGGTCTAAAAATGTATAAGTGGTATCAGAGCAGGTTAGCTCTTGTATTAGATCCTTTGATCTAAGAGTTGATCCTTAACCCCTATTGTCATAGAACACAGTCACTCTCTTGTGATCCCAACTCACTTTGATGGGAACAATTATGCCTATTGGAAAGTAAGGATGAAAGCATTCCTAAAATCAATTGATGAGAAAGTCTAGAACTCTGTTGAATACAGATGGGAGAAACCAGTTACTCCTGTAAGCAAGTGGTCAACTTCTCAAAAAGAAGCAGCCGCTTTTTTTTTTTTTTTTTGAGAAGCCACCCTCACAGAAAGAGGGGGGAGAATATCAATGAAAAATTTCAGAGAGGTACACAGCTTTCACCCCTGGAGGAACATCCTCCATCCAGGATTGGAAAAGAGAAAAATTACATGCCATTCTAGCCATGCCGTGGGCAACTCTATTGCCCTGCCTATGGGTATGACTAAAAATTACATTTTCAAGCGTTGAAGACAACCTCTTAATATCCTTGATAATGTGCCCGAAGCTGGAAGAAAAAAGATCATCATTGGTAAGAGCATGGATAGCAATCTTTGAGTCTCCTTCCACTATTAGCTTGGAAAAGCCTAGATCCTTTGCAAAACAGAGGGCACTCCGGGCTGCCAACACTTCCACCATCTCTACTGATGTAGGCAGTGGAATGGGTTGTGTAAAAGCAGCCATAACTAGACCCAAGTCGTTTCGAATTATCGCTCCCAAGCCTGCAGAGCTGGAGGCAGCGAAAGTGGCTCCATCAAAGTTGATTTTCACCCAATTAGTTGGAAGAGGCAGCCATTTAATGTCTTTTGGGAGAAGGGGGGCTTTTGGGGGGTTTAGGGAGGACTGATGGAATTCCTGGAGATTGACCGAAGCTAGCTGGTTGATCAAGCCCAGAGGGGGAACATCATCACCAACACGGAGTTTGTTGCGCCTAGTCCAAATCTGGGTAACTGTCATAGCAAGCAAGTCCACTAGATTACTCCTCTCCGAGCACAGTTTCAACACATCAAGAAAACATGTCGCCTTACCCGCTTCGCTAATCAACCAGCCAAAGTTAACACTCCAAACCTGCATTAGGGAGGGACAAGACCAAATCGCATGCATTGTGGTTTCTGGTTCTAGGCCGTAACTTGAGCATGTTGCATCAACTAAGATTTTCCTTTTCCTGAGATTTGCCTTCGATGGTATTGAGTCCGTGCTCGCTCTCCAAATTAGAGTCTTAACTCTGTTAGGAACTCTCAATTTTCAAATGCCCTTCCAAAGCTGCTTGGTAGTGAGCAGCCGCTTTTAGTAGCAAAGCAATGAATGCTATTTTTAATGTTGTTTCTATGGAGGAATTCAAGAGAATCTTTAATGTTGAAATTGCTCATACTGTATAGAATATTCTCCAAACTGTGCATGAAGGCACAAAGGCAGTTAAGATTAATGAACTGCAATAGTTAACTACTAGATTTGAAAGTATTAGAATGTCCAATGATGAATGTTTTGATGAATTCTATGCTAAACTGAATGATATTGTTAACCTTGCTTATAATTTGGGTGAAATTTATGATTAACCTAAAATTGTTGGGAAGATACTTAGATCATTGACTGAGGACTTTAGACCCAAAGTGACTACCATTACTGAAAGTAAGAATGTGGACTCCATCCCCGTTGATGAACTTGTAGGATCACTCCAGTCCTATGAGTTAGACCTACCCAAAACAAATAAATCCAAATCAATGGCTCTTAAGTCAGTTGATGATGTTGATGCAAATGGATTTGATGATGAACTCTCTTCTACAGAGATTGCTTATCTTGTCAAGAACTTTAGAAACTTTCTTAGGAATAACAACAGAAGGGCAAGAGATAAAAACAATGCTGAACCTAGGAATTTTAAGAGGAATGAACCTACTAAAGTGAACAATATTGATAAATCTAAAGAGAAAGTAGATCAACCCTCTAATAATTCTTTGAGACAACAATGGATATGGTCGTATGAAATTAGAATGTCCTACATTCTTGAGATCAAAGGGTAAAGCTATGGCTGTAACCCTTAATGATGATGAAGTTTCTGATCATGAGTCCGGTAGTGATAATGATGGAAACTTCATTGCTTTCACAGCTACTACTGTAGCTGATGAAAGTGTGTTGTGGTTGAAGAAAACCCTTCTGATGGGGAACTCTCTGAATGTGCTGATTTGCAAGAAACTTGCAAGAAGCTTACAATAAGCTATGCAAAGTTACTGCAAAGGATGCAATGAATGTTGATTTAGGTTTAAAGAAAATTGCTTCTCTTGAACTTGATAAGAAAGATTTTTTGTTGAAATTGCTTGATGCTAGTACTTTAATTGATAAAGTGAAGACTGAGAACATGATGTTGCTTGATAATATTAAGAAATTAGAACTAGAATTATCTGTTGTTAGATAACTGACTAATAGGTTTGCTAGTTCTAAACTTGATCACATGTTGAGTGTTCAGAAGTCAGCTTTAGACAAAACTGGTTTAGGTTTTGAAGAAAGCATCTCGATGTTTGGAAATCATTCCACAAATTCTGTTCATTCTTCTAAGCCTCCAAAGAGTGAGATTATCAAACCAATAGAAGTTACACCACTTCCTAGGAAGATTAGGGTTGATCTTAAAGAGACTAAGCCTAAAACTCCCAACCCCCCTAAGGATAAGTTGCATGATAAACCTGTGTGGGTTTGTTATTTTTGTGGAAAAATTGGACGTATTCGTCCAAATTGTTTCAAGTTGCAAGCAGCAATGCGAGCAAATAAGTCAAAAGTACATGTGCCTTAAGCAAAAGATCCTATAGTACTTATTGGTGAATTGGAAAAGGTTTTAAACCTTTATACCAATCCTGAAGTTGCTCAGAATTCTCATGTGAAAAAAACTCCAATCTAGAGTTGCATCTAAAAAGTTTTAGATGCAAAAGGCTCAATCTAATTGAGTTCTTTTGACATGGTCCTTGTACTTCATCTCTCTATTCTTTGTGATCATTTTCTTTTCTTGTTTTGTTTTCCTTTTTGCTTTTAGGAATTGCATTGCATTACATTCATGCATTTCGTAATAGGTTTTTTTTTTTTGTTCAAAAATAAAATAAAAAATAAAAAAAAGGAAGGAAAAATGTGTTTTGTATTATTTTTCTTAGATTTATAATCAAGGTTGGTCGTATTATCTTTACATAACATGCTTGTGTACATTGTTTAGCTTGGATGAACTTATTTTATTGCACTTTGTTAGTTTTAGCTATGTAGTGCATGTTGTGTGAGAGTTGTTTATAGTTCCTGATCACTTGATCTTAATTTCGAAGTCACATGCTTTTGATTGTTTGGACTAAAACTTAATGAGAAAAGCATAAATAACCATCTTACCACTGTTTACTAGCCAATCATGAACACCTTAGTGCATATCATAAGATTTTATGCTCGAGAAAGTGTAGCATATGCACAAAAAGAATATAAGGTGTAGCCTCAGATTATTGCTAAAATTGGTGTGTACATTATCTGGCCAAATAAATAATTTCAAATGAAATAAAATTGGTGTGTACATTATGAGGCAATACAAGAAACTTCCATGATTGCAAGCTTATTTTTTAGGAGATGTGAGAGTTATATGATGCAACTCTTTAGGTGATAGTCTCTTTCAAACTTATGTGATGAATTCTGTAGAAATTGTAATTGATTATTAACTACATATCACCTCACATGTATTTCAAGCTATTGCTAGTTGCACACGCTTCACAAGTTATTCTTTATTAAACATAGTACATGAAGTTGTGTGTTAATTCAGATTGGCCATCCAAGATTTATTTTCCTTGATTTTGATGTAAAATATGTTTAATCTTTGAGTTTTTGAGGGCAAATAAGTTGAAAAACTTGTTTTTGGAAGGTCTGGGTAGAATTCTAATGTTTTTGAAATTTTTTTAATCTCATACTCATGCATTTCATTCATGAAACACTATGCTTTGAGGAGATTCTGCATTAAAGTGCTTTGTTTTTCAAAAATTTGAGTTTTCCAAATTTTCGATCGATCAAATCTTTCTCTCGACCGATCAAAAATGCAATAAAAATTTAGGTTTGAATCTGCCTAGCTCGATCGCTGCTTGATTGATGCTGGATTGATCGAATATGTTTTTCGATCGATCGAGGCTTATTTTCGACTAATCGAAATTCAATCAGAAGGTGTTTTAAAAGAAGCTTTTCTCACATGTTCTTCACACTTTTCAAATCTTTTCAAATGCTTTTTCACAGTTCTCCCTTGATTGATTGAATCTAAGCCAATTTTGTCGTTTTCTTCCTAAAATTTCTCAAGTGTTTTTGTCTTCAAGTGCAGGTAAGACCTAAATACCCTTCTTTTTCATTAAAATCACAATTTTCATACATTTTTCATTGGAATTTTCGAACAAAAGAGATTAGGGATTTTTGATTTTTCAATTCGTTTTTGTTCCTAAATGGTATAAACTTGATTCCCATGCATTAATTTGATTAGTTTTGTGATTTGGAAAAAATTGAAATTTCTAGGGCTTGAAACTTTAAGAAATTGGGAATTTTGTTCAATTGGGCTAAAATTAATGAAATTGACTTGTGTTATTAATTGATTATGTCATTATATGATGTTATCTAACTAGTGTAATGATAAATTGATCAATTTGTTGGGTTTTTTGAAATGAGTTTTTTCAAGATTTGGGGTTTTTGCTCTAAACCTCTAGGTTCAAGTCAATTGATGTGTTACGAAGTAAAATTGAACAAATTTTAATGCATTAGAGCATGCATCATATGTGCATTCCTTACATGCATCATATAAATTGTAATTTGTTAAGTTTTTTGCGCTCTAACCCGTTCTAATGCAGTTTGCCCTTGTGTTTCTTTCTTTGTTTATGTTTTCTTTTCATTCTACTTCCTTAGCATCATGGTTAGGAAAACTAGAGCAAATAAGAAAACCTCCTCTTCCTCTACCCCTGTTTTTGAGAGTGATAGATTTCGATTTGAGAAAAACCAAGAGAATTATGAGAAACTCGATATCTTTAGATCGGTGTGGGCTGGGCGTAAAGTGATCCTAGATGAGTTAGATTCTAAGATACGTAGGAATTTTGAGAGTCAGGGTTGGTTACCTCTTATGGACATTGAGCACCCTCTTCTTGCTGCCTTGATTAGGGAGTTTTATTCGAACCTCTCTGTCCATTCCGATGATTCCAACACTCAATATGTGATGAGTTGGATAAGGGGTGAAGAGTATGTCATTACAACTCAAATAGTGGCCACTGCTACCTTTGGTACGATAGCCAGTCTATCCTTACTTCGAGGTCCTTCTTCCTGATGAGATTATGTCTCACACCACCAGTACTTCCATTAGATGGGGTTCCGATGCTCGTATCACTACTCATGAGCTTACTCAGCTCAATTATCTATTTTTCCAGATTGCTTGTCATTCTATTTGGCCTATCTCTCATTTGCATACCATTTCTATTGAGAGATGTGCATTTTTGTATGCCCTTATGACTGATGCTCCTATGAGTTTTTCTACTCTTTTCATTCGATCTCTAGTTGAGGTTCATAAGAGTAGTTCTAAATCACATGGTCTTTTCTTTCCAGTCTTTATTCATAGGATTCTCTTACATTTGGGTTTAGAGGATTTTCCCATGTCTGAGCCTGTACATATTATAGCTCCTATAGGTGCCACATTTCTTCAGTAAAAAGCAGCTCAAATGATAGCTAGCTCTAAACGCCCTAGAGTCGAATGTTTTATAGGTGCATCTCGGCCTCCTACATCTGGTGACCTCACTGCTGAGGAGTATGTCGATCCTACCGCCGCTGTTGATCCTCTACCTTCTTCTTCTAGTGATGCTTCTATACGAAGTTTACTGGATACTGTGATGACCGTCCAGGCAGCTTATGGACAGATTTTGGTAGATGTGCTTACTGAGCTTTAGGCTTTACGAGCAGATTTGGCGAGTAGTAGACATTCCACTCCACCTCCACCTTTTGATGATGAGTTCTGAATGCCCTTTGACAATTTGGTCACAAAAAGGGGGAGTATATATGCATGTTGATATGGGGAGTTTTGAGTTTTTGTTGATAGGGGGGTTGTTTTTGTTTTGGAGCTAGATTGTATTTAGGTGCTTCTTTGCTGTATTTCTTTTTATTTGGCTCATGATGTATTTTTTTTTTATGGGTTGTATATGTTAGGGGGAGATACTTTGTTTTATATTTCTTTTTTTTGTTTTTTGTTTCACATATGATACATTGGTTATTGATTTATATTATGAGGTTATTCATGGTATATGTCTTTTATTTTATGTGTTGTGAAATCAAGAATTTATTTTGTTTTACTTGTATTTTTCACACATGCATTTATGTGTTTGTTGAGTGTTTCAGGAATATACAGGTTTATTCAATCGTGGCTGCTGTCTACATTGGCAATTGATAGATAATAGTTAAGTTGAATTGTTTTTGGGCATTTTAATTTTTAATGGGTTGTTTTGTAACTTTTAGCATTTCAGTTTTGTGATGTGTTTTGTCAGAGATTGCCAAATGGGGAGTTTGTTAGGTTCTAAGACTTTAAGAATTAAATGTATTAGAACTTCAATTTGTAATGTATTGGCAAACCATGATCAAAACTTAGAGTTTAGATTTAAACTCCTCAAAGTGTGTTTATTTGTAAAGTTGGAATCGAGTGATTGCAGGATTTATTGGTCTAAATCTGCAAGGCTCGATTGATTGAAAATTAGGCTCGATTGATCAAACCTCGTGCAAATTAATTTTTTGTAGATTTTTCCAACTTAGCCCAAACCCATGTGACGTGTAGGGTTTTATGTTTTACTCTAAGTATAAAAGGAAAAACCCTAGCCACGTTTTAGAAGCCTTTGATGTGCTGTGTGTTGAATCTCTTGTGAGATCTAGAGGTGTTTACCTTCATACACACTTAGGGTTATCAAGATCAAGATTCATGTTAAAAGCCTGGTGATCGTTTCAATTGCTGCGTAAAGAACTTAAAGAAAGTCACAAGTAGGAGAACTTGTGGTTGCTGTGGATCAAAGAAAGAAGTAGTCTGTGAACTCGGAGATATCATGTGGTCAAGGTAGCAAGTTTTTTATTCGAGGTAGCAATAGGATGTTAGTGATCTAAATTCTATTGTAAAAACTTCAATTTTTTTATAGTTGATCTGTTTTACCTTGAGGAAAGCTAGGTTAAATCATCCCTAGGATTTTTGCCAATTTAGTTTTCCTGGGTCATCAGATCTTTGTGTTCTTTATATATTCTACTGCTTTATTATTTATGGTTATTTGTGCTAAACCTAATCTTGAATAACAATCTTGTTAATCAACTTAGTATAATATTAGGTTAAGCATATTGTTTTAAAGGGTCTAAAAACGTACACCATTGTTCTTCTTCTTTTGAGAGAAGCATATTGTTGTTTTCAATGGTGTTTACACTCAACAAAAATAAATATTAAGGAAGAAAAAGAAAAAGAAAGAAAGAGGTTTCCTGTTTCATGGTGAAAGGGAGCTAATATTATCTTTTAGAGAGAGAGAGAGAGAGAGAGAGAGAGAGATGAGATGAGACTTTGAGAGAAACGAATTAGTAATGTCTTTTGTGTCCATTTGGCATTCATGTAGAAAATAGAGTTATAACTATTAGAGTTTTTGCGATAAAGAGCTTCAATGGTAAAGTTCTTAACTATTTTTTGCGTTTTTTTTTTTTTTTTGAAATAACTATTTTTAGTGTTGGGCCTGTTGGCAAATCATAGTGAATAATGAATAATGTTTACATTCTTGGCATTGGCATGCATGAGCTTATCCTTATAAGCTCCTAAATATTCAACTAACCTTAAAGTTGTTTTTTAGTGTTAAAAAGTCCTTAAAAAGCACTTTTTTAGTGGGTCAGAGCACTATATAATTGCAAAACACACAAACACTTTGAATCGGTAGCCATACCTGCCTATGAAAGTGATAGGCAGCTTACAGTAGTAAAGTCTTTGAATGATTCTTTGGCTTTTGTTGTGTTTCTCTTGAATTGTCTCCCGTATGACCCTATCCAATAGTCAATCCGCTAGAAGGAATCGAAAATGACTGGTAGCTTGGAATACAATGCAATGTACCTTTGGCTTCTCAACTTGGAATGCATCAAATATTTTTGGGATCATGATCTTCCAGATATAAGTTCTTTTCAAACGTATTTATTCCGGGATCAGACAAATAGTTGATTTTTTTGCCAATTGTGATGGTCTGAAAAATCAGTGTGATACAATGATGAGTGTGGCTCTGCAAACTTGACAATTCAAAAGAAGAAAGTGTTCAAGGAGTTCCCTTGATAATTTCTGCAATAGCTAAATCTAGAATTAATTACCCCCAAATGAAAACAACAAAATTGTTGGAGGTGGCTCATTTTTGTTAATCTGCCACTGAGTTGGGAGCCCTTTGGGTGTTGTAAAAGAGTGGAGTGGCATGAGTGGAGTGGAGCACAGCAAGCTTGCACTGATACCATATGTTGTTCAACAGTAGAAACAAAAGTAAATCAACAAATGCAAATAGTAAACATAAGAATTTATGTGATTTGATAAATTGCCTGCATCCGCAAGCAACGACAATGAGAAAAAGTCTTACTATAAGGAGTAGAACGTAGAAGAAGCATTCTTTTTTATATAATTTTTTTGAGTAGAACTTAGAAGAAGCCTTTAAATGCACATACCTCACCTATGATGTCAAAATTTGTGTCCTCTAGGCTTGCCTAAAACAAAATCCAAAGACTACTTCTTGCACCAATCACTCAGGCATTATCAACAAAATAATAATAATAATAATTACAAATTAAAAAACTACCAAAAACAAAAGACAAAGTTACTTTCGGCGACCCAGTCATGATATGGGGCAATATATTCAACCCACCCGCGAACATCTCTCACAAAAAACAAACTGAAATTCCTTTTATTTAAGACTATTTTTGCATGCACTAACTCTTGAGAAAAAAATTAAAATAAAATTTTCATTTGAAGAAATATGAAACTATATACATAAAAAAATGTATGTTATACAAAGTTAATCTTATTTATATAAGAATTTTGATAGTTAATCACCCACAAAGTTATGATAGCTATTTAACATATAAATATTTATTTTATTATAATAGTTTCTTTGTACTTATTTGCTAAAAGTAATATCTACACACTAAAAACTTCTAAGTAAGATAACAAATATCATCATTTTCCTACCATAAGTGACTAATTTTTGCTAAGACATTATCACAATGTTAAAATTTTCGTAATAAATGATGTTATATGCTACAATTAAAATTCTTCATCAAATGCCTTCAAACTGTACACAATGAAAATTTTGTCATTCATACTCTTTTCTTTATCATTCTACATGAGTCTAGGTGCAATGTTTAGCTTACTTACTTTTTAATGAACACCCATTTTAGGCAAGAAAAGAAAAAAAGAAAAGAAAAAAAGATAACAAAAGGCATGTGTCATTGAATTTTCCATTAGATAAATTATAAGTTTTGAAGATTTAGAACTAAAAAATCAATATTCTCTAGGTAATAAATAAAACACCTTATATCACAATTCTAACTTTCTAAGCATTATTATCGTCTAAAACTCAAAATACGTGAAGAAAATTTTTGAGATTTTAAAATTTAGTGGGAGTATTTTAGATCTTACACAATTGATATATTTTAAGAATCATAAGCTTTCATTAGGGTTTAACTGAGAAAATAACAATATGACATATTTGTTATTTTCTAAAATATTAATGAAAAAATTGCTTTATTTTAAAGCTTAAGAAGGTATTGTTGAATGTTCAATTAGTGTATAAAACACTAATGAATGTTTAGACCCCTAATTTTAAATTAAACCAGCACAAGCTAATACCCAAACAATATATGTGCGGAACAATAGGTACAAACAAAAATCCAAACAAGTAAACAACTCTACACCATAATTAATCACAACATAGCAGCAATTAAAAGGTAAGAGTAAGGGTTAGAGAGATGTAAACACAAAGATAACACCAGCACGTGTTATCGAAGAGAAAACCGAAAAACTCGACGAAAAACCTCTTCACCGCCCTCCAAGCAATGAAATGAGCTACTAAAGAATAAAGTTGGGATACACAAATATCAATCTCCAAACTTAATCTACCCAATACACCTAAGCCCTTCAAACTTCTTGCTCCAACAAGGTTAAGCCTAACCGTGTCATTTTTAGCTTTCTAGATCCCACAATAAGTCCATTGCATCAACTAAGAGAATTGGTCATCTCTGAATTGCTTCCTAAGAACCAAAATACCTACTCACTAATATGGGTATGGTGAGATAAGGATTTGGCTAATGAACCTCTCAAGGGTATGTCAATGGAAAGGGTGAGAGTAGAGGAATTTGAAGAATCAAAAGTCTAAGATTGTGGATGAGTCAATTTTAGTTTTCTTTAGGATTTCTCTCTCAAAATTCTCTTTGGAAGCTCTCTACATTTGGTGGGTATAAGGGTATTTATAGTAGGGTACGTGAGGAATGTGAAAGTCATTTTTCTGCAAAACAGAGCATTTTGGCGACTAGAACAAGTCGCGAGTTAACTGTCAAGTCAAATTGTACTTTTTGTCCTATATTGCTCCAGTTGTCGTGACCCTTTAGCTTCCTACTTGCTTTACATGTGTGGCACTTTGGCGAATTAGTCGCGAGATCCAGTTGCGAGACACATCTTGAATGTACACAACTTGAGTTTCTTCACATTCTCTCATACACAACCCTTACATTATTCTCACCTAAATATAGAGTATCTAATTGCTAAAATTACAAGCAAATTTGGCACGGAATAAAGCCAACACATGGTTGAATAAATTCAACCTTACAATTGTGTATTACTCCAAACATAAAGGATAAAAAGTGTTTTAATCCTAAGTTTTTTTTTTTTTTTGGTATAAAACTATGTGTTTTCACGTAAAATGGTATGTAAAGATAAAAATACAATAAAAAATACAAAAAGTCAACCCAAAAAAATTGTATGTAAAACAGTAAATTTTGGTTTAACAAAGTTAACTAAAAAAAAAAAAAAAGTCTAGAAACACAACAAAATGGTACAACATTTTTATAATAACTTTATAATTTTTTTATATTTTATTTTGAGTTGTAAAGAATTGACACTTCAATAGTTGTGAATATATTATGACGACAACAAGATGTCTTAATATTTTTACAAGGGAAATGTTGTTTACAATATTTTCTCAACAAATTATAAGCAGTAGATTGTTATGAGTTGTTATTGGTGGGTAAAAAATAATTTCATTGGTAATTAAAATTAGAACCAATAACAATCTACCACAAATGATTTGTTATGAAAGTATTGTGAGAAATGTTATGGATGTAACATTTTTTTTTCCAATATCTTTATTTTTGGTTGTGGTTGATTCCAATATAATATTTTATTTTGACCCATAAGGAATTAACATTTCAAAAATTATGAAAATATTGTGAAAATTTGTTGTATATATATATAAACAGGGTCTCATATGTATATATAAAAAAAATTAGAAAAAGAAAGTTGACCTGGTGATATTACTAAAAAAAAAGGAAGAAAAAGAAGGTCAATGAATGGTACATATTGAACAAATCAAAAAAATATTTTAACTATTAGTGAGAAATATTGTGGATATGACATTTTTTTTCCAATATTTTTATTTTTAAATGTGATTGGTTCTAATATGATATTTTATTATAACCTATAAAGATTTAAAATTTCAACAATTATGAAAATATTGTGACAATTTGTTTATATATATATATAAACAGTGTCACGTATGTATATAAAAAAAATAGAAAAGAAAAAAAAAAAGTTAACCCGGCAATATTACTTAAAAAAAAATAAAAAGAAAAAGAGGGCCAATAATTAAACAAACCAAAAGGTTGTGTAGCTACTACCGTAGTTTTACACAGTTACGCTTTCTATATATAGAAGAATTAAGCACAGCTTTCACCGTTGCAAAGTGTCCCAAGTTTTATCATCAATGGCAGAAGCTACAAAGAAGTACTTTGCTTCTTCTTTCATGGTGTTTTCGCAATAGTGCCATGACACAATGTTTTATTTATGCTTTTCTTTTTCTTTTTCTTTTTCCTCAGGTATGCAGTTGTTACAGGGGCCAATAAGGGGATTGGCTTCGAAATATGCAGGAAGTTGGCCTCAAATGGGATCGTGGTGGTGCTAACTGCTAGAGATGAGAAAAAAGGCCTTGAAGCCGTTGAAAAGCTGAGAGAGTGTGGGCTATCTGACCACGTTGTATTTCATCAGCTTGATGTGGCGGATCCTGCTAGTATAGATTCCTTTGCAGATTTCATTAAAACCAAATATGGGAAGCTCGATATATTGGTACTTTCGAAATGTTTCTTGTGGTTTAACTAGCCATTTGAATTACTATTTGGAAACCGAGATTCTTATTATTATTATTATTTATGTATGTTATTAACATGCCTGCTATATTTTGAATCAACGGGATATTATTTACTATTTAATCCATAAAGTTTTGTCTTTCTTACATAGTTTTAATATAAAAAAAACATGAAATTTAAGTATTTTATAGATGATATAGTCACTGACTTTTGATCCTTCTGAAATTTTGCAAGCATGAAGAGCATAATAAGAAAATATAATCTGATGGTTATCTATATATATATTGTGTTGTGGAATATTACTTAAAGTTAATCTTAAATTAACTCTTTGAATATGAATGACAAAGAAGAGGAAAGAGGGGCAGAAGATATTGGAAATTTTAATATGATAAATGTGTAGACGGTAAAGACTAAACAAAAAACACAACCTTGCTTTAAATTGCCTAAAAATCTGCACCTATCAATCGATGAATTTTCAACAAGAACTAAAGCTTTGTTGTAAATTGCTCTTGTTATAATCCCATCTTATCTACAAATTTTAAAATTTGATGTGATTGATCAATTATCAATATAATAGAGACTCTCAATGATACTTGCTTTGGCAGTGGCAACTACAAGAATTTTTTCCAGAGTGTTCCTCAAGAGAAATACATTACACAATCTAATAAAAAGAAAATTTTATATATTGACAACAACAACAATAACAATAAAAAAACACGCAAATACATAAAATTTTACAGCATAAAACTTATGAAGTTCAGTTGTGGTTGTTGTTAGAGTTACTAAACAAGGATGGACAACGATGGTTTGATTTAGTTTTAGTTTAAATTTTGTAATGACTTGTAAATCTGCGAGGCAATGAGGATTTTTTTTTTTATAATATTTGTTGAATTAAAAACGTAATCGTGTTGGTGTTGGAGTAGTGATAGTCTTAATCTGAAATGAGATTGTTCTTGTATTGGGCTTTTCTATTGGCATTTGGTTTGTGCCTTGTTAGTGGTTTTATTATAATTTTTTTTTCCAGATTTTCGTTCAAGTTTTTTTTTTTTTTTTGGGTTTTTCATGGTTTTATAAATCAGTATAGTGAAATAACCGAAAAAGAGACTGGCTATCGGTTTTTTGGTCGAACTAAGATCTGACTGATGGTTGAACTGGTGATGTCATAAATAATATAATTAATAAAATTTTAAATTATATAAATAAAAATATAATAAGTTTATTACTAATAATATGATAGAAAAATGTAAAAACATAATATTTAGTGACACTTTTCGTATAAATTTAATCAAATTTCCTTAGAATGGACAATCACATTTTTAATTATAATCATAAATATAAAAAGTTTATTATATATATAATGAATTAATTGATGTTATATAAAAATTAAGTAACCTTTTAAGTTTATTCATTTAATTAACTAAAACTACTATTTTTTTCTAATCAAAATTATCAAAAAAAGAAAAAAGAAAAGTAGTTGTACAATGAAACAAGCTAAATTTACGTGACTTTGACCAATTAGTTGTATAATATATATTAAAATGTTTTTGAGGAAAAGTAGTCGTACAATGACAGTGTGTCAGGTAAAGCAAAAACTAAAAGTAAAGCCATAGTATATGCTTAAAAGAATATAAAAGCATGTGATTCTTTTTGCTTGAAAGACTCTAATGTATTGTTAAATTACTCAAATTATGAACCAAAATTTAATTTTATTGACATAAAAAAAATTCAGGGTGTTCCAATTTTTTTTTTTTTAAAGGTAGATAAATACAAAATTTTAAATTATTATGTATAATTTTTTATTTTTTTTCAGGTCAGGTGGTCCTGGGACCACCCTAGCCATAAGGTGGTGCCGCTCCTGTGCTTCAGGTCATCTTGTTCATGATCCTGTTTTTGGTTTAATTTACAAAATAAAATAAATGATGACAAATCTTAAAATTCTATGCAGGTCAACAACGCCGGGATCTCTGGATCTATAATAGATGCAGATGCTTTAGCTGCTTCAGGTCTTGGTATGGTAAGTTATGAAAGTATAATATTTTTTCATTGCCAAAAAATAAGAAAAGGGTGAGTGGACTAGGATGTAACTTTGAGAAAGAGTGACTTGACTATAACTTCAGGATTAGACATTATCTTGTTATAACTCTCGTTGATCGTTGTAGTTAATTCCTAATAAAGTAAGAAAAAATCTTAAGCCAAATCATTATTATTCAGCCAAAGCTCTGTTGCAGATTGAAAGTAAATAACCTATTAGGTTGCGGGTTCAAGTCTAGAAATCAGGCTCTCCAATAAAAATTAGGACTAAGGTTATCTACCAATCACCTTTCTCAGACTGCACAAAAAGGGATTTTGTGCATTAGGTATGACTTTTTATTGATATTGGTCATGTTCTAGAAAGAAACCCCTATAGAACCACACTAGCATCAATTAACTTTGACTAAAGCGGCTTTGGTCAAAGTTAGCGTATTGTGTCTGGTAGCTGCTTAGCTTTTTCTAATTCCTTGTTGCACTCCCTATGAAATCTTGCAATGTTTGGCCACAAAATTATGGAAGCTTTTACCATAAGTATAGTGTGTTTGGGTCTTCAGACTTGGGTTGGGAAGCTAACTAGGTACTGTTGTTAAGCAACCTGTCTCTGCCTACCATTTTCTTTGTACAATTGGCTTGGAAGAGAATGAATTTTCTTCTCATTGATGCAGGAAGGTGCCAATGTGGATTGGAGTAAAATAGTGACCAACTCTTATGAGAGAGCTGAAGAGTGCCTAAAAACAAACTACTATGGCGCCAAAGGAATGATTGAAGCACTTCTTCCAATCCTCCAGTTGTCCAATTCACCAAGGATTGTTAATGTTTCCTCTTCCGAGGGACACTTAAAGGTATGAAACTGCAGCCAAAATTTCTGGAAACGTTATTAGAACTTAGAATTAATTTTTATACAAGTTTTGATTTGGTTTTGAAATTTATTACAAGCAAATGTCCTGGAACGAGCCAACACTAAATCCCAATCAAAAGTGGATGGTTCAACTTATAACTGGCTTAAGAATAGATCCATGTGTCATTATTTGTTTCAGTGCCACTTGAAACTTCACCAATTTGAGTCCCATCTAAGTGTCACGTACTTTTTTTTTAAATGACTGGATAGTGGATACGTATGTACTTAAGCCATTTGTGGTTTGAGGCAGATTCATTTCACGATCTAAAAAGTTGATCTTTGCCCTCGTGAGGTTATCTTTGTTGTGCTTCCATAACACATTTCCATCCCAACAGTTAAAACGTCGAAATAAACCCCATTCTCTCTCTCTCTCTCTCAACACCCGCACACATTCTGCCACCAAACTCAAATGGCTGCCAGTTTGGAACCCAATGGCTGCCTCTCTGTTTCTTTGTTACTAATTAATCACTATTTTCTGTTTTTTTAAGTTACTACCTTTCTTTCTTACAAATTGATGGGACTATAAGAAGCACTCCTCTTATTTACTTTCTAAAAGAGGTGTAGAGTCTCTTTTCTTCTTCTTCTTTGTCTTTTTTCATATTAAACTGTAATTCATTTTCCCATTAATCAAAAATTAAAGTGAGTTTTCTTCTTCTGCTGTTTCAGAAAATACCAAAAGAATGGGCTAAAGAAGTGTTAGGTAATGCTGAAAGCCTAACAGAAGAAAGGGTAGATGAGGTATTGAATGAATATCTGAAAGATTTTAAAGAGGGTTCCTTGGAAACCAAAGGCTGGCCTAGATATTCGTCTGCCTATATAATTTCAAAAGCAGCTATGAATGCCTACACAAGGATTGTGGCCAAAAAGTTCCCATCTTTCCGAGTCAATTGCCTCTGCCCTGGCTATGTCAAGACAGATTTAAACCACAACACTGGCTATTTGACGACTGATGAAGGTGCTGAAAGTGTTGTGAAGTTAGCGCTCCTGCCCAACGATGGTCCTTCTGGCCTCTTCTTTTCTCGGAATGAAGTGACGACTTTTGATTAAGATTTTTCATTTCTACCACTTCTCAAAGATATAAATACTAATAAATCTGTACTTTTCCTAGAATTGTTTACTTTCTATGTTTTGAATCTCTATTTTATAGGCTATTTGAAAGCCAATGTCATAAGTATGCAAAGAATACCGATCCGTAATTTATTAATTTAAGGTCTAAACAGCTCTTGTATTTTTAACATAAATTCAAGCTTTCAGTCCTTAAAGCACTTTTTTAGTGGGTCAAAGCACTTTATAATTGCAAAACACACCAACTCTTTGTATCGCTAGCCATACCTGCCTACGAAAGGCAGCTTATAGTAGTAAAGTCTTTGCATGATTGTGTATCACTAACCATAGTTGCAAACAAAATCTAAGAGCTTTGTAACTCGATGGACACTTTCTAATGTTTCCAACAAATTTGACTAAGGTTCAAAGCTAGCTGCAAGGTGGCTATCAGGACATGTCTATTAACATTTTGGTTGTCTTCACCCCTATTCTCTCTTACATTTATTTTGATTTTTTTTTGCTATGCTTTTTATTTTTTTGGCTTTTGTTGTGTTTCTCTTGAATTATCTCTCATATGACCATATCCAATAGTCAATCCGCTAGAAGGAATCAATAATGACTGGTAGCTTGGAATACAAGGCCATGTACCTTTGGCTTCTCAACTTGGAATGCTTCAGATATTTTTGGGATCATGATCTTCTAGATATAAGTTCTTTTCAACGTATTTATTCCGGGATCAGACAGATAGCTGATGGTGTGATACAGTGATGAGTGTGGCTGTGCAAATTTGACAATTCAAAAGAAGAAAGTGGTTAAGGAGTTTCCCTTGATAATAATTTCTGCGGTAGCTAAATCTAGAATTAGTGTATGTTTGGATAATGCTGAAAAGTACTTTTCAGTAGCGTTTCATATTTTTTAGTGGGTGATGTGCATTGTTCATGAGACTTATAAGTACTTTTTTTCTTTAAAACAATATTAAAATTAAGTTTCACGACACTATTTAAATATTTAAAAATTATTTTACTATAATGTTTTTAGTTTTTAGTTTTCAGTTTTCAATTTTCAGCAATAAGCAGTTTTTAAATATACCCTTAAAGAAATTTGACTTTTTTTTTTGGTTAAGACTAAGGGAGTCTAACTAAAAGATGACAGTAAATAGAATTGAATTACTTACCCCCAAATGAAAACAACAAAATTGTTGGAGGTGGCTCATATTTGTCAATCAGCCACAGAGTTGGGAGCCCTATGGGTGTCGTAAAAGAGTGGAGTGGCATGAGTGGAGTGGAGCACAGCAAGCGAAACAGAACAAAGCGAAGTTATAATGGATGAGATCTTAAAAAAAATACTAATATATATTTAGTTTATATCAATTTAGCAAACTCAAAAACCAACACCCTTCATTTTCAAGCAAACTCGTACTATTTCTTTGTCAAAACTCATACGGAGGCCTTCTAAGTTCTTCGAAATCTACCTTGTTGCCTATGCTTAAAATGATTTGTGAATGGCCTCTTATCACCTAAGTTGAGATGAATTACACTGGTTGTCCTTATATATGAACTTGGTGCTCATCATCTTTTACTGTTACAAAGATATCAAAACGCTAACCTTGCACTGATACTATATGTTGTGCAACAGTAGAAACAAAAGTAAATCAACAAATGCAAATAGTAAACATAAGAATTTATGTGATTTTATAAATTGCCTGCATCCGCAAGCAACGACAATGAGAAAAAATCTTACTACATAAGGGTGTAACTTTCAACACCAATGACTAAAGATGGAGATAACAGACGAAAAGTAGGCGGTTAATAGTTTAATTTATGGTCCAAAACCTCGTCGAAGAAGCATTCTTTTTTATATTATTTTTTGAGTTAGAACGTAGGAGAAGCATTTAAGTGCACATCATACCTCACCTATCACTATGATGTCAACATTTGTGTCCTCTAGCATAATTCATAGATTTTAGGATTACTAGGCGTAATCAATGACGACAATAAAAGAAGAAGCACCCTATTAAATTATTATACAAAAGAAAAGTGGTTTTCATATTTATTCGTTTAATTTTCTTCTTCTTTCTCACTCAGTTTAATTTTTTTCTTCTTTTTTCACAAGATTCCTATTTTAAATTGTGGTTAGTTCTAATATAATATTTTATTTTGACAATTAAAAATTTTAACAATTATAAAAAATATTGTTATAATTTGTTGTATTAATATATTATTATTTTATATATATATATATATAAACAATATCTCATATGTATATAAAAAAAATTGGAAAAAAAAATTGACCCGGCGGTATTACCCACAAAAAAAAAGGGGAAGGAAAAGAAAGCTGATAAGCTGTACGTACTGAACAAATAAAAAAGTAATGTAGTTATTTGTGGAAAGTGACGTAGACATAATATTTTTTATTTTACTGTTTTTTTTTTTTTAATTATAGTTGGTTCTAATATAATATTTTATTTTAATTTTAAAAATATTAAAATTTTAAAAATTATAAAACATTGTGATAATTTATTAATATAAACGAGTATCATATGTATATAAAAAAAAAAAAAAAAAAAATTGACCCGGCGATATTACCGAAAAAAGGAAAAAAAGAATGCCAATAAACGGTATATCTTGACCAAACCAAAAAGTAGTGTAGCCACTACTATAGTTTTACACAGCCACGCTTTTTATCTATAGAAGAATTAAGCACAGCTTTCACTATTGCAGAAGTGTCCAAGTTTCATCATCAATGGCAGAAGCTACAAAGAAGTACTTTGCTTCTTCTTTCATGGTGTTTTCGCAATAGTGCCATGACACTGTTTTATTTATGCTTTTCTTTTTCTTTTTTCTCAGGTATGCAGTTGTTACAGGGGCCAATAAGGGGATTGGTTTCGAAATATGCAGGAAGTTCGCCTCAGATGGGATCGTGGTGGTGCTAACTGCTAGAGATGAGAAAAAAGGCCTTGAAGCTGTTGAAAAGCTGAGGGAGTTTGGGCTATCTGACCACGTTGTATTTCATCAGCTTGATGTGGCGGATCCTGCTAGTATAGCTTCCTTTGCAGATTTCATTAAAACCAAATATGGGAAGCTCGATATATTGGTACTTTTGAAATGTTTCTGGTGGTTTTACTAGCCATTTGAATTACTGTTTGGAAACCGAGATTCTTATTCTTATTATTCTTGTTTTTTTATGTATGTTATTAACATGGATGATATATTTTGATTCAATTGGATATTATTTAATATTCAATTCATAAAGTTTTGTCTTTCATGCATAGTTTTAATATACAAAAACGTGAAATTTAAGCATTTTATTGATGATATGTATAACATTGCTTAAAGTTACTTTTAAATCAACTATTTGAATATGAATGACAGAGAAGAGGAAAGAGGGGCAGAAGATATTGGAAATTTTAATATGATAAAAGCGTAGACTGTAGAGACTAAACAGCAAACACAACCTTGCTTTAAATTGCATAAAAATCTGCACATCAACTCCATCGATGAATTTTCAACAAGAACTAAAGCTTTGTTGTAAATTGCTCTTGTTCTAATCCCATCTTATGTACAAATTTTAAATTTTCATGTGATTGGTCAATTATCAATATAATAGAGACTCTTGATAATACTTGCTTCAGGTCATCTTGTTCATGATCCTGTTTTTGGTTTAATTTACAAAATAAAATAAATGATGACAAATCTTAAAATTCTATGCAGGTCAACAACGCCGGGATCTTTGGAACTATATTAGATGGAGATGCTTTAGCCGCTTCAGGTTTTGGTAAGGTAAGTTATGAAAATATGATATTTTTTCATTGCCAAAAAATAAGAAAAGGGTGAGTGGACTTGGACGTAACTTTGAGAAAGAGTGACTTGACTGTAACTTCAGGATTAGACATTGTCTTGTTATAACTCTTGTTGATCATTGTAGTTAATTCCTAACAAAGTAAGAAGGAATCTTAAGCCAAATCATTATTATTCAACCAAAGCCATCTTGCAAGTTGAAAGTAAATAATCTATTAGGTTGCGAGGTTTGAGTCTAGAAATCAGTCTCTCCAATAAAAATTAGGACTAGGGCGGGTTATCTACCAATCACCTCTCCCAGACTCCACCAAAAGGGATTTTGTGTGCTAGGTATGACCTTTTTTATGATATTGGTCATGTTCTAGAAAGAAAACCCATATAGAACCACACTAGCATCTATTAACTTTGACTAAAGCGGCTTTAGTCAAAGCTAGCGTATTGTGTCTAGTTGCTGATTAGCTATTTAGGATTCCTTCTTGCGCTCCCTATGAAATCTTGCAATGTTTGGCCACAAAATTATGGAAAATTTTACCATAAGAATAGTGTGTTTGGGTCTTCAGACTGGGGTTGGGAAGCTAACTAAGTACTGTTGTTAAGCAAACTGTCTCTGCCTATCCTTTTCTTTGTACAATTGGCTTGGAAGAGAATGAAGTTGCTTCTTATTGATGCAGGTTGAGGAAGGTGCCAATGTAGATATAGATTGGAGTAAAATAGTGACCGACACTTACGAGTTAGCTGAAGAGTGCCTGAAAATAAACTACTATGGCGCCAAAGGAATGATTGAAGCACTTCTTCCAATCCTCCAGTTGTCCAATTCACCAAGGATTGTTAATGTTTCCTCTTCCGCTGGGCACTTAAAGGTATGAAACTGAAGATAAAATTTCCCAAACCCAAATTAGAACTTAGAATTAAGTTTTATACAAATTTTTTATTTGGTTTTGAAATTCATTACAAGCAAATGTCATGGAATGAGCCAAAACTAAATCCCAATCAAAAGTTGATGGTTCAACTTATAACTGGCTTAAAATGGCTAATTAATCATTATCATGGTTTTTTAAGGAAATTACTATCTTTCTTTCTTAACAAATTGATGGGATTATACGAAGCAATCCTATCTCATTTACTTGGTCCGTCTAGATTGAGGGGAAAGAGGGGAAGTAGAGTAAAGTAGAGTGGAATTAACCCAAAATTATGCTATGTTTGGAAGTTTTGAGGTAGAGGAGAGTAGAGGGGAGGAGGGAAAAGGGAAATAGTTAGTCTCCAACTTGTTTGAATGTTTTTAAAATTAAGTAAGGAGGGGGAATAATTAGCATTTTTATAGTTTGTAATTTTGTTAATATGGTAAGGGTAAATTAGGTAATTCATTTGGTCAAGGATTTCTTTGCTCTACTCTCCAAGAAATTATTATTTACACTGGGAGGACTGCTAATGTGATCCTTCCTGACCAATGAGTTGATGTTATCTATGCAAATGTATGTGTGAGCTTATTAATCAGCACAATGAATAAAAAATAAAAATTATCAGATGATGTCACATATGAATAAATAACATCATTTTATTGGTTGGAAGGTTAGGAAGGACTACGTTAGTAGTCCTCCTAATGGGCCTAATAATTTCTACTACTCTCCCTCCAAATCTCTCCAATTTGGGAGAATTAAAAATGAGAGTTTTAGTTAGAATCCCTCCAAATCCCTCTCCCTCCTCCCTTATAAAAACATTCAAATAAGGTAATTAAACTTACTCTTCCTCTTCTACTCTATTCCTCTCTACTCTTCCTCCATCCAAACAAACTATTAATTAGTTTATCTTCAGCCAACTCTACTTTACTTCCCTTTACTCCCCCTCCCTCCTCAATCCAAACGGGCACTAAGAGATGCAAAGTCTCTTTCTTCTTCTGCTTTTAATTTTTTTTTTTAATTAAACTATGATTCATTTTCCTAATAATCAAATTAAAGTGACTTTTCTACTTTTCTTCTTCTGCTGTTTCAGGCAATACCAAGCGAATGGGCTAAAGAAGTGTTAGGTAATGCTGAAAGCCTAACAGAAGAAAGAGTAGATGAGGTATTGAATGAATATTTGAAAGATTTTAAAGAGGGTTCCTTGGAAACCAAAGGCTGGCCTAGATATTTGTCTGCCTACATAATTTCAAAAGCATCTATGAATGCCTACACAAGGATTGTGGCCAAAAAGTTCCCATCTTTCCGAGTCAATTGCCTTTGCCCTGGCTATGTCAAGACAGATATAAACCACAACAATGGCTACTTGACAACTGATGAAGGTGCTGAAAGTGTTGTAAAGCTAGCTCTCCTGCCTAACGATGGTCCTTCTGGCCTCTTCTTTTCTCGGAATGAAGTGACAACTTTTGATTGAGATTATTCATTTCTACCGCTTCTCAAAGATATAAATACTAATAAGTCTGTACTTTTCTTGGAATTGTTTACTTTCTATATTTTGAATCTCAATTTGATAGGCTATTTGAAAACCAATGTCTAACGTTGATGTCAAAAAATGTATGCAAAGAACACGTTTTTTCACTTGGGGTATGTAATGTCAATTATATGCTTTTTGTAATGAAACTTTTAAAAATCTTTCGTCTGTTGGTGTGGATGAGTGTGTTTCAAACACTTTTGCTCTTTGTTGCCTGTTCTAAATTGGTTGGAATTGAGTTCGCTTACGTGTTTATATCGATTTTAATTTCTTGAAATATTGGACTTAAGGCTTATACATATAACTCATGAGCGGCTTGTCATGATGCATGTGTGTAAGATCCAACAAGTTTTGTTTTGGGCCTTAATTTTTCTCTCTTTTTCAGCTTGTTAGTGTTCATTCACTGTTTGGATTAGCAAGCTGGGCATTTAATGTGCACAGGGACTGTTGGACTTCGGCCCATTAGGAACCCACTAGCCTATTTAATATAACATATTTTTAGAACTCTTTTAGGCAATTGAACACCCACGTGTCCATTTTTTCCTTGTCTAATATAATACGCTTTCTCCCATTAAAAAAAAAAAAATAGAATACGCTTTCAAGGATCAAATCTTCTAGAGTTCCTAAAGAACTTTACCGTATAAAATTCTCTTCATCTTGACCATTCATTTTGAATTAAATGGTTGGTATTATGCCATATCATTAATTCATTAATAAAATCCTTAAAATAACAGTGTTACATTAACAATTAAAAACCACATCTTTTTTATTATATTTTAATTTAGTATTTTACATATATTATCTTCTTATAATTTCGGAAGATATTATAAAAACCAACCAAGTAAACATTTAATATATTTAGTATATACCTGTTTTCAATTTTTAGCTTTATTTCAAGCAATATAACAAGTTAACAAAGGAGATGTGATGGAAAAAAAACATCTGGTCATTTGCCAACCTTATGTCGGGTTCGTTGCCATCAGTTTTGATTAATGTTGAAAGTTGAACTTTTAAACCTCACCTATGCTGCTGTGCACCAATCTATCAACTATAAAAATGTTGTCAAAATTTGTGTCCTATACTTACTAAAAGAAAAGTGTTATATTCATAACATTTTCACAATACTTTCACAACAAATCATAAGTAGCTAATTGTTATTAGTTCTAATTTAAACCTATTACTTGAATTATTTTCTTGCTCCATCAATAACAACTAGTAACAACCTATGTACATATTAAGATTTATTGTGAAAATGTTGTAAATATAGAATTTCGCTTACCAAAAACAAAAGCCAAAGTAAAATTTTGCACCAATCACTCAGATGATATCAACTAAAAAAAAAAAAAAGTTTGGTCAAATTTTGTGTCCTAGGCTTACCGAAAACAAAAACAAAAGTTACTTTTTTGCTAACCAAGTCATTATTTTTTATTTTTTGATGGGAACCCAGTCATTAGTATGGGGCACAATTCAACCCACACGTGAACATGTCTCACAGCTGAATTTCTTCTTATTTAAGAGCTTAGTACTGCTTTCTCTTGTTACAAAACTGTCCCAAGTTTTACCATCAATGGCAGAAGCAACAAAAAAGTACTTTGCTTCTTCTTTGATGGTGTTTTCGCAACAGTGCTGTGACACGGCAATTTATTTATACTTTTTCTTTTTATTTGTTTTGATTTTGGACTATCTTTTTTTTTTTTTCAGGTATGCAGTTGTTACAGGGGCCATTAAGGGGATTATGGACTACTAAACCAACCCGTTGGGTTCAATTATAAGGCCTTACAAACAGCTAAACCAACCCATTGGGTTCAATTATATTCAAATTAGGGGACGCATAACTCGCTTGTAGCCGCAGGTCACAATTACTCAATTACAATACATTTTGTTAAGTTATTGGTGCCATTGTTAATGTAATTTTTAACAAAGTAAGAAAAAATCATTGCACTAAAACGGGGGATGCTTAAATATCCATCTTTCTTCAGCCAAAGAGCATTGGAGTTTGAAAGTGGATATCCTAGTGAAATTGCCAAGAAAAGATGTACAAATAACTAAAGAAAGAAAATTCTTGGGGACTTTCAATGCCATACCTTTCTCTATATCTGATTTTCTTACTAGAATTCCTTGGAATCATCCTAACATCCAATAGTAAGTTGCTTCAAGGACTATTTTAGTTTAATCTAATTATTTAATTTCAAAGGCTCTTAACCAAATTAGATGCAGTTGTTTAGCTTCACAGCTTTACCAAATTCCTTGTGCCTCTGATAAGATCTTGCTATATTTAGCCATTAATTGGTGAACTATTTAAAAATATGACATACCTGTAGCATTCTGCAGATAAAATTTTGCTAGAAGGATTTTATTCTTGCTAATGGGGGTTGTGGAGTTGGGCATTACAAGGAAAATAGTCAATCTACAGGGTCCTATCCAGTATATGCTTTGAATTTGAAGTATGGCGTGTTAACTTCCAGAAGGACTAAGTTTTTTCTTATCAATGCAGGAAGGAGTAGAAGTTGATTGGAGTGCAATGCTGACTCAAACGTATGAGTTAGCTGAAGAATGTCTACAAACAAACAACTATGGCGCCCAAAAGAATGGTTGAAGCGCTTATTACTTTCCTCCAGTTATCTCATTCACCAACGATTGTCAATGTTTCATCCTTCATGGGGAAGCTAAAGTTACCAGAAAGCATCAATTGCGTATTTATGGCACCCTGATGAAAAGCTCAATCAAGTCTTGTACAAGTTATCAATTTAGTTTGAATACAGTTATGCTGAATTGAAAGCAGATGATTCTGCTTGAGATTGGCTTAAATCGAGTCTTAGACACACGCGATTAAATTTGATGCTACTGAAAATTTGGCCAACTTGAGTCTCTCCGATGATTCTGTCTACAACTGGAGAACTAACATAGACTCATTGTTTCACCTTGGTCTACTCCAACAGGAACAGTGATACTTCAAATACCAATGATCAACACTTTCGATTAGGGGTGGTCCTATTATTTATTGCATAAAAAAAATTATTACTGATTTATGTTGTTGGTAATGTTGATAAAATAATATTGTTAATGTAGTGGATACTGGATACTTTGAGACGAAAGCCACGCATAACTAGATATAATCTGTTTCTATACAAATATGAGTATATTCCCTTGGAAAATTGAGGGGAAAGTTTTCCTTCCGTTTTTTCTTATTAACTAACTGTTTTTCTTTCAAAAAGTAATTCGTGTTCTCTCAAAATGGTATTCATGGAATCATATGAAACACTCCCTATAGATATGGAATTTTTGTTTTGACATTAAATTGTGAATAATTCTCCCATTAAAAATTAAAAAATAAATTATCTTCCAATGTTTTTCCAGGAGATACCAAATGAATGGGCTAAAGGAGTGTTAATTGATGCTGAAAGCCTTACAGAAGAAAGACTGGATGAGGTATTAAGTGAGTTTCTAAAAGATTTTAAGGAGGGTTCCTTAGAAGCAAAAGGTTGGCCTGCTTATGCATCTGCTTATATAGAGTCTCCGAAGCAGTTTTGAATGCCTTCACAAGGATTCTGGCCAAGAAGTACCCACATCTTTCTGCATAAATTGCGTTTGCCCTGGCTATATCAAGACAGACATAAACTACAACTGTGGTATCTTAGCAGTTGAAGAAGGTACTGAAAGAATTTTAAGGCTAGCACTGATTCCAAGTGGAGGACCTTCTGGCCTCTTCTTCTCTAATAATGAAGTGACACCATTTTAATTGAAGACAGTCTGTTTCTATAGACTATCAAAATACTTGACCCTCTAATGGCTATACACTTCCCCTTGGGCTTATGTTCTGTGTCTATGATTTGTGATGTAATAATAAGGCTATGCCTCTGTTAAGTCTCTTATCAATACGGGTTCTTTCAGGAAGAATCAATCTGTTTCTGGTGCTTCTTGTAAGCCAATGTTAGTTCTTGGTGATGATATGTTTCAAGAGAAATGTTACTGGTTTGCAAGGGATTGTCACAAACAGTTGAGGGACCTTCCTCAATTACACTAGCTAAAAAATAAAAGGAGATAATCATAACAATTGTCAAACTTTTAATTATCCAGTCTCTCACATTATCATTCACGAAAATCCCAAATACTCTCTCTCTCTACCAAAAATTAAAATTGGAAATTAAGTTTTTGTTTTCCTTCATCATGCCATGCATCACCTTACCAAAGTTAAATTAAAACTTATATTAAAAACATAAATAAATCTACATTTTATATGTATTTAAAAGCTAAGACTTAACATTTAATATTGCTATGCTCCTGTTGAGCCATCTTATCAGCCACATCATATTTTTTTCTTGTTCTTTTTAAATCATTTTTCTCTCTATCATTGTTTAATTTTTTTTTATATAAAATAATTAAGTACAAGTCATGGACAAACATTATTATTCATTAGATACAAATATTTGACTATTTAGCTACCTAAATTGATTTCAACTTTCTGTTTTCTTCTTTCTAATTTCAAGTAATTTTTTTTAAAATTGAATAATTCATTATCTTTTTAATGGATAAAATTAACATTTCAAATGTCCCTTCATTTATCTACCGCTATAGTGTTTCCTTTTCCAAAATTTCAGTTTTTCACAACCTTCTCTCTCTCTCTCACTCATACATTGATTATTTATTTAAGTTTTGTAATGTTATATGATAGGTCAAGAATGTATTAACCCCTTTGGTAAATTAATCATTTAATTAGCCAAGTTAATTAATTAGATTCAATTACATGCAATAAGCATGATAGCACAAAAGAATTACCAACTAAGTTAAATGCAGCGAAAAATAAATTTGACAAAGGAGATTTGTTTACGAATGGGGAAAACCACTGAGGCAAAACCCCACCGGGTGAATTTAAGGTCACCACTCTCGAGAATCCACTATTATTAAAACAAGCGGTTACAAGTAAAAGGAATCCTAAAACCTAATATCAACATACAGTTAAACCTTTACCCCAATACCCAATTGGAATTGTAATGTAGTGACAATCTCTCCTTTCAATGCACGGCTTCGAGTACGTGACTAACCAATTGATGCATGAATCCAAGTACGTGACTAACACAACAACTTGAGGAAGATGTTGGCTGCAAAGTTTTTCAGTTCATCCAATGATGAAAATCAAGAAGTTCCTTGGTTACAAAACCCTTGCCACAAAGACACAGTAACTTCTACAAAGAATATGATGTACTAGGGCAAATTGTATCCGGTCACAATATGCATGAATAATCACTTTGCATCACAATTGCAACAACACTTAGACGGCCTTTAAAAGAATCCTTACATACGTCTAGGGTTGTGAAAAAAGAAACCCTACACAAATACACTTGGATATGCGTGAAATCAGATTTGAAAATCTGAATTTCGTAGTTCTCGATAGATACAACTTCTGTCGAACTGCTGTCAAGCTCCAGTATTAAACCTCAACAAATGTGATCTATCGAGCTTTAATGAACAACATTTCTCTACTTCTTTCTTGAACAGATTTGCATGGTTTCAATACTAAACTTGAACTCTTGTTCCTTGAAGCAGTAAACTCATCCTCAATCTACCAAATTACAAGTACAGTGCATTTCGTCAAAGAATTAACCAATTTACATAACATATGTCTCAAACAATATCCACATATGTCCTAAGATTATATATATACCAATACACATTTTTAGATACAATCACTCATCACCTACAACAAAACATTTAGCACAATATTAATTGTTTTCTATATTTTTCAATCAGGTTTTAGTTTTCACCATTTTAAGAAGACATCAAGCATTAAACGTCTCTTCATTTATCTACCGTTATGGTGTTTCCACTTCCAAAATTTCAGTTTTTTACGACCTTATCTCTCTCTCACTCATACATTGATTATTTATTTAAGTTTTATAACATTATATATATATATATATATATATACACACATATACCAATACATTTTAGATACAATCGCCCATCATCAATTTAGCACAATACTTATTGTTTTCCATATTTTTCAATCAAGCTTTAGTTTTCACCATTTTAAGAAGACATCAAGCGTTAAGTGTCTCTTCATTTATCTACCTTATAGTGTTTCCTCTTCCAAAATTTCAGTTTATCAAAACCTTATCTCTCTCACTCATACATCGATTATTTATTTAAGTTTTATAATGTTATATATATACCAATACACCTTTTAGATACAATCACCCATTATCTACAACAAGAAATTTAGCACAAAACTAATTATTTTCCATATTTTTCAATCAAGCTTTAGTTTTCACCATTTCAAGAAGATATCAAGTATTAAGTTTCTCTTTGTTTATCTACCGTTATGGTGTTTCCACTTCCAAAATTTCAGTTTTTCACGACCTTATCTCTCTCTCACTCATACATTGATTATTTATTTAAGTTTTATAATGTTATAGATATATAGATATATATACCATTAAATTTTAGATACAATCACCTATCATCAATTTAGCATAATACATATTATTTTCCATATTTTTCAATCAATCTTTAGTTTTCACCATTTTGAGAAGACATCAAGCATTAATTGTCTCTTTGTTTATCTACTTTTATAGTGTTTCATCTTCCAAAATTTCAGTCTTTCACAACCTAATCTCTCCCTCATTCATATATTGATTATTTATTTAAGTTTTATAATGTTATATATATACCAATACACCTTTTAGATACAATCACCCATCATCTACAACAAAAAATTTAGCACAAAGCTAATTTTTTTCCATATTTTTCAATGAAGCTTTAGTTTTCATCATTTTGAGAAGGCATCAAGCATTACACGTCTCTTCATTTATTTACTGTTATGGTGTTTCTACTTCCAAAATTTCAATTTTTCACGACCTTATCTCTCTCTCACTCTCACTCTCACTCATACATTGATTATTTATTTAAGTTTTATAATGTTATATATATATATACACCAATACATTATAGATACAATTACCCATCATCAATTTAGCATAATACTTATTGTTTTCCATATTTTTCAATCAAG